>NW_027507790.1:187889981-188509981 GCF_037356315.1 Lithobates pipiens | reverse complement strand
AGAACGGAAGGCGGCGGCGGCGGCGGCGGCGACGGAAGACCGGGCCACCGCCTGTAAAAGAGCTATAAGAAGGCGCGGTGGCCCGGCAGAAGAACCGAAGGCGGCGACAGAAGAACGGAAGACGGCGACAGAAGACCGGGCCACCGGACCAGGCGCGGTGGCCCGGCAGAAGAACCGAAGAGGGGGACAAGACCCCCGAAGTCGGGAGAAGAGGCCGGCGGCGGGGAGGAAGAAAGCCGGACTCCTCCGCTGGCAAAAGAGCTACACACACATAGCGGAGGAGTCCGGCGAGAAGACCCCCGAAGACGGAAGACCCCCGGCTGTGCAATAAAATACTTTTTCTCTGTGTTGTGTGTTTTATTGTACTTTATTTCACAGGTGAATGGGTAGGGGTACATTGTACCCCATACTCATTCACATAGGGTGGGGGGCCGGTATCCGGGGGCCCCCTTATTAAAGGGGGCTCCCGGATTCCGATAAGCCCCCCGCCCGCAGACCCCGACAACCAACGGCCAGGGTTGTCGGGAAGAGGCCCTTGTCCTCATCAACATGGGGACAAGGTGCTTTGGGGTGGGGGGGCCGCACGCCCCCCCTCCCCCAAGGCACCCCCCCATGTTGAGGGCACGCGGCCTGGTACGGCTCAGGAGGGGGGGGCCGCCCGCTCGTCCCCACCCCCCTTCCTGGCCGGCCGGGTAGCGTGCTCGGATAAGGGTCTGGTGTGGATCTGGGGGGGACCCCCACGCCGTTTTTTCGGCGTAGGGGGTTCCCCTTGGAATCCATACCAGACCTAAGGGCCTGGTATGCTCTCGGAGGGGGAACCCACGCCAAATTTTTTTCAGAAATTTGCCGTCGAGTTCCCTCTTGAGAGCTGATAATTCTGTCAAAGTCGCCTCCGTATAGACGGAGATCCGACTTGGAGGCGACCTCCATTGAAATCAATGGGTACCTGTCGCCTACAAGTCGGATAGAAGTAGTACAGGAACCTTTTTTGAAGTCGGAGCGACTTCAGTAGCGTGCATTAACACGGCTCTCATTCACTTACATTGCTTTTTAAATGTTGTCCGACCTGAGGCGACCTGAGGCGACTTGGGGCGACCTGCAGTCGGATCAGGAGTTGCCCCTGTGTGAATGGGCTCTCACACTAGGAAACGCTGCATGTTCTACTACCTAAGTGCTGTGGTTTAACCCCCTATTACAAGTTATTTGTAATATAAAGGTTAAGAAGCATATGGTAAGGTCAAAGTGTAAAAAAAAATTACAAACATATACACATACGCAAAATGCATTTTGGGTGTCATTAACAATTAATTGGCAGCTGCGCAAGTCTTCTAAGGGCTCTTTGAGTTTTGGTAAAGCCAATAAAATATATAAGGGAGAATTTTATATATGTGTAAGAGAGAGTAATATATAGTTTTATATATATATATATATATATATATATATATATATATTAATGTGTATGCGCCTCTAGAATACTTGTGGGTTTGACACATAGTGTTAATATTCATTCCATTTAATACAAAGTATGCCTTTTATTTTTATTTTTTTACAACAGTGAGAGCTGCTCTTGAAATAAAAGAAAAAGTAGTGTTTCTTGGAGTCCTTATTCTTAAACCTCAATGTTTACATAGCTTGATATCCCATGGGGCTTCAGCTCTCTAAGAGTATGATCATTGTAATGTGCCATCCATGGGCAGACAAAGAAAGCTTGGTTCCTGCTTTGTGATTACAATAATGTGTTATTTATGTCATTGTGCACACATCACATAAAATGTTCTCGTTGTGTTTTTTTATAAATATTCTTATGTTTACCTACACTCTAAAGCTGAAAAATATAATTTCCATATGAAAGCTGCCACATGGGTACCAATTATACAGTCATATCTTATTATCCTAAAATTGTTCTCTGTGTGAACTGGGCTGTTGTTTTAACTGCTGCTTAAAGCAAACCTTTTCCTTTGGTAAACTAACATGAAGTAGAATCTGAGATAGAATTAAAGTAGCCTCGCAGAAAAACCTATACAGTGCCGCATAGGTCCTGATGTCTTTCTGATTTGGAAGTGCTGATGCAAAATTGAGAGAGTGATGGGCCCCAGTTGAAAGTGTGAGGAAGCCGGAGGGAGTGCATGTGGCTGTTAAGATGCTGGAATTTGTAGTAGCACTGCTCATCTACTGCAGCTTTTTCAGCTAACAGGCTGCAAATCCAACTGCTTCCACGAGGATGAATTTTGTCATCTAATTATGTGCTGATATCCATGCCTATGATAATGAGGTAATGGCTTTCCTTCTTTTGATCCACCATACTGCAGTCTAGCACTGCTTTGTTTTGGTTGCTAGTTAGCATTGACTGGTGCTCCTAGTTTAGTAGTAAACTGGATGGACTTGTGTCTTTTTTTTTTTTTATTCAACCAGGCTAACTATGTACCTGGGAACAGACAGACCTGAAAAATGGTGTTGGTCGTTGTGGCTCAGACCCTGGTAGAGAACATAGAAATAGGTCTGGATTCTGGAGGAATATACAGTATTTCACAAAAGTGAGTACACCCCTCACATTTTTGTAAATATTTTATTCTATCTTTTCATGTGACAACACTGAAGAAATGACACTTTGCTACAATGTACAGTAGTGAGTGTACAGCTTGTATAACAGTATAAATTTGATGTCCCCTCCAAAATAACTCAACACACAGCAATTAATGTCTAAACTGCTGGCAACAAAAGTAAGTACACCCCTAAGTGAAAATGTCTAAATTAGGCCCAATTAGCCATTTCCCCTCTTAGTGTCATGCCACCTAAGAGGTCTCAGGTGTGAATGTGGAGCAGGTGTGTAAAATTTGGTGTTATCGCTCTCCACTCTCTCATACTGGTCACTGGAAGTTCAACATGGCACCTCATGGCAAAGAACTTTGAGGATCTGAAAAAAAAAAAGAATTGTTGCTCTACATAAACATGTCCTAGGCTATAAGAAGATTGCCAAGACCCTGAAACTGAGCTGCAGAACAGTGGCCAAGACCGCATTTTAAAAGGATAGGTTCCACTCAGAAGAGGCCTCGCCATAGTCAGCCAAAGAATTTGAGTGCACATGCTCAGCATCATATCCAGAGGTTGTCTTTGGGAAATAGACATATGAGTGCTGCCAGCATTGCTGCAGAGGTTGAAAAGGTGGGGGGGGGGTCAGCCTGTCAGTGCTTAGACCATACACATCAAATTGGTCTGCATGGCTGTTGTCCCAGGAAGGGGGAAGGAAGCCTCTTCTAAAGATGATGCACAAGAAAGCCTGAAAACAATTTGCTTAAGACATGGATTAGTGGAACCATGTCCTGTGGTCTGATGAGACCAAGGTAAACGTATTTGGTTCAGATGGTGTCAAGCGTGTGTCGCGGCAACCAGGTGAGGAGTACAAAGACAAGCATGTATTGCCTACAGTCAAGC
Organism: Lithobates pipiens; assembly: GCF_037356315.1. Lineage (NCBI taxonomy): Eukaryota > Metazoa > Chordata > Amphibia > Anura > Ranidae > Lithobates > Lithobates pipiens. Next base: position 188,506,549 of record NW_027507790.1, on the reverse strand, counting down.
ATGGTGGTGGGAGTGTCATAGTCTGGGGCTGCATGAGTTCTGCCGGCACTGGGGAGTTACAGTTCATTGAGGGAACCATGAAGGTCGACATGTACTGTGACATACTGAAGCAGAGCGTCTTCCCCTCTCTTTGGAGACTGGGATGCAGGGCAGTATTCCAACATAACGACCCCAAACACACCTCCAAGACGACCACTGCCTTGCTAAAGAAGCTGAGGGTAAAGGTGATGGACTGGCCAAGCTTGTCTCTAGACTTAAGCCCTATTGAGCATCTGTGGAGCATCCTTAAACAGAAGGTGGAGGAGCGCAAGATCTCTAAAATCCACCTGCTCCGTGATGTCGTCATGGAGGAGTGGAAGAGGACTTCAGTGGCAACCTGTGAAGCTCTGCTGAACTTCATGCCCAAGAGGGTTAAGGCAGTGCTGGAAAATAATGGTGGCCACACAAAATATTGACACTTTGGGGCCAATTTGGACATTTTCACTTAGGAGTGCATTCACTTTTGTTGCCAGCAGTTTAGACATGGCTGTGTTGAGTTATTTTGAGGGGACAACAAATGTACACTTTTATACAAGCTGTACATTCACTACTTTACATTGTAGCAAAGTGTAATTTCTTCAGTGTTGTCACATGAAAATATATAATAAAATATTTACAAAAATGTGAGGGGTGTACTTTTGTGAGGTGCTGTATATTCCTCCAGAATCCAGACCTATGTCATATTGCTACACTTAGAGGCACCTCTCTTCTATACTCAGTAGTTATATGACGCTACTTGTATATCAAGTCAAAATGTATTTAAAAATTCTTTCCTTGCAAAACGCTCTTAAACCAAGGTTTTACTGTATTATAGAAATGCCTTAAATTGATCAATTTTCCTTTAGTTTCAATCGGTTAACTACATTCCAGATACATCAAAACAGAAGATGTGCAGAGTCTTCCAATTTATTTTCTTTAGAAAACCACAGCCAAGAGTAGAAAAGTCTCTGCCAGCATGCTGTAGAGAAGGACCCTTGCTCACTGTGTGGAAGCAGTGGTCTGTCTGCAGGTGTCCAGCACTCCCCTTGCCAAGTCAAACGTAGAATTCTTCAGTCAGCCAGAAAATGCGCTTTGCTAATTAGAAAGCTGTAGGTGTGACTTGGAATGGGGCTTGTCAGAACACTACCTAGAGAGCCCTGTGTGTACCCTGACTGTGGCCTTTTGTTTTGATACATCTGGAATGTATTTAGGTGACCTAAACTGAAATTCTATTGGGCTTTAATGGCAGATTTTCCTACTAAGCAATCGCTTTCAAAGATGGTGTTCCGTCAGATTAGGCAATCCATCAGATCTGTTATTGGAAGTGATGTTACCACCAAAAATTGCTTACTGCGCATGTGCAATGCGTTCCAGCATGGCCTCTATGCGTTCCAATAGGTTTTTGCATTCTGACAGAACATGAAGGCGGTGACCCAGATCTTGTTACACCCAGGCAAGTCTGGAACTTCACACTTGTTTTAGCAGTAAAGTCAGCTTATATAGTGGAATACAGTATTGTAAATCTGTGATACTGTTTTCGTGTTAAATTTGAAAACCAACAAGGCTGCAGTCATAAAACGGGGCTGAGGACATTTTTTGATATCCTAAAATAAGCGCGACATTCTAGACTTGCCTGGCTTTAACAAGATGTTCACTGCTGCCTTCGTGTTCTGTCAGATTAGGAAACCTATTGGAATGCATAGTGGCCATGCTGGAACACGTTACGCATGCGCAGTAAGCAAACTTTGTTGGTAACATAATTTCCATTACCAAATCTGATGAATCGCCTAATCTGACAGCACAATGGCACTTACATTTAACTTCACAGTGCTTCCTCTGCTGCTTGATCCTTCATGGCTGCCACTGCACATTGCAAAACCTGGTATTAGGGAGGATGTGACCTTAGTTATAATGAAGAGAAGAGTTGGTGGGGAAATACTGAGAATGCAAACATAAGGTTGTTTAGGGGGGGCGGGCTCTTTTCTATCAGTGGTGTTTATAAATGGCAGCTGGTGCCAAGGGATTTTAACCACTAGAGATCCGCGCTATAGCCGAATGACGGCTACAGCATGGACCTGCTTTGCCGGGACTACGTCTGTTGACACCGTCCCGTGCACGAGCGGCCTGCGCTCTGTGATCAGCGAGTCTATGAGACTCGCCTGATCACAGATCAGAGCAAGGGGTCGATCCCGACCCCCTTACCACATGATCAGCTGTCAACCAATGACAGATGATCATGTGATCACAACAGAGCCGGTAATCAGCTATTTTTCCTCCTTGCGCTGACAGCGCGAGGAGTAAAAAAAAAAAGCCGATCACTGGCGGCTGTGAGAGGGACTTCGGTCCGATCGCGGCGAGCTGGGGCCAGCTCATCAGTGCCCACCTGCCCCCTGCCAGTGCCACCTAAGTATAGGAAAAAGTGCCACCCATTAGTGCCACCTATCAGTGCCCACAATCTGCCTCAACAATAGTGCTGCACCTCAGTGCCACATATCCGTGCCCATCAGTGCTGCCCATCAGTGCCACCAACAGTGCCCATCAGTCCCATCTATCAGTGGTACTTAGTGCCCATCCGTGCCATTTTATCTGTGCCCATCTTTGCCCATCAGTGCCGCCTTAACTGTGCCCATCAGTACTGCCTTATCTGTGCCCATCAGTACTGCTTTATTTGTGCCTATCAGTGCAGCCTATCAGTGCCCACCAGTGCCGCCTAATCAGCGCATTTCAATGAAGGAGAAAAATTACCTGTTAGCAAAATTTTATAACAAACTATTAAACGTGATTTTTTATTTTTTTTTGATTTTGCATCTTTTTTTGTTTAGCAAAAAATAAAACTCCCAGCTGTAATTAACCACTTCCCACCCGGCCAATGCATATATACGGCCGGGTGGGAGCCGCCTGCTCCTGATAGGACGTTCAGGAACGTCCTTCAGGAGTAGCGGGATCGCGCGCGCGCGTGCCCGCGCAGCGCCGCAATCCCGATGTGCTCGTGTCACCCGGACACGGCACATCTCAGATCGGCAGGAGGGCTCTGTGATTGGCCCTCCTGATCACATGACGGCCGTGTCCAATCACGGCCGTCATGTGATGTAAACAAACAGCCGGTTGCTAGGCAATCGGCTCTCCTCTCCTCACACGGAAGTCACCGCTGAGGAGAGGAGAGCAGAACGCTGCAGCCGGCTGATGATCAGTGAGTATGGGCTGCTTTTTACAGCTTTTTACTCACTGATCATCAGTGTAGTGTAAACACACAACACACCACACAGTACAAACACAGTCCCCACATATGTCCCCAAAACACACATGTCCCCAAAACATACATGTCCCCAAATAATAAAAACACATGTCCCTAATAATAAAAACATGTCCCCCACATATGTCCCACTAAAATCACATGTCCCAATGATTATCTGCACACATATGTACGTGATCACCTGCACACATATGTACATGATCATTTGCGTACATATGTCCGTGATCACACAAACCAATTATTATACACTTAACGGAATTTTTTTTACCAAAAACATGTAGCAGAATACATTTTGGCTTAAATTTATGACAAAATTTGATTTTATTGGATTTCTTTTCAAATAGAAAAAAGAAAATATTGTTTTTTTTCCAAATTTCCGCTTTTTTTGCGCTTATATCGCAAAAAAAAACGGAGTCGTGAATAAATAACACCAAAATAAAGCTCTATTTGTGCGAACAAAATGATAACAATTTCATTTGGGTACAGTGTAGCATGACCGCGCAATTGTCACTGAAAGCGCTAGAGCGCTGAAAGCTGAAAATTGGGCTGGGAAGGAAGGGGGTGAAAGTGCCCTGTATTGTAGTGGTTAAATACCACCAAAAGAAAGCTCTAATTTGTGTTTATTTGGGTACAGTGTTGTATGGCCACGCAATTGTCATTCAAAGTAAACATCAGCGCTGAAAACTGAAAATTGGTCTGGGCAGGAGGGGGGTTTAAGTGCCCAGTAAGCAAGTGGTTAAACACACCATAGTAGCCGGGACTGTCAAATTTCAGGGGGAAGTGAATACTTCCACAGCCCCTGTTTTTTTGGAAAACGCCAGAACTAAAACATGCTACCTAGTTTTTTGTTTTTTTTGTTGTTTAGGATAGGGCTGAGCAGCTGTGTTTGCTATAAGTGAAGCCAAATAAAAAACAGAAAACTCAGCACAAGGGACATACATTAGTCATGCTGATGCCTCTTCTATTAGTTGAAATCCTCTTCCACCCATGCCTCCCCTATCACCGTCACTGCAATCTTTTGGTGCAGTGGGGGTTAATACAACTAAAGCCCTGTATGCACAGGCCAAATGCCAGCTAACATTCGAACCATGTGTATGCCAGCCAGTACGTTTGGTCGGCTTTTGTCAGATGGGCAAGCTGGAGAACCAGCAGCCGACTGGCTCCTGATCCACACTTTCAGGCAGGAGCTGGCAGTGTTCTAGCGGTGGGGGACGTCCCCCTGTCAGAATACAACAGCTGAGTGGAGGAGCTGTACCAATGTTGGATCGTGGGTACAGCCACTCCAACAGAAGCTGACAGGTTCTTTTTTTATTCAACCCACTGGTTTGAGCGGAAAAAACGAATCGTGTGTACCAGTTTTAAGGGTCTGTCAAAGGCTCTTATCAAGAGAGCCTGACCATGCCTGATCTTTTCCACTGAACTGTTTCATTCATAGAAGCCATACTACAACGTTTATGGCTGAAAATGGACCTAAAAATGGAGAACAATCGGATGATTGATCGCGGTTCTTGGAAGCTGCAGTAACGTCTTTTTATGAATGAAGTGGCTGGGCAGAAAGGGCAGTCATAGTCGGACTGCCCGAGAAGGTAACTTGGAGTTCCTCCAGAGGTTGCTAAGGGTTCCTTCAGCTGTGGCTACTTGACCTCTTCTCTTTTTTGTTTGTCTATATAGTTCAGAGCCAACTCTACTTGTCAGAGTCATCTTTTTAGCTCTCTCTCTCTCTTCCCACTGACCACCAATGCAAGGGACATTTTTCCCACGGACTCCCAATAAATTGTTTATAGCAGGGGTTCTCCAAGACCTGAACAATTTTTTTTCAAGGGTTCCTCTGTGAAAATAAAAAAATAGCTGATCTAAAGTGTAAGTCTCTGGGCAAAATCTTTCATTTTGGATAGAGTAGGGAAGGGTTAGACCTTTTGTCAAGGTCAGGCTTTCTGTCTGTGTCATCTTTGAGGAGATTCACCCAACTATTTGCAGTGTTGACCATACTCACCAAGAAAGAATGTGAGGGGAAATCCAAAAGCGTACCCAAAGCAAAGTTGAGGGAAAAACTTCCAACAGTCTTAAAGTGGTGTTGCACCCAAAAAAATAAAAAAAATCATGAAAAAAATAAAATAAAATTTGGAAAAAATTCTTTTTTTTTACTCGCCTCTAAATGGCTGTTGCTAGGGGGTCCCTCGTAGTCTGCCTCCTTTAGTGCCGGGGCTCGTGACATCACTTCCTCTCGGTGCAGGAAGGGCTCAGCTCTGCCCCCTCCCTCTTGTCAATCATCTGGGACACATGATAGGTCGTGCGGTACCGCTCACGCATGCGCAGTGGGTGCCCACAATTACAATGCCGGCGCCGCTGAACAGACGGGGGACGAGCGAGGCTTCAATCCCCCGCATCGCTGGACCCTGGGACAGGTTAGTGTCCGATTTATTAAAAGTCAGCAGCTTCAGTATTTGTAGCTGCTGACTTGTAATTTTTTTTTTTTTTTAATGGCAACACCACTTTAAGAGAGGAATTCCACTCCCTTTGGATATTTCTTTTAACTTCATGCTGCATTTTTGGAACAGAAAGTGAATGAAATGTTTCCTCAGTAGTTCACAGCAAAAGCATTTTAAATGTTTATGCATTTGTCAGCCTTTAAAAAAAAGTTTTTTTTAATATAAAAATACAGTACAAAATAAAAGCTATTTCTGCATGCAAATTAACAGACAATACTAAACTTTACCTATGAATTTAGACATCAGTGATCAGGAATGCTTTTCAGTTAAAATTCATAAACCACTGAGGGCTGCAGAAAGCACCAATTTGACATGCCTGATCAAAACGGATGACATTGTTCTGTACCATTGTAAGTAATATGCAGCTAAGCATGCAACAACGATCCGTAACGGTGCCTAAATAGTTGCATATAAAATCAAAATGTAAGAAAGTTAAAGTGTATTTAAAGTGATTGGTAAAGGTTATTTTTTTTAATAACAAACATGTCATACTTACCTGCTCTGTGCAAGGGTTTTAGTACTGTACTGTGTACTGTACATGTACTGCTGAGATAATAAGGTGCTTCAAATGGCTTTGCTGTTTATCCATAGTGATCAAATGTTCTGATTTTTATATAATTGTCTGATTATTATATTTTTATATTTCATTTTAACAGAGGAGGTAGAAATGAATAAGAAGAAGCTGAAGAAAAAGAAGGAGAAAACTAAATCCAAGAAGCCAAAGAAAAGGTAATCTTTTAAAATGATTTCAGAATGTGCCTTTGTGAATACGCTGGTCTGTATATACTTCTTATGCCCCATACACACTATCAGATTTTCTGCAGATTTTTTCCTTCAGGTTTGCCAAAACCATGTAGTAGAAGGGCCTTGCATACACATTGAAACTCCTAAGGTTTGACCTCATATTATATGGTTTTGGTAAATCTGAAGGAAAAACTCAGCAGAAAAACGGATAGTGTGTATGGGTCTTTAATGTGACTTTGCAATCTCACAATTTCATTTCGATGCTATGTTTTTTTGGAGGTTTTTTACTTTACTTACTGTAGGTCTAAATGGTCTTCGTGAAATAGTTGCTTTTTGGTGTGATGGCTTTTTGGAGGCTGTGAAAATTACTGTTAAACACCCAGTTTAATGCTATATAACAACATCTATATTTAGTTATTTTTCTGATCAAAACCCTGTGTTGGGTATTAACAAGAGAATTTACATTGAGTTACGTAAGCAGTAATAAACTAGAGCACTAAACAAGCAATCCAGTCTAATGGAAAAGCAAAATGTGCGTCTCTTTTTTTAAGTTGTTCCTCAGAAATTATCTGTTTTGCATAAGTACATTGGTTCAGCTTGGCACAATGTAAGTATGCATTAATTATACCTGATTAATCTCTGGGGAAGCTGGAAATCACTGTGGCCGGTGCTATTACAATGATGGCTGCAATCTTCCATGTCCTGCTCAAGTTCTATGCTAGGGGCTGCCCCACTCCACACTGACCACAGTGGTTCACTTGCTCAGCATGACTGCCATTCATAAAACACCTTGTATTTTTTTCAAATAAATTCTTCTTGCCCGCCAACAGTACATTTACCTCAGAACGGACGGAACAGCCAAGCCAAGCGATTTACTGGTATGTCGCATAGCATATGCGCACTAGATCGACACAGCAGATCACGTTGCTCAGTACCCAGCCATTGTGAGTGGCCAGGGTAGTAAGTGTGATAAGGTACTTTGCTGGTGACAGTATGTAAACAAAAAAGTGGAAAAAAATGTATTTAATTTCTTCATAGTACAAAAAATTGTGACAAAAAATTACAACTTAAAAAACTCACCATGCCTCTTACTAAATCCCTTGGACTGTCTACTTTCCAAAAAGGGGTTATTTGGCGGGTACATGTATTGTCCTGACATTTTAGGGGATCAGGAAATGAGAGACCGTCACTACATCAGGATTGATCAATTTTCTGGTACTAAAAGAGCTTTATTGAAGTATCAAAAAATAAATAAATAAAATCGTAAACCTACACAGGGATCATAAGAGCAATGTAAATGTGTGTCCTATATATAGGTCACTTATACCAAGAGATCTGTGTAACAGGAGGTAGTGTGAGCCATTGAAAAAAAAGGCTAACTCAACCACAAAAGAATCCAAGATTAAAGCAAGGAAAAGGACAGTTGAGATGGAGATAGCAGCAAGGGAGGTGGGGAGGTGAGGAAATCTCACCACGGGAACAGCTACCATGACCCTGTCCCATAGGGCTCAGGGAAGGGGACAATAAATCCACTAATCAGAGGTGAATCATCCGTGAGGTGAAGCAGGAGACTGGTCCACTGTATAACCTAAAAACCTAGCTTATCCTGTCTGGTTCTGCCCTCCCTCTAGAAACTGATGAGCCCTGACACCGTGGTCAGTTTACATGCCTCTGTCATCCACAGCTCCCCCCCAGCCTCTATCTCCTCCCATCCCTGTCTGTCAGCTCTGTCCACTCCTCAGCTCTCCCCTTTTGCTGCAATCATAACTATATTATGATCATGCCATCCTCTCTGTAAAATAACATTATATGTAAGATAAGTCCAGTTGTTAGACGGGCGTTGGCGCACAGGTGTGCCACTCGCAGCTGGAAGGTTGCATCCAAACCCTTGCATCCGCAACTCCTGTACTTGCTATCTCACCTGACTACCCCACATCCGAAAAGACTGTGTTCGCATCTGTAAGTATTATGCCACCACCAGAACCCCGAGTTCCTGCGCCAGAGCGATGTGAACTATACTTTTCCTTGCAGCCAATAACTTTTTCGCTTTAGATCACTAAAGTGGGATTTTCCATATCCCTACTTCTTGGAGAAACACAGTCTTGGGCCAACCAACTCCTAGAACAAAAAAAGTTCAGTCCTGGACTCTTTCTTCATTTTTATTTTTTTTGAAGCAATGGCCCAACTGTATGATGACCCCCAGCGCAGTGCTACCGTAGACTCTACCCTCCATACGCTACGACAAGGTCATCGGCCTGCTGAGGACTATGTTGCTGAATTCCGCTTGTGGGCCTTTGATTCTGTATGGAATGATGTGGCTTTGCGCCCTCAATTACGTCTCAGGCCTGTCCGAAGGACTCAAGGATGAGCTCACCCGAGTCGGGGGTTCTCAATTCCATTAATGGCCTCATTAGTATGGCTATCCAGCTTGACCGTTGATTCAGGGAGAAGAAAACAGAGAAGGTTGGCACCACCACAAGACCTATGCAACTGGGACTTTTTCACGCTCCACTCACCAGTACAGAGAAGTTGCGAAGACGCAGAATGGGCTTGTGTATATACTGTGCGGTAGCAGGACATTTTCTCCACAAAGACCCAGATCACTTCCTCTGCCTACCTTGCCAACTGCTCTGGGTCAAATGGATCTGCTCATGTTACCCTGTCCTTGTCACTTCAGCTCTCCGGGAGAAGCATCCAAGTACCAGCTATAGTCGATTCCGGGACAAGGACTTTGCTCATCATCACCAAATTCCTTTACAAGCAAAGACTTACCAGCTTTCCATCCATCTGGCCGATGGATCCCATCTCAGGTCTGGGCCCATAACACATGAGACTTGCCCGCTACTGGCTGCATCTGATACGGGTCATCAGGAATACTTACGCCTGGACATTATCCCATCACCCTTATTCCCCATCATGCTGGGCATTCCCTGGTTGCAAGCCCACAACCCGCAGATAGACTGGGTTTCCCCCCCATTTCCATGGTACCTGTACCTCTTCTGGGGGTACATACTGACTCTCCAGTGTCGCAACTCATACCTGCAGTTTATCACAAATTTTTGGGTGTTGATTTTGGGTGTTGATAAAAGGCAGACATTCTTCCACCTCATCGCCCGCATGACTGCCCAATTGAACTGTTGCCTGGTTCTGAAATTCCTTTTGGGCGCATTTTTCCCCTCTCTGAACTGGAACTTAGGGTGCTACGTCAGTACATTGATGAAAACCTGGAGAAGGGTTTCATCCGGCCTTCCACGTCCCCTGCAGGCTCTGGAATTTTCTTTGTGGAAAAGGATCATACCCTGCGCCCCTGTGTCCCTGTGTAGACTACCGGGAATTGAATAAAGTCACCATCAAGAACAGATACCATTTGCCCTTGGTTCCGGAATTTTTTCAACGCTTTAAAACTTCTGCTGTGTTCACAAAGCTTGACTTAAGAGGGGCATATAACCTAGTACAAATCCACAAGGGGAATGAATGGAAAACAGCCTTCCGCACCAGATTCGGACATTATGAGTACCTTGTTATGCCCTTTGGGCTGTGTAATGCCCCAGCAACATTTCGTCAACAATATTTTCAGAGACTTCCTTGATTTGTTTCTTATCGTATATCTAGATGATATCCTCATCTTTTGCAATTCCCTCTTGGCACACCGTAAACATGTAAAAAAGGTTCTCTGTCGGCTAAGAGACCATGGACTATATGCAAAGGCCGAGAAGTGCGAGTTTGAGAAAGTGTCAGGAACCATGAAACAGACAGACAGAAGTACAATCTAATCACACTTGTTTAATAAAAATAAAAAGATAAATAGGAAAAAGCGTAGTCAAGCAAGCCAGAGTCCCGTAGCCAGATCGGATAGTCAGCCAGTCCAAAGTTCATAAGCCAGATCGGGTAATCAGCCAGTCCAGACATCAGGGATCCACAGAGAGCAACTGCAAGCAGGATGGAAGCCAGGAGGGATGTTAGCAAGCCAGTCTTGAAACAACAGCAGGAGATGGTTCCTAGTGATGTGACCAAACATGAAGGCAAAGGAGAAATGAGCTGGAAGACTTTCTCAAATCGCCTTTCAGGACAACCCCGGAGAGTGTAGCTCCACCTTGCAATCAGGAAACACATGCCCACTTTAAAAACACCTCCTCCTCCTCCATGGCTTCAGTTATTGTGTTTCCTCCTTGGAGGAAGCATGTGCCTGAACCAGGGAGAGCTACACTCTCTGCAGGGGAGTAAGGCTTACCTTTTGTTGCAGGTTGTTTCTCTTTGACCCCCAGCAGCATCTCCACGGGGAGAGGACTCCTGGAGCTCCTGGTCCCGCCATCTCACGGGAGTAAGGACCCTCGGAGTGCCGGCGTCGGGTGCCCGGTGTCCGCTTGTTAGCGCAGGGAGGGCTCTGTTGCTGGCGGAGGCCGCTGCAGGTCAGCGGCATGGCTCCGTTTTCGGCGCCGGGTCCCGGGCGGCGACGGCGTCGTTCACGGTGACGCGCGGGCGCTCTGAGGGGGCGTGGCGCCGTGGTTCAGCGCCTGGAACGCAGGGGTCATGGGGCGGGTCAGGTGACCGTGTGCTTCCGCTTCCGGCCGGCCTTGATGACGCGGCGGCCGGGAAAATTTAAAATGAGAGCTGTTTGAAAAATAGCTGCCTCACTCAAACGATGGAAGAGTGCAAGCCAGCTATGGCGGAGACAGGCGCCCCCAGCACCGGTCCAGCCCAGGTACGTAAGGTGCACTGGCACCCTCTGCTTTACTGTGGGTATGTCTTTGTTTGTTCCCCCCTCTTGGGGGCCTGTCGCTGCAGGTCAGAGGTGGACTTCGCTCTGACCTTTTGCAGCCTAGTTCTGGGGTCTCACTAGTAGGTCTGTTTGGTGGTGGGTCTCTGCACTGGCTTGGTGTTAAGCAACTGGTTGTTGAGAGCTTTTAGTGAATTAAACCTGTATGTCGTTTCAGGAAAAATCACTAGGAAAAGCTAGACCAGGTCAGAGAAAATGTCCTTCTTGCAAAACCCCCCTCAGAGATTCATGGCAGAAGGCAATGTGCAGAAATTGTATCAGAGAATTGGTGGAAGAGGAAACATCTCAACAATATAAGGATTTGTTTTCTTCGGTTAAAGAGCTGACAAACTCTTTGAGTTCAGTCAAGTCCATCCTGATACAAAACCCTCCCGCACAGACCGAGCCTCAGAACTTACCGCCCAGCCCCAGGGCGTCGTCATCCAGACAGGTGGAAACTGAAGAGTCTGGAGACGAAGGGGGTAGTACTCTCATCTCCTTCAGGGATTCTGAGGAGGAGGAAGAGGAAGAAGATAGCAGGGGCTCCAAATTCAAGCTATCACTAGAGGAAGTAGATGATATTTTAAAAGCAATCTACACTACTCTAGAAATTCAGGAAGAAAAAGTACAACTGTCAGTTCATGACAAAATGTACCAGGGGTTGGACGAAACAAAACGGCGAGTTTTTCCTGTCCACAGGGTCCTCTCAGACTCAGTGAGAAAGGAGTGGAAGGACCCAGAAAAAGCCCCTTTCTTCTCTAAAGCTCTCAAAAGAAGGTTTCCCTTCGAAGATAAGGACTCAGAGGTTTGGAACAAGAAACCCAGAGTCGATGCAGCTTTCTCGCAGGTATCCAGACGAACGGATCTAGCCTTTGAAGATATGGGGATCCTTAAAGACCCAATGGACAAAAAAGCTGACTCCATCCTTAAAAAAGCTTGGGATGCTGCGTCAGTCAGTCTAAAACCAGCAATGGCAGCTACGGTGGTGGCCAGGAATCTGGAATGTTGGGTAGAGAAGCTGAAGAGCCATATTGAGGCGGGGACACCCCGCAAGGATCTCTTAGAGTCCTTTCCACTGATCCTGAATGCAGTCAAATACATGGCGGATGCATCAGCAGAATCAGTTAAACTGGCCGCTAGGTCTTCGGCTCTTGTAAATTCAGCCAGGAGAGCAGTTTGGCTGAAAACATGGTCTGGGGACACTGCCTCTAAGGTCAAGCTGTGTGGTCTTCCCTTCTCGGGTGACTTGCTCTTTGGTCCTGATTTAGAGTCTGTGCTGGATAGAACAGCCGATAAAAAGAAGGCTTTTCCAGTTAAGAAAAAGCAGATGGCTAAAAAGAATTTTCGTGCTTTTCAGCAGTCCCATAAAAAAGACCAGGAGCACAAGAGCAGATGGGGTTCACAGAAGGGCAAAGGCAGGGGTGGAGTCCTCTTTAGATCTCCCCCAGAGCAGTCCCCTAAGAACAAGTGACAATATCTCCCCAGTGGGGGGGAGACTGTCAGCTTTTCGCGAACAATGGGACAGGCTGTCTCCAAATCTGTTCGTGAAGAGCGTTGTCGATCAGGGGTACAGGTTGGAGTTTTCAGAACCACCCCCGAGCAGGTTTTATGTGACAACGTTGCCAAGGGATCAGGAGAAGGCCTCTGCAATGAAGCTGTTGTTACAGGAGCTGATACAGCAAGAGGTTCTGATTCAAGTCCCAGTAAGCCAGCAGGGCGGGGGTTTTTATTCACATATTTTTCTGGTGAAAAAACCCTCAGGGAAGTACCGTCTAATCCTGAATCTGAAATTCCTGAACAGGTTCATTCGGTACAAACATTTCAGGATGGATACAATTTTCTCCATCACAAAGCTGTTGACCCCAGAATGCTTCATGGCATCCCTGGACCTAAGGGATGCCTACCTTCATATACCAATTCATCAGGCATCGCAGCAGTTCCTGCGCCTGGCATTGAAGGTAGGGAGTTCGGTATGGCACCTCCAATTCAGGGCTCTGCCGTTCGGACTCTCGTCCTCTCCCAGGGTCTTTACGAAGATTATGGCAGAGGCTTTGGAACCCCTGAAATTGAAGGGGATTCCAGTCGTTCCTTATCTGGACGACCTTTTGTTTTTTGCAGACTCCAGGGAGCAGGTCCTAGTCAATCTCCAGAGGGCCCAGTCTCACCTCGAGGGCCTGGGATGGCTTCTAAACCTAGAGAAGTCAATCCTGACCCCCTCACAGGAAATGAAATTTCTGGGGTATACATTAAATTCGATTCTCCAGAAAGTTTTCCTGCCGTTGGAAAAACAGGAAAAGTTACAGCTAGCTGTACAGCGGATACAGAGCAACCAGACAGTCTCAGTCAGGATGGCTATGGCAGTTCTGGGCCTGCTTACGGCAGCAATCCCGGCTGTTCAGTGGGCCAGGTTCCATTCCAGACCCCTTCAGAGGGAGGTTCTGTCAAGCTGGTCCCATCAGGATCCTTTGGAAAAACAGCTAAAAATTTCGTCAAAGACGAAAAGGGCTCTTTGGTGGTGGAGAGACCAGGCAAACCTCTCAAGGGGCCTGGTGTGGACCTTTCCTGTGGACAAGCGCCTTACTACAGACGCAAGTGCCTGGGGCTGGGGAGCCCATCTGGATGGTCAGACATCTCAGGGGGTCTGGTCCAAACAGGAAGCTCAAAGATCATCCAACTGGAGGGAGTTGAAGGCGATCTTTCTGGGTTTAGTGGCATTTCAGCAGAGTTTGAGAGGCCACCATGTTCAGGTGTTGTCAGACAACACAACAGCGGTTACCTACATTATGAAGCAAGGGGGAACCAGAAGCAGGAGCTTGATGGAGCTGGCCAATCTGTTGTTAGCCTGGGCAGAACAGAACACAGCCTCACTATCGGCAGTGCATCGGAAGGGCTCTCAGAATTTGTTTGCGGACCTCCTAAGCAGGCGCAAATTGCTAGAGGCAGAATGGAGTCTGAATCAGGAAGTGTTCCTGATGATCTCCGAGGCCTGGGGGGTTCCTCAGGTAGACCTTTTTGCCAGCCAGCAGAACTCAAAGGTGGACAGATTCTTTTCTCTTCACCGAGGAGATGCAGCAATAGGGTTGGATGCATTCGCTCACCCCTGGCATTACCAGCTGTGCTATGCCTTTCCCCCCTTTCCTCTAATTCCACTAGTACTGAGGAAATTCAGGGAAGAAAGGACAGACTTAATACTAGTCACTCCTTTTTGGCCAAAAAGACCCTGGTTCGCGGGTCTTCGAAACCTAGCCTCGAAGCCCCCATGGAGGTTACCACTCAGAAAAGATCTGTTATCCCAGGGGACAGTAAGTCATCCAGAAGTGGAACTCCTGCAGCTAACCGCCTGGTTTCTGAGGAGGACCTGTTGAAAGCCAAAGGTCTCTCAGAAAAAGTAGTAAAGACCCTGCTGTCCAGTAGGAAGGCAGTTACACAGGCAATTTACATGAAGGTCTGGAAAAAGTTCAACTCCTGGTGCAGTTCTAGAGAACTCAGGGTCAAGAGCACGGTGTCCGTCTTGGAGTTTCTCCATGAAGGAATGGAGAAGGGTCTCGCAGCCAGTACCCTGAAGACTCAGGTGGCTGCCTTATCAGTTTTCTTTGAAAAGACTTTATCTAAAGAAACTTTAATTTCTAGATTTTTTAGGGCTCTTGCTCAAAATAGACCAGTAGCCCTTAAAGACTTTCCCAGTTGGGATTTGTCTACAGTTTTACAGGGTCTCTCGGGAGCACCGTTTGAACCCTTACAAGAAGCTTCTTTACAGAAGGTGGTTTTAAAAACAATCTTTTTGGTGGCCATCACCTCGGCCAGGAGAGTCAGCGAGCTCCAAGCTCTAGCTATTACAGAACCCTTCCTTAGAATTTATCAGGACAGGGTGGTACTGAGGACGGATCCAGCATTCCTACCGAAAGTATCCTCAACTTTCCATCGATCACAAGAAATAGTGTTGCCTACATTCTCTGCAAGCCCAGCAAATGCAGGAGAGGAAGTTTTTCACACATTGGATGTGAGAAGATGTCTTTTACAGTTTCTGAAAGTTACTAAAGAATTTAGAAAATCAAACGCCCTCTTTGTGATATTTTCTGGATCACGCAAGGGGGAGAAAGCTTCTAAAAGTACGCTGGGTAGGTGGCTTAAGTTGGCTATAACAGAAGCCTATAAAGCAAAAGGAGAAATACCTCCCTCAGGTATTGCTGCCCACTCTACTAGATCCACGGCAGTTTCCTGGGCTGAAAGGGCCGGTGCCACGCCTGAACAAATCTGCAAGGCTGCCACTTGGTCCAGTTATTCGACATTTCTCCGGCATTACCGGTTAGATCTACTGTCTGCAGCAGATCAGGCCTTCGGCAGGAAGGTACTGCAGGCAGTAGTCCCGCCCTAGGGTAAGTTTCTCGGTTATCCTCTCCGGGGTTGTCCTGAAAGGCGATTTGAGAAAGACTCAGTTAGACTTACCGGTGACGGTATTTCTAAGAGCCTTTCAGGACAACCGTTACTTCCCTCCCTAGGTTATGCTTAGTAAATGTATTAAGTTCTACCATGGTGTTGTGCTTTCTGTGCTTTGTTTTCCAGCGTCGGAAGGCCACAATAACTGAAGCCATGGAGGAGGAGGAGGTGTTTTTAAAGTGGGCATGTGTTTCCTGATTGCAAGGTGGAGCTACACTCTCCGGGGTTGTCCTGAAAGGCTCTTAGAAATACCGTCACCGGTAAGTCTAACTGAGTCTTTTATATATAGGCAGGCCAGATGAGCATCATCAGGAACAGCTGGTAACTGAAGAGAGAGAAGAGAGCTGGCAATTAGCCGACTTTTGAGCGGCCATCCCAGAGGAGGAAGGGCTAAGACAGCCCTGACAGAAAGACACCATCCAATTATTGGGGCTTATCATCGATACCTTGGCCATCTCCATGGATCCCCCAAAGGGTCAAATTCATCCTAGAATGGCCCACGCCTATAGACAGGAAGAGTACACAGAGGTTTATTGGATTTGCCACTTTCTACCGCAAGTACCCCGGCTTGTGTTTGACCCTGTTCCTGCTTCATGATTCTGTACTGCACTGCCGACTGGGTACCGAACCCGGCCTGTGTCCTGTCTCTGCTTCTGCCTCACATTCTGGTACCTGCTCTGCATGGCTGTTGATAACCTCCTGGCTTATATTCCGAGCACGCTTCTGCCTGCTGATCCAGCAACATGGAGTTCCAGTTCTCGGTGCATATCCGGTGATCCGCAACCATCGGGTTCCTGTCAAGGACCAACCTGAGCCACCTGCTAATACCGGCCCTCGTGCCACTCTGCATCTTTCACTCCCTGTCATCACTACCAGGGGTGTTAGGCAGGAGGTGCAAGAGAAGCCTTCTCTACAGCTCAGTCTCCACCAGGTACGTGACATTTATGTATCCCAGTATCTTTGCCATATAAAAAATATGCTGACTTCTACCTTTATATCAGAGCGTCTCCCAGTGCTCACGTGGCTTTCTCTCCTCCCCGGCTATAGCTGTCAGCTGGGGAGAGGAGAGAGCTTAGCATAAACTTGAGTGCCGGGAGACACTCTGATATAAGGTAGAAGTCAGGATCTTTTTTTATATAGCAAAGACACTGGTATACATAATGCTATTTAACAGAGGGGGTAAAATGATCATAATATAGTGGCTTAACAACCACTTTAAACTTTAAGGAACTGTTAAAATCACGAAATACAATTAATAATCTTTCCTCAGGTCTTCAGACGTATGGAATCCTGTATATACCCTTGCGCTGCCTATGTGTGCACAAATAGCCAGTGTCATTCACCGCTGTGGAGGAAGAGAACGGTCGCTTTTGCTCTGTGTCCCTCTCCCTCTGCCTGTGTTTGTGGTGCTGTGAACAGCTGCTCATAAAGGTGTGATGTCAGCAGCAGCACACCTCAGAGGAATCCATAGGTCCCACCAGCAAAGGCATCAAACCTTTGTAGAAACATGTCTGGGGGACTGTGTAAATAGAAAGCTCCTTGGAGCTTGTAAGTTATCTCATAATTGATTTAGGAGAAAAAAAATTACTTTAATGGATAAATTCACCTTTCGTAACATGTTACATCCATATTCAAGGTATAACATATGTAACGTGTTACAAACATACCGGCCCCTGATGTCCTGCTCTAACAGCTAGCGGGGATCTTCTTTCCCCTGCTAGCAGTCACAATTAAAAAAAAAAAAAAAATTAAAAACGCGGCCGAGTGGAGCTTTGCCCACCCAGGCGTGTCACTCATTCACAGATCTCTGGAAAAAGTCGGCTGTCGACTTGAAGTTTTCAAAGAAACTACTACGACCCTGTGGAGTGCTGTCGTAGTTCATTGAGTCTTCATATTGTATCTGCTTGCCTGTATGATGTATGGGCACACTGATACACTGACAGGTCTGCAGGAGACCTGCATGGCACCAGCACTGGTGCAATGCTTTAGAGCAGGGATATGCAATTAGCGGACTTCCAGCTGTTGCAAAACTACAAGTCCCATCATGCCTCAGCCCCTGGGTGTCATGCTTGTGGCTGTCAGAGTTTTGCTATGCCTCATGGGACTTGTAGTTCTGCTAGAGGTCCGCTAATTGCATATCCCTGCTTTAGAGGTTCCAGAAACAAAACACAAGAAAAATGCACTTTTTTTTTCTCTTTAGCTGCAAAAAAAATGTGCTTTTATTATTTTTTGTTAAAAGGTAAACTTATCCTTTAATAACACTTTAACCTTTTTTTTACCATGGCCATTTTTATTGTTTTGCTCGTGGTAAAATCTGTATTTTAGACCTGAAGATTAGTTTAAAACTCCCAATTATTATATATTATCTGAAAGCAGACACCCTGGAAATCACTTTAGAGTTGACTGAATATTGGTCCTATAATTATTGTTCTCACTCTGGCATGCATAGTATGTAACGTGTAGCTCAAGTGACATTTACATACATAGGCGCCCCCTATCAGTTTTTTTTAATTAAAACTCTATCACATAAGGAACAAAATGTCCCCTATATGATATAAAGTCTTTGTCTTTGTGATATTTCTCTTTAATGTCTCGCCTCCCTTACATTGCTTCATTAGCTTCTTCTTCAGCCAGAGAAAGTGAAACAGAATACTTTTTCATACAAGTACATTGTACAGAGCAGGCACATATTAAGAATATGAAATGTTGTGTTTACATACTCTTTAAAACTGGAGAAAGTAAATAAAGTGTTCTGGGATTTGTAGTTCGACAAAAACTAATACCAGTAGGGGCATACTGTAATAAACTCTCCATCCATTTACGATGTTTTAGAATCATGTTTACTTCATTTGCTTGCAAGCAATCATTGCACACATTAAAAGCATGCATTTTTAATGCAAAGGCATAGATCCAGCCTAACCGTAACTAGACATTTGTGTGACATGGTTAACTACAGTGATGGACTTACCTCCTCTATCTCCAGCTCGGCACCATCCAATTCCTATTTATATAATCCATGATTGAAGCTGTTATCCAGTCTTATCAAATGGATTCAACATAAAAAAGTTATTATATTCATATATATTCACCATTGTATATGTGATCCTTCAGCTGCCACCTCCACCATAAACAAAGTGCTTACTTACCAGCTTGCACAGACCTCCTATCGCAGAATCACAGAAGGTTAAGTGACACTTGTGGCTTTAAACCTAGCCAGGACCTTTATTCCGTCCAAGGAACAGCTTTTTGGACATATGGACCACCCATCCATGAGGCGTTACCGTATGAGAGCTCCAAAATATAAAGGACTCACCATAGTATAAAATCCTTAAAACTTTATTCAGAATATTCAAAATTTCACTTACATCAAAGGAAATGTATATGCTCCTTAAAACAAACAAGCCGTCTGGCTGAATTAGCAGCAATCTGTCCTTCAGGGACCTGGCATGGACTTTGTCTGTTTATGACGTTAAGCGTAGGGCGGAGCGATGTGCTGACGTCACAGCGATCTTCAGGTCTCGAAAGGACGGGTTGCTGCTAATTCAGCGGCTGGCTTGTTTATTTTAAGGCGCATATACATTTCCTTTGATTTAAGTGCAATATTGAATATTCTAAATAAAGTTTTAAGGATTTTATGCTATGGTGAGCCTTTTATATTTTTGGGATCTCATATGATAACGCCTACTGGATTGGTGGTCCATATGTCCAAAAAGAGGTTCCTCGGACAGTGTAAAGGCCCAGGCTGGGTTTAAAGCCACAAGTGTCACTGACCTTCCGTGATAGGAGGTCTGTGCAAGCTGGTAAGCAAGCATTTCGTTTATAGTGGAGGTGGCAGCTGAAGGATCACACACTGTACGGTGGTGGATGGTGCAGATACTGTTAAAGAATATTTGCATCATGCTTGGACTTCAGATCATTGGTTTTTGGAGCGTTATTTACAGAGCAACTCTGTATATGACTATACGATTTGGGACTGTGCTATATCTCACAGAAGAGTTGCTGCTTTGAGGTTTTGTATATAATTAGGGTCTTTAGTGCAGGTTTTGATAAAAAAAAAGTTACCATTTGCCAATATTAGCTATTGGGAAGTTGATCTCCACACATCAGCAATAGGGGCTTTTTATTTTCCGGTCTTACGGACTCTCCTTCCTAAAGCCAAAAATATTAGGGCAATACCAATACTTACAATTTATCAAGCTTATTGCCTATCTGTTGGCTCTGATGTCACTGTTAGTAATTCTCCATTTTGTTGACCTCTTTTTATTATATCAGCAAACAAGTGAAACTACAATGGGGTTTAAGGTGACTCCATCCTGTGGTAATGTCTGTTTGAATGAGGAATCTTTTGTTTGAACTAATCCAATTATGTATAAGGGCCCTTTGGACAGACTGATCGGGTCTGCCTGTCAGTTTTTTCAGGTGGATCTGATCGGACCCTCCAGTCACCTCTATGGAGCAGCGGGTGTCAATGGACATGTGTATGTTGACACCTGCCAACGTCCGATTCTGTCCACTAAAAACAGATGGATGTGGAACAGATCAGATGGCAGTTGGGTGTAAACGGACCATAGTGGAGACCAGCCATCTGCCTGCTCGGTGGGGATCAGCAGGCAGATTCCAACAGGTTGTTTATTTTCCTGGCATTTATACAGTTATAGTATTGTATTGTATATATTTAGAATATTTTACTTTTATACTGTATTTTATTACATGTATTGATATGTATATGATAAATTCCCTTGTTTATTATAACTTATTCTCATTTGAAGCGGATCCATTTTTAGTTCTGTGTTTGTGTATATGTATGTGTGTATATATATATATATATATATATATATATATATATATATATATATATATATAAATGAATGAATGAAATACTTGTATAGCGCACAATGCGAACTGAATCGCCTATAGATATATATATATATATATGGATGGATAGAGAGAATACATTGAATACAGGTATTTATGAGAAGAATACTAACAGAAACTTGAATTTATGCCATAAGTTTCCATTCAGGTGCCATAAAAATAGAGAGAAGAGCTTCTGACTCTGAAGTGTGGGTGTTAATAAACCCCAAATAATACTGTCAAAATTTCAGCATTCATAGGTGAAACTTATAGAGGACATAGTGTCCCGTTTTTTAAGACGCAGGGTGTGATATTTTTAAATTAAAACTTCATATTGACAGCTGGGAATTGCCAGTAAATGCAGAGAGCTGCAGGGTAAGAAAAGGGGTTGCAACTTCAAAGTTTTTAGAATACATTTTCTTGGTGTCTATAACTTGTTAAATTAACTTGCAAAAGAGGTTTTGACATTGTAGGAAATGAGAAAATAGACAGGTGCCTGGCAGTCACTATTTCGCTGCGTAGTCAATCAGATCTAGATCTGTTGCTTAGTCGCAAACATTCATGCTAACATTTTTGCATGCAGATTGCACTTTAACAGCTGCTTTTATAAATGTTCCCCTATGTATGATAAATACTTGTCACAGCTTTTTTTAAAACACCATGTTGTATTCATATTTTATCATCCTTTTATCAGTGCTATAGATCTATTGGAGAATCTTTTAGCGCCTTCCTGTCTATATGAACTTACTTTTGTGTTGTCTGCACATCACTGCTCTGAAACCAACTTTCAGATCATTAAAAAATGGACCGTTGCTGTGTAATGTCCATCGCCATGGCTGCTTGTAGTAATACTCACAGGTGCATGTGACAGGTTGAGACAGTTGTCACCTCATAACAGGAAATGTCAGAACAAGAACTTTCATGGAAGGATTGCCAAGTGTTATTTCAGAATGTTGAAAAATATCTTTGAAATGCCATGTGTGACAGTGCAAGGCCCTGCCACAGTGGAAATGTAAGAGAAAATGACACAGAATTTGCATTAAGGCCTAATGTGAAGTTCCAGGCTGTTTGAGTGGAGAGAGATGTGTTTTTTGTTTTCTCCGGATTCTGTGGTCCTAGATTGTGGCCTGGAGCTTGAAGTTTCCACATTGTCTTGGGTGGGAAGGAACTCGGGGCTTTGCTGGATTCCTGCAGTCTGTGTGAGTACATAGGTGTGCAGGGATCTTATATACTCAAGCCTGAGGATAGCTCAGAGCTCCCAGTTTAGAGACAAGAGGTCTCATTCAGGGGTCAGCAGAGCCCCAGCTAGGAGATAGGAGGTCTCCTCCCAGGAGTCAGGTGGGCTGCTATCGGGATGTCGGGAGAACCCCTATCCAGAGGCTAGGCTTAGGTCATGTAGCAGGGCACTGAGCCAAAGGCCAATTGAACCAGGAGAGCTGGACAATGAATTCAGAGGGATTGGCAAGGAAGCCAGGTAGCTTGGTGCTTTCAGTTGACTTTTCATGTCGATAGTGGAAACCCCTGCGTGGGCAGCTGATGTCTATGTGAACTTTCTGTTTTGTTCAATAAGTGACCTGCCAATAGTTGAGAAAAAGTATCTCCCACAGGAGTATTATCACCCGCGAACAAAACGCATTAAAAATGATATGAGCTTTTAGTGGTTTGGTTTGCATATACTTTCACTCATATTAGGGGGAAATATGGAAACAAACGTATTGAAGGGTTTAGCATTAAGTGTAGTTTTTATAACCTAGTTTATGCAGAAAAAAGTGTTGCACATATTAGTAATGTCACTTATATGACCTAATATTAGACTTCGTTACTGTAAATCTACATCTATAGCTGATGAGACTAACCTGATAGGTCCCTTCTCAATCCATTGTTGATCAATAGCTTTAGCTGGTATGTTCTCACAGCAAGAACCACTTTCCAGTACTGAACACCTGCAAATAATGATTGGTTTATGGCTGGCTAATTTTCAAACCTTTGCTGATCAATAGTCACCTAATTCACTGCCAGTCTCTTTAAAATCTTTCCTAGCAAAAGACAAAAATAAAATATCCCTGTTTTAACCAGTATATATTTATTAATTATTGTACTTATTAAAAATCTTTATGTTTATCTCTTACTTTAACTCTCGCCACATATATTACATATTACCCCTATGGACTGGAGCAATTTTTACATTTCTATTTAAGATTCCAGAAATGGAATTTCTGCAGGTCTGATTCCTCCCCAAACCCCCCCCCCCCCCCCCCATTGCCACATTTGTCACTTTTCAGGGGGGAGCGGATACCTGCCAAAACCAGGTATCTGCTCCCATTTCCGGGAAAAGATCTTGTGCGGCGATCTACGCAATGTCCAGCCCTCCTCCGGCCCCCCACCCCTCCTCTGGGAGACACACAAGTCCCAGAAGACAGCAGGGACCGTTCGGAAAGTGCAGTGCAGCTCACGCATGTGCAATAAGACACAGGCTGTGAAGCCGTGAGGCTTTGCTTCCTGTTTCTTTTAGTAAGGATGCCGGTGCCTGCACCTGGAGCTGATGGACAGCTTTGGGTGCCATCATCGTGGGCTCCCTGGACAGGTAAGTGTCCTTATAGTAAAAGTCAGCAGCTACAGTATTTAATTTTTTTTTACCCAGGCAGAACTCCGCTTTAAAGTGTTAATTAGTCATTACTTCGATAACTAAATAATACATGTATCATATTTTTCAGTACAAATAATGTTTTGCTCTTGGCAGCATTTTATGGCAAAAAGACATTTCTTTTCATACAATCTGTAGACAAAAAAAGTAACAAATAGGGGGAAAAAAAGTTTGTGTATTTGGTGTTAGTTTTTAACCACTTCAGCCCTGGAAGGATTTACCCCCTTCCTGACCAGGCCGTGTTTTGCGATACAACACTGCATCGCTTTAACTGATAATTGCACGATTGTGCTACATTGTACCCAAATAAAATGTCCTTTTTTTCCCCCACAAATAAAGCTTTCCTTTGGTGGTATTTGACAACCTCTACGGTTTTTATTTTTTGCGCTATAAACAAAAAAAAAAGAGCGACCATTTTGGAAAAAAATAATTTTTTACTTTTTGCTATATTCAAAAAAATAAAATATTTTTACAACAAAATTCTTCATCAGTTTAGGCCGGTGCGTATTCTTCTACATTTTTGGTAGAAAAAAATCGCAATAAACATATGATTGGCTTGCGCAAATTTTTTTGTGTCTACAAACTAGGGAATACATTTATGTAATTTTTTTTTTCTTTTGATATGTTTTATAGCAGAAAGTAAAACATTTTTTTTTTCCTAATTGTTGGTCTTTTTTCATTCATATCACAAAAAATAAAAAAAACTGGTGATCAGATACCACCAAAAGAAAACTATTTGTGTGAAAATATTTACAAAAATGTAATTTGTGTACAGCATTGCATGACCACACAATTACCAGTTAAAGTAGTGCAGTGCTAAATGGCAAAAAGTGGCCTGGTCATGAAGGGGGTAAAATCTTTCAGGACTCAAGTGGTTAATTCGATCCAATTAGAAAAATGTATGAAGCTTGGGGTGATTGTTGTCAATATTGAGTGAAAAAAAAAAATACAAATAGACATATTAAATTACATTTAATCTTCTGTTTAGAGGCCTCTGGATGAGGGGCAGAGAGGGTGGGCTGGTTGGTTTTGGGAACAAGTTTGCTAGTAGCATGTAGCATTCTAGGGGGTTTATTGTTTGTGTGGTGTTCTTTTTTTAATGATTATTTATTTATTTGTTCTTTGTTTTAGGTGTTCTTTTTTTTTTGTTTTGATTTAAAAAAAAGAATACATTTCAAAGTATTTTTTAGAATTTTAAAAAATATGTAAAATTCACTTTTATGTGACTAAGTCTTGCACATTTTTATAATAATTCTAAACAAAACGAATGAAAAAAAAATTGCTAAAAGGACAAGGGGAGAAAGGACTGGATAATGTGTAACAAAGGGTTATTAAAGGAGAAGTCCAGCCTGAGCTCGTTTGGCTGGGCTTCTCCTAAGGATCTCCTGTAACCTGTTTTCAGCAGAGAGTTGGTTGATGGAATCCATTCAAGCACCACGTCATCACGGCAATGAAGTCTGGATCTACCATTTGCCTGGACTGATGCTTGTCTCAGCCTCTCAGCGAGCCACTGAGAGAATTAGACAGCCCCTCTTCACCCCTCTACAGCTCAGTGCTCCAGCGAGCATGAGGGGGCAGAGAGGAAAGCTCCTGATTGACAGTCAGCAGAGCTCTCCGCTCGGGGAGCTGTGAGAACTGAGCCATCGGTGATGTTCAATCGCTCGGTTCTCTGTGAAAAGATGCTGCATCCACCTAGGCAAGTATAAAAGGGGGGGGGCATACTTCTCTTTCAAGAAGTTAATTAAAAACACAGTTGATATAATTTTTTTTAAATTGTGCATTAACAGGCGTTGTGGTTTTACTTATTATATTAACACGTATGTGAATGTATTTGTGATGGGATACAGCCTCAAAAAGAAGCAAACAGCTCTGAAATTTCCTTTCATACAAACACTAGTTTTGATTTTATGAATATTGATCATTCACACTTTAAGGCTCAGTTCACATATGTACAGCTGCGGTTTCAGCGCGGTCTTTAACCACTTAAGCCCTGGACCATTTTGCAGGGGAGACCATTTTGCAGGCCAAAAAATACTTCCTCCCCGTTACACGATCGCGGGTATCCCCGCTGCGATCGAGTCCGCAGGACCCGCAATCGCACTTACAGAGGTCCCGACTGGCGCGCGCACATGATGGCACGGCAGCAAATTTAAAGGGACGTACCTGTACGCCCATTTGCCTGTCCCTGCCATTCTGCTAACGTATATCAGCATGTGGTTAAAAGGAGTCCGGTGTGGTTTTGTTTACTGGTTCAAGTGTTAATTTTTATATGAAATTACACCAAAACTTGACTAAAAACCGCACAGGACTCTTTTTAAAAATGGCCCATGGCCACCCCGGACATATAAGAACCAGCTCCATTGAAAGCCATTCGGTTCACATGTTATGTGAAATCATATGCATTTCAAAACTTATCCAATTCAAACATATGTGAACGGAGCCTCAAAGAACTCTCAGTAAAAGTAATATGGGATGGTACGTACGTGAGAGGGGAGGGGCCAGTCGGCGGCGCTCGCACGAGTAGATGGAGGAAGCCCTGCCGAGCCAGCTGGAGCAGAGCGCTGTGAGAGAGCGCGACGCCCCGTAATGACGTCACACTGACCCCGCCGATCATGCTTCCTTCCCCGCCGCACGCCGCACGAACGGTCCCAGCCGTGGAACAGCTGAGGAAGAGTTGACTGACTGCATAAGCGTGATCTGGAGCCCAGCTGTGACGGCAGACGGAGGACCCCACCGGAGCATGCGGACCCCCCCCCGGATCCCCCCCACGTTGCCCTCTGCTGTCGTATCCCTCCAGTGGACCACAGAGCCCAGAAAGAAGACCAGAAGGGAAGAGCATTGAACAGCTACGAACAGGTCAGACTAAAAGTATCCCTTCCTAATAGATCTGATTGTTGTGGACTGTAAGGACTGGAGATATACGGGCAGTATAACAAAAGCATACAGAAGTATAATAAATATAGAGTTGGGACCCTGAACTCAATAATGTGGAAGGAGTGTGTCTGAAAGCAGTAAGGAGCCCCTCTTTATGTCAAAGACAGCTGTTGAATGGAAGGATTAAGAAGAGCTGCTCTGAAATCAATTAAGCCTAAATTAATATAGGTTTTTTCTGTGCCTAAAAACGCATGCATCTCAGACCAAAACATCCACCAGAAAGACGCGACGTTAGTGCCGAAAGGAGAGAAAGGGGTGTGTGTGTGGTGAATAGCTGGTCGGCATTTATCATGATTTATGCTGAAATGATAATGATGGACCGCACCTTATAAAAGTCTTAAGTGATCTCTCTCTAGAACTGTATACCTGCAGCAGATATACCAATCCACCACAGAGTGTGATGTAAAACGTAAAGGTTTACGTACAAAGGACTGTAAACGGAGTGGTAAAGATCAGGTGGGCTGAAGCTAGAGCACCCAGTATAACACTAACATATATATCTCTGAGGAAAGGAATTTAATCCCGGACCCCTATAGATATTAATAGATGGTCCTGGTAGGACACTAAGAAAGGAGGGCTCTCTGCGGCTTTGCTTTCCTTCCTTCCTTCCCTGTTTTCTGGAAACAGCTAAATTAAGGGGAAAGCTGGGGAAGCGAAAAATAAAGAGTGGCAACATGAAAGGAAGAAATCAAAAAATGAGTGACCCTAAAGCCCCGAGGGAAAGCCTAAATACCAGCACGATCCAGAAATACCTCAAGGAGACAAGCCAAAAAAGCCCAGGAATAGAAAGAAAACAGGGTGCTAAGGAGAAGAGGAAAGACACTGGAAAATTAGAAGAGACGCGGGGAGACACCTCAGGGGAGGAGAGGGACTCAGACACGGAGGGCAGAAGAAAAGAGCGGAGGGATATATCTCAAATACCAACCAAAAGTGAAATGATGGACATGTTCATGAAATTAGAAAACACAATTAAAGCCGAAATTCTAACAGTAAGGACGGACATGGGGCACTTATTAGGAAGAGTAGAGGAAGTTGAAGAACAAACAAGTAGACAGGCCCAGGAGATATTAGACTTAAAAACGCAGGTAAAAAAAATGCAGGTGGCACACAGGGATATCCTCTACAAAATGGAGGAACAGGAGAATCAAAACCGACGCCAAAACCTGAGGATCAGAGCGTTACCAGAACAACAGGGAGAAGACTTAGGAACAAAAATGGGAAAGATATTTAACCATATTCTGGGAAGAGAAGAAGGGGTAGAGTTAAAGATAGATCGGGCGCACAGAGTGAGGAAACCCCCAGGAATAAAGGAAGAGGTACCAAGAGACGTGATTATAAAATTCCATCTCTATGAAGACAAAGCGAAGATTTGGAGTAAACTCAGAGGACTACCTCCAGTTCAATTTGAAGGGACAACGCTACAGGTTTTTTCAGACCTTTCATCGGGAACTTTAGCACGGAGAAGACGACTAAAACCCTTACTGGAACAAATGAGACGAGCTAATATAAGATATAGCTGGGGGTTTCCGGCAGCCCTTATGGTGCAGAAAGAGGGAAGAACTATTAGATTAAAGTTCCTAGAGGAACTGGAGGACTTCTGTAACCAAGTGGGAATTCCAACCCCAAAGATACCTATAGACCCCCATGAAATATAGTAATAAGTGGTGATGGGGATGGGGGAGAATATGATATGATTGCTCTTGAGATTTTTTTTTTGTCTTTTCCTCTTCTTTTTTTTTTTTTTTCTCCCTCTCTGTCCATATTTAGCTTTGGCTCACTGTTCCCAGTGGAGCCACGGGTAGATTGTTAGGCAAACTCAGTGTTGCTTACCGAAATAAGTTTGGCGGTATTGATTATCCTGTTCGGGTCAGTGTTTCACCTATTGCAGGTTCGAGAGAGCTGATAAGGGGGGGGGGGGGGGGGATCGGGGGGAAGCGGGTGGAGGGGGGGATGGTATGATAGAGGGTCTGGGCGGGGCTCTGGCTCCATCACTCTTACTCTGTGGAGGGTGTTCCCCTTCTCCCATTGAGGCGAGGGGGATAGGGTTTACAGAGGGGGAGTGCCGTAGCCTGAGCCATAACCTGATGGATATTGCTTGCAGAAGGGAGTAAGGGCCATAATGCAAAGCAAAGGCCGGAATGGGGCCAGAGGGAGGGGGGAGGGAAGGAAGGGCGGGGGGAGGTTGGAGGGAAAGGGGGGAAAAGATATTCCTTGCAGAAGAAGAAGAGGGAAAGGGAAAAGAAAGGGAAAAAAAGGGAAAGAGGAAGGAAAAGAAAAGGGGGTTCTAATGATTTACAGGTTTAAAAGGGGGGGACCAAGTACCTCCTTTGGGAGTCTCGGAAGACAGAGGTGAAATTTGTATCATATAATGTTAAAGGCCTGAACTCGCCTATAAAGAGATATAAATTACTACAGGAATTACAGCAATATAAAGCAGAGGTGGTGTTTCTGCAAGAAACCCATCTAACTCAGGATACAAATGTCAAGCTGTTCTCCGATAACTTCCCGAAATGGTTCTATGGAGACTCCCCAATAAGGAGGGCCAAGGGAGTGGCGATCGGGTTTGAGAAACACACAAAGTTTACCGTGATAGATAGGCAGACTGATCCAGAGGGCCGTTATCTGTTCTTGAAAGGGAAACTTGGGGATAGGATATTTACCTTGGCCAACGTTTACGGTCCAAATGAAAATCCTACTAGATTTTTGAAACAAATTTTGAAGAATCTTGCAAACTTTAAAACAGGAGAAGTGATTTTGGCGGGTGATTTCAACTTTGGCTTGGATCCATCTCTGGATAGTACGTCTCGTGCAAGGGGGATAAGTGGGAAAAATATGAAAGCATTAAAACTCCAACTGAGACAAAATCAATTAATAGATGCTTGGAGGATACAACATGAAAAAACAAAAGATTACACTTTTTTTTCCCCAGTGCACGGGACGTACTCCAGGCTGGACTATATAATGGTCAACCATAGACTGCTGGAGACCGTGATGGAAACAGAGATAGGAATAATATCCCTATCAGACCATTCCCCAGTGCTAATGAAGATGAGGATACCTGGAATACATAGACATCCATTTACTTGGCGATTAAACGAGAACCTTATACAGGACAAAAAAATCGCAGAAATAATACGGAAGGAAATAGAATTCTATTTCTTAACGAATGATACGGGTGAGATAACGGAGGCCTCCCTTTGGGAGGGACACAAAGCATATATTAGGGGTATCCTCATCTCCATAGGGACAAGAAAAAAAAAGGAAAGTATAGAGAAAAAAGAAAAATTAATAAAGGAGGTTTACAGATTGGAACAGGAACAAAAAAAACAAAAGGAGCATCATCAGGAACTTTTTCATTTATTGAATAATAAGCGAGAGGAATTAAAAGATATGTAGGAACAGGAAGCAAGGAGGGTTTTAGAGGGGAGAGCCAGAGAGAGGTACTTGGGAGAAAATAAAACAGGTAAATACTTGGCTCGACAGGTTAAAAAGAGAAGAGAGATTAATTTCATTGAAAAAATACAGCATAAAAGTGGGAAGACGGTGTATACAACTAAGGAAATTGCGGAGGTCTTTAAGCAATACTATGAAGCCTTGTACAATGTAGGCCAGAAAGGGGTACAAGGCAAAGAGGGGAAAAGCAAAGAATTCTTGTATAAAGCAAAACTTCCACACCTAACAGATATTGACAGGCATAATATGGACAGACCCATTACAGAGGAGGAGATCTATAATGCATTAAAAGATACAGCACCGGGTAAAAGCCCGGGGCCAGACGGGTTCTCGATTATTTACTTGAAAAAATATAAAGAGATCTTAGTCCCTAAGCTATGCAAATACTTGAATGGCTTGGGGACAAAATATGAAATGGGGAGAGAGGCCCTGCGTGCTTCAATTACGTTGATCCCAAAGGAGGGTAAAGATCACCTGCTCTGCTCTAACTATAGGCCGATAGCCTTGCTTAATGCAGACACAAAGTTGTATGCTAAAGTCCTGGCTTCTAGATTAAAGGAAAAAATGATAGAACTGGTACATTCAGATCAAGTAGGGTTTATACCCGAGAGAGAAGGTAGGGATAATGGGGTGAGGGCATTGCTCCTCCTACAGGCCCTAAAAAACAATGGGACCCCCGGTCTATTCCTGTCAATAGATGCCGAGAAAGCATTTGACAGGGTAGACTGGGGACTCATGATAGAAACGCTAGAAGTCATGGGCTTGGGCCCAAGGATGATCCAGTGGATCAAAGTACTTTATAACCACCCGCAAGCTGCGGTGAAGGTTAACGGAGAATCATCTGCACAGTTTCAAATGGGAAACGGCACCAGACAGGGGTGCCCATTATCACCCCTTCTGTTTGCATTGTCTCTCGAACCCCTATTGGCCTCCGTACGAAATAACCCGGATATAAAAGGGATCAGGGTTGGAGAGGAGGAGCACAAACTCGCAGCTTACGCGGATGATGTGCTCTTTTTCATTACCAACCCTAGGACAACAATTCCAAACTTGTTGAGGTTGCTAGAAAAGTTTGGTAAAATATCAAATTTGAAGGTAAACCTGGGCAAGTCCGAAGTCTTAAACATCAACATTAGTATTATGGAAGAGAAGAAACTCAGCGCAGAATTCCATTTTCCCTGGCGTAAGGAGATTAAATATTTAGGAGTTACTCTCTCAGATACGATTAGGAAAATATACTTGAATAACTATATTCCTTTACTAGATGAAATTAAACGAGAAATAAAGAAAATTTCAACAAGTCCTCTCTCATGGTTAGGACGTATAAATGTGGTAAAAATGATTTTGGTTCCGAAGATTATATATACGTTCCAAATGTTGCCTATTTCACTCCCCTCGGCCTTTTTTAAAATATTAAGAAATGTAATCTCAAGGTATATATGGCAACATAAAAAGCCAAGAATCGCTTTCGCGGTGTTAAGAAGGGGGAAAAAACAAGGTGGGTTAGCACTTCCGGATTTAAAAAAATATCACACTGCGGTGGTACTTTCACGGGTGGTGGAATGGGCGAAAGAGGTCAATGACAAGAGATGGGTTAATTTAGAGATGCCAATTTGCCAAGCACATTTAGGGAGATTAATATGGAATCCTCCACAACACAGGACATTAGGACATAATACACATGAAATAACACGATATGCACTTAAAATGTGGGATCAGACCCATACACAAAACAAATGGGGATACAACTCACCTCTGATTTTTTTGAAAGAGAATGATTATTTTTTACCGGGAAAGTTGGAAGTGGGAGGTAACTGGATAAGAAAAAATAATGCACAACTAAAAGATATATTGGTGAAGGGTCAATTAGTCACTTTTCAAGCACTGAGGGTGGACACTGAACTGATGAGGGTGGATGAATGGCGGTTCCTCCAGTTGCGTCAGTTTGTTGCAAAGCTCCCTCAACCAGTAAGAGGCGTAGAAGAACTAAGGCCTATTGAACGCCTTTGTCAGAGAGAAAAGTCAAAAAATAATATTGCTCGAATATATAAAATACTCTCAGAAGGGGACGAGCTGGAGGACCCGGCATACATTAAAAAATGGGAAAATGATTGGGGCTCACAATGTAGCAGGCAAAATAAAAAGAAAATATTTAAATTAGTTCACAATACGGTGCTTGAGAACAAAATAATAGAGACGAATTATAAATGTTTAGCTAGGTGGTATATTACCCCCGATAAACTGAGTAAATTCGGAGCTGGACACTCCTCGGATTGCTGGCGGGGATGTAAAAAAATAGGGACTATGGGACATATATGGTGGGATTGCCCCATTATTAAAGAATACTGGAGGAAGATCATTGATATAATAAAAGAGGTAACTAAAAAAGATATTAAAGAGGACCCCTGGACAGTTTTATTCCATAGAATAGACGAACCCATAAAACAATATAAATCCTCGCTAGTCCCCATCTTACTTGACACCGCGAAAAGTCTAATCCCGCAAAAATGGAGAGAAAAGGAGAGCCCTAAAATACAGGATTGGATATTCCGAGTAAACAAAATACAAAATATGGAATGCCTAAATGAAGGGGGAGAGGACCTAACAGTAGAAGAGAATAATGGAGGGAAATGGGAACCCTGGAAAAAATTTAAAAAATCCTGGAGATTTGTTAAAGAAATAACACAATAAGACTAAAGATACAGAACCCCAATCAGTAAATGATAATTAAATTATGAACCTCAGGCGATATCTGCTGGGAAGGCTAGGTGGGAGGGGGAGGGAGGAGGGTCGAGGGAGAAAATAGAAGAAGTATAAGGTTAAGAGGGTATATGTATGTGTAAACTAAGAAGATATGTATGTAAACATGATACATGCGTTTTCCTCTTCTTTTAAATTTGTTTTCTCTTTTTGTATTCTGTGAAAAAAATAAAAATAAATAAAGATTAAAAAAAAAAAAAAAAGAGATGATGCTGATCTTCTGTTAAATATTGCCCACCTTCAGGTTTCAAGAAGATATGACTGTAACACACGTAGATTCTAAATGCACCCCACACTCTATTATGATGTAAAAATACTTTTTGCATTTATTATTTCATTGCAGATCATATTCATCGAGTGATTCAGAAGATGGCCCCAAAGCAAAGAAGAGTAAAAGTCACAAGAAAGAGAAAAAGCCTAAAAAAGAAAAACATCACAAAAAAGGCAAAAAAAAGGGGAAACCTGAGCGCCATTCCTCATCTTCTTCAAGACGTTCAGATTCCTCCAGCAGTGACTGACTCAAGGTTGTGCTGTGTAGCCAGAACATTGTGCACAATGAAAGCCTCTGGGTTCTGTCATTATGGAAAATAGCAAATTACTGCTGGACCAAAGCATGGATACCTGATTCTATACAAAGGCTTACGTATGAAATATTATGAGCAGTGTGCCTTGCAAGCTGTTTATTTTGAGTTACAAGCAATGAAAAAAACGTCAGACTGCTGATTGGGGTCACATTGTATTTACGCAATCGGACATGTTTAATAAGGGGTTGATGATGTGCAAAATATAACAATCTGTTCTACTGAATAAGCCTGATTAGAATAATTTTGTATTTTGTATGTACTACAAAAGAATAAAGAAATGGGATAGTTTTTATACGGATGCGTTTCTCTACTCTGTTGAGGGTTCTTTATGTTTATACTATTGTTTGTTCTCGCTCATTTATATAATTGGTGAAAGTGGTAATCGCACATCTCTGTCTGTTAGTTTGTGGCACACATTGTATCATTGTTTGCGTCCCATTAATGTGCAGTTACAATCAGGGCCGCTGATAAGCCAGTACAGCTGACCCTGTTGTACTGGGCCCAGCCAGCAGGGGGGGCCCGAGCAATCTTAACAGCATTTAGAATAATAAAAAAAAAAGAAAAAAGTCTGACTGCACAGGGCTGACCGAGGGAGGAGGAGAGCATCACCACAGGAGCCTGGATCTCAGATAACACAGGGGTCTATGGATAAGAGAAGAGGGGACGTGTATTCCTATCAGCACCCGAGCCTCCCTCCCCCCTCCTCGGGAAGGACAGAACAAGAGCTCTCCTCAAGGCAAGATAACAGGTGACAGATTGCATTCTTCTCCTGAGATCCCCGTTCTGCCTCTGTACAAATCTGTGCTGTAAACTTGCCCTGCACCTCAGCAGGACAGGTCTGGTGGAAGTGAAAGCTAAATTCATGAATATGTTAGGAAAATAATGGGACTTTTCAGGGACTACACACAGATGCATTTCACAAAATCATTCTTTTAATATAGTTGTATGTTGAATATATTTATATAGCACCTGAAAAGTCCCAGTATATTCCTAACATATTCATAAAGTTGAGTATTAACAGCAAAGAAAGTGTATACATATATATATATATAATACAGCCCATCTCCAGGAAATGAAATAAAGTCCAACCTTGCAGTGTGTGGAGAGGGGGGGGGAGGGGAATAGACTCTTTCACTTACCTGTTTCCATGCTCCAGCCAGCTGCAGAGCCCTCTTCCCCCACCAAACCTCATCACATCGCAGGGGGGCTGAAGTGTGAGCAACTGGGCTTAGGTGTCTGTTTGTGAAGCAGTGATCAGCAGTGATCCAGAGGATCGCCGCTGATCACAGCCCATAAACAGTTTATGAACCAGAGATAATCGGGGGGAGAAGTGTTTGAATATGTTCTCCCGCCGATTATCTCCGCACACTGAGAATCCTCATTGAATGACACAGTAACGGTCACTTTATGAAGCTGCGATCTCAGCGTTTCACTGGCGATCTGTGTCAGAATTCACACTCCCCGATTCACCAGCTCAGAGGTGGAGAATCGGGGAGTGAAGACAGAATCTGGGGGGATCTGAGGAGGAAAGAGGAAGATGATTAACTTCCTTATGCCTCGTTCAGACCCCCCAACACTGTAACCATGTCCCCCTGTCATATTTATATATAATGTGTGTATATATATAATGTTTGTGTATATACATGTATATATTATGTAGGGGGACTCTTTATTTTACTAACATTAATCACACCGTGTGTCAGTGTATTGAGCTGTGATAATTTATCACTGCTTAATAAATTGACATCTCTGTGTATTGGTGAATTTCTAATACTGTAATCTTGTAAAGTCTCACGAGATTCCAGTATTAGGGGCCGTTCTCCAGTGTTAGAAGCGTTTGTAGATCGCTTCACTCCTCCAAGGGTGAAGCGATCTACTCCGCTTTATAAACTGACATACAGAGGAGAAAGATCTCCTCTGTGAATGCCGGAGAATGAAGTAGTGAATAGATTTCACTGCTTCATAAAAGGACACCATAGTCAGTAAAACATACATAAGCGCTGTAGGGAACCATTCAGCACTGGAAGAAGCCAGCTAAAGCAAGAAGTTGGGTAAAGCTGGGTACACACACATCAAAATTCAGTTTAGCAGTAATCGGACAAATTTTGATCTATGTGTAGCCCTCCGTGTTAGAAGCCAATCATTATACCACCTTGGTATATTCATATGCCATCCCACATACTGACTCCTACCACCTTTGATCACTTCAAATCACTGAAGTGGTCATTGTGGTTAGAGTGTTCCTTTAATATCTCTCAGAAAAAGTTAACCTCTGTATACTGATTCCATTTCATTTGATCATCCTCTAGTTGTGTTAAATTGGTGGGGGGTGCTGTCTGTATACCCTAGCCTCTCGGTATAGGGGCGGGGCCAGGGATGTGGCTAAAGGGGGCCCCATCAGGTAGGCTGTACGGGGCCCCATGATTTCTATCAGCAGCCCTGGTTACAATACAGTCCAGTTCCCATCAAGGGCCCCGCTCATAAGAGCTTACAATCTCATAGTAAATAAAACATCCTTTGTAAATACTTGCTTAAATTGTGTTGATTTCAGCACAACTTTGACCCTTGGCATATTGTATGCTGGCACAAAAAAAGGATAGGATTGTTGGAAGAAGTTGGGGCGTGATCACAGAACCATCAAACTTTTCTTGCAAATAGTCAACAGGGACACAAGAAATGTGTTCAGTAAAAAAAGACGCAAATTAACAGCCAAAGATTTGAGAAGAATCAAATATGAAACTACCAGGAGGTAAACGTTTATTAGCAAGGAATAGAAGAGTTGGCTTGAATAATGGACTTTCCCAATTCTACTGTTGATAGCTGAGCTGAGTCCACCTTGTAGTGAGAGATAAAGGTGTTCCTGGAGGACCAAGTGGCCGCTCTGCAGATGGTCTCCACCGAGACCCCACAATACGCCGCCCAGGAGGTGGCCACTGCTCTGGTGGAATGAGCCCTAAGATCTTCAGGAATTTGCGACTCACTCAGTAAGTAGGCCTTCACCAACCAGGAAGCAATGGTTCGGGCCGACGCTGCTTGACCTCTCCTAAGGCCATAGGGAATGATGAAGAGGTTCTCCGATCTTTTAAAGGATTTGGACAGGGATATTTTATGATTTTGCCCCTTACATCCAGAGGATTAGGGTCACCCTGGTCTGTGTTAAGAGCTGGCAAGTTGATTTCCTGGTTGAAGTGAAAAGAGGATGCCACCTTTGGGATAAAGTGATCCAAGGGTCTTAGAACTACCCTGTCTGGATTAATGATCAGATACGGCTCCTTAATCAGTAATGCTTGCATCTCTGAAACTCTCTTCGCTGATGTGATTGCGACCAGGAAAGGTGACTTATAGTGTCAGGTGCCAGAGGGAGATGTTTTCCAGCGGAAAACAGGGTTCTTTGGATAGTACCTCTAAGATGACTGATGGGTCCCATGTTGAAAAGGAAGGCTTCCTAGGTGGTCTTAGTTCAAGACAGGCCTTCTGAAATTGCATAACAAGGGGATCGTGAGCCCATTTAACCCCTGTCAGGGCGGATAGAGCTGACACCTGAACTTTCAGAGTACTAGAGCTAAGACCTTTGTCTAAGCTTGATTGCAGGAACTCTAGGATCAGAGGAGCCAAAAGGGAGGACAGATCCCGGCCAAGGTCCTGAGAGAAGGCAACAAACTTCTTCCAGACCCCGCAGTAGGTGCAGTTGGTGGTAGGTTTTCTGGCCTGGAGCAGGGTATCGGCTACCTTCTGGGAGCAGCCCTGACATAGATACCTAGCCCTCTCAGCCCCCAAGCCATCAAGTGCAGCTTCCCCGAATCTGGATGTAGTAGCTGGCCCTGGGAGAGCAAGTCGGCTGACAGGGAAGAGCAAGAGGGTCTGCCGTGCTCAGTTGTAGGAGGGTGGTGAACCATGGCCTCCTGGGCCAAAAAGGAATCACCGCTATCACCAATGCCGTTGATCTCTTGAGCCTTAAGAGAAATCTCGCATCAGGGGAGTCAGAGGGCAGATATACCCGAGATGGAAGTTCCAGGGATGCTGGAGGCAATCTGTCCCCTCCGTTAAGTGAAAGGGAAACCTCGACAGGAACCTTTGGCATTTGGAGTTTGCCGGAGTCGCAGCAAGGTCTATGTCTGGTTGACCCCAGGTCTGGCAGATGAGGGAGAAGGCCTGAGGGCTCAGGGACCACTCGTTGAAGGCGAACTCCCTGCTGAGCGTGTCGGCTAAGATGTTCTCGAACCCCTGGATGTAAGTCGCCCTCAAGTCTGACAGGTTCAACTGTGCCCATTCAATCACAGGGAGAACTTCCCGCATCATGGAGGGACTCCTGGTCCCCCCTGTCTGTTTATGTAGGCGACAGCAACCTTGTTGTCCATCGTTAAGAGGACCTGCTTCCCCCTTAAAAGGGAGCTGAAGGCCAGGAGAGCCTGGAGGGCCGCCCTCATCTCCAGCACGTTCGATACCGAGTCCAGTACTTCGAAAGGCCAACGGCCCTGCGCTGCATGGGACTGGTAGTGGGCTCCCAAACCTTCTAGACTGGCATCCGTGGTCACTACCTCCTGAGGAGGGATGACTATGTGTTTGCAATTGTTTAAGTTATGGGGACCACAACGCAATGAGCGCCTGACTGTCTCCGAGATCCGGATCGTCTGGGTCATGGATGAACCATCCCACTGATGTAGAAAGGAGTTCTGCAGAGGTCTGGTGTGCCACTGAGCCCAACGGACCATAGGAATTGTCGCTGATAGGGAGCCTAGAAGGCTGAGGCATACTCTGGCCGACAGGGATCTTGCTAGAATGGCCTTCTTCACCTTCCGGACCAACAGGGAAGACTTCTCCGGAGGCAGCTGCACTGTATTCAACTGGGCTCCTAAGAAGATCATTCTCTGGGTGGGCCGAGTCTGGCTCTTTCCCCAGTTTATGAGCCATCCCAGATTCTGCAGAGTGGAGACGAGGATCTTTTGATGCTGTAACAGCGACTCCCGGCTGTCTGAGAGGAGGAGAATATCGTCCAGATAATGGTGGACTCGCAGCCTCCTCTCCCTCAGATGCGCGATAACGGGAAGAAGGACCTTTGTAAAGGTCCTGGGAGCCGCAGAAATTCCAAACGGAATACTTCAGAACTGAAAGTGTCTGTGGTTTAGCGAAAAACTGAGGAACTTTTGGAGTTCTGAATGGATAGGGATATGGAGGTAGGCGCCCTGTAGATCTATGGAGAGCATCCAGTCCCCCAAATTTATGGCCTGGAGGATAGACTGTAGGCTCTCCATTTTGAATGCTTCTACCTGGATAGAGCGGTTTACGTTTAGATCCAGGACCGGACGTAGGTCCCCTGATTTCTTTTTTACTAGAAATAGAGGGGAATAGAACCCCCGACCTCTTTGGGATAGGGGCACCTCGGTAATTGCTTCCTTTTGGAGCAGATCCTGAACGTATCGGGTCAAGGCTAACCTCTTTTGCCGGGATGACGGGAGGTTTGTTGGGCAAAAATGGTCCCCCGGGGGAAGTCACCTGAATGACCATCTGTGCCCGACGCGAACGGTGGTTAACGCTTATTGTTTCCCCCCAGACCAGCGTGAACTTTGAGAGTCTGGCCCCCACCACTGCTGGCTGGGCGGACGCACCTTCAAAAGGACTTCTGGTCATTAGATGCCGGGGTCCTGGGCTTCTGGGATGTCAGGAATGACGTTCGAGGGGCCTTCCAGTTCCTTCTGTACTCCCTACCAGGCCTGTAGGACTTGGCATCCCTGTACCTGTCCGGGAGGTTACGCTTAAAGGGAGGAGGCCTCTGAAGCTTTGGCTTTCTATCCGAGGGGATAAGCCCTGATTTTCCGCCAGTGACCTTAGAAATAGCAGAGTCCAATTTTGCGCCGAAAAGGTTCTCACCATCATACGGGATGCGGCACCAATTGGACTTGGAAGCAGGATCTGCCGCCCAGGGTTTGAGCCAGAGAGCCCGTCTGGCCATTACCGAGGACAATATAGCCCTGGATGCAGACTTAATAGCATCCACAGATGCCTCTGCCACAAAATCCCCTGCAAGGCTTAGTTCTTGCAGGGCCCTAACTATCTGGTCCTGATCAGCGCCTTGAATACAAGCTTTTCTGTGCTTGCTGACCAACTGGCAATAGCCTTACCCACAGCTGCAAGAACCACTGCTGGCCTGCATACGCCTCCTGCTGCTAAGTAAGCTCTTTTGAGATCAGTATCGATCTTCCTATCCAGGACATCCTTGAATGACACAGCGTCCTCGATAGGGAGCGTAACGTGTCTGGCCACGCGCATGAGGGATGCATCCACCACTGGTGGGGACAAGAGAGATTTAATTTTAGCCTCCTTTAGAGGATATAGTTTGGCAATCCAATTGTTAAGACTTGCTTTCTTCTGGGGTCTCTGCCACTCGTCTCTGATAAGTTCCTCCAACTCATCAATGAAGGGGAAGGCTTCGGGTTCTCTCATCAGGTTCAGGAAATATTTTCTCCTTTTGGGTTGGGCCTCCTGGGGTTCCTCCCAGCTAATGGCCCCCTTCACTGACCTCACAAAAGGCTCTATTAGGGAGAAGTCAAAGCCCGCTGAAGCCTCTAGTTCTTCCTCATCTGAAGGAGAATCATGCTCTCTGGAAGTACTTGGGGGAGCCAGGGAAGCACCCCGTGGAGATAACTCCGTGTCGGGAGCAACACGTGGGGCAGAAGACTCTGTGAGCTCTCTGTGTTCTTTCCCTTTCTCTCTGGTGGCTTCTTCAAAGCACAGGCGGCATGCCAACATATCTGGAAGGGCTATGGCCCCGCATACCCAGCAGGTATTTTCAGAAGGATGGGAGTGACGTGCTGGTGAATGGCGCCTCCGGTCAGGGGATCTTCTTCGGCGGGAATGGCTGCGCCTTGAACAAGACCTGGAGCGACTCCTTCTGCGACTCCCTTTCCCTGAGCGACTTCCTCCACCCGAATGGCTCCGCCTATGGCCAGAGCGGCTTCTTCTATGCGAGGAATCTCTGCAAGATGATCTTGCGGACCTGATGGGGCTAACCATTTAGGTAGCACTAGTGCATCCTGCTCTCTTTTTCGATCTTCTCTACTTACCAAACTCCTCGCCTCTTACCTATTATGCTGGTGGTGATCTGCTGGAGCAGTGGTCTCCATGGATAGGGAAACAGGAAGCCTGAAGACGCATGTAACGCAAAAAGGGTAAGGAAGATAAAGCCATAACAGAAACAAGAGGGGAATAGAGAGAAGAAAAATACAGGGGAGATACTTACCAAACAGAGAGGCAACACTGGGGTAGAAAAAACAGAAATGCAGCAGTCATGAAATTCAGCTGAGCACAAAAAACAGGCAAAAAAAGGCATCTGCGTTAAAAAAGGCATCTTCCCCTTTTAAAATTGGAGCCGGGGTCATGTCCCGCCCGCACATGCTCAGTAGTGCCATGCGGCCGCCGGCGCCATCTTGGAAAAGGGAAAAGACATAGATAGACATACACAGGCTGCCCAAAGTGCACAGTGAGCATGTGCAAAGCGGCAGAGTGACCAGGAAGAGTGGTGATGTTGCTGTGGGACTACAGAGCTAAGGAAAAGGAAGTAAAATATGGCAGAAAGGCAACACTGGGGTAAAGGCACCAGACAACCTAAGGC
The DNA here is from genome assembly GCF_037356315.1 of Lithobates pipiens. Classification (NCBI taxonomy): domain Eukaryota; kingdom Metazoa; phylum Chordata; class Amphibia; order Anura; family Ranidae; genus Lithobates; species Lithobates pipiens. The sequence goes on along the minus strand of NW_027507790.1, from coordinate 188,466,014 downwards.
AGGGGTGTCCAAACTTTTTTCAAAGAGGGCCAGATTTGATGAAGTGAACATGCTCGAGGGCCGACCATTTTGCCTGACATTCTTTGAACCATTGAAAATTCGGTCTAAGTGTGTCCATCCGAGCGCTAATACACGGCCCAACAAGAATTCTCTTGCCTTTGTCGCGCTTGTTCCCAACACACAGACGAATGCTCTGCACGTTAGGGGGTACCATTAATTCTTAATGTTACCCCACACATTGGAAAATGTAGGGTGCTTTTGGTGCAGTGCAATTAAAAAAAAAAAAAAAAAGCTCGGGAACTTCTTTCCCTGCATTTTTGTGAGTAGGGAAGTCCATTGAAATTAATGGGCTGCCCTACACACAGTACGCAGCCACACAGATGTTGCATTTACGGGCTTAAAACAGGTGGTGAGGAGGCAACATAATGCCTCTTTACCGCCATTCAAATGCCTCTGAAAAGAGATCTGTGCATGGATTGCTTTTCAGAGGAGCAGTAGTCCTGGCTAATATCACACCAAGCCCTACAAAAGCAGTTTTGATGGTATAAGAATGGGGGGGGGGGGTCAGGATTAAAAGTAACATACACACAGACGCAAGCACACACATGCAGACACACATACAGACAAATGCACGCCGCACACACATACAGACACATGCATACACATACATGCAGACATACATGCACACACATACAGACATACGGACACATGTGCACACACACATACAGGCACATACAGACACATGTGTGTACACGCACACATACATACAGACATACATACAGACACACATACAGACACATGTGCACACACAGATACAGACATACATACACACACATACAGACATACAGACACGTGCACACACACACACACACACATACATACATACAGACATACATACAGACATACATACAGACACACGCACATGCACACACACACACAGACACATGTGAACACACACATACATACAGACATACATACAGACACACGCACATGCACACAGACACATGTGAACACACACATACATACATACAGACATACAGTGGTGTGAAAAAGTGTTTGCCCCCTTCCTCATTTCCTGTTCCTTTGCATGTTTGTCACACTTAAGTGTTTCGGAACATCAAACCAATTTAAACGATAGTCAAGGACAACACAAGTAAACACAAAATGCAATTTGTAAATGAAGGTGTTTATTATTAAAGGTGAAAAAAATCTAAACCACCATGGCCCTGTGTGAAAAAGTGATTGCCCCCTAAACCTAATAACTGGTTGGGCCACCCTTAGCAGCAACAACTGCAACCAAGCGTTTGGGATAACGTGCAATGAGGCTTTTACAGCGTCCTGGAGGAATTTTGGCCCACTCATCTTTGCAGAATTGTCCTAATTCGGTTACATTAGAGGGTTTTCGAGCATGAACAGCCTTTTTAAGGTCATACCACAACATCTCAATAGGATTCAGGTCAGGACTTTGGCTAGGCCACTCCAAAGTCTTCATTTTGTTTTTCTTCAGCCATTCGGTGGTGGACTTGCTGGTGTGTTTAGGATCATTGTCCTGCTGCAGAACCCAAGATCGTTTCAGCTTGAGTACACAAACAGATGGTCGGACATTCTCCTTCAGGATCTCTTGGTAGACAGCAGAATTCATAGTTCCTTTTATCACGGCAACTCTTCCAGGTCCTGAAGCAGCAAAACAGCCCCAGACCATCACACTACCACCACCATATTTTACTGTTGGTATAATGTTCTTTTTATGAAATGCAGTGTTCCTTCTACGCCAGATATACTTGGACACACACCTTCCAAAGAGTTCCACTTTTGTCTCATCGGTCCACAGAATGTTGTCCCAAAAGTCTTGGGGATCATCAAGATGTGTTGTGGAGAAATTGAGACGAGCTTTGATGTTCTTTTTGCTCAGCAGTGGTTTTCTCCTTGGAACTCTGCCATGCAGGCCATTTTTGCCCAGTCTTTTCCTGATGGTGGAGGCATGAATGCTGACCTTAACTGAGGCAAATGAGGCCTGCAGTTCCTTGGACGTTGTTGTGGGGTCTTTTGTGACCTCTTGGATGAGTCGTCGCTGCGCTCTTGGGGTAATTTTGGGCGGCCGGCCACTCCTGGGAAGGTTCACCACTGTTCCATGTCTTCACCATTTGTGGATAATGGCTCTCACTGTGGTTCGCTGGATTCCCAAAGCTTTGTAAATGGCTTTATAACCCTTTCCAGACTGATAGATCTCAATTACTTTCTTTCTCAATTGTTCCTGAATTTCTTTGGGTCTCGGCATGATGTGTAGCTTTTAAGGATCTTCTGGTGGACCTTACTGTGTCAAGCAGCTCCTATTTAAGTGATGCCTTGATTGTGAACAGGTGTGGCAATAATCAGGCCTGGGTGTGGCTAGAGAAATTGAACTCAGGTGTGGACAACCACAGTTATAGTATGTTTTAACAAGGGGGGCAATCACTTTTTCACACAGGGCCATGATGGTTTGGATTTTTTTCACCTTTAATAATAAACACCTTCATTTACAAATTGCATTTTGTGTTTACTTGTGTTGTCCTTGACTATTGTTTAAATTGGTTTGATGTTCCGAAACACTTAAGTGTGACAAACATGCAAAGGAACAGGAAATGAGGAAGGGGCAAACACTTTTTCACACCACTGTACATACAGACACACGCACATGCACACAGACACATGTGCACGCACAAAGACATACATACAGACACAAGTGCACATACACATACAGACACATGTGCACACACACATACAGACACATGTGCACACACATACAGACACGTGCACACACACATGTACACACGCACACGCAGACACACACATACAGGCACATGTGCATACACACACAGACACATGTGCACACACACACACACACACACACACACATACATACAGACACATGTGCACACACACACACACACAAACATACAGACACATGTGCACACACACACATACAGACACATGTGCACACACACACACATACAGACACATGTGCACACACACACACATACAGACACATGTGCACACACACACACATACAGGCACATGTGCACACACACACACATACAGGCACATGTGCACACACACACACATACAGACACATGTGCGCACACACACACATACAGACACATGTGCGCACACACACACATACAGACACATGTGCACACACACACACATACAGACACATGTGCACACACACACACATACAGACACATGTGCACACACACACACATACATGCGCACACACACACATACAGACATACATGCACACACATACACACAAGAATAAAGCCCTTTTTAACACTAATTTAGCTTGTAGCACAGTACAGTACCTTTGCAGCTTCCTCATTCAGCCGGGTACTGCACTGTAGGGGGAAGCAGAGAGCACAGCACACTCCTCTGCACTTTACTTTCACTTTTGAAGCTCACGGAGCTTCTCACAGTGTCGGGGATCGGCTCATCTGACAGCCCTGATCCCGCGGCACACTAAATAGAGAGAGACCAGGCGGGCCGTTCAAAACCGGACCGCGGGCCGCAATTGGCCCGCGGGCCGGACTTTGGACATGCCTGACCTAAGGTGACAAGAGATACTGAAGGCAGAGAGTATGCTGTCAGGTTGCAGACAGAGTGACACCAGGGAGGAACAGGAAACCGGAGACCACCGCAGGTACTAAGCCTGTTTAAGGCTTAAAGACCAATCTTTTTATTATATGCCTTCAGCCTGTTTAAGGCTTACTTTCAACGGCTATAGAGGCAATGCTCTGTTTGCAGAGAAAAAGTATTCATACCCCTGAGATCACCAGAGTGGGGTTCCTTCCATTTAGCTTCCTTTAGAGGCGGTAAGGACTTCCACCCAGGAGAGGCTAGAACCTGGCTGGGGCGAAGCGGTAAGAGGGTGATGATCCGTGCGGTCCAGACAGGTGAGGAAAAATAAGAGAATACCGGGGCGGGGGGCGTATCTTCATCTTATAGCTATGTGGTCCTATCAGGTTGTGGGGGCGGAGTCACAACCCAGAGTGTATGCTGCCATGATGTGACAGGAAATGGAGTTCCCAGAGGAAACCCACACAGGTTACAGTTAGTAAGGTTGAATAAAGACACCAGTCCATCCAGTTCAACCTGAGTGAGTGTCTACAATTGTCCCTATCCCTGTACATTGCACACTCACATCAGTCCCTACCCTCAAGGAGCCCACAATCCAAGGTCCCCATTCATATACTAGGGCCAATTTTGGACAGAAGCTAATTAACCTACCTGCATGTCTTTGGAGTGTGGGAGGAAACCGGAGTACCCGGAGGAAACCCATGAAGGCACAGGGAGAGCATGCAAACTCCAGGCAGGTAGTGTCATGGTTGGGTTTCAAACCAGCGACCTGTTTTACTGCTAGGCGAGAGTGCTAACCCCTACACCACTGTGCCGCCATGTTCATGGAGAGCATGCAAACTCCATGCAGGTAGTGTCAAGGTTGGGATTTGAACCACCCCAGTGCTGCCATGCAGAAGCGCTAACCACATACCCACTGTGCTGCCACAATAATTCAAAACCAAGTTAGTTTTTTAACCCATAGACTTATTACTCACACTAGTTTGAAAGAATTTTTTTTCTGTATGAATAATGCAATCTGCTGTGAATACTGATTCACATAGAGCACTGTCATCCTGAATATTTCTCACAATATTTTATTCCAATAGAACAATCAATGGCCAGGCTTTGCAACCCATATTCTGCATGGAATAGAGTGTCCTAAATGGCAATGAAGATGAAACTGATGTGGGATCTTTACGACCAGCTGATCTCTCCTTAAGAATTCAATTACTCTTTTTGCATTTCAGCAGTAAGGATTTTGATCTGTCTATTCTTTTAAGTCATTTTATTTGGCAAGTTAAATGGTTATGTGCCTGGCAGAGAAATAGTTAAAAAGAATTTCAATGCTATATGTACAACTTGTCCTTGCTGCTTAAGTAGAAATACCGAACCTCGGATGATCTCCTTTGATAAGTGCTTTCTTTCACTAGTAAAAATAGCTAGCAAAAATGACAAGCCTAATCTCTTCAGGCTGAACGATCTCATTATTAAGCCGATATTTCGGTTTTCAGAAAAATAGGCAGAACCAATACCCTTCAAACCTGAACTATTCTGTACCACGTCAATTGGTTTAGGTACTGCATGTACTGTTCATTTCCGTATTTCAGTAGTCTTGGTAGGAGTTTGCATTCCCACCCCCCCTACCTACTATTTCTATTCTAAGATCCTCATACCACCTTGAACAAGGAAAACACTTCTTTAGAGGTCACTGCTTTACCCACAAAATGTATCAGGGGGCTCACAGGGAGGAACCTTTAAAAAAAAAATTCTGTTATATATATTTTTATATATTTTTTTTAAGGAATTGTAATTACAGCAAGCACAGGTATCTTAAAGTATAACTAAAGACAAAACTTTTTTTTTTTTAGGTTTGGATAGAGTGAAGATGGATTAGTCAGGTTTTATTGCTGCCTCCATTAGGGAGATTCATCTATTTGTCCTGGCCATTTTTCAGAGAATATGAATGATATCACAAAAACTTTTCTTTCAATTATGGTTAGTGTTTGGCTGAAGCCATTTATCAATCAACTGTGTTTACTCTTTTTATATCATAATGCCAATCGAAACTCCCCAAATGACTCTGATCAAAAGTTTTCATACCCCAGTTCTTAATATCGTGTATTTCCCCCTTTAACATCAATAACCACTTGAAGTCTTTTGTGGTATTTGTGGATGAGGCTCTTTGTTTTCTCAGATGGTAAAGCTGCCCATTCTTCTTGCCAAAAAGCCTCCAGTTCCTGTAAATTCTTGGGCTGTGTTGCATGAACTGCACATTTGAGATCTCCCCGGAGTGGCTCAATGATATTGAGTTCAGGAGACCAAGATGGTGTAATGGAAACAGTGCATTAAAAAAAAAAGAGAGAAATTGAGTAAAATTAAGTAATATGTCCCCCTTCAAGGACATTTATCTGTGCATATATATTAGTGTGTGATATTGAAATTATCATATGAGTATTCATTTCTAATATGAGTTTAACAATTTTATTAATAAATATAGATATATTGAAACTGGTTTAGACAACCTTTGGTTGGAAATTAAATCAAGGTTAATGGGGAAATTGGTAAAAATGGAATTAGTTTAGATTCCACTCCAGAACCTTCACTTTTTTCTGCTGTAGCCAATAACAGGTCGACTTGGCCTTGTGTTTTAGATCATTGTCATGTTGGAATGTCCACGTACGTCCCAAGCGCGTATTTTTTGATAACATACTGTATTAATCTTGCCATCAATTTTGATCAAATTTTCTGTGCCTTTGTAGCTCACACATCCCCCAAAACATCAGTGATCCACCTCCGTGTTTCACAGTAGAAATAGTGTACCTTTTATCATATGCCTTGTTGACTCCTCTCCAAATGTAGTTTATGGTTGTGGACAAAAAAACTAAATTTTGGTCTCATCACTCCAACTTTGTGCCAGAAGGTTTGAGGCTTGTCTCTGTGCTGTTTGGCGTGTTGTAAGCAGGATACTTTGTGGCATTTGTCTAGTAATGGCTTTCTGTCACGTACCTTCTAGTAGCGAGCCCGGATTGCGGAAATAGGCCTCCCTTACGACTCCCACTACTGGTTTCCTGGCAATGTAACAGGGAACACAGGAGTAAGGAGGGGTACAGGTGCCTGGCAGGATCAACAGATGAGAAGGATGGATAGATGAAGTTCAGTGGAGCAGGTAATCACAGCGAATGGATCAGCAGGTAATTTATAGCAGATAACACGGTTCAATGGAGCAGGTAACTTGCAGCAGATGAAAAGCAGTGCAGGGAAGTAGGCAACTTGTAACAGATGAACAGTGCAATATACACAGGCACTTGCAGCAGATGAACAGTTCAATATGAGCAGGCTACTTGCAGCAGATGACACAGTTCAATATAAGCAGGTACTTGCAGCAGGTGAACAGTTCAAGACAAGCAGGTTACTTGCAGCAGATGACACAGTTCAATATAAGCAGGTACTTGCAGCAGGTGAACAGTTCAATACAAGCAGGTTGCTTGCAGCAGATGATACAGTTCAATGTAAGTAGGTTCACCTTTAGCAGACGGATGGTCAAAGCAAGCCGGGTCAGATATCAGAATGGAAGCGAAGTACAAGGGAACAGGCAGAAGAATCGTCACAACAAGCCGGGGTCGGGTACAGGCAGATAGCAGATGGGTCACAGGCAGGCCGGGTCAAACAGGAACGAATGCTACGGATCAGGTCTCACAGGTATAACGCTGTAGAACAGACAGCAGAGACCATTAGCAAGAGGCTAGTTTAAATAGGCCGTTTGGCGCCAACACGGACTCGCGACCGTGCACGTGCACCCGCATACGAACGCATGCACGTTCGTACGATCGTGCGCACCCGTGATGAAGCCCACGATCGTAAACCAGAAGACCTGGAGGTCAGTCTCTTCATGAGATTTTCATGACACTTTCTTCTGGCAACTCGACAATGCAGCCCATCTTTCTTCAAGTGCCTCCTTATTGTGCATCTTAAAACAGCCCCTCCACATGTTTTTACAGAGTCCTGTATTTCACCTGAAGTTATTTGTGGGTTTTTCTTTGCATCCCGAACAATTTTCCTGACAGTTGTGGCTGACATTTTAGTTGATCTACCTGACCGTGGTTTGGTTTCAACAGAACCCCTCATTTTCCACTTCTTGATTAGAGTTTGAACACTGCTGATTGGCATGCTCAATTCTTTGGATATCTGTTTATATCCCTTTCCTGTTTTATACAATTCAACTACCTTTTCCCGCAGATCCTTTGACAATTATTTTGCTTTGCCCATGACTCAGAATCCAGAAACGTCAGTGCAGCACTGGATGAAAGATGCAAGGGTCTGTCAGGAGCCCAGAAACTCATTGACCTTTTTTACACACACACACTAATTACAAGCAAGCAGGTCACAGGTGAGGATGGTTACCTTTTAATGGCCATTCAAACTCCTTTGTGTCAACTTATGTGCATGTTATCAGGCCAAAATCACCAGGGTATATCAACTTTTAATCAGGGTCATTTGGGTAGTTTATGTTGTCATTATGATTTTAAAAGAGTAAACACAGTTGATTGATAATAGATGGCTTCAGCAAACACTAACCATGAGTAAGTTTTTGTGTTATCATTCATATTCTCTGAAAAATGCCCAAGAAATAAATTCTGCCAGGGTATGTAAACTTATGAGCACAACTGTGTGCCTATATAATTATATATATATATATATATATATATATATATATATATATATAATGTATAATTTATGGTCGTGGCCCTATAAACAAGAAAAATATGGATCACATAAACACGTGACAAGACTTACAACATAATATAGACCTGAGGTGTGCCTTGGTTGTCTGGTCGGTATGCCAAGAAAAGGGGGCAAAAATACTCAGATAAGGAAGTATTTTTTATTGATACTATCATCACTGAGCAAGCTTGGTAAAGCCTTGTGCCATTTCCACCTGAGGATTTGGAAGGTATCTAGTGAAGTAGGCTGATTTCCATCTGCCTAATTTCTTGATTATGTGATCTGACACTGAGATGCAACTAAGGCTTCAGCGATCCAGAAGGAATGTCCCAAGTATTGACCGGGGTCAAGGCCCCAGTTTACCAGTAGGATCCTGACATGCCTGATGAATTGGCTGCCACTCAGGGGGCTGGTTGGAAAAGGCAACAACGGGCTAGAGTCTGGCTGGTTAGGTGAGACAGAAGTTGATCAAGTACTGTTACTGGGCACCAAGCGTTGTTAGTTTGAAAGAGGTTGATGTGGACCCCAGGTCCGGATTGTTGAACTTTGGAGACAGCAAGATGAAGGACGTAACGGTTTTGAAAGCGAGTCAGGTAGTGTCTGTATAGTATCTGGCTGCCAGTGCCACTAAAGGTGAATTCGCTAGGCCGTAGAAAACCGTAGAAGGCCGCTTGGATGACTAGACTGGGCAGAACCCCAAACAAGGAACATCGAAGGATTTTAGACAGACATGTGCCTGATTGTTGTTGACTATGGGCTGGTGCTTCTGGGTGCCACATAGGAGGGATCTCACTGTATAGCCGTAAACACAAACGGCTTTCCAGGGTCCTGTAAGGACAGGAAATTTTGGATGCCAGCTAGGTATAGCCTGATAGTGTTATGAGACAGAGTCAGCTGCATGTGGCAATACAAAACAAAGGCTAGGACGTGCCTAATGTCACCTGTCGTTGCTCTGGGGCATGAGGCTAGAAACCTGCCGTAGGTGTTCCAAGCAGTGTAATAGGCCTTCAGTGTGTTGCAGGACAATGAATGATTCATGAGCTGGGTTGTGTTAACACGGTGTGGCTCCAATCTATCATCTATTGTAGCTGTGACCAAGGTGGGATAGGAGTAGTTGTTGGGTTGGCTCCAGGTTCCTGCTGTTACCACTAACTAAAATTGAAACGAGACAGCGCATCTGCTGCGACATTGTATTTGCCTGGAATATGCTTACAGTGAATGTTAAATTGGTGATAGAGTGACAACTGCACCAGCCTGCGTAGGAAGGACATGATGAGGAGAGATATGGACCTACTTTTGTTGATGTCGGCCATAGACTGATTTTCTGCAGCAAAGATCGTTTGTCCTGTCCACATGTGTCCCCAGACCTGGGCAGCTGCCATGATGGGATACAGCTCGAACAGTGATGATGACTGAGTGAAACCAGGGATTAGGAGGACTTCTGGAGGCCAAGGTCCAGCGAACCAGTGATGGCCAAAAATTGCAGCAAAGCCTGTGGAGGCTGCAGCAAAGCATGTGGAGGCTGCAGCATCCGTGACTACCTGTGGTGACAGAGCTGACGCTGATGGGATGAATATCGATATGCCGTTCCAGTTTGTGAGAACCCATCCCACATTGCTAAGTATGGGACTTCTGCCAGGTCTAATTTGAGAATTTGATCAGGGTCTTGTGCTTGAGTGAGAAAAAACAAGAGACATGAAATGAAAGACCGCCCCTGAGGAATAATCCTCATGCCAAAATTGAGCATCCGTAACAGGGACTGCAGCTGTCTCTTAGTACACTCTTTGCGAAAGGATGAAGTCATGGATGACTGACCTAATACAGGCTAGTTTGTCGGGAGGCGGGCTGACCTACATGGCACGCATGTCTAGAGTGATGCTTAGGAAGATGATGGAGTGTTTACAAGGTAAATATCTTCAGAACAATTAGGTAAGCCTTATTATAGGCTTAACTATATGTAAAAATGTCTCAGGGGGGTTCACCACTACTTTAAGGACTTTTCTGGCCAAATTTTATTAAAATACATTTTAAAAGCAAAGCTTACCCTGTTTCCCACGCAGGGTGTTTGTCAACATCTCTCTTACATCCAAAACAAATTACATGCTCTCTGACTTGCACTTGTAGCACGGCCTCTCTGGCCTTACACTCCACTCTTGTCTGTCTTCTACAGACTGTTCGCTCACCAACTCTGTCCATACAAGCTAGCAGCCCCTTGCTGCTCCAGCTCTCATCTTTCTCCTAGGCGGAGCTCTTCTGACTCATGGGCAATGACCTCCTGTTTGCCAGGGTGGAGCCCAGAATCATGGTTAGGTCTCTACAAAAATCCCTGCACACACCTGTGCAATCAGTGTGCTGGCTGTTCACAAATCCTGGACCCAAGGATTGGAGATTTCGTCCCACCCAGATCTCTAAGAAATCGCCAGGTCCCAAAACTTGAAACAATTAAGAAACAAAAAAGCCAGTTTCCTCTTCATTAAGCAAACTCCTTGGAGCCCCTCAGCTTGCCTGGTTGAGAATCCTGAGTTATAGCCTCTATTTTATTACTATTACCGTATATACTCGAGTATAAGCCGAGATTTTCAGCCTCTTTTTTGAGGCTGAAAGTGCCCCCCTCGGCTTATACTCGAGTCATCGCTGTCTGCCCGCTCGATCAGCGTGTCGAGCAGACAGACAGCGGCCATTCTATTCAAAAGCCGCGCCTCCGGCTCCGCCTTCGCCTGTGATAGGCGGAACACTGAATTTCCCAGCAGCCTGTGTTCCGCCTATCACGGACATCGTATCATCCTCGTACTACGGACGAGGATGATACGACGTCTGTGATAGGCGGAACACAGGCTGCTGGGAAATTCAGTGTTCCGCCTATCACAGGCGAAGGCGGCGGCGCAGCTTTTGAACTTTACAATGGCCGCCGACGAAGAGGGCACGGGACGGAGGCAAGGGAAGGCACGGGACGGGACGGGACGGCGGCGGCAAGGCACGGCACGACACGGGACGGATGCAAGGAGGCAAGTCACGGCACGGGACGGAGGCAAGGAGGCAAGGCACGGGACGGAGGCTCGGGACAAAGGTAGGCTGGACACACACACACACACACACACACACACACACACACACACACACACACACACACACGGATGGAGACACACACAGGGATGGATGGATGGATGGATGGAGACACACACACACACAGGGATGGATGGATGGATGGATGGAGACACACACACACAGGGATGGATGGATGGATGGATGGAGACACACACACACAGGGATGGATGGATGGATGGACACACACACACACAGGGATGGATGGACGGACACACAGGGATGGACGGACACACAGGGATGGACGGACACACAGGGATGGACGGACACACAGGGATGGACGGACACACAGGGATGGACGGACACACACACAGGGATGGACAGGCATGTCTCACCCTCGGCTTATACACGAGTCAATAAGTTTGCCAGTTTTTTTGGGGGTAAATTGGGGGCCTCGGCTTATATTCGGGTCGGCCTATACTCGAGTATATACGGTACTATTATTATTGATTTATATGGTGATAATAATAATAATAATATATTTATTTATTTATATATTTATCTATTTAGACCCTGGCAGAGTACGACACTGCCACAATATATATATATATATATATATATATATATATATATATATATATATATATATATATATATATACAAAATTAATTATTTTTCTCAATCAGTTTTCACAGAAACAGAAATCAGGTTTAGTTTGAGTTTGTTTGAGGCTGTTTTTCAAACTAATGTTTTTTTGGTAACGAATACATAGGCTGTCCTAAACAATGGGAACTGTTGACAGTTTCAGCAGCGCATTGTCTCTACAGCTATAGTAAACAGGTATGTTTTCTTTTGTTTGGAAACTATGGTAAACAGCCTGACATATAAATGGGGAATTCAGGCATAAGCTAGGAGGGCTCATCATGCTTTAACATCAAAAGTCTCATCTGTAACCAGCCATTGAAGAAAAAAGATACTTTCGCCTGATTCTCCAATAACTACCAACTGAGTTCTCGTTGTCATTGGAAACACAGTAACCAGAGTTAAATAACTTTTAGGGGAATTTCTATTGTTACAGACCATAGGTTGTTTATTTGCTAGGTATTTTGCTTGTTATAGATATCTGTCAGTTCTGCACTGTGTTCCTAATATTGTAATAGTTTTGTATGTACAGCATTTTTGTTTAGTTAATGCACATTTACACACTGCAGAAGTCTCAGCTTCCTTGCTTATACCACAACGTAACCTTGCTAGATAGGCGTAAGCAAAACATTTGGGGGCTTGTGCGCGTTCTGTGCTATAATTCAACTGAAGCAGACTTGTTTTTCTGTGGTGTGTTGTGTAGTAGGCTTGTGCAATTCGTTTCATAACAAATTGAAATTCGGGTGAATTTTGCATCTTTCGGACATTCAGATGCATCCGAATGTCCGAATAAAAAAATAACGAATTTCAACGAATACGAAAGAAATTATAGCAGATATAACAAATGAATTCAACATGATTCGGTAATTTGTTAAAGATCTAATGAAACAAAAGGTTTTTCTGCTGAGTTTTTCCTTCATATTTACCAAAACCGTATAATATGAGGTCAAACCTTAGGAGTTTCAATTTGTATGCAAACATGCAGGTCCTTGCACTATATGGTTTTGGTAAACCTGGAGGAAAAAATCTGCAGAAAATCTGATAGTGTGTATGGGGCATAACAGTCAAATCAGCTGATAATTTTTTTTGCTAGAGGTTGGATTACTGGCAAAGTGCATTCCTGAGAACTGAGTGACAAGGGTGTTGTAATGTATTTGAGCAGAGGAGAAGAGATATTGTCATTGTGTGTGTTAAAAGATTCAATAAACAAACAACTTTCCAAACTACGAATCATTATCATGAATATAGATTCAGAAAAATATTAAGCCGCGCTAAGTGCACTATAACAAAATAGAGTGACAATGTAAATACAATACTGTTCTGCCCCCAACCAGTGGGGGAGTAAATAATATAAATGTTGTTCCCTGCCACACCCTTGAGTGGGCAGACCACAACTTAGTGTACAAAAAATATATGAATCAGGTGATCACATCTGAAAAACACCCTGTGAACTAAGAGTCTCTAAAAACGCACAGATTGATGGACAATAGATAAATGAAATGCAAAAAAAAGTCCAGCTGTAATGGATTAAATACAAATGGGATCCTCCATAAACGAAAACTGTTCAATCCACCACCAAATATCTGAAGTTACTTCTTACCCGAACTTCATGACCCCCTGCTACAGAGGATCACAGTGAGCATACAAGTATACGGTTGTCCCCCACTTCAAAGGAATCCTTCCTGTTCGCCTTACACCACCGTTTCCATGTACAAATAGCTGGATGCGTTTTTCATGGGATACCTCTCACATATTTGGAAGGCTCAAAACGTGCACCATGGAAAAGAAAATAGGGCTCCAATAGTGTAAAAACCCTTTATTAAAAAAACTTAAGAATAAAAATAACACTTACAATGTAATTGAAGTTTCAAAGCCTTAAGTCCGTCACGCTGGCCGGACGCACACAGACAAACTCGTCCTGCCTGGACACTGAACACGAGGTGACATTTAGCATGTCGCTCATCCCTACGCGTTTCGCAAAAAAATTTCATCATCCAGGGGCACGAGCGGCACGCCATATCACCTCCTTTTATAATGCCACTACCCTTCCAAGCCTCACTCTAGGCGTACTGTTTTTCCCGCCAAAACCAAGCCTTGTTTTCATTAGTAAACACAGGCATAGGTCATTCATTCTCCTGGAAACTTCCCCCATTCACTCCTCCATCCAATCCAAATGTCGGACCTATATACACTTCCTTGTTAACCAAGCCTCATTTCCATGAATATATATACATGCATAAATATCGAATTTCAATGTATATGAGCGAAATTATAGCGCATATAATGAATTAATTCAAAATGATTCGAGATTCAGTATAACGAATATCTACACTCTACAGAAATAACAAATTATCCTAAAATGTATTAACGTAACATAACGAATATAACAGAAAGAAATTATGTATTTTATGAATGACAACAAACTAAAACTAAACAAAGTTTTCCATTGGGCACAAGTCTATTGTATAACTTGTGCTAGTGTAAGAGAAGTCCGGCTAACAGACGCACATCTGCGCACAAGCACGGGCACACCAATGTGTGTACAAAGAGGGACTTGTATTGGCACATGCACGGACGCGCACCAATGCGCACCTATGGGTGCCAAGTAAGCCTATTTAAACTGAACACTGACACATGAACGTTGCTGAGTGGTCTTTCAGCTAGTGCCTGCTTACCTGATCTGTTCCAGCTTTCTGTGTCTTGACCCAGTTACATCTGAACCTTCTCCTTGATCTCCGCCTGCCTACCTGATCCCGGCTAGTGGTTGACTCCGCTTCTGTCTGATGTTCCTGTACCTTGCTGCCCGTCTGTGTACCCAACCCGGCCTGTGTCCCGTCTCTGCCTCTTGTCTCGGTACCTGCTCTGTCCAGCTGTCTGGCTTACATCCCGGCTACGTCTCTATCTGCTGACCCAGTGATAAATAACTCCGGTTCTCAGAGCCTGCCCAGCGCTCTTCAGCCACCTGGTTCCTGCCAAGGCTCAGCCAGCGCCATCAACTACATCAGCCCTCGTGCCACTCTGTGTCTTTCATTCCCTGTCATCACTACCAGGGGTGTCGGACAGGAGGTGCAAAAGAAGCTCCCTCTCCAGTTCGATCTCCACCAGGTACATGACAGCTAGGTAAAATGCTTCATAAGCTGTTTAGGAAAAGCAAGGCTGCAGAGCGTTCTGGTTGGCAGAAGAAAGTGTGTAGCTTACCTATCTGGGCCAGAGTCAATGAGTGGGAGCCTCTTGCTAAAGAATTTGTGAAGTATGCTTCTCCCTTGAATATGACTTGTGGTGATAGAGTCTCAGATCATTTTGTAGATTTTAGCCTTAAGGGGTTGGATTTAAGTAAAAAAGAGAAGATGACAGTCTCCACAGTGAGTTGGTACTTCCTTCATGCAATTTTTACCAATTCATATAGGGAGAAGGCAAAGGCAGAAGTTAAGGTATTAAAAGACCAGCTAGCAGTTGCTTCAGAGTGTGTATGTTTAACCGATAGTCGGGCTGATGATTTGCAAGAGCGGTGTGCAGCCTTCATGACCAAATCAATTAATGCCTTAAGGAAAAGGAAGTGCTGTAAACCTGTTAGTAAAGCCAGGGTATGTGCCATTGTCACATCCCAAAACTGGGATTGTGAGGATGTGCTCGCCTCAAATGATATGTAGGATGAGGAAATAGAGTTTGATATTTCAGATGATGATTTGCTAGTGGGAAAGAAAAAGTATGCCAGACCTCTCATTACTAAGCATAGAAAATGGCAACATAATAGAGAGGATATGGCAGATGGGGAGGTAACTATGATAAACAGCCTGACACATAAAAAAGGGATTCAGGCATAAGCTAGGAGGACTCATCATGCTTTATCACCAAAAGACTCATCTGTAACCAGCCATTGAAGAAAAAGATGCTTTCGCCTGATTCTCCAATAACTACCAACTGAGTTCTCGATGTCACTGGAAACCACGAACACGATAACCAGAGTAACTTTTAAGTGCATTTCTACTCTTACAGACCATAGACTGTTTATTTGCTAGGGATTTTGCTTGTTATGTATATCTGTCAATTTTGTACTGTATTCCTAATATTGTCATAGTTTTGTATGTACAGCATTTTTGCTTAAAGCGGGAGTCCGCCGGGAGTGCGCGTTTTTTTTTTAAAAAAAGCCAGCAGCTACAAATACTGCAGCTGCTGACTTTTAAAATAGTGACACTTACCTGTTCAGCGCGCCCGCGATGTCGGCACCCGAAGCCGATCTCTCGATCGTCTCTCGGGTGCTGCCGCCGCCATCTTGGGTATGGGAATCAGGAAGTGGACCCTTTCGGCTTCATTTTCCGGTTCCCTACTGCGCATGCGCGAGTCGCGCTGCGCAATGAGGATGGACCCGCTGCCTCTGGGATCTGTGTGTTTCCCAGCAGGCAGCGGGGGACTTTCGGAAAGGGGCGTAATCTACGCCCCTTTCCGCAGAGAGCTATCCAGGAAGTGGGTGCAGATACCTGTACTGTACAGGTACCTGCACCCCCCTCCCCCCTGAAAGGTGCCAATTGTGGCGCCGGAGGGGGGGAGGATTCCAATGAGCGGAAGGTCCACTTTAGGGTGGACCTCCGCTTTAATAAAAGCACATTTACATACTGCAGAGGTCTCAGCTTCCTTGCTTATACCACAAAGTAACCTTGCTAGATAGATGCAAGCAAAACACCGGCTGACGCTGATATGCGGCGGCAAAGTGGTTCGTTCCCATGAATCGACGTATGAGTATGTCTGTACCTTTAAGCCCTTGTACACACGATCGGTGATTCCTACAACCAAATCCGTCGGATTTTGTCCGACGGATTTTGTCCGATGGATTTCGTCCGAAACTGTTGCATACACACGGTTGGACAAAGTTGTCCGAAAATCCGATCGTTCAGAACGTGATGACGTTATTTCATTACGACGGGACTATGTTCAGGCTAGTAGCCAATAGCTTTGATGTAGGAATTTGATCTGAGCATGCGTGGCACTTTGTCCGATCGGAATTCTCTACACATGATTGGAGTATGTCCGATTGGAACATTTTGTCGGAAAATATTTCCGGCAAGTTGAAAAATTTGGTCCGACGGATATTCCGACGGAAACAGTCCGATGCAGACCACACACAGTCGGAATATCCGACAAAACGCTCCGATCGGACACATACCGTCGGAATCTCCGATCGTGTGTACAAGGGCTAATGGTGATGCGTGTGGCAAACGGGCACGATTGCAGATGGCCACATGTGATTATGTACATGAGAGCAGGAACAGGGATTTGTGTGTGTGTGTCCACTCCCGATCTTAACCACGTCAGCCCCGGAAGATTTGGCTGTTGAATGACCGGGCCATTTTTTCCAATTATGCACTGCTTCGCTTTAACTGACAATTGCACGGTCGTGTAACGCTGCACCCAAACAAAATTTACGTCCTTTTTTCCCCACAAATATAGTTTTATTTTGGTGGTATTTTATCGCCTCTGCGCTTTTTATTTTTTGCGCTATAAACAAAAAAGAGCGGCAATTTTGAAAAAAACACAATATTTTGTACTTTTTGCTAT
Organism: Lithobates pipiens; assembly: GCF_037356315.1. Classification (NCBI taxonomy): domain Eukaryota; kingdom Metazoa; phylum Chordata; class Amphibia; order Anura; family Ranidae; genus Lithobates; species Lithobates pipiens. Next base: position 188,448,461 of record NW_027507790.1, on the reverse strand, counting down.
AATAAATATCCCCATTTTTTTTCAAGAAAAACAATTTTTCTTCTACATATTTTTGGTAAAAAAATTGCAAGCATATATTTATTGGTTTGCGCAAAAGTTATAGTGTCTACAAAATAGGGGATAGATTTATAGCATTTTTATTATTATTTTTTTACTAGTAATGGCGGCGATCTGCGATTTTTATCGGGACTGCGACATTATGGCAGACACATCGGACACTTTTGACACATTTTTGGCATTTATACAGCAATCAGTGCTATACAAATTAACTGATTACTATAAAAATGTCACTGGCAGGGAAAGGGTTAACACTAGGGGGTGATCAAGGGGTTAACTGTGTTCCCTGGGTGTGTTTCTAACTGTAGGGGGAGGGGACTGACCTAGAGGAAGTGATGGATCGTGGTTCCTAGCTAATAGGAACTCACGATCTGTCAGTCCGAACAAAACAGGGATTTGTGTGTTTACACACACACGTCTCTGTTCTGCCCGCGATTGTTCGTGGCCAGCGGTCATCGCAAGCATCTGCCACGAGCATCAGCACCCCCATTTTGCAGTGGGCGCCTGCTATCCTGATCCCGCGAGCCGACGTATAGCTACGATGGCTCCCGGGATCGTGCTGACCTGCCGCAGTAAAATGATGGTGGCTGGTCGACAAGCAGTCAAAACGGCATTTTACCTTGGTGCAGAGAATGCATTAAGGCAAAAATCCTTAAAGTATAACTAAAGGCAAAACTTTTTTCTTGAGTTTTGGATAGAATGGATAGGGATTCAAACACTTGTCAGATTTTTTTTATTGCTGTGTCCCCATTAGGGAGATTCACTCTCTCTATTCGTCCTGTTTACCATTATCATTAAAAGAGAAAGTAAAAGAAAATCCAAATTTTGGGTTTTCCCCAAAAATAGAGGGGGAATCTTCCAATGGGGACACTAGTTCTGGTGACCTGGAGGTCCCCAGGGAATTCCCTTCATTTGCAAGGATTTCCTCTCACTTCCTGTTTGGCTATAGGACAGGAAGTGAAGGAAAATCTTCACAATGGGACACAGATAGTGAAAAAAAATCTGACGGGTTATAGCCTTTCCTTGCTCTGTCAAAAAAAAAAAAAAATGTTTTGCCTATAGTTGTACTTTAAGCCTTTAGAGCCAATTTACCTTATACAGGTATGCCCAATGCTGTCATAAATCCCAGTACATCTTCTGAGCCAAAGATACTTTTATTGTTATTATTGCTACTACAACTATACCTCCACTGCATTGGTCCATTGTACAGATTATGCCAAAAGTTTTGAGAATGACACAAATATGAATTTTCAGTCTGCTGCTTCAGTGTTTTTAGATATTTTTGTCATATGTTACTATGTAACCACTTCAGCCCCGGACCATTTTGCTGGCCAAAGACCAGACCACTTTTTGCGATTCGGCACTGCGTCGTTTTAACTGACAATTGCGCGGTCATGCAACGTGGCTCCCAAACAAAATTGACGTCCTTTTTTTTCCCACAAATAGAGTTTTCTTTTGGTGGTATTTGATCACCCCTGCGGTTTTTATTTCTTGCACTATAAACAAAATTACAGCGACAATTTTGAAAAAAATGCATTATTTTCTACTTTTTGTTATAATAAATATCCCCCAAAAATATATAAAAAAACTTTTTTTTTCCCTCAGTTTAGGCCGATACGTATTCTTCTACATATTTTTGGTAAAAAAATTGCAATAAGCGATTATTGATTGGTTTGCGCAAAAGTTATAGTGTTTACAAAATAGGGGATAGTTTTATGACATTTTTATTAATAATTTTTTTTTTTTACTAGTAATGGCGGCGATCAGCGATTTTTATTGTGACTGCGACATTATGGCGGACACATCAGACATTTTTGACACATTTTTGGGACTATTGTCATTTATACAGCAATCACTGCTATACAAATGCAGTGATTCCTGTGTAAATGACACGGGCAGTGAAGGGGTTAACCAGTAGGTGGCAGTGTAGGGGTTAAGTGTTCCTAGGGGTGTGTTACTAACTGTGGGGGCTGGGCTTTCTTTTAGTGAACACTGATCTCTGCTCCAATCACATGGAGCAGAGATCAGTGTCACTTGTTGCTAGGCAGAATGGGGAGATGCTGTTTACAACGGCATCTCCCAGTTCAGCCGCCCCGTGAGACAATCGCAGGTATGCCCACGGCGATCGAGTCTGTGGGACCCGCAACCGGACTCACGGGGGTCCCGACTGGCATGCAAACGTGCAGCCGGCGTCGCGCTCGCGATGGCAGGGCGGCATTTAAGATTGGACGTACCTGTACGCCAATATGCCTGCCCGTGCCATTCTGCCGGCGTACATTGGCGTGCGCCGGTCGGGAAGTGGTTAAAGAGGAAGTAAAATCTCCCACTCTGATGCTTCTTTTCATTTAGTCCATTAGAATAAGTAATTATTAGACTATAGCCACTGTAATCCAGCCCAAATCGCATATTACTTACTGTTTAAAGAAACTTTAAAAAACTTGTTTTCAGGGGTTAGGCAGCACCATCTTAAGTATTGTTTTCTGAGTCCACAGTGGAGTGTATTTCCGCCCTTACATTGAGCACTTCCTGTACTGTTAACCAAGCCTCCTTCTCAATCCATTTCTATGGCAACTCTGCTTCCCTATTCATAGCTGACTTGTTTTATTTCATAGTATTTACTTGTGCCAATGTCTAATGTTTCCCTTTGTCAGTCTTATCAGCTTCAGCTGATAAGACTGCAGTAATGGCCAAGTTTACACTGCATGTCATGTCACATGGTCACATTGGATGTTGGAGGAAGCTCTGAATGATTCTGCAGTCTCCTGGGATTGCAGTAGGAAGTCCTGATAACAGATAGATAAGACATAGAGAGTGTGCCGTAAATCAGGGGAGATCTGGGCATGCTCAGTGACTTAATTCTAAAGAACAAAAAGGATTACAACAATACTAAGCAAGTAAGGAGATATCTACAAGCAGTGTCCATTAGGGTTTTTTATGTTGATTTACATGGGACAAAGTTGTGGGGGAGGGTTTACAATCACTTTAAGTATAATTACAAGCATTTCATAAATGTCAAAGGCTTTTATTGACAATAACATTAAGTTTATGCATAAATAATTGCAGTGTTGACCCTTCTTTTTCAAGACCTCTGCAATGCACCCTAGCATGTTGTTAATCAACTTCTGGGCCACATCCTGACTGATGGCAGCCCATTCTTGCATAATTAATGCTTGGAGTTTGTCAGAATTTGTGTTTTTTTTGTTCACCTGCCTCTTGAGGATTGACCACAAGTTCTCAATGGGATTAGGGTCTGGGGAGTTTCCTGGTCATGGATCCAAAATTTGGATGTTTTGTCCCCCAAGCCACTTATCACTTTTTCCTTATGGCAAGGTGCTCCATCATGCTGAAAAAGGCATTGTTCATCACCAAACTGTTCTTGGATGGTTGGGAGAAGTTGCTCTCGAAGGATGTTTTTGTATCATTTTTTATTCATTTCTGTGTTCTTAGGCAACATTTTGAGTGAGCCCACTCCCTTGGCTGAGAAGCAACCCCACACATGAATGGTCTCATAATGCTCTACTTTTGGCATGATACAGGACTGATGTTAGCGTTCACCTTTTTTTTTTCTCCGGACAAAGTTTTTTCCGGATGCCCCAAACAATCGGAAAGGGGAGTCATCAGAGAAAATTACTTTACCTCTGTACTGCCCACTTAAATCCTTTTGCAGAATATCAGTCTGTCCCTGATGTTTTTCCTGGAGAGAATTGGCTTCTTTGCTGCCCTTCTTGACATCAAGCCATCCTCCAAAAGTCTTTACTTCGCTGTGCATGCAGATGCACTCATACCTGCCTGCTGCCATTCCTGAGCAAGCTCTGCACTGGTGATTCCCGGATCCCACAGCTGAATCAACTATAGAAGACGGTCCTGGACTTTCTTGGGCACCTTGAAGCCTTCTTCACAAATGCAGTGGAAATGTTTTTTTATGGGATTAAGTTATTTTCATGGCAAAGAGGGACTTTGCAATAATTGCAATTTATCTTATCGCTCTTCATAACATTCTGGAATATATGCAAATTGTCATAAAAACGGAGGCAGCAGACTTTGTGAAAATTAATATTTGTGTCATTCTCAAAACTTTTGGCCATGCCTGTATGTTATAAATGACACATATTGTCACAATTGATATTGTAAACGTCTATAAAGAGAGTTAGCTGGTGGCCCTATAAAAATACTGCTCTGGGGCCCGATGATTTGTAGTTATGTCTGGCCCCCCACTGGTTCCCTTTGCAATAACTGGTCTGTCAAAGCTGCTGATCTCTAATAGATCTTGTTGCCATTTGGCACCAGGTTGCTACTCCATACTCTAGAACTGCAAAGCAAGCGTTTTGGCAATGATGAGTACAACTGCTTTAAAGATGACCTTTAGAAGCAGTGCAAAAAAAGATTAGACTAGCCACAGATATTAACTGTGGCCTCCCAGCAGCTGATCTTGGTTACGGAGCAGGGCTTTGCTTATTCATATCAGAGCTGCCCCCTAAATGACTAGTGATGGAGGAAGCACAGATCCACAGAATGAATGAATGAAAGGCAAGGGCAGCTGCTAGGAGAACCATAAGCAACACAGTTGCAGCAACACCCAAATCTTATCAGCTTAGAAAACAGAGGTGCCAGAGCATTAAGCCTGGTACACACAATGAGAATATCGGACAATTTTTTTTGTGTATGCCGGTCTCATATCGAAAATGAAGAGGTTACTGAAGTTCCAAAAATTCTCGGATGACAGAATACAACTTTTTAAGTAATGTATCATATTGTAATGTATTCTTTTGTTTCCAAGCATGTCCAGTCTTGGCCACTGGATTTTTTTTTCTGAAGAATATTGTACTGATTATATGAAAATGGTTCCTTCTGGTATCATAGGAGAAGATTTTCGTACTTGTCCCTTTGGATAATTTGTCGTGATTGACTCTCGAAAGCTGTGTAGCAATGATTTAAATTATCGTGTGATTGATTTGAAAGCAGTATTTTTCGTCTGATGGGTACTAGGCATTAGAAGGAGCACTTCAACATTTCCGCATCCCAAAAATATGCAATGACTTCTGTTGTTCAGAGAAAAAAAAGTCATACAGTATTCAGTGACATTAATTAACCTATCACCTGATGTCTTCAGCTAGAGGGCCTGAAGACATAATTTCTTTCGTGACAGATTTTCACACCTCAGCTACATTGAAAAAGTACTGCTAATTAGAAAGATAAACAAGTAAGAAAGTAAATCACAACTCTAAAAATGAAATGATGGGTGAATTTTGCAATAAATAAATTTCAATAGCAAAATAGGATTATAATTAAAAAAAAAAGAAATTTAATCTGAAGAACACATTCTCACGTTTTTGCTTGTATACTGATTTGTTTCTTGATTCTTATATGGGCAAAACACACGTTTGCTTTAAGGCAAATTTGTTGAGCGGTTCTTTACCTCAATCTGATTTTATGTGAAAAAAAAAAGGAGGCTCTAGCACACGGGTGTTAAACTGGAGGTCCTCCAGCTGTATTGTAAGGCTGACAGGATCCTGCGTCGTTGGGTTCCATGCGACTATTACACACAAATGTGGTTCATACAACAATGAACATTATACTTAAAGTGTTTAAACTTTCTACTCTGGGTCCTGGATTTAGATTCCACCAGGGATTTTATCGGTGTGCTTCTTCTTTTTTTTTTTTTTTTTTTTTTTTTTACTACATCAGAGAACTCTATTGAGAGACTATTCAGCTTAACATTCATTCACTGTCTCCAACACGGTCTCACATCATCGTGGTATAAATCCCCCCCCCCCCCCTTTTTTTCCTATTCCTCTAAACTTTATTAAATTTTTTCCATATACAAATAGGCAAAAACTAAAAGATACAGTTAACATCTGTATGTAATTTACAAAATACAATACTTTCCCTACCTATTTGTACCCACTCCCTCCCTGGTTTGCCATTGCCTGTCCCTCCTATTTCAAGACCTGCTGCCCTCGTCCATCATCCTTTCCACATATTTCCCAGAAGCCTTAAAATCTATCCATCTTCCCCAGATACTTTTATATCTTTCTACCTGCCCTATGTCTCTACTGCTTAAATATTGTGAAGTTGAACATTCATGTTTGTACATATGGTGTCCAGGGATTTTGCCTGAGGATGCCCATACTGTACCTGCACATGCCACCAGCTCTCTGAAATGTATAGGAGGCTTAAAGTTCCTGTGCCAAATTCAACTCTTAAGTTTTTGTTTTGTCAGTTGGTAATTGCAGCATGAGGAAGATATTATGACATGCCTAGTGATTAGCATATAGTTTTATCAAATACAGTGGTGTGAAAAAGTGTTTGCCCCCTTCCTCATTTCCTGTTCCTTTGCATGTTTGTCACACTTAAGTGTTTCGGAACATCAAACCAATTTAAACAATAGTCAAGGACAACACAAGTAAACACAAAATGCAATTTGTAAATGAAGGTGTTTATTATTAAAGGTGAAAAAAATCCAAACCATCATGGCCATGTGTGAAAAAGTGATTGCCCCCCTTGTTAAAACATACTATAACTGTGGTTGTCCACACCTGAGTTCAATTTCTCTAGCCACACCCAGGCCTGATTATTGCCACACCTGTTCACAATCAAGGCATCACTTAAATAGGAGCTGCTTGACACAGTAAGGTCCACCAGAAGATCCTTAAAAGCTGCACATCATGCTGAGACCCAAAGAAATTCAGGAACAATTGAGAAAGAAAGTAATTGAGATCTATCAGTCTGGAAAGGGTTATAAAGCCATTTCCAAAGCTTTGGGAATCCAGCGAACCACAGTGAGAGCCATTATCCACAAATGGCGAAGACATGGAACAGTGGTGAACCTTCCCAGGAGTGGCCGGCCGCCCAAAATTACCCCAAGAGCGCAGCGACGACTCATCCAAGAGGTCACAAAAGACCCCACAACAACGTCCAAGGAACTGCAGACCTCACTTGCCTCAGTTAAGGTCAGCGTTCATGCCTCCACCATCAGGAAAAGACTGGGCAAAAATGGCCTGCATGGCAGAGTTCCAAGGAGAAAACCACTGCTGAGCAAAAAGAACATCAAAGCTCGTCTCAATTTCTCCACAACACATCTTGATGATCCCCAAGACTTTTGGGACAACATTCTGTGGACCGATGAGACAAAAGTGGAACTCTTTGGAAGGTGTGTGTCCAAGTATATCTGGCGTAGAAGGAACACTGCATTTCATAAAAAGAACATTATACCAACAGTAAAATATGGTGGTGGTAGTGTGATGGTCTGGGGCTGTTTTGCTGCTTCAGGACCTGGAAGACTTGCCGTGATAAAAGGAACTATGAATTTTGCTGTCTACCAAGAGATCCTGAAGGAGAATGTCCGACCATCTGTTCGTGTACTCAAGCTGAAACGAACTTGGGTTCTGCAGCAGGACAATGATCCTAAACACACCAGCAAGTCCACCACCGAATGGCTGAAGAAAAACAAAATGAAGACTTTGGAGTGGCCTAGCCAAAGTCCTGACCTGAATCCTATTGAGATGTTGTGGTATGACCTTAAAAAGGCCGTTCATGCTCGAAAACCCTCTAATGTAACTGAATTAGGACAATTCTGCAAAGATGAGTGGGCCAAAATTCCTCCAGGACGCTGTAAAAGCCTCATTGCACGTTATTGCAAACGCTTGGTTGCAGTTGTTGCTGCTAAGGGTGGCCCAACCAGTTATTAGGTTTAGGGGGCAATCACTTTTTCACACAGGGCCATGATGGTTTGGATTTTTTTTCACCTTTAATAATAAACACCTTCATTTACAAATTGCATTTTGTGTTTACTTGTGTTGTCCTTGACTATTGTTTAAATTGGTTTGATGTTCCGAAACACTTAAGTGTGACAAACATGCAAAGGAACAGGAAATGAGGAAGGGGGCAAACACTTTTTCACACCACTGTACCCTCTTGAGTGTTTTAATGGCCAAAGCATAAAATACTCCTCCATTTTGAAAGATGTTTTCCATGTTATCACACCTCCTAGGACCACCTGCTTTTGGTTTTTATTTGTGTCAGTGGTGGAGTACAGCTTGTTCTAGAATGCCATAGAGATTTTCCTCTTCAGCAGCTATGATTTTATTGCTTACCTTGATGCTGCTAACTAGGACAAGGTCTGTCAATCAGAAGGGTTCCTTATAGTTTTAAAACATGTCAGTTTGTATAGTTAGCTCACCTCTCTAACAATGCATTATTGGTCAGTAAATCTGGTCATCTTCATGATGGAGCAATAGTGACGGGAAGTCAGGAGGGGTAAGAACTTTGCATAGTTTCTGGAACTCTATTAAGCTAGGGCCTGTAGCACTGACCATATCACTAAACAGTTCTTCTCTACTCTTAAAGAGGGATTCCACCTAAAAAAAAAAAATATTAAAAGCCAGCAACTATAAATACTACAGCTGCTGACTTTTAATAAATGGACACTCACCTGTCCCGGGTTCCAGCGATGCCGAGGCCGATCGATCGCTCGGCTCTCGGCTGCTGCCATCACCATTCTAGGTGAGGGAATCAGGAAGTGAAGCGAATCGGCTTCACTTCCCGGTTCCCTACTGCGCATGCGCGAGTCGCGCAGCGCAATAGGAATTGTCCGCGCTGTCACTGGGACCCGTGTGTGTCCCAGCAGACAGCACGGCAGGACAGGAAATGACATAGACTCCCACGGGAGTCTATGCCCGGAGGTGGGTGTAAATACCTGTCTTTGGCGGGTATCTCCACCCCCTCCCCCCTGTAAGGTGCCAATTGTGACACCGGAGGGGGGGAGGTTTCCGATCAGCGGAAGTTCCACTTTAGGGTGGAACCCCGCTTTAAGTTGAAAGAATTTAACACTCTCCTAGAGAACTTTTTTTTAAATAATGGTGCCATAACTCTGAAAGTCTGATGTAAGGGGGTAATTTGATGGGGCAGCTGATATATGGAGGCACTCTGATGAGGGAACCTGATGTTAAAGGACAACTGTGATATATGGGGGTATTCTGATTGGGGTTCCCGATTTATGGGCTTATTCTGATGGGGACAATTGATGTTCTGTATGTGGGCATTCTGATGGGGATCCTGATGTAAGGGGGCACTATGATGGGGACACCTGATGTAAGGGGGTACTCTGGTGGGGACAGCTTATGTATAGGGGAACTCTGATGGAGTCACTTTATTAAGGGTGCATTCTGATGGGAACACCTGATGTAAGGCGATGCTCTAATGGGGGAAAATGGTGGTTCTCTTTTCTTTTCTTTTAACTGAAATGTGGATGTGATTGGCCTACTTTTATGTTTTATTTGAGATTTGGACCTTGGCTGGAATAAAATTGTACGACCATACCTCCTTGAATTTTAATTTGTTACACTAGGTAGACATTTGTGCGTTATAGGATTAAAAATTGTGTGCAATCCTCCAATGCACAAAAAAATAAAGAGCCCTTTTGTAGGCATGTAGTTATGTGATACAAATACATATAAGCCGTTAAGTTATAATTAAACTGAGTATAATGACTTATCCTGTAATGTTGCAAAGTTATTATTAAAAAGGTAATCATTAATCCATTGCTTAGATGCAAGGTCTTAAGTAACAATATAACACAAAGCGCATAAATACAGCCCAATAGCACAGTTCAGTGCCAAGGATAAACATTCCTCTCAGGTAATAAATGTCAAAACTATAGCTATAGCATTTACAAAATAGGGATAGTTTTATGGCATTTTTATTAATAATGTTTTTTTTTTTTTTTTTTTACTAGTAATGGCAGTGATCAGTGATTTTTATTGTGACTGCGACATTATGGCGGACACATCAGACATTTTTTACACATTTTTGGGACCATTGTCATTTATACAGTGATCACTGATATATAAATGCATTGATTCCTGTGTAAATGATAGTGGCAGTGAAAGGGTTAACCAGGGGGTGGCAGTGTAGGGGTTAAGTGTTCCTAGGGGTGTGTTACTAACTGTGGGGGGGCTGGGCTTTCATTTAGTGAACACTGATCTCTGCTCCAATCACATGGAGCATAGATCAGCGTCACTAGTTGCTAGGCAGAATGGGGAAATGCTGTTTACAACGTTTCCTCCATTCAGCCGCCAAGTGAGACGATCGCGGGAATGCTCGCGGCGATCGAGTCCGCGGGACCCATGACCGGACTCACGGGTGTCCCGAACGGTACGCAAGCGTGCCACAAGGCGGCATTGAAGATTGGACGTACCTGTACGCCAATATGCCTGCCCGTGCCATTCTGCCGACGTACATCGGCGTGCGCTGGTCGGGAACCGGTTAAGCAGGGCACATGGAGAGGACCCTTGTTTAAAACTCAGAGCCCCCCTAGTTCCCTTTCTTTCTTTGCACTCCTTCCTTCCTTCATCCCACTAACAGTCCTTTCCAGACTGACATTGATGGAGCACCATTGTTCCTCTTAGCTAGACTGCTGACACTGGGACATTTCTTTTCCTTCCAGTGACACCACAGACACAGGGACATTTTTTTTTTTTTTTGCCACTATTAGCTCCATATTTGTGCACTGATTTTAAACTCTTTAGTTTGCTGCAGCATACCACAAATATAGGTATTATTTTGAGACATGCTACAAATATTACACACATTTTACTTTGTGCGCCACTACTAGCCCTGCCCCTTCCATGCGGGGGGGGGGGTGGGGGGTGGTATGCCATTTTTGCCCTGGGCACTAGATGACCTTGTCCCAACACTAGATTTAGGCAAATTATAGTGGACAGACCAATTAAAAGCAGGTTGTTAAAAAATTTACACAGCCAGCGTTATGAAATTAAGCCAATTTAGAAACAAAATCTAGCTGCACATTTCTTCACTGTACTGAGACAAAGCCTGATAAAATATGTATTGTAATAAAATGTAACACTGACTAATCACAGCGTAGGAACCTGCAGATTCTTTTTGCAGTTCATAATATCGGTATGACAGTTTGACAGCTTCCTTTCTCCAATGACATAGAGAGATAGAATATACATACACGTACAACAAAAGTCACCACACAAAGACATTAGTTTAGAAAAAATCTCACAATTTCCTATTGTCTACCATTGCTTATGTAATATTAAGATAAATACACTCTGTCTAAATGTTTTTGTAGAGAAGAGTATGTCCTCTTTTGTCTGGAAGGATGAAAAAGAGAAATATCTGAACATTCATAAAGTATAAAACTGATGAAAAAAAGGTCCCAAGCTATTGTTTAGGGGAAATTATACTATATTTTCCAGTGCTCCGAATCATAGAAAAAGATATCCCTCATATCTTTGGTGCTGCAAAACCAGTAGGAAAGTCATGCTCTCATATATTAAAACCACAGCTGCAATTTCCAACATTTACTAGTGTTGTATATACAGGTGGATCTCAAAAAATTAGAATGTCATCAAAAAGTTAAATTATTACAGTAATTCAATTAAAAAAGTGAAACTCATATATTATATAGATGCATTACACATGGAGTTATATATTTCAAGCATTTATTTATTTTAATGTTGATAATTATGGCTTACAGCTAGTGAAAACCCAACATTCAGTATCTCAGAAAATAATATAGTGAAAAAGTTCAATATTGTAAACTCATAGTATCACACTCTTATCGGCTAATTAATTCAAAACACCTGAGCCTTTAAATGGTCTCCCAATCTGGTTCAGTAGGTTACATAATCACGGGGGAAGACTGCTGACTTGACAGTTGTCCAGAAGACAGTCATTGACACCCTCCACAAGGAGGCTGAGTCACAAAAGGTAATTGCTAAAGAAGCTGGATGTTCACAGAGTGCTGTATCCAAGCCTATTAATGGAACGTTGAGTGAAAGGAAAAAGTGTGGTAGAAAAAGTTACACAAGCAACAGGGATAACCGCAGCCTTGAAAGGATTGTGAAGCAAAGGCCTTTGAAGAATTTGGGGGAGTGGACTATGGCTGGTGTCAGTACTTCAAGAGCCACCACACACAGACATATCCAGAACATGGGCTACAACTGACGCATTCCTTGTGTCAAGCCACTCCTGAACCAAAAGTCAGAAATGACTTACCTGGGCTAAGGAGAAAAAGGACTAGACTGTTGCTCAGTGGTCCAAAGTCCTTTTCTCTGATGAAAGTAAATTTTGCATTTCATTTGGAAATCAAGGTCCCAGAGTCTAGAGGAAGAATCTTTTTTTTTTTAAATGCACCTGTATAGGCAAAACCTTTTTCTAGTTTTGGATAGGGTATGGAAGGATTAAACCCCTGTCAGTCTATTTGTTGCCGTCTATGTCTTATTGGGGGTTTCTGAATTCGGAAGACATCACCATCGTTCAACAGCTTTATTGATGGACAACACACACTGCATCCTTCCACTCTAGGTCCGGTCTAAACCCCCAAAATCTGATTTCATACAGTTAATCCGGTCAATTTATGTGCCAATCGGGTTTTCCCCTAAACTACCTTTTGTACCAACATGTTTTTGGCTCTTTGGACTGTTGCCCAAGATGTTACTGTTTAAGTATTGGTGGATAGATGTATCAGTTGAAGATCACCGGATTTGCCTACTTATATAGTGTAATATATCGATTGATTTGTTGAGAATCTCAAAATATAAATAAAGAATTAAAAAAAAAAGTAAATTCAGTCTTGCTGAGAGAAAAATTATTACACCAACAAAAAGGATGTCCACAACATTTTGGAAATTATGGCAGGAAAAATTGGCATTATATGGGCTGACCCCATCTCAGCTAATTCTCAATCGTCTTCTACAAACATACTACCAAATAATTGTATTTATAATATAGACGACACAGTGTCAGATTAACCTCTGTGGAGGCCCCTATGCAGTTGAAACCTTGGGCCCCCTCGCTGGTTTCTTGTGCGCATGCTCTAGTGGGATAACATTGAACTAAATAGTGTGCATGTCGGCTGCTAAATGGAGAAGATTATCACTACCCTACTGCACATTACATGTACGTAGGTTGCACAAAAATGTTTTTACAATCTGATAACTGAAAGAAAATAAACTTTTAAGAGACAAACTGTAAAGCAAACATAATGCCTATGGTTTATGTGCTTGAAATATTTATTGGCTACATTACATTAAAGCGGTAGTAAACCACCGTTGATGGGGAAAAAAAATTCCCCTACAAGGCAATGTCATAATGTGCTAATATGCATTGCATACTAGCACATTATAAGAGACTTACCTTAGAACAAAGCCCTTTAGCGCCATGCTGTCACCGCTGAGAGGGCTGACATCTTCCCCCGGTCTTCCTTCTGGGTTGGCATCCTCTGGCTACATAAGTGGCTGGAGGGGCAATGACGTCACTCCCACGCATGTGCAGGGGAGCCGCTGTCAACGATACAGGCTCTGAAGGTCTGGCACTGTATAAGAGACCTTAAGACTGCATGTACCGCTAACATCACCGGCTGCATGCACTCTGAATATCTCCTAAACTGTGTAAGTTTAAGAGATATTCACAGTACCTACAGGTAAGCCTTACTATAGGCTTACCTGTAGGTACAAATGGTAAACAGAGTTTACAACAACTGTAATACAGAGTCTTTAATGTAAAATTTTCATTTCTATGAGAACAATTTAAGAAAGCTTCATTGTAACTTCACACAGCAAACAGAAACAGAGCATAAGCTGTCAATCACAGGCTGTGCAATGGAGCTCCTTCTCCTGTCTCCTTTTTAGGTCTTGGTGTCAGGAAAACTTGTCAGAAGTGATTCATGCTGATAGCAGAGGAGCAAGCAGAAGACATAAATTACACTTACTGCTCTTGAGACAAATACACACTATAGACGGATATACTTTGTTCATGTCTGAGGTTTAACCATTCATGTTTAACCATTTTAAGGTCCCATGTAAAATGGCAACAGAGTTGGGAGTAGGAGGGGAGAGTTGTGGGAAATTAAATGTATATATTTCATTTACAGAAACACTTTGTATTTTAAAACTAATACTAGTCAAAATAGAAAAATGTATTTTGTTTTTTTGGGGGTTTTTTGTGTCTTTTTTGTCTATAGATTACATAGAAAAAAAATATCTCTGCAGAACAATATTGTCAAATGAAACCCCAGTTTGTTCTAAAATAAAAAAGCAATGCATGTGTTATGGTTAAGGTGATACACCCACGCTATGGTTTTTGCTAAATAGTGCCAATCAAGCTATTTGAGTAATTATTACATTGTGAAAATAATAAATAACAAACTTCAGAGCTGCTGCTATGGTAAAGGGGTAACCTAAGTGATTTGATAGCAAAGGACCAAGCGCTGCTCTTTCATATACTCAAAGTGCAATGTGTTCAAAATGAATACATGTATAAACAGTTCAAAATCTCTACACCAAAAAATGCATAAATCCTTTCTACAAAAAAGTGACTAGTGCAAAATAAAGTGTCTCTATGAACAAACTTAATCAATAAAGTCCATTGTGCAGATCGAAATGCTTGTGCAGAAAGGTTTCTTGAATTGCAGATTCCACTCAGTTGTACTTTCCGACTGCACTCCCCACTCACCGGCTCTCAGAGTCAGGATAGCATGTCTGTGCCAATATCCTGGCATGGGATAGTCTCTTGTGTCTCTTATCTCCTCCAATGATTAGATCAGTTACAATGTAGTGTGACGGACTGGGGTTTATATGGTCACAAAACAGACACCCCAAAGCAAAGTACATATTCATTTTTTTTTATATTTCTAAACATATCCCTTCTATTCTATTAATAACCAGTAGATGGCAGAGAAGGTACACAAACAGAGTCTATATAAGGCCACACACCATATGACTGGAAATTAAACTACTTCCAGCCATAAAGTCAGTGGTCATATCTCATGCTGTTTGTGTGATTCTTTGCAGTCCACGCCAAGCTGATCACCTTATCTCATCGCGTCTACAATCATCGGCTCTCTTAATTCACATTTTGAGGCCGGTAACATTTTGGGGGCTCGTGTGCCGGGATTCGTTGTGTTACCAGTGAGAAGGAAGCGTGAGACAAGCGTGAGCCTGCTACAGAGCTACAACGAGAGTCGTGAGAGTCGTCTGCCTCGTGAGTGCAAGTCTTCAGATTGCAACAGAGATGGCGTCTCCTCATCGTGCGCTGATGTGGGATATCCGGAAACAAATTCATCTGCTTAATGAAGAACAGCTGCATAGCCTTGCTATTACGCTGGGAGATGAAAGAGAAGTGGACGTTCCATCAGTGACTGGTACCAACGAAATGGAACTTGTTGAAATTATTGAAGACTACTTGAGAAGTGATCAGCTGGAAAAGTTGGAAGATCAAGGTATGTCTTACCTACTCATCATCCAAGACAAGATCAATGAACTAAAACTTAACAAGGAAAGTACACCAACTGTGGACATTGCAACCGCTGCAAAAAAAATAAGTAGTGGGACTGCAAGGACTGAACAGGTATCAGAGGTGGTGAGATTAACTGATGTTGTTGCTTTATTGCCACGTAGAGAATTTAAAATGCATGGTGGTGTAATTTCAGATCATGGTTCGGACATGAGTTACAGTAGCGTGTGCAGACAAATTGACGAGGGTCTAACAGAAAAATTCCCTGAATCTGAAATTATACGCACAGTGTTGAGAATAATCAAACCTGGTAATTTTAAAGATATGTTGACTGACAGAGATGATCTTACTGTTGCTGAATTGAAAAGGTTTTTGAAGTCACATATGAGAGAACGAAGTGGTAATGAGTTATTTCAGGACCTTAGCAATGCTGCCCAGCAAGAAAGAGAAACAGCACAACAATTTGTTTACAGGCTAGTGGGGTTAAAACAAAAAGTTTTGTCCACATCACAACATGATAGGCAAGAGTTTAACTATGACAAAAAACTGGTGCAAGGCATATTCCTTCATACACTGTATCAGGGACTAAATGAGAAAAATTCTAATGTTAGACGAGATATCAAGCCTTATGTGTCTGATTTGACAGTAACGGATGACTTTATCATAGAGCAAGTCACCAGATCAGTTGATGAGGAAACAGAAAGGCAGAGACGCTTAAACAGTGCACCCAAACATAAACCTCTTACTGTTCATTCATCACAGACACCAGGGAATAGTGAAAAAGACACCTTGCAACAGAGAGTTGAGGGAGATGTTAAAGCAAATCACACTGCATTAATGGAACTAACAACACAGGTCTCTGCTCTCACAAAGAACCTGGAAAAGATGATGAAGCTAACTCCTATTGTTGGAAACCAAATGACTAAGCCACTAACCAATGTTCAAGTTCCAGATACAACTCACTGCAAGCCCAGGTGTGATGATTGCATTAAACGAGAGAGTCAGAACTGCTACCATTGTTTCTACTGTGGTTGGACAGGACACAGAGCGGTTGATTGCTTGAAGAAAAGAAGGCAGTCGGGAAATGACAGACGGTCACTGGGAAAGGGACAACCAGTGACCACCTCAAATGATCTGTCCCATGCTAAGGTAAACAGGGTATTCACCCACCAGTCAACTAGAACACTTCCAAATGAGAATGGATTCTCCAAACAACACGTAGCACAATTAATTGGAGGAAAATGCCTACTGTCATGTCAGATGAATGGTGTACCGGTTGACATGTTGATGGATACAGGAGCTCAGGTCAGCATTGTCGGGAAGGCATGGTTAGAAAAGTTTCTACCCAGCGTCTCCATTAGGCACATACAAGATTTACTTTGTGATGACAACTTATCCATTACAGCTGCAAATGGTTCTATCATTCCATTCATCGGGTGGATTGAAGTCTGCCTGGAATTCGAAAGTAGTGGACATGGAAACTCAGCCATTTATGTGCCAATGCTGGTGAGTGACTGCTGTAATGACAATCCAATTCTTGGGTTTAATGTTATTGAAGAATTGATCAGAGAAAACCGTGACCGACCAAACAGCACCCAAAACCTGACTATCTTGCTGAGTGAAGCTATGAAAGTAAGACGGAGTGTAGCGAATAACATTGTCAATGCTGTCAGTCAAGCAACTGACCCAGGAGAAATATTCGATAGTCGTATGGTCAAAGTGGGGAAGAAGGGACTCCAGATTAAAGGAGGCGAGCTCTGTGAAGTCAAATGTAGAATTAGAGCGTGGCCGAAAGGAGGAATCATGCCATTTGAACCACTTCCCGAATATCCAGTCGAGGAAGGACTTGAACTATTTCCTTCAGTGGTAAATGTGCCAAATGGGTTCTCTAAACTGGTGAAGATACCTATACTGAACCGTGCTCAACATGACATCTACCTTCCACCCAGAACAGTATCGGGTACCATCTCTCCAGCAGCTGAGATTCTACCATTGTCTCCAAACAAAGACGATGGAAAGGGAATTGACCAGAAGAAAAGGGTGTTTCATGTAAACCAGTTGAATCAAGTGGACACTGGAAATCAGCTACCCACTAACAAATCTGTTAAGTGGCACCTACCTGTCAATTTGGAAGATCTCTCAGAAGAAGAACAGGAGATAGTGAGACAAATGTTATATGATGAATCAGATGTCTTTGCTCGAGATGAGGGAGACATAGGATGCATCCCTAACCTGAAACTGAGGATAAATCTGAAAGATGAAACTCCTGTCCAGAAACGCTACAATTCGATACCGAAACCCCTATACAAAGAAGTGAAAGAATATATCCAAAACCTTCTTGACCGAGGTTGGGTAACAAAATCTTCTTCTGCATACTCATCACCAGTTGTTTGTGTTCGAAAGAAGGACAGTAGCCTACGACTATGTGTTGACTTTAGGGAGTTAAACCGAAAGACTATCCCAGATAGACATCCACTACCCAGAATACAAGATCTGCTGGATAGCTTAGGAGGATTTACGTGGTTCTCAATCCTGGACCAGGGTAGTGCGTATCATCAAGGCTTTGTGCATGAAGACTCCAGACATCTGACGGCTTTCAGCACCCCCTGGGGACTCCTGGAGTGGAACCGTAGTCCGTAGGGTAGTGCGTATCATCAAGGCTTTGTGCATGAAGACTCCAGACATCTGACGGCTTTCAGCACCCCCTGGGGACTCCTGGAGTGGAACCGTAGTCCATTTGGATTAACGAATGCCCCAGCAGCTTTTCAGAGATGCATGGAGAATGTATTAGAGGGCATCAGAGACAAATGTTGTTCTCCATACTTGGATGATGTACTTTGCTACTCCAAAACTTTTCAGGAGCATGTCAATGATATTAGGCAAGTGCTTAGTCGAATGCGTGAGCATGGTATCAAACTTAGACCGAAGAAGTGTGAACTCTTTAAACGACAGATTCGATACCTTGGACGAATGGTGTCAGAAGAAGGCATAAAGATTGACCCAAAAGATCTTGAAGCGGTATTACATTTGAAAAGGAAAGAACCAAAAACAGTGGGAGGAGTCAGATCTTTGTTAGGATTCCTGAGCTACTACAGGTCCTTCATTCAAGATTTCTCTCGACTTGCTAAACCACTGTATGAACTTTTGCAGAACACTGAGAAAGAATCTGCTACATCCATCCCCAAAAACAATCGGATGGAATCTATAAAGAAAAAAGGGAACAAAGCACAAGTGCCATCTAAAACACTGATTCAATGGACACCCAAACATCAAGCTGTAGTATCCAGACTGGTGGACATGCTAACCAATCCACCAATTCTAGCATACCCTGATTTTGACTTACCCTTCGTCTTACACACTGATGCTTCCAATGAAGGCCTAGGTGCTGTACTATACCAACGACAAGGAGAAAAACTTTGTGTTATTGGGTTTGGCTCCAGAACATTAACTCCAGCAGAGCGCAATTACCATCTTCACTCTGGTAAACTTGAGTTTTTAGCTCTCAAGTGGGCAGTCTGTGACAAATTCAGAGATTACTTGTACTACGCTCCAACATTCACCGTTTACACAGACAACAACCCATTGACATATGTATTGAGTACTGCCAGACTGAATGCTGTGGGTCATCGCTGGGTTGGCGAGTTGGCTGATTTCCACTTCGATATCAAGTACAGGCCAGGTAAACAGAATGCAGACGCAGATACACTGTCACGATTTCCGGTGGAACTCACGAAGAATCTGAGTGAGTACACAGAGCTTGTACCATCTGAGGTTGTGTCAGCTATGTGGCAAGGGAGCAAAGCTGTTGACGAAGAAGAGGCATTATGGGTGGTTTCATTGACTCTTCACTCAGAAAGTGATGTGGCCGAAGAATTGCTGAAAGGACAGACAATCTGCCCAATGACTCAGGAGAATATCAGAGCATTACAACAAGACGATACCAACATTAGAGAAGTGGTCTGGCTTAAGGAGAATGACTGGATTCCAAACCACAAAGAAAAGGAGAGTATGACCAGCAAAACAAGACGTTTGATACATGAATGGAATAAACTCAGAGTCGATGAAGGAATCCTCTACCGACACTCTGGAACCCGAAAACAGCTAGTTCTACCAGAAAAGTTAAAACCATTGGTCTTAAGAAATCTTCATGATGACATGGGTCACATTGGTACTGAGAAGGTAACCTACCTAGCACGTGAACGATTTTACTGGCCATTTATGCAAAAAGACATTGATGAATATGTGCTGAAGAAGTGCAGCTGCATCAAACAAAAGCGTCCAAATATCACCGAAAGAGCACCTATGGGTTCGATTACTACCAGTTCACCTTTGGAGTTAGTATCCATTGATTATCTTCACTTGGAGAAAAGCAAAGGAGGATATGAGTATATACTTGTAATAGTTGACCATTTCACACGCTTTGCACAAGCGTATCCAACTAAGAACAAATCTGGAAAAACGGCGGCAGAAAAGATCTTTCAAGATTTCATACCACTTTTTGGCTATCCAGAGAAACTCCACCATGACCAAGGAAGAGAATTTGAAAACAACTTATTTCAGACATTGCAACGATTGGCAGGGATTTCTCATTCAAGAACTACTCCATACCATCCACAGGGTAACCCAGTGGAGAGACTGAACCGTACTTTGTTACAGATGCTTCGCACCTTAGAGGAAGAGAAAAAGTCAGATTGGAAAGAACATCTTCCACATATGGTTCATGCATACAATTGCACCAGGCATGAAGCCACAGGATACTCGCCATTCTTTCTATTGTATGGAAGATCTCCTCGTTTGCCAATTGACTTAATGCTCAACCTAAATTTGGAAAAGGAATCAGAAAGTCAACCAACATTTACTCAGAAATGGGCATCTAGAATGCAAGAAGCTTACAAAATCGCATCCGAGAATAGCAAAAAATCATCTGCTAAAGGGAAGAAGTACTATGACAAAAAGATAAAAGGAGCACCTCTTCAACCGGGTGATCGGGTCTTAGTACGAAATCTCTCTGAAAGAGGAGGACCTGGTAAACTTCGTTCATACTGGGAAGAATCAGTACACAAAGTGGTAGAAAGAATCAAAGATGGGCCTGTGTACAAAATTCAGCCTGAAAGTGGTAAAAAGACTATTCGAGTACTGCACAGAAATCTTTTACTACCAGTAAATGACCTACCAATTGAAGGACACATTCCAAAAGTACAGATGAAACAAAGGCAATCAAGTAACAGAAAGGATACCAGAATGGATGTGGACCAGGAGGAGGAATGTTCAGATGAAGAAAGATGGTATTATCCTTATATACCAGAGACTACAGAAAGTCATGATTGTGTTGTGTCTCAACCAAACTCTCAAAACGTACAGAAAATCCCATTAAGAGTTTCTGCTGAAGAGTTCTATCCTACAACTACCACACCCAATCTTGAACAAGAACAAAATGATGGAACAGTAGTTGGCGACCAAATCTGGGCTACAGACATGGTGGGACTAGACACTGCAGAATTACCCTCATTAAGTCAAGACTTACCTGTGAACCAAGATATGCAAATGGGTAACGATGTTGTTGGAGAAGACTCAACTCCTGTCAGAAGATCTACCAGACAAGCTAAGCCTAAAGAGATCTTTACATATGACACACTAGGTCAGCCAAGATACATACCAAGTCAGATTCACACCATACAAACTCACACAATGCTAGCTACTCCCATGACATGCCAGGTAGTTAATTTAGCTCCTTGGTGGCAACAAGTACCTATTTGGGTTACTTAAATCATTAAATAGTGTTCAGATACCAATTGAGTTTAATGTCGGGAGCCATTAACTGAAGGAGGGGAGAGTGTGACGGACTGGGGTTTATATGGTCACAAAACAGAAACCCCAAAGCAAAGTACATATTCATTTTTTTTATATTTCTAAACATATCCCTTCTATTCTATTAATAACCAGTAGATGGCAGAGAAGGTACACAAACAGAGTCTATATAAGGCCACACACCATATGACTGGAAATTAAACTACTTCCAGCCATAAAGTCAGTGGTCATATCTCATGCTGTTTGTGTGATTCTTTGCAGTCCACGCCAAGCTGATCACCTTATCTCATCGCGTCTACAATCATCGGCTCTCTTAATTCACATTTTGAGGCCGGTAACATTAGCATGTCATGAAAAAAATCATAAGTGAGATCGCCATAGTGCAGTACCGTTAGGACTTCATAAAAAAAAAGTATTAAAACTATTACACTCACAATTGTAGCTTAAATCGTAAGCATGTAATCTAAAATCTGATCCCCACGGCGTGCGTTTCATATGTCAAAAGTACAGTGGGGAGAACAAGTATTTGATACACTGCCGATTTTGTACAGGTTTTCCTTACAAAGTATGTAGAGGTATGTCATTTTTATCATAGGTACTCTTCAACTGTGAGAGATGAAATCTAAAACAAGAATCCAGAAAATTACATTGTATGATTTAAAAAAAATGAATTTGCATTTTATTGCATGACATAAGTATTTGATCACCTACCAACCAGTAAGAATTCCAGCTCTCACAGACCTGTTATTTTTTTCTTTAAGAATCCCTCCTGTTCTCCACTCATTACATGTATTAACTGCACCTGTTTGAACTCATTACCTGTATAAATGGCACCTGTCCACATACTCAATCAAGCAGACTCCAATATCTCCACAATGGCCAAGACCAGAGAGCTGTGTAAGGACATCAGGGATAAAATTGTAGACCAGTACAAGGCTGGGATAGGCTACAGGACAATAGGCAAGCAGCTTGGTGAGAAGGCAACAAGTGTTGGCGCAATTGTTGGAAAATGGAAGATGTTCAAGATGACAGTCAATCTGCCTCGGTCTGGGGCTCCATGCAAGATCTAAACCCGTGGGGTATCAGTGATCATGAGGAAGGTGAGGGATCAGCCCAGAACTACACGACAGGACCTAGTCAATGACCTGAAGTGAGTTGGGACCACAGTCTCAAAGAAAACCATTAATAACACACTACACCGCCATGGATTACATAGTTAGTAAGGTTGAATAAAGACACCAGTCCATCCTGAGTGAGTGTCTTCAATTGTAGCTATCCCTGTACATTGCACACTTACATTGGTCCCTACCCTCAAGGAGACCACAATCCAAGGTCTCCATTCATATACTAGGGCCAGTTTTGGACAGAAGCCAATTAACCTACCTGCATGTCTTTGGAGTGTGGGAGGAAACCGGAGTACCCGGAGGAAACCCACGCAGGCACAGGGAGAACATGCAAACTCCAGGCAGGTGGTGTCGTGGTGGGATTCAAACCAGCAAC
The DNA here is from genome assembly GCF_037356315.1 of Lithobates pipiens. NCBI lineage: Eukaryota > Metazoa > Chordata > Amphibia > Anura > Ranidae > Lithobates > Lithobates pipiens. The sequence continues at coordinate 188,425,835 of NW_027507790.1, read as the reverse complement.
CCTTCTTACTGCTAGGTGAGAGTGCTAACCGCTAACCACTACACCACCGTGCCACCCTGCAGGATTAAAATCTTGCAGCCCATGCAAGGTCCCCCTGCTCAAGCCACTCATGTCCAGGCCCGTCTGAAGTTTGCTAATGACCATCTGGATGATCCAGGGGAGGAATGGGAGAAGGTCATATGGTCTGATGAGACAAAAATAGAGAGTTTTTGGTCTAAACTCCACTCGACGTATTTGGAGGAAGAAGGATGAGTACAACCCCAAGAACACCACCCCAACCTCCTGCTTCAGTGTGTGCAAACTTGGTCAAGAACTATAGGAAACGTATGATCTCTGTAATTGCAAACAAAGGTTTCTGTACTGAAAAAAAAATTAAAGTCAGCAGCTACAAATACTGCAGCGGCTGACTTTTAATAATCGGACACTTACCTGTCCCAGGGTCCAGCGATGCGGGGGAACGAAGCCCCGCTCATTCCCCCTCTTCTCGGCAGCACCGGCATTCTAACTGTGGGCACCCGGCTGTGGCTTCACAGCCGGGCACCCATTGCGCATGCATGAGCGGCGCCGCACGTGCCGTGATCTGGGACCTGTCACGTGTCCCAGATGACTGACAGGAGTTCTGCTTTTCTGATGCAATAAAATGCAAATTAATTACTTAAAAATCATACAATGTGATTTTCTGGATTTTTGTTTTAGATTCCATCTCTCACGGTTGAAGAGTACCTATGATAAAAGTTACAGACCTCTACATGCTTTGTAAGTAGGAAAACCTGCAAAATTGTCAGTGTATCAAATACTTGTTCTCCCCACTGTATGTCACTGTTCGTTCCCACTTAACCACTTTATGACCGCCCACCGCACATATATTGTGGCAGGGTGGTCGCTCTGTGCCGGATCATGTACCTAGTAGTAACAAGTACTAATATCACTGGCAAACAACCTGAACATAAAATGTTAAGAATATTCCCCACTGATCCCAGCGCCCACAGAGTCAAGGATGATATAATTTGCAAGCTGCTATCATACAAAAGATAAATAAATCATAAAAATTATATAGTATATAGCTCTCGTAAATCTATTGTCCGATATATACCATATTGACAGCGCTAAAACAATCAATCTTAAGAGGGTGATAGTCCCATGGTTAAAAAGCACCACAGTAATGTCCTTAAAAAGTTGTGTGGTATGTTGTCAGACCAAACAACATATACTCTATTAGATAAAGACCCTACGAAATCGTATCGTGATGATCTGGCCAATCTGGTGGATTTTGGATATTACATGAGGGTCTTAACAGAAAAGGAACGGTTATTTCTGGTACCTAGTTATAATAGAATTCCCAACATCTATACGTTACCTAAGATCCATAAGAGCCAGACGGAACCCCCGGCCAGGCCAATCGTTAATGGAATCAATTCAGTGACTGCTAGGATTGGACAATATCTAGACCACTTCCTACAGATGAGTGTGGTCACCACACGTGCCTATTTAAAGGACACCACGAGCTTTTTAAGCTTGTTGCGTAATGTGGAGTTTCCTGGAGATGCTGAAATCTTTTTAGTAACTGCAGATGTGTCTTCCCTCTATACGATTATACAACATGAGGATGCCCTACTGGCTCTCAACTGGGCATTCTCCCAGAGGGAAGACCTGCCTTACATACAAAAGAAGTTTTTGCGGATGGCTTTGGAATTTTGCCTGTCGCACAACTACTTTTGGTACGATGGTAAATTCTACAATCAAAAGAAAGGGGTAGCGATGGGTTCAAAATTTGCGCCAAGTTTGGCTAATCTATTCATGAGCCAATGGGAGGATATGCGGATCTTTGCGAACCGGAGATGTGAACTACTGTTTTACCAGAGGTATATAGATGATATGTTTTTTATCTGGCAAGGCACAGAGGAATCTCTGAAGGACTTTTCTGATGGTTTGAACAACAATAATAACAATATAAGATTAGACTTTAGTTGGAATAAAAAGTCAATCCATTTTTTGGATGTAACTGTAATGAGAGAAATGACTAACCTGTCCACAAAAGTGTTTTTCAAGCCAACGGATAGAAATAGCTTTATCCCTATTCAAAGTGGACATCATCCTCTTTGGCTACGCGGGATACCGAAAGGACAGTTTCTTCGCGTTAGAAGAAACTGTACCTCTGACGATGATTATTTGACACAGGCATCTCAGGTCAGGGATAAATTTGTGGAAAAGGGCTACTCCTTAGAGACTTTGGATCAGGAATTACAACAGGTGCTACTTGTACCTCAGGAGCAATGTTTACAACCGAAAGAAAGGACAATGGGGAGTACTCATGAATGGGGTTTTATCAGCACCCTACATGGCCAATATAAGGAGGTAGAGGGGATTATTCAAAAACACTGGGACATCCTCAAATTAGATAGGGCACTCAGGGGGGTAATTCCTGAGAAACCTAGATTTATTTATAGGCGCAATTTTTCTTTTGGGGATAAAATTGTTAAAAAGGTTCTAGATCCGCCCTCCAGACCTCTTATGTTTTGGGATCGAGCAGGCTTTTTTGCCTGTCGAAGGTGCAAAGCCTGTAAATCAGTTCATAATCATATGCGTGGGATTGATCAATTCACCTCTACTGGTAATGGGCAAAATTTTAAGATTGACCAATTTATCACATGTGTGACTACACATGTGGTATATGTTCTTCAGTGCCCATGTGAGCTGATGTATGTAGGACGTACAAAAAGGAAACTATGTACTAGGGTGGCAGAACACATTTATAATATCTCCATCGGCTATAAAGACCATAGTGTCTCCCTACATTTCAGACTTAAACACGACAGGGACCCAACAGGTCTTAAATTTTGGGGTGTAGACAGGGTTTTTCCGAATTGGAAGGGCAGTAATTTAGTTCGGGAAATATCTAAACTTGAAACGGAGTGGCTTTTTCCTACTAACACTTTGAGTCCCCATGGTTTAAACATAGAGGTGGATGTTAACTGTTTCATCAGTGACTACTGAGTTTTGATTGCAATATACTGGGGAAAGTTTGAGGAGCCTTTGAGTTTAACATATTTTAGAACATTTTTGGTATAATATATCTTTTTTTAAGAATAATATTTTGCGTGAATACAGCATGCATGTATATACATGGGTATTGGTTCGGTTTTACTTTTATTCATTTATATTTATTTTTATTTTTATTTTATATTTTTTTTCATTATATTTTTCATTTTTTTCATTTTCAATTTTAATTTTAATTTTATTTATTTTTTATTTTTATTTTTATTTTTATTTTAATTTTATTTTTATTTTAATTTTATTTTAGTTTGTTTTATTTTGTTTTATTTATATTTATTTTTATTTTTATTTCTATTTTTATTATTTATTTTTATTTTTCATTTTTGGTTTATATTTCTATTTAATGGGACAGGGTAGATCTGCGAGATAGGATTAGTGATTACGATAATGTGGATAGTAATTTAAAATTTCATTGTATGAATGCATTTTCTGTTTGTATACATATTGATGGTATATACAGATTGGAATTGTATGTGCTTTTAATATATTTTATTTTGCATTTATTTAAGATGAATATCTGCAATATTGACAGTATTTATGATTTTAGGTATGATAATGGGAATTTCCTGAAATAATGAGATGACCTTCCCGTTTAATATATGTTATTCAGGGATCTAATCAGTGAATACTGTTTTCGTGAGAAACAAAGGTTTTTTGTGAACACTTTATTTTTAGGCATGTTGACAAGGCGACGGCTTGCACGGCGTGGCCTTATCATTCTCGTATTAAGCACGAATGAAGGAGTCAATGGGGGCTGGACGGGGGAATGGCCATGAGCTGACTCCCCGCCCCTATGCATATTTAAACGGATTAGCTGCACTGCTTGGCCACTCCCACAGACGAAGACGTAATGACGAAACGCGTATGGGCGTGACCAAGCAGCTATTCGTAACTACAGAGCGGTCGATTTGTACGTTCTCCCGGGACCCGCCGTGAGACAAATTTATTTGATCTAAGACGCCCGGAGCCGCGGTGAGACAAATCCGGTCGTTCTAGTAGTGACATCTCTGTGAATGAATTTTAAATGATTATGTACGTATGGTGTATATGCGCACAAATTTTTTAATGAATAAAACAGTTTGCACTATGGAACCTCTCTTTTTGTCGTTTCCTATATGCGAACCTTCTGCTGGGAGTGAAGTATAAAAAGTCCTGAAATATCTGTGATTGATGCGATATTAAAGAATCTGAGGTTGAGAACCTTCTTTGATCATTGATGACAGAGGAACACCAGAGAAAGATTATTCATAACGAAGTGCCTGTTAACCCTTTGGGTTCTGGTGAGTGTGTTACCATAAGGGGTGTCACCGGCTGTCAAGCTCTTTTTGCACTGGTTACCTTATCTTGGAGATGGACTTTTCTTTCTGTTTCTCATCATTTGATTGTTTCAACTGAAATCCCATCCTTAGATGCGTGGGACTTTTTAAGGACATTACTGTGGTGCTTTTTAACCATGGGACTATCACCCTCTTAAGATTGATTGTTTTGTTGTTTTAGCGCTGTCAATATGGTATATATCGGACAATAGATTTACGAGAGCTATATACTATATAATTTTTATGTACCTAGTAGTGATTAGACACAGTGGGAGCTGATCTGCAGGTACCACAGACTCGTTGTCTGCTGATACCCGCCAATCATTAGGCAGAGAGACAGAACTGTGATCTGCCTATGTAAACAAGGCAGATCACTGTTCTGTCAGTAGGGAAGGCATTGATCCTGTGTTCCCCAAAAAGAGTAAAAAAAAATGTCAGTTAGTGCCCCGACTGTCTGCTGCAATATCGCAGCCCCGCTATAAGTCGGTGATCGCCGCCATTACTAGAAAAAAAAGTATCCCATAGTTTGTAGACGTTATAACTTTTGCACAAACCAATCAATATACGCTTATTTGGATTTTTTGGGCAGAATACATATTGGCCTAAATTGATGAAGAAATTTGTTTTTTTATTGGATATGTTCAAAACAGAAAGTAAAATTTGATTTTTTTTTCAATATTGTCGGTGATCAAATACCACCAAAAGAAAGCTCTATTTGTGCAAAAAACAGACATAATATTTATTTGGGCACATTGACGCGCGTCCGCACAATTTTCAGTTAAGGTAACGCAGTGCTATATCGCAAAAAATTGGGGTAAATCTTCCAGAGGGCAAGTAGTTAATTGAGACAAGTACACACTATAGACGGATATGCTTTATTCATATTTCATGTCTGAGGTTTACAACCACTTTAACACCGCACATATACAGCGGCAAGGCAGCCCAGTTTGTGTGAAACAATGTACCTGTATGTTGTCCGTGCTCCCTGGTCAGAAGCTCACGTGCGCCATCAGCAACCCACTCCCACTGTGATTGAACTACTACTAATCAGGAACACAGATCTCTCTATTTGTCTAGTGCATCCATCCAGGGCCGCCATCAGGGGGGTACAGCTGGTACACATATAAGGGGCTCGCCCGTCTGAGCAGCTCGGACCGCCGGTCATAACCCGGACCATCCTTTACATGAGGCAGCTACCGTCAGAGCAGACTGGCTGTCAGGATGCAGGGGAGGGTGGAGAGGTGGGCGGATCCCACGCGTGTGCAGGTTGGAGCTCGCTGTCAGACGCTGTGCGGATGCCAGGTCAGAGGGCCCCAGGTTGGAGGAGGACATCAGGGGGAGGAGCCCCTCCCCGCTCTTTTGTGTGCAGGTCAGAGGGACCCATGGAGGAGGAGGTCGGGTGGAGGAGTCCCCCTCTTTTGTGCATGCAAGCTGCTCCGGTCTGGTCAGGTACCAGTGTGCGCCGGGCTGTGTGGACTGGATGGGGCCAGTTGTGCCAGCGGAGGGCCCCATGGAGGAGGAGGTCAGGATGAAGAAGCCCCCCCTTTCTTGCAGCTGCTGCCGGAGATCCTGGTGAAGATGGGTCACCGGCTCAGTTACCCCTCCTGGCACTGCTGGACGTGTGAGAGCTGGGAGGACTGGTGCTTCCCTAGGTGTGTGCGACACTCCAACCCACCTGTTCCGCTGCACCCCACCTGTCCTGCTGCCCCCCTACCTGTGACACTGCCTCCCACCTGTCTTGCTGCCTCCCAACTGTCCCACTGCCTCCCACATGTTCTGCTGCCCCTCACCTGTCCTGCTGCCCCCCACCTGTCCCACTCTCTCCCACCTGTCCTGCTGCCCCCTACCTGTGACACTCCCTCCCACCTGTCCCTCTGCCCCCACCTGTGACACTGCCTCTCACCTACCCCACTGTCCCCCACCTGAGACACTGCCTCTAATCTGTGATCTTGCCCCTCCCCCACTTTTCCCGCTGCCCCCCACCTGTCCCTTCTCCCCCCCTTCCATGACACTTCCCCCTCCTGTCTTGCTGCACCCCTCCTGTCCCACTGACCTCCTCCCATGACACTGCCCCCCGCCTGTCCTGCTGCCCCCCTTTCATCTGGCTGCCCCCTCCTGTCACACTGGTCTTCTCCTTTGACACTCCCCCCTCCTGTCCCACTTCCTCATCCTAACCCACTGCCCCTCCACCTGCCCCCCTGCTCCCTTTCTGTCCCACTTTCCCCCTTATTTGGTAGGAGTAGATGGGACTGGGGGAGGAGGACATGGGATGGAGGAGATGGGATTGCAGGAGGACAAACAGGACATGGGACGTGGGCCCGGGCCTAAAGCTGTGTAAAAGGCCCCACCATTTCTAGTGGCTGCCCTGCATCCACCCCCCACATAGTTAGAAAGCACTCCCAGGGACCACATTTAACCCTTTGATTGCCGCTGATGTTAACCCCTTCCCTGCCAGTGTTATTTATACAGTTTCAGTGCATTTTTTTTAGCGCTGATCACTCTATTGGTGTCACTGGTCCCCAAAAAGTGTCACTTAGTGTCTAATTTGTCCACCGGAATGTCGCAGTCACACTATAAATCGCTGATTGCTACCCTTACTAGTAAAAAATAAAAAATAATAGAGCGTCTATAAATCTATCCCTTAGTTTGTGAACGAGATAACTTTTGCTCAAACCAATCAATATACACTAATTGGCATTTTTTTGTACCAAAAATATGTAGCAGAATAAAAATTAGCCTAAATTGATGAAGAAATTGGATATGTTTTATGGCAGAAAGTAAAATATATATATTTTTTTCAAAATTGTTGTTCTTTTTTTTTTTGTTTATAGCGTAAAAAAATAAAAACAACAGAGGTGATCAAATACCACCAAAAGACAGCTCTATTTGTGGGAAAAAAAAGGACATAATTTTTGTTTGGGTACAGCATTGCACGTTCATGCAACTGTCAAAGTAACGCAATGCCGTATCCCAAAAAATGGCCTGGTCATTAAGGAGGTAAATTCTTCCGGGGCTGAAGTGGTTAATGGCAAAGCTATTGCAGAATAAGCAGGCCCATAACAACATGCAAAGTTGCCTAAAGTGGACGAAGGACAGCTGAAATGGTTTAGAGGGGTCTAAATAATTAGTTTAAATCAACATTTACTTTGGTAACTTACTGTGTGTAATAAAGTTGCCATTAAAAAAAAAAAAATTGTTTTCGCATTTCTTCATCCTTTGGTGCATTTCAGTGTTGCTGATCTTTTGCAGTCCGTTTATGGAGAGTTCTTGTTGTCATGCACTCCAGCGATGGCTGCATGGCATTTCTCAGGGTATCAGATGAGGTCTCTCCTAAATTAACAGAAGCTGCACTGATTAATGACTGTGCTGTCTACAGAGGCACACTGGAGACATTGCTAGAATGCTATAGTGCATTTCCGTGGATAAACTCCTAGAAGCTTGTATCTTACAAGAAGTTGTTGTTCTTCGGGATGAAGACTTAATAAGACTTTTATTGAGTATCTGGAAAGTGTAATTTAGTGTTGGAATTACAGCCTAGTTGTTGCCGGGTGCTCTTTCTTTGATTGGAGGGGAAAATTGCTCTTAAGTTTTATTACTGCAATTAGACTGGAAAGTTGTAAAAAAATACTGGCAGTAGATCTGACACTTTCTGGAGACTGTGTAATTTATTTTATTCTATCTGTGATTTGTGTCTCTAAGGGCTGAGGTAGGAAGATATATTGGGTTCCTCTGGGGAATTTTAAATATCTTTTAGAAGTGCTTGAGCTGTTTAATCCTTCAAGTACATGGTACACATACGTTCCTGCACAATGGGGTTCATTTACTAAATGCAAATAGGCTATACACTTTGCAAGGATATTTTCCCCAGAGAGCTTAGTGATTGTGGTGAAATTTCACTTTGGAAAGAATACCCAATCATGCGCATTTTTGCTTAAACATGACTGGATGAAGCCAACAGAGCTTCATGCTTGGACCTACTGGTTGTTTGTAACACATGCTGTGTAATTCCTTCAAAATTGTAGGTGTGATTTTATAATTGTATTAAAATTTTGGTGAAATACTACACTTTGTGGATTTTGTGAATGGAACTTCTGCTTTTCCTGGCTCCTCCCCCCTCCAGTGTCACATTTGGCACCTTTCAGGGGGGAGGGGGGGAGCAGATACCTGCATAATACAGGTATTTGCTCCCACTTCTGGCGATAGATCGCCGCAGATTCCGCAGCGATCTACGCCATGTCTGGCCCCTCCTCTGCCCCCCCCGTTGTCTTCTTGGAGACACACAGGTCCCAGAAGGCAGCAGGGACCAGTGAGGAAGCAGAGCACAACTCGCACATGCGCAGTAAGGAACCAGGCTTTGAAGCCGTAAGGCTTTACTTCCTGATTCCCTTACTGAAGATGCCGGCGCCTGCACCTGGGAGCCGAGGGACAGATCGGCTTCGGGTGAGGACAATAATATTAAAAGTCAGCAGCTGTAGCATTTGTAGCTGCTGACTTTCAATTTTTTTTTCTTCAGCGGAACTCCTCTTTAACTTTCTCCATGGAGTCTATCTTGGCTTAGGTGATTGTGGAACCTTTGGATGCAGGATCGTGGTGTATATGGTTGCTATGCAGCAAGGCATCTGATGGTCTCTTTGTGGGATCAGAGCAGCTGGTAAGGAGCTTATTTAATCACTTTTTCTTCGGTGGTACACACTATCATTCCTTCACGGCAAAGAAAGAGAAATTAAGATTTAGAAAATCTGAGCAACTTTTTTGCACTGTATACAGTATCTCACAAAAGTGAGTTCACTCCTCACATTTTTGTAAATATTTTATTATATCTTTTCATGTGACAACACTGAAGAAATGACACTTTGCGTAAAGTAGTGCACAGCCTGTATAACAGTGTAAATTTGCTATCCCCTCAAAATAACTCAACACACATCCATTAATGTCTAAACCGCTGGCAACAAAAGTGAGTACACCCCTAATTGAAACTGTCCAAATTGGAACCAAAGTGTCAATATTTTGTGTGGCCACCATTTTCCAGCACTGCCTTAACCCTCTTGGGCATGGAGTTCGCAAGAGCTTGATGGCTTGCCAATGAAGTCCTCTTCCACTACTCCATGATGACATCAAGGAGCTGGTGGATGTTAGAGACCTTGCGCTCCTGCAACTTCCATTTGAGGATGCCCCACAGATGCTCAATAGGGTTCAGGTCTGGAGACATGCTTGGTCAGTCCATCACTTCTACCCTCAGCTTCCTTAGCTAGGCAGTGGTCATCTTTGAGGTGTGTTTGGGGTCATTATCATGTTGGAATACTGACCTGCGGCCCAGTTTCTGAAGGGAGGGGATCATGCTCTGCTTCAGTATGTCACAGTACATGTTGCCATTCATGGTTCCCTCAATGAACTGTAGCTCCCCAGTGCCGGAAGCCCTCATGCAGCCCCAGACCATGACACTCCCATCACCATGCTTGACTGTAGGCAAGACACACTTGTCTTTGTACTCTTCACCTGGTTGCTGCCACACAGACTTGACACCATCTGAACGAAATAAGTTTATCTTGGTCTCATCAGACCACAGGATATGGTTCCAGTAATCCATGTCTTTAGCCTGCTTTTCTTTAGCAAACTTTTTGCAGGCTTTCTTGTGTATCATCTTTAGTAGAGGCTTCCTTCTGGGCCGACAGCCATGCAGACCAATTTGAAGTAGTGTGTGCGGCATATGATCTGAGCACTGACAGGCTGATCCCCCACACCTTCCACCCCTTCATACATCAATACATCTTTTTCCCAAAGACAACCTCTGGATATGACGCTGAACACGTGCACTCACCTTCTTTGGTCGACCATAGCATGGCCTGTTCTGAGTGGAACCTGTCCTGTTAAACTGCTGTATGGTCTTTATGGCTACGGTGCTGCAGCTCAGTTTCAGGGTCTTGGCAATCTTTTCATAGCCTAGGCCATCTTTATGTAGAGCAACAATTCTTTTTTTCAGATCCTCAGAGAGTTCTTTGCCATGTGGTGCCATGGTGAACTTCCAGTGACCAGTATGAGAGAGTGAGAGCGATCACTCCAAATTCACCACTCCTGCTCCCCATTCATACCTGAGACCTTGTAACACTAATGAGTCACATGACACCGGGGAGAGAAAATGGCTAATTGGGCCCAGTTTGGACATTTTCACTTCTGGGTGTACTCACTTTTGTTGCCAGCGGTTTAGAGATTTATGGCTGCGTGTTGAGTTATTTTGAGGGGACAGCAAATTTACACTGTAAGGGCCGGTTCACACTGCAGGCGAGGCGAGGCGACTCCGACTTGCCTCGCCGCGACCTGCAGCGGCCTCGGCGGCGACTTGCAAATTACTTCTGTATAGAAGTCAATGCAAGTCGCCCCGGGGTCGCCCAGAAGTAGTACAGGAACCTTTTTTCTGAGTCGGAGCGACTCGAGTCGCTCCTCTCAGAACGGTTCCATTGTACAGAATGGGGGCGACTTGCGGGAGCGAGGCGAGGCGAGTCGTGTCGCCTCGCATCGCCCGCTGTGTGAACCGGCCCTTATACAAGCTGTACACTCACTACTTTATATTGTAGCAAAGTGTCATTTCTTCAGTGTTGTCACATGAAAAGATAGAATAAAATATTTACAAAAATGTGAGGGGTGTACTCACTTTTGAGTGATACTGTGAGATACTGTTTTTTGCACATTTTATATAGACTTTATTTGCATAGATATGTTAAATTAGGATGAGTTGATCATATGTTTAACAAACTTTTATTGTTTGTCTTTTGTGAATAATTAACTACCTAGCACAAGGATAGCACACTTTTTATTGTTTGATTAGAGATTCACCTCATTCACTAAGTTGGGGGCAAATTACCTTTCTTTGCAAAGTGAACAGTCTCTATGACTTTAGTAAATGAACCCCATAGTAACCATTTCAGGTTTAGCCTTAGTACAAGAGATATGCACATTTCTGTACATGGTATCTATTCAAAATGTTGGCATACAGAGAGGAAAATGAGTGCTAGATACTTAAAGAATACTGTGGAAGTGTGGGTGTGGTTACGTGCATTCGCTGCTCTGCCACATTCTTCTTCTTCTTTAGTTTTATACTGGATTGATTGATGGTGAAAACAAAGAAGCCTGTGTTATATGTGTTCACATGACCACTTGTAGTTACCACAGAAGTCTTCAGAAAACCTTAAAGCAGAACTCTGACATAAAAAGACATAAAACATCAGTTAATGCACTAATTCATTACCTAAAATCAATATATTTTTAAGTGCATCCAGTGTAAATACTTGAATTTGACACTTAAAGAGGAGTTCTGCCCGCCCCTTTAAAAATTAAAAGCCAGCAGCTACACATACTGTAGCTGCTGATTTGTAATAAGCAGACACTTACCTGTCCTGGAGTCCAGCGATGTCAGCAACGCAGGTGATGTTTACATTGGCTAGTCGGGTGCTGCTGCCGCCATTGCTGGTAAGGGAACAGGGCAGTGTAACCTTTTCGGTCTCATGGCCTGGTTGTTTTATATGTATATGCCCTCCATGGGCTCCTCACTGTGAAGGCCAGTTATGGGTGTGGGCAGTGGCCAGTTTTTTGTTACTGTTTGTATATATGGTCTGGGGACACGCTGGGCACCTTCGCTGCCATTGTGCTCTTTCTGGGTGTCCAGTGTGCTCCTGTTCCTTTAAGTGGGCTTGGGCAGTCTCCAGGCTCACTTGTCCACATCTATCCATTCCATGCATGTGCTTCCACTGTGAAGACACTTATAAATTTGTAGTGTTAGGACTGCAAGCAACGCAGGGTGCTGTGACGAGGCCTTGCAGCTTACACATGCGTTTGCAAATGTGTGCTAACTAAACCCCTGCTTTTAACAGACGGTTAGACAGGTTAATTTGGTTGGTCAACAGACTGGTGGGTAGAGCTATGGAATTGTCTTTGTTTTATATTAATAAGCAGACACTTACCTGTCCTGGAGTCCAGTGATGTCAGCAACGCAGCTGATGTTTACATCGGCTGGTCGGGTGCTGCTGCTGCCGTTGCTAGTAAGGGAACACGGCAGTGTAACCTTTTCGGTCTCATGGCCGGGTTCCTACTGCACATGTGTGAAGCACGTGGCACTCTCTCACTGGCCTGGCAGAAGGAGAGGGAGGGGGGAGGAAGAGGGTCACCCGGTCTTCTGGAAGTGGTGACAGGTACCCCCCCCCCGAAAGGTGCCACCGGAGGGGGGGAGGAATCAGATAAGCGGAATTTCCACTTTTGGATGGAACTCTGCTTTAAGATTACTTTTATGTGATCAGCAGCATTCAGATGGGAGAGGGGGGGGGGGGGGGTCAGTGTTAGGAGCCAATCAGGCGTGCTGCTGGAAAAATAATATGTATCAACAAGGAATGTATTGACAGGAGAGGAAAGAAGAGAGATAAGTTCATGAGTCTGCTGCTTTTCCTTAAAGAGGAGTTTCAGGCTCCTTCAGAAAAAAAATAAAAGTCAGCAGCTACAAATACTGTAGCTGCTGACTTTCAATATTAGTGCACTTACCTGTCCAGGCATCCAGCGGTGTCCTCACTCAGGCAAAATTATTTATTCAGATATCAGGTGCTGGCGCCGCCATCTTCACTAAGTGAAACCTACTGCGAATGCGTGAAGCGCACGGTGGTTTGTGAATGGGCTACAGTCTTCTGGGACCTGTGATGTTTCCCAGAAGGCTGCGAGGGGAGGGTGGGCAGAAAAGCGGAGCCTCCACTTTTTCACTTTTTGGTGGATCTCTGCTTTAACTTTCCAATCACAGACTAGGGGCAGAGAGCTGACCAGACTGTTTTGCTGAAATACAATATTACAATAGAGAAAAATGAGGGCACTAGCCTGGCAATGTTGTCTGGTAGGGCTGTGTATTATCTAAGCTAAGGACTAAAAAAACAAAAATACAAATCTTTTAGTAAATATATACACATACAGTGTTGGAATCAAACAGGAATTAATATTATACATCTACACAGCTCTTTGTACAGCCGAACTCAGCCATAGTGATACTTGCAGTCCCACATGTTTAAAAGGAAGGAATGTGACACCAAGACACAATCTGAATAGCAGAATGAGTTCTATTCAGCCCACCTGGAATGTACTGAACTTTAAAGACAATATGGTGCCGACCTGTCTGCAAGAACAAAGAAGATAGTTAGTGAGCGGGAGGGGCATCCGAGATCGAACCACAAGATGGGAACCCAGTCGGAGCAGTTGCAATTCATGGGCAGACACTGCCCCCCAGAGGCCAAGTATGGCAGGACTGTCCGAGGTGATTAGCCTGGGGGAGGAAAGGCCCCAGAGACGCTGATTGGTCCACGGGAAAAGTAGGGTGGGCTATGGGGTGTGGTATGGCTGAGGTATGTTTAACAAAAAGGGTTGCAACAATGAGTTCGGCCTCTCACTTCCATCATGAGGCTTAGCCGCGAAGGTCTGATAAGTATAAGGCTTATGTTGTATTCCGATTGTATGCTATGTATTATTGTAACTTCTATTGATACTTGATGCACGTTTTCTTATTTCCTTGGGAAATAAATGAGATTTAATTGATCTTAGACCGTGTATTGATTTCATAGCCAATGGTGATATTGTGATATTAACGATAGCATGTGCTTGGCGTATTGATAGACTAGCTGGACTATAGGGACTAGACAAAGGAATACATAACTGATAATAATAATAATAGATTGAATTGATCGGTTATTTCATTTGGCACCTCAGAAGGCGTGTAAAACGTATTTTTACACAAAAAACACAAAAATCAAAGGTATTTTTGTTTGAGTCCCTGTAAGCACAGATCCTCAGACACCCAGAACTGAAAGTCATCTCTAGCGTGGACAAGATTGGCGCTGGCTCGCGAATTCTGAAACCACGCTTGGATGAGCAGGAAAATTCTGTGAGATATTTCACTGGTAGAAAACGCACGCGTAAAACCTGGTGAGAACTGTGACTGATATATATATGTATGTACGTTATTGTTGTGTTTGCTGCAGACCTGTAACCAGAGGGCAAATTGGCGCACTGGCGAGATAGGGACTGATCATCCCTGGTTATGTGATATAACCGCAGATTGACAGGATAAACCACACAATTTTGAGGGAAAAGTGGAAATATCCACGTGAGGGTCCCAAGAGAAATTCCCTGTGGCCTGCTATCGGATAGGAGGGCATTGAATAAGAGTGTGTTCTCCTAAAGAAATTCGTGGGTAAACGGATTTGTATTTGTTTTTTTTGTTTTGTTTTTTGGAAAAAAAAAAAAAGTGGGGGAAATATAGGTTTTATTTCTACCCACGTGAGAGTGAAATAGCTCCGGTAAAATAACCTGCAGCCTAAGGCATTAAGAGTGTGCCTTGTGTCTTGTATGCTGTCGAACCACAAGTCACTGTAAATTTAAACGGTTCGTATCTATTTTTTTTTTTTTTTTTTTGTTTCTTTTGTTTGTTGGTAGGACTAGAGGGGGTTGTCCATTTGTTTGTCTGTCTATTGTCTAAGCAACTGGTTGAGCAACCGTAGTGTGGATAGGCTAATTAGCATGTCAATGGATATCCTTGAAGAGTTTCTTGGGAAAAATGCTTGTATTCAATTCAACAGTATAGGAAAGGATGCGTTAACACACCAATTCAATGAACTTTTGAGACAATGTAATACACATAACAGTCTCATAAGTAATAAATCAAAAAAAGGCAGGAAAAAGAGAATAGCCAATTCTGTATGCATGTTGCTGAGAATGAAAGAAATTGCGGAACAAAAAGAATTAGAATGGTTTGCTGATAGAGAAAAAGTGATGGAACAGGTAAGTGATATAGCTATGGGGATTGAAAAGTCTGATGCAGATGCTCGTAGTCGGATTAAACAATTAGTGACTGAGAAATGTGTATTGCAACAGAGATTAGATGAATTAGAACAAACGTGCAAATTAAGAGAAAGTTGCATTGCCTCTTTGAATCAAAGGGAGGCTGAGAATTTGCAGGTTATCACAATGCTTAAGGCACAAGCAGCCATAATGGAATTATCCTCCAAGTGTGCAATGGTGGAGGTACCCTCCACACATGCTCAGTGTACAGAAAAGCTAGAAGTGAAACATGAAGAAAACCCGTATGCTATTATCACTGCAAATGATAGTACTGTGATGGGAATCGATGTGGAAGAGGCAAATAAAGGTGGGATAACTGCACTTGAAATTGACTCAGGAGTTGAAAGGTCTGATGACTCCTCAGACAACGAAAGTGTAAAGTCTGTGCATTCCAATCGCAGTAATATTATCCAGCAATGTGGGTTTCCAGCGCCATATGCTAAAAAAATGGCCTATGCAGGGAAACCAGAATTAAAATGTTTTTTGTGTAAAAGGGGGGGTCACATTTCAAAATATTGTCGGGCGGCGAATAATGATATCGAAAGGAAATTATACCCGAAAACGACTCCAAGGCTTCATGTATGTTATTCAGCCAGGTGGGGTAGCCATCCAAAGCATGGAACCCATAGTAATCAAACCCATTTCCCGTGTAGAACGCAAATGCGGGGCCTACAAACTAAAAAGCAATATGTAGGACAGTTGCGTAGAGTCAAAATGGAGGTAGACGCATGGTTACTCAAATATAGCACTGGGGGAAACAATGTTAGCAGAACTTAGTGAGCTGCAAGCATGGTAAGAATATTCTGGTCAATGTTTCCCGGCTATGAAGAAGGTTTGATAAATTTCAGGTTCAGAATATGATAGAGGACCTTGATATAGATATACATTTTTATTTATTTTTTTTGTACTTTCAGGGATAAACCTCTGAATTGGTATTATGTTTCTTTTGTGTGGTTAAAAGATGTTTCTGTTATGAGTATTGTTTTCTTGTGTTTCTTTACTCTTCTCTTATTGTCAGTCTTTGTAAACTTTTCCTGAGTAATATCCAATACTGCTGATTAACATAAAAATTGTGTGTAATCACTGTCTGTGTGTTCCTTTTTTCACAGACCAGGGAAGAAGTTAAACTGGTTCGGATACGGACATTTGCATTTGTTTGCAGGTCTCTCAAAGTGAGAACAACAGTGGGTAAAATATAGCAGAACAGGGGTTAGGTTATTGTAAATGCATAATCGATTATCACATGGTACCATGAGCTCATTAGTTAGTAATTGTTTGCAAACAATGAAAAATAAATAGTACTAAAAAGATATAAATGAAGCTACAATGTTGTGATGAGATACATATGCTTTGTTTTGTTTTGTTTCTTTTGGTTTCCCCATTAACTAATTGTATTTCAGATTGGAATGAGCACTCTTTGCAGGAGAAAAGTCCATGGATATTAACTAAAAGTTGAGTGTTTGTCATTGTTGTATGATGGTTGTCTTGTCATGTTATTTGTGTGACCATGGCCAGATTTTACATTTTTTTACATTTTTTTTTTTTAGCTAATTTTTTTTTATTTTTTTCAAAAAAATTTTGTTTGATATTGGTTTAGTCCTCTATTTTAGTTATATTTTTATTCAGGTGGAAAAGTAGTAGGTCTAATCCACCTGAAAGGGGGGGAATTGACAATGCCCTCAGTTAGAACCAGTCACCTGCATACATCGTAAAGATACAGATAGATGCATTGTCTTTTTAGCTTGTAAAATTTGAAGTTTTTGAGAAGCAACACTGACGTTCAGTTTTAAACATTTTTTGATCATACCATGGGGATCCATTTTACAGTGGGTTCAGCCTAAAGAGGTCATGGTTGTTTGGATAGTTTGGTCAGAGTTGCAGAAGCCAGGAATGCTGAGGTCCTGGGCTCCAAGGAGGGAACTATAAGTAAACATGGTGTTAAGAACGTCTAATATTGAGTCTGACTTGGTGGAAGGGGACCTCTCCTACGGCTCTGGTTCCGGTCTCTCTGGAAATGGGGACAGGGAGACAGGAGCGCAGCGGGGTAGAAGAGTCCGGCCTGGTGCAGCAACCGGTGCTGGGTAGGTGAGGATCCTTGGAGCAGGAACTCCCAGTAGTATGGAAGAAGCAAGGAGAAGGCTGCTGACTGTGGATCCTGGATGGATAGGGTCCACTGGACGAGAAGGTAGCCGACTCAGGAGCAGGCAGGAATCAAGCAGAGGTGTCAGGTACAAGCAGGAGGTTCGGCAACAGGAAAACAGTCCAAGAAAGGTCAAACAAGCCGGGGTCGGAGCAGGAGAGGTCAGCAAGGTCAAACGGAGCCGGGTCAGGTATCAGATGAGTAGCAGACAGGTAACAGGTAACTTCAGGCACTAGCTGCAGACGAGACAGCACAGAACCACAGCAGCTGTGCCCTTAAAAAGGGCCACTGGCGCCAATCGAGCTAGCGTACGCCTGTGCGTGCGTGCGCTGCGCGCACATACGATCGTCGTGCACCCGCGCGCGTCGGAAGGCGCTCGTGCCTACGACGACCCGCAACACGAACGCGTGTGCGCGCACGGAGAGCCGGTCGAATAGAACGGACGGATTCCTGACATTGCCCCCCCACAAGGGGCAACCTCCGGGTGCCCCTAGAGGCTCTCTTCTCCGGGTGAGCAGCAAAGAAAGCCTGGATCAGTCTATTGGCATGTACATTAGAAGCAGGTTCCCAAGAATTACTCTCTGGGCCATAGCCCCTCCATTTAATTAGAAACTGACCTTGTCCCCGTCGTCTTCTGAAATCCAGAATGGCCTCAACTTCAAATTCTTCATTGCCATCAATTAGCACAGGGTCAGGTGGTCTTGTCTCTCTACCAGGGAAGGGATCAGGTACAGCAGGCTTAAGAAGAGCTACGTGAAAAACTGGATGAATTCTCATGGAATCAGGCAGGGACAGTTCATAAGACACCTCGTTGATCTTTCTCTTAACGGGAAATGGACCCAGAAACTTGGGTGCCAATTTCCTGGAGGGACATGCTAACTTTAAATTAGAGGAAGACAGCCATACCTGGTCCCCGACTTGAAGGATTAGTTCTCCCCTTCTTCCTCGATCGAAGCTCCTCTTACTGTCAGCCTGAGCTTTGGTTAAGACCTCCTGAAGCGTCCGATTATTCTGTTGCAGGAAGGATATCCTATCCTGGATCGCTGGAACCTGGGATTCTGTAGGAACATCGGGAAGAAAAGACAAGTTAAAACCGTAGTTGGCAAAAAACGGGGACTGCCCAGTGGTGGCATGGCTGGCATTGTTATAGGCGAATTCCGCCAGAGGTAACAGGGGGACCCAATTGTCCTGGACAAAAGAAGAGAAGCATCTAAGATATTGCTCGAGGGTCTGATTGGTGCGCTCCGTTTGCCCATTGGTCTGTGGGTGGTAGGCGGAGGACAGAGCCAGTTCAATTTTTAAAGATTCGCAAAGGGCTCGCCAGAAGCGGGAGGTGAACTGGACCCCTCTATCGGACACAATATTGATGGGTACCCCGTGGAGCCTGATTATTTCTTTAATAAAGACATGGGCAGTCTCGGTTGCAGAGGGGGTTCCCGCTAAGGGTAGGAAGTGGGCCATCTTGGTCAGACGGTCACAAACTACAAATATGGCAGTGCAGTTCTCAGAAGGGGGAAGTTCCACAATGAAGTCCATCGTGATCATCTGCCAAGGGCGGTCGGGTGCGGGAAGAGGTTTAAGCAGCCCCCAAGCCCGATTTCTGGGAACCTTATTCCGGCTGCATACGGGGCAGGTGTTTACATATTGCTTGCAAAATTCCCTCACGCCTGGCCACCAGAAGGAACGCTGTACTAGTTCTAAAGTCTTGCGGACACCAAAGTGCCCAGCGAGCGGGTGGTCATGACAGAGACCCAAGACCTTAATTCTCACGTCTTCAGGGACGAAGATCAAGTTGTCCTTCCAAAGCAGACCCTCCCTGGATGCTAGTGAGATTCCCGGGGGACCGGGAGAGGAGGAAGAGGCATTCTTAAGCAGAGTTACTAGATCTGGCTGGATGAGAAGAAAAGTATTAGCAGGGAGGATGGTATCCGGGGGTGTGGTGTCCTTAGGGCTGTCAAACATACGGGAAAGTGCATCAGGCTTCACGTTCTTAGATCCAGGGCGATAAGTTATATGAAAACAGAACCGGGAGAAAAAGAGGGCCCAGCGAGCTTGCCGAGGTTTTAGGCGTTTTGCGGAGCGGAGGTACTCGAGGTTTTTGTGGTCTGTGTAGATGAGCACGGGGTGTACCGCCCCTTCGAGTAAATATCTCCATTCCTCCAAAGCGGACTTAATGGCAAGTAATTCCCGGTCGCCTACATCATAATTTCTTTCCGCTGGAGAGAGTTTCCGGGAAAAGAACCCTACGGGGTGCATCAGGTCGTCCACGCCAAGGCGCTGGGAGACTACCGCCCCTACTGCTACCTCAGAGGCGTCTACTTCTAGAATGTAAGGTCTAGATGGATCCGGGTGACTGAGGATAGGAGCGGAGGTGAACAGGTCCTTAAGTCTCTTGAAGGCAGCCTGGGCTTCAGGACCCCAAAGAAAGCGTGTATTTTGCTTGATAAGCTGGGTGATGGGGGAAATAATGGCAGAGAACCCTCTAATGAATTTTCTATAAAAATTAGCGAAGCCCACAAAGCGCTGGATGCCTTTCTTGTCAGTAGGGGCTGGCCATTCGAGGACAGCAGCGACCTTTTGCGGGTCCATTTTGATGCCTGCTGGGGAGATTTCGAGGCCGAGGAATTGGATATCCTGCTGTTCGAATCTACACTTTTCGGCTTTAGCATAGAGTCCATGTTCCCGGAGCCGAAGCAGAACTCTGCCGACGTGCCCCCGGTGCTGCTCCAGGGACCTGGAGAAGATCAGAATGTCATCAAGGTATACGATGACAAAGATATCCAAGAAATCACGGAAGACATCATTAATTAAATGTTGGAAGGTGGCTGGGGCATTACACAACCCGAAAGGCATTACCAGGTACTCGTAGTGCCCAAAACGAGTTCGGAATGCAGTCTTCCATTCGTCACCTGCTCGTATGCGGACCAAGTTATAGGCTCCTCTTAAGTCCAATTTAGTGAAGATGGTAGCTGACCTCAGCTTCTGGAAGAGCTCAGGAATCAGAGGTAGGGGGTAGCGATTTTTGATCGTGACCTTGTTCAACTCCCGATAGTCCACACAGGGTCGAAGGGATTGATCTTTTTTTGTAACAAAGAATATTCCAGCCCCGGCAGGAGATGTGGAATGACGAATGAACCCCTTTTGGAGATTCTCGGAAATGTAAGCCTTCAGGGCCTCTTGTTCCTTTTCGGATAAAGGGTAGACACGTCCAAACGGGATCTCAGCCCCAGGAAGGAGCTCAATGGGGCAATCATAGGGACGATGTGGGGGTAAGGAGTCAGCCCCCCGTTTACTGAAAACGTCCAGAAACTCATGGTAAGGTTCGGGGACAGATTGGCATAAGTCCAAGTCTGGGTCTAGGCAGAGGAGTGTTCTGGTGTGTATAGAAGCCCCAGGCAGGCAGTGGTCCCGGCAGTAAGGGGAGAGGAACTTCACCTCCCTTGAAGTCCAGTCGATGGAGGGATTATGGGCCTGCAGCCACAGAATGCCCAGAATCACAGGGAAAAGTGGGGATGAGATGACATCTAGGATTAATAGTTCAGAATGTTGGCAGGGGGTAGAGGTGGATAGTGGAAGGGTCTCCTGGGTGACTCGGCCGGACTTAATCTGAGAACCATCGGCCAAAAAGATAGCAAGTCCATGAGTCTTTTTCTGTAGCGGAATTGAATGCAGGTCGGTGAAGGCGGAGTCGATGAAGCAGCCGCAGGCTCCGGAGTCAAGAATGGCATTAACGTGTATGGTTCTTCCCGGCAGCTGAAACGAGAGCAGAAGGACAACATGGAGAGAGTTGGAAGGTGGGTTAAAGGAACTGTGAGACACAGGTGAGAGGCACTTACGTGGCTTTACAGGACAGTTGGCCACATAGTGTCCGGGGCCGCCACAGTATAGGCACAAGTTCATTTGACGGCGGCGGGCTCGCTCCTCAGGAAGCAGAGAGGGTCGGAGTAGTCCAAGCTGCATCGGTTCCTCAGGAGCAGGAGGCACGCTGGTAGGTCCTCTTTGAGGAGGCGGAGAGAAGAAAGGTGTGGGAGAGGAGGTCCTAGCCGTCATCCAGGCAGGTCTCAGTGGTTGGGAAGAGCGTTCGGCCCTACGCTCACGAAGTCTGCGGTCTATTTGGATGGCCAGAGCAATTAAGTCCTCCAATGCGTCAGGAGTGGAGACACGAGCTAACTCATCCTTGAGGCTTTCTGACAGGCCCATACGGAATTGGTGTCTAAGGGCTGCCTCATTCCACAGGGTATCTGCGCTCCAGCGTCTAAAGTCTGAGACGTAGTCCTCAGCCGTCCTGCGGCCTTGCTGGAGCGCAGTTAATGCAGACTCTGCGGTGGCAGCCCGTTGGGGATCATCGTAAAGTTGTGACATCCCCTCGAAGAAGGTGGCAAGAGTCTGTATAAGGGGGCTGTCATTCTCCAAGAGATGGTGGGCCCAGGACTGAGGCTCTCCTTGCAGGAGAGAAATGACAAACCCCACCTTGGTGGCCTCCAGAGAGAAAGTCCTGGGCTGGAGGGCAAAGTAAAGCTGGCAGGCGTTGCGAAAAGCCCGGAACTTGGAGCGGTCCCCAGAAAATCTCTCAGGAGTGGGAACCCTAGGCTCAGGTGGGAGCATCATGACTGCTGAATGTGCAGCTGGCTGGGCAGGAGGAGGCTGAGGTATGGCGTCAGATGATCCCGGAGTAGAGAGGTGCTGGACACGTTCCTCCAACCTGGAGTAGCCATCCTGAAGGGATTTCACGGCCTGGGTGAGAGCCGTAAGGTGGGAGCAAATCTCCTTCATGGCGGAGGTCCCTTCCGCAGACTCAGACATGGCTGTCTCGTACTGTTAAGAACGTCTAATATTGAGTCTGACTTGGTGGAAGGGGACCTCTCCTACGGCTCTGGTTCCGGTCTCTCTGGAAATGGGGACAGGGAGACAGGAGCGCAGCGGGGTAGAAGAGTCCGGCCTGGTGCAGCAACCGGTGCTGGGTAGGTGAGGATCCTTGGAGCAGGAACTCCCAGTAGTATGGAAGAAGCAAGGAGAAGGCTGCTGACTGTGGATCCTGGATGGATAGGGTCCACTGGACGAGAAGGTAGCCGACTCAGGAGCAGGCAGGAATCAAGCAGAGGTGTCAGGTACAAGCAGGAGGTTCGGCAACAGGAAAACAGTCCAAGAAAGGTCAAACAAGCCGGGGTCGGAGCAGGAGAGGTCAGCAAGGTCAAACGGAGCCGGGTCAGGTATCAGATGAGTAGCAGACAGGTAACAGGTAACTTCAGGCACTAGCTGCAGACGAGACAGCACAGAACCACAGCAGCTGTGCCCTTAAAAAGGGCCACTGGCGCCAATCGAGCTAGCGTACGCCTGTGCGTCCGTGCGCTGCGCGCACATACGATCGTCGTGCACCCGCGCGCGTCGGAAGGCGCTCGTGCCTACGACGACCCGCAACACGAACGCGTGTGCGCGCACGGAGAGCCGGTCGAATAGAACGGACGGATTCCTGACACATGGTAAGCGAGCAGATATTGTGGATAAGAATTTGATACTGCTCTTGTTTTTCACTTCCAGAATCCTGGTGGAGCGAGAATTGGAGAAGCTTCTGGAACATGGATGACAGATGATCATCTGGTTGGCAGTTTGTCTGTGCCACACCACACCGCAAATTTGTTCTGATAAGCATCAGGAGAGGAAAAAAAGAAAAAACTTGAAAGATTCAGATTAATACTTGTTTTTTTCTTATGGACAATGTGGTGCAAGTGCTGAATCTGAAACAACAGAGCTTGTGAAATATTTTTGCTGAAGTCTCTCCTGATGAATGCTCACATGTTATTTATACAGGTGCAATGGGTTGGATGTTGGGGAAGGCATATGACTCATCCAATCCATCAGAACATGAAAATGTAAAATATGTGTTTTTTGTTGGAAGGAGGAATTGAAAAAAAAGGAAGGTTTTAACATATGACATGTATTGATATAACGAAGTTAATATGGTGCAGGTACCTAGGAGGCAGGTCGGCACTTATGTATAATAAGGTAGCTGTTGGCCAGACTAAAGGGTGCCAGGTGACACATCAATGGGGTGAAAACTTCTTCGTAGGGGTGGTGTCTCAATCCTAGCGGTCCCAGAGAGAAGCTTTCGGTTACTGGACATGCGGGACACCAGAACTAGACATGGGGAAGATACGCCTGGTTGATGTCTCACCTGAGAGGTTGAAACCCTGCACAGATAATGCCAGTGAATACACACAGGAGCATGCTCCGTTAAAATAAAGGGAACAAACGCTGGCTACCTGGGTACCATAGGACTTCACCACATGGTGCTGCAACATCTCACGGTGGTTGACAAAAACCTATCACCCTATATGTGCTGAGTATACGCTGAATCAAGTGCAGTCATTGTACCAGTGACTTACTCCCAGAGATGCGATCAAGTCCATGCAGGATGCTTATTTCTGAGGAGTAACCCGAAAGAGGAGGGATGTATTCAGCACTATATTGGGGGGGGGAACAATAGCTGGGATGGGTGTTGTTAATGGAGGGGACATCAGCCTCCTGAGGAACAAACTCACAGCCATAGCTTCAGAGAAGGAGCGTGACTTTGTTACCCCGGGAGATTGGTGGCATCCTTGATAACATTCAATGAAGTCACAGAAACACTCAGGTTAGAATGGCTCCGAAATTTGTCAACCATGTTGAGAGGTTTGTAGAGAGGACAGAAACCTGTCATTGGCTCTGGCGCGCACTCTGTGGCAGGTGGAAATATCAGCCAACATCAAGCTGATTGTACCGTCTCTGTATGAGGGGCAGTGGCCTGATGAGTTAGCATCACCGCTCAGTAAGATTTTGCCAAAACGCGTTGCTTACACTAATCCAGAGTAGTGGTCGAATGCCTGTATGGGTGGTACTAAGTTGGATTGTGAAAGGTGTTATGCTGTATGTTCCCATATACAGAAGTGCAGACTCGGTCTGTATATTTGGTGGCATCAATGGGCTTACTGACTGGGGATTCTATCTTGTTGCATTTGAGGCTATATCACACATGTGATCAGAGAAGATGAACGCTGGGGGCAGGTGGATATTTCCCTTTGTCGGAAGCATGACCATGATGTCCGTTGTATGCCAGGTCAATACGTGGGGATGAACGAGTAACGTTGGGAAGTTATTTCTCTCTGTGTTCTGGATGGAGAGATCATTGCTGGGAAGAAGGCACCCGGATATTATTTAGGACA
Organism: Lithobates pipiens; assembly: GCF_037356315.1. Classification (NCBI taxonomy): domain Eukaryota; kingdom Metazoa; phylum Chordata; class Amphibia; order Anura; family Ranidae; genus Lithobates; species Lithobates pipiens. The sequence goes on along the minus strand of NW_027507790.1, from coordinate 188,401,266 downwards.
TAGGCGAGTTTGTTTCTTTGTCCTAAAGAATACCGGTGTAGTATTAGTCATGGAACTAGAGGGTTCCTTGAACCTAACCATAGGTAGAGGTGCATGGTATACCATGGGCATGACCTCTGAAATCCAGACACAGGGGTGGAATTGTGTGGGTTTGGTCATTGTTGTAAATTTATATGTGTAGTTAAGCGATATTTATCTAGAAGGGTCTCCCATTTGTCTATGCAAGTTGAGGGACGATTTGGCGGTAAGGTCTCTGTGTACAAATTGGAGACGTTGCTGCCAAGTCAGAGCCCTGCAACGCCGCTGCGAGCAAGCCTGCCTAATCCCGACCCGTAGTTACAGCAAGAACGTATAGGAGGTGGGGAGCGGGATACACAATTTGAGGGGTTCTATGTATATATGTATATTAGGGTAATGGGCTGATTTATGTCATGGCGTAGTGTGATAAAGGTGTGTTTTAGGTTAAAAACATGGGCGAAAGGCCCTCCTCAAGACTCTGGGTCTGAAAGCTGGGTGATATGTTGCTCTGAATGGGTGCTGGTGAATGGTGAATGAATGGACACCCCTTGCCTGTACTGCCGTCCTGAATATACCCAAGATACAGAATGGTGACATGGAAGCTGTCGCTGAAGAATGGTGGAGATGTGTCACTCAGTGGCAAAGCGGCACGTGTTGGGAAACATCACATGGTAAAACAATTATGGACTGCTCCATAGGACCCGTTTCTGCACACGTTGAAAACACAGCGTGGTAAGACAATTGTGTACTGTTCCATGAGAGATGTCTCTGGAGCGCTCGTTGAAAACAACCACGCATTACACAAGCTAAGGACTGTGCCACAGGTACTGGTTCGGAAGCACATGTTGGGGAACTACACACGTTAAGACAGTTATGGACTGTTCAATAGGAGCCGTGTCTAAAGAAGGGTGGTGTGCGCCTTTTAGGCGCAAAGCGGAATATGTTGGAATCAAACAGGAATTAATATTATACATCTACACACCTGTTTGTACAGCCGAACTCAGCCATAGTGATACTTGCAGTCCCACATGTTTAAAAGGAAGGAATGTGACACCAAGACACAATCTGAATAGCAGAATGAGTTCTATTCAGCCCACCTGGAATGTACTGAACTTCAAAGACAATATGGTGCCGGCCTGTCTGCAAGAAAAAAGAAGATAGTTAGTGAGCGGGAGGGGCGTCCGAGATCGAACCATAAGATGGGAACCCAGTGGGAGCAGTTGCAATTCATGGGCAGACACTGCCCCCCAGAGGCCAAGTATGGCACGACTGTCCGAGGTGATTAGCCTGGGGGAGGAAACGCCCCAGAGACGCTGATTGGTCCACGGGAAAAGTAGGGTGGGCTATGGGGTGTGGTATGGCTGAGGTATGTTTAACAAAAAGGGTTGCAACAATGAGTTTGGCCTCTCACTTCCATCATGAGGCTTAGCCGCGAAGGTCTGATAAGTATAAGGCTTATGTTGTATTCCGATTGTATGCTATGTATTATTGTAACTTCTATTGATACTTGATGCACGTTTTCTTATTTCCTTGGGAAATAAATGAGATTTAATTGATCTTAGACCGTGTATTGATTTCATAGCCAATGGTGATATTGTGATATTAACGATAGCATGTGCTTGGCGTATTGATAGACTAGCTGGACTATAGGGACTAGACAAAGGAATGCATAACTGATAATAATAATAATAGATTGAATTGATCGGTTATTTCATACAGTATATCAGTTGTGTATCTGTGTTTATGGAGTTTAGCTGTACCAGTTTAATCTAAAGTAATTAAAATACACAAAGTGTGTCCTTAGCATATCCAAATATTATATTAACCTGTATATTACTATCACTGGCTGAGTGGCAAGCCGTTCATTCACAAACAGAAGCATAGTAAACATAGTTGAACACATGAGCAATCGGGATAGATCACTCACTGTGTTCATTCATTCATCATTCCTGAAACAGAGAAGAAGAGGGAAGATGGCAGCACTGCAGGAGAGAGACAGGGAACCCCAGGGTGAGTAAGGTATGTCCAGGCACACCTAGCACACCCTGTGCACATGCCTTTGATTACTGTCACTTTACAAGACCACCAAGAGGATTTGCTTTGTGAGCAGGAAGGGAAGAGTACATGTCCTACTTAAAAAAATATACCTAAAAATAGTTATAGTTACCCTATAAATTCAATCTGCATGTTGCTCCTAATGGTCAAGGCACTGTAATATGACTTTCTCAGAGCCTTTTTGCTGCCCTGATTTTCCACCAGAACCCTAAGAAATTCCTAGTACATTGAGAACAGATGAAATTCCCTCTGCTTACCTATAATGCAGCACACAGTTCCTAAGCAGCCAATTACCAGTCCAAAGCACTCTCCAATGGGGATGGACAGGGGCTTACTGGTCTCTGTGTATGCTTTGACTTTTGAAAGTTGAAATGTGTGCGCAGGGACCTTGGAGCAGCAAGAAATCATATTTAGGCACTAGGGGAGCACAAGTTTAATGTTTAATGACTATTTGGGAGCAACATGTCAGATATATTCATGGCTTGTATACCCTCTGTGGCTCCCCATCCACATGTTGGGTGTTATTGGACTGTGTGCCTGGTTGGCTAAATGCAAAAGTAAAATGATCTGCTACCTTCTTGTTTTTCTCTTGAGAAAGAAGATTTTAATATCTGTGTAGCACGTTGAAGTAGTTGGGGGCTATCCTTCTGGTATATAAGCAGGGGTAAAAAAGACAAAAAATGCAATGGCACAAATTTTATAGTTGTATGAATATAATATGTGAACATAAATTAAGGTCTGAATTTTCATATATTTTAATGTTTTTATTTTAATATATTTTCATATATTTTAATGTTTTTAGTCAGTCCAAGTACTTCATAATAGGCAACATTTTAGATTCACTTGAACTACATTTCAAATAGCTGCCAGTGTACCAATGTTTGGCTTTGGTATTTATACAAAAATATTTGCCATCCAAGATTTTTATTGTATTCCTAATTCCAAAAAATATCACTTTCTTCACCTGAAGCATTTTATATCTACCAACGGATAAATGAATTTCCACTCCTCTCCCTAATTTCCAAGGCAGATGGTGCCAGGTTTGCTTTGCTGTATGTTGTCAGGAGGGAATTGGGTATACAGCTGGGACAAGAGGACTGAGAGCAGAGTTTACTGCTATATAAACACTTGTTCCACGAGATAATAAACTTTTAATAAAATTAGGAGATTGCAGTGACAAGAAAAGACAAACTCTCGCAGCGCTCAGTGGTCCTCGCCAGAGGGATAGCCAACCAATATCATATCACATACAAATGCCCGGTGGATGCACGCAGCCACCACCACCAAAGGTGGATCAGAAATGTCCCCTTTGGCCAGTTTTGCCATCTCAAGAGAACCTGCACGCTTTTGCAAGACTATGATGAGCAAAGTGACTTCCTCAAGAAAAGATTCCTGTAAAAGGGGTATGAGCAAGCTCTCATTAATGAGGCCTGCACCAAATATCGGTGTCTGTATACTGATGCCACTAAGGAGAGTTATCCTCGGAATCTCAAAGACAAAGACACATCCAAGCAAACAGGCTGACTATTAATACCAATCAACAATTTGACATCACTTTCAGTACCTGATACAACTCTAAGCCCTTGTACACACGGTTGGAGAATCCGTCGGAATGTGTCCTATCAGACCGCGTTGTCGGATAATCCGACTGTGTGTGGTATGCATCGGACTGCTTCCGTCGGAATATCCGTCGGACCCAATTTTCCAACTTGTTGGAAATATTTTCCGACCAAGTGGTTCGATCGGACATACTCCGATCATGTGTAGAGAATTTTGATCGGACCAAGTGCCAGGCATGCTCAGATCAAATTCCTACATCAAAGCTATTGGCTACTAGCCTGAACGTAGTCCCATCGTAACGAAATTATGTCATAACGTTCTGAATGATCGGATTTTTCGACAACTTAGTCCGACCGTGTGTATGCAACAGTTTCGGACAAGATCCGACGGACAAAATCCGACGGACAAAATCCGACGGATTTGGTTGTCGAAATCTCCGACCGTGTGTACAGGGGCTAAGACCTTCCCCATTAAGTGCACCATTGAGAAATATTGGGGCATCTTTCACCAGGATACGTGTCTGTCTAGTATCATTCTAGCTAACCCTAACATCATCTTCCACAGATCCAAAAATCTGAAAGGCTTTATAGCACCCAGTAGGGTTTGACCCCAGAAGACCACAGTGGCCCCTGAGTGGAGCTGCATTTAAGATCAAAAGGGCAGCTGCCGGTGTGGTATTACCAACTGTGGTTCATGCCAATACATGTGGCATAGGAAGAAATCAGTGACAGGCAACAATGGTCACTGGGCAAAGGGCAATGGGGACGTATACCATGAAATGCTTCATAAATTGTGGTACACAGTTTGTGGTATATGGCTTGATTTGTCTGTGTGACTTACTTTATGTTGGCTTTACCATACAGGCCCTACAGGTACGCTTTGGGGAACATATGACTGAGGAACACCCTCAAGGGTTTAATAAACATTCAGTTCCCCTTCATTTCCTAAACAAGCACAGCAAAGATCCCTCTGGTCTTAAGTTATTTGGGTTGGAAGCTATCATGGGGGATGTCGACTATGGAAGGCGTTTTTGTAGGCTATGCAGAAAATAATCTTTTTCTGACAGAGCTTGATCTATTTTGCAAAGAAGAATGGGCAAAAATGTCACTCTCTAGATGTGCAAAGCTGGTAGAGACATCCCCAAATAGACTTGCAGCTGTAATTGCAGAAAAAGGTGGTTCTACAAAGTATTGGCTGAATACAAATGCACACCACACTTTTCACATACAGTATATATTTGTAAAACATTTGTAAAACCCTTTATCATTTTCCTTTCACTTCACAATTATGTGCCACTTTGTGTTGGTCTATCACATAAAATCCCAATAAAATTACGTTTTTGGTTATAAGATGGCAAAATGTGGAAAATTTCAAGGGATATGAATACTTTTTCAAGGCACTGTATGTGTGTATGTGCACATGTACAATTGCTGTTATGAAATACTTCTTGAATTGAATTTAATTGTTAATTATATTTTTCATCCATTTTTATCCATTCATTTTTTATCTCTTTATATCAAAACTTTACTTCTATTTTTTATTATCTTTTTTTTTCTTTTATTATTATTATTATAATAAAATAATTTTATTCACAAACCCTTTTATTCCTTCTTCCCCTTTTTTCAACTTTTTGTTATTATTATTTTTTTGTGACACAATGTGTGGGGAGACTCTTTTATTCACTGTATTCATGTGCAGTGCCACTCCTGGTTTTCGGCCAGTACATTGGAACTCTAAAGTGATAATGCTTTTATCATTTTTGTTGCTCCTCGCCTCCTGGCTGATCTTGTAGCTGTTCCCCCTGATATTTGGCCCTTGTGCCCCCGATTTCTGCTTTCCCATGACCTGTGGGAAACAGGAGAGAATGCAGCAACACACCCAAAAACCGTAAGTGCGTCTCCACTTTCGGTCTTCGGGGTCCTGGCGGCTTGCAGTCCATAGCCAGCTGACAGCTCCCTGGTTTTTACACTGACAATAGGTAGACTGAGCACAGAGGGGGTCCCAGGGCTGACAATTCCTGCAGGGCCCAACCATCTGGAGCAGGTAATATCTTACAGCTTCTGTCTACTTTTATATTCAATGTACCTGCTCCCTCTACTTAACTTTTTCTTTTTTTGTTTGCACAGCTCTGCCCTTCCTACTGGCTAGGGGTGGATTTTTGGTAAGCATTGCTGTATTTAAACATGGGGTATTTTGCTGTACTGGTTAGCACAGCTCTGAAAAAGGGGGTGCACCCCCAAAACATGTTAGCATGTGTATGTGAGGTTGCAGAAACACTTAGATGTTTTACCTCATGTCATCCTTCCATGTACATGCTGTATACTTGTGCACCTTTTGTGAGTATGCATTTTATTGGTTGGTTTTCACATTAATAAATTCCTTTTTTTTTGTTTTTTGTACTGACCAGCGTCCATTGCCCTGTTCTGGATGTGGGGATGCCAAGGGACAGTCCACCACCGATCATAGAAGAGTGCCATTTGCTGGGGGAACTGAGGATGAGGTAATCTGTTATCTGCCCAGATTTTGGCTTTAATGTGCCAATGTGCCAATTTCAATGTGCCAATGGGAACACAGTCACACCGTCTAGCTCAAGAGGTCAGTACAGGTGCCCCTATAGCGCATAGCTTGCTAAGCAGGCACCCAGAGCAGAAAGAAGTAGACAGCACTGGCGGGGGACTACCAGAAGAGGAGGTATTGAACTGCTCTGTGCAATGTCAAAGGAAAAAGCAGGTAAGTATATTATCTTTTTATTTTAATTAAAAAACATTTTTTCCCTTTAATATCTTTTTGAGCACATGTATATTTTACCAAAATGTACAATAATCAACTGTGTACTGTACAACAGACACCTTGATCCAATCACCATGGACATGTAGATATTACCCTCAAGAACAGGATGGGAGGTGTGAAACTTGTGGTACCACCCTGTTCTAGTTAAAAAAAAAAAAAAAAACATGCTTGGTGTCAGGAAGACTTCGTAGGGGATACTCATTCAATTTTCGATGACTGCAGGTGTAAATGATAAAAATGTCAAGGTAGAGATGTTACCGTATATACTCGAGTATAGGCCGACCCGAATATAAGCCGAGGCCCCCAATTTACCCCCAAAAAAACTGGCAAACTTATTGACTCGTGTATAAGCCGAGGGTAAGACATGCCTGTCCATCCCTGTGTGTGTGTCCGTCCATCCCTGTGTGTCCGTCCATCCCTGTGTGTCCGTCCATCCCTGTGTGTCCGTCCATCCATCCCTGTGTGTGTGTGTCTCCATCCATCCATCCATCCCTGTGTGTGTGTGTATCCGTGTGTGTGTGTGTGTGTGTGTGTGTGTGTGTGTGTGTGTGTGTGTGTGTGTGTGTGTGTGTGTGTGTCCAGCCTACCTGTGTCCTGAGCCTTTGTCCCGAGCCTCCGTCCCGTGCCGAGCCTCCTTGCCTCCGTGCCTCGCCGCCGTGCCTCGCCGCCATGCCTTGCCTCCGGTCCCGTCCCGTCCCGTCCCGTGCCGTGCCGTCCTGTGCCTTGCCTCCGTCCCGTGCCCTCTTCGTTCGTCGGCGGCCATTGTAAAATTCAAAAGCTGCGCCGCCGCCTTCGCCTGTGATAGGCGGAACACTGAATTTCCCAGCAGCCTGTGTTCCGCCTATCACAGACGTCGTATCATCCTCGTCCGTAGTACGAGGATGATACGAAGTCCGTGATAGGCGGAACACAGGCTGCTGGGAAATTCAGTGTTCCGCCTATCACAGGCGAAGGGGGAGCCGGAGGCGCGGCTTTTGAATCAGAATGGCCGCTGTCTGTCTGCTCGACACGCTGATCGAGCGGGCAGACAGCGATGACTCGAGTATAAGCCGAGGGGGCACTTTCAGCCTCAAAAAAGAGGCTGAAAATCTCGGCTTATACTCGAGTATATACGGTAATATGCCTCTCATTTGCCTCTCTCTTCAAAATGTGCACCTCATTGTCCTCAAAAAAATATCTATTTTCCGTAAGGGCAAAGTGACATCAACATATGCCTTTCCATGTTGGTCATATCAAGGTGTCTGTGTGTGGTTATAAATGCTGGGGTATTTTTCTCACACTCATTAAAACTTGGATAAGCTATTAAAAAGTCCAATGTGATTAACATCTACTAGATATACCTTGACTTGGATAAATGAGAACCTTCACAGATGTATTCGTGTATTGTAAAACTTCTTAAAATCATTAAATTATTTTGAAACATAAATATGTATATGTGAACTGTTTTGCATGCCAATTTTGTGTAAGTCAAATAATTACCATTTTCTTTGAAAAAATATGATAGCTGTATATTTACAATAATAATTTATTTACAATCACATATTGTATAGGGCATATAAAACTAAAAAAAAAAACAATTTAATTTCTATCAGGTTAAAGTTTTGTAGAAATGTGTATAACTTCAGTAAGCTTTTCCTGAGCAATTCCATCAGGGTCACAGGGCGTATTGTTTGTTGAATTCAGGGTGGTAGCTGAATAACCAGGTTTCGTATTTTTTCTTAAGCGACCTGCAAAAAAAAGAAAAGTTACAAAAAAAAGTAGTTAATCAATCAGCATATTTCCTTTTTGTTTTTAAAGAGACCCTATCGCAAGATAATTAATTTCAACAACAATCTTCCCATGGGATTATATGTGCATTCAATGTATTTTAAGCATATTAATAATCTGTAAAAGACCCGCTTGTACAGACCACCAAAATCCATGCTGGGAACCACCGTCTTGGATGTGATGTTATCAGACCCAGCAGGCTCAGAGCTGTTAAGTATGCACCCTATAGCAGCATTTATCAATCTTTTTAATAGAGAGGAATCCTTGAAATAATTTTCATGCCTCCATGAACTCCTTCTAAATTTGCTACATCTCTATCTCATGGCACATTTGCATGACCAGTAAGTTGTAAATTTACTAATACCTGCAAGAATGGAGAATGTAGTGTGTCTAGCATATTTGACACCCAGAGCAGATAGTGTTTTTTTTTTTTTTTTTTTTTTTTTACAATGTAATGATCCCTTGATCTATAAGAAAAAAATGTTTCAGTAAAAATCATGAAATAGAACAAATAATAATAATAGCCAGAAAAGAAAATGACTCTAACCCCTAGCAACCCCTGGAGGAACCCCAAGGTTGAGAAATCCTTCTCTATAGTATACCCTTTCAACCCTCCCCTGGCTGCTACATAAAAGATTGTGAAGGAAGGTAAAGAAGGGAGGAGTAGGAAGCTTGAGCAGATACATCCACGATGGGGGAGGCTATGATATGCAAGCAGGGAAGAGCTGTTATAGGGAGTTCACTCTTCCTGAAGAAGTCAGATTTGCTAGCAAGTTCAAAGGCACATTGCAAATAAATGAAAAGCTATTTATGGTAAGTGAAAAAATTCTGCAAGCAAGAATAATCTTCAACAATCTGTGTAGATGACATTATCTTCTATGAAGAGGATGTTTGAAGTCACTTTGTGCAATACCGTTGCACAGAGCAGGTAAGTATAACATGTTTGTTATTTTGAAAAAAATGAACCATGCATGACCAGTAAGTTGTAAATATACTAATACCTACAAAAATATAGAATGTAGTGTGTCTAGCATATTTGACACCCAGAGCAGGTAAGTATAACATGTTTGTTATTTTATAAAAAATGAACCTTTACAACCACTTTAAAAAGGCACTGCAGTCTGCTCACATCATTTGTAATAAAAACATCTTGCCATTCTGAAGCTTCCCTCCAACCACTGCATATTATTTTTTTATATATTGTGATTCTGTACTTGCCAAATATGTTGCAGAAATCTCTAATAGATGGAAAGTTGAAAAAATTGCTGAAAGGTCCGCTTTCAGATAAGAATAATTTGGGTTGATAAGGATACACATTAACTTGATGACAAATTTCTTACAAGCATTTAATAACTAAAATTACAAATGGCAAGGAGTTTGCTTACTCCGCATGGTTATGTCTTACATAAATAACAGGCATATACCCAGTAATGTGATTATTGTACATCAACAGAGAGTCCTGGGTCGCCGGGTACTATCGTTAACCTTTATGTTAACATCATAACATCAGATATACACGGTGTGCATAGTTGGTACTCATATGGGAGCTATTAGGAGCAGGTACTCCTAGGCAACCTCCGAAGCAGAGGAGCGATCTGCCAGCCATTTGGACCAAATTTTGTCATACTTGGTGGGACAGGCCATATTGGCGTAAGTGTTTTTGTAGGGAGGTAGGCTATTATTGATGAGTTGTTTCCACAGAGACAGGGGGGGGGGGGGGGGGTTGGTTTGCACCAGCTGAGGGCTATTGCTTTGCGGGCATAGAACAGCAGGAGTCCCACGAGCGTGCGACCTGCCACTGTGGGGATTAGTTGCTCAATCAGGCCTAATATGCAAATTGCAAATGTTGGTTGAAGTGGCACTGAGGTAACCCGCATAATAAAGGCCAGGGCTGCTTAATTAAGGCTCTTTTCAGTAACAGGCATTTGCTGGGCAGGACCAGAAGACATGGGTGAAGTCCGCAGGAATCCCACCACATTTCCAACATACGGGAGGGGAGTCAGAGTTCATTTTATGTAACCTGTAGGGGGTAAAGTATGATCGGTGGACGATCTTGAACTGGATCAGGCAGTCTCTCAAAGAGACCAGGGATTTAAAAGGGAAGTCCCAAATGTCGTCCCAATTGTCGTTGTCAAGATCAGGGATGTCACAGGACCACTTAGCTCTTAGCGTTCCCAACGCCGGGAGAGAAGGGATGATCAGGTGTGAGTACAATTGAGAGGTGTTTTTTTTTGCACAATTAGACCTAAGGAGGTCTTCCAGTGAAGTCTGGATCAGTTGAGGGGGGGAGCTGGAGAATTGACTGCTGAAGGCATGGGAGAGTTGATGGTATCAAAAAAAATAGGACCACGGCACATTATAGTCAGAATTCAGTTCGGAGAGAGGAACCAGGGATTGGTTGGAAACAATCTGTGATATCGTTTTTATGTTGAATTTAGTCCATGCATGGGGCTCAGGTAATTTGTAGATGTGCTCTAGTGTTGGGTTTCACCATAGGGGGGCGCTGGGTGAAATTGCCTGTTTGGAGTATGGTGGTTTTTAGACCTTTTGGAGAGGAGCTGTGGCTCGGGTCGCTGGGTCTATGGGGAACAAGAGAGATTTTGTTCAGTTGACTCTGAGGCCCGTGACAGAGGAAAAGGAGTTAAGGATCTGTAGAGCTCCCTCGAGTGATGGACTTGCATCATTAAGAAAAAGCAGGAGGTCGTCCGCGTAGAGGGCGACCCTCTCCTCCAGCCAGCCAATCCGCAGCCCCCTAACGCAAGGGAAGGTGTGGAGGGCCTCTGCGAGTGGACACAGGCACAATTATCATAGATTTGGCTCTGTATGCCACCAGAATAAAATTAAAACAAAACAATCCATATTAAATGAATCTGAAGTGCAGACTTTCAGCTTTAATTCAAGGGGTTGAACATAAATATCAAGTACAAATTTTAGGAACGGCAACCATTTTTATACACATTCCCCCCATTTTCAGGGGCTTAAATGCACTGTAATTGGACAAATTAATATAATCATAAATAAAATGTTTATTTTTAATATTTTGTTAAGAATGCTTTCTCTGGCAATGACTGCCTGAAGTCTGGAATCCATGGACATTACCAAAGACCGGCTTTCCTCCTTTCTAATGCTTTCATAGGCTCTAACTGCAGCTGTCTTCAATTGTTCTTTGTGGGTCTACCTTTAGTTTTGCCTTCAGTAAAAATACATGCTCAATTGGGTTGAAATGAGGTGATTGACTTAGCAATTGCAGAATATTCCACTTATTTTCCTTCAAAAGCTCCTGGGTTGCTTGGAGTGTGTTTTGGATAATTGTTCATCTGTACTGTGAATCGCCGTCCAATCGACTATGTTGCATTTGGCTGAATCTGGGCTGGCAGTATATCTCTAAACACTGCAGAATTCATCTGACTGCTTCTGTCTTCTGTCACATCATCAATAAACACTAATAACTCACTGCCACTGGAAACCACGAATGCCATGCCATCCCACTGCCTCCACCTTGTTTTACAGATGACGTTGTGTGCTTTGAATCATGAGCTGTTGCAAGCCTTCTCCACACTTTCTTCTTCCCATCATTCTGGTACAGATTAATCCTAGTTTCATCCGTCCAAAGAATGCTTTTCCAGAACTGGTCTGGCTTTTTTAGATTTTTTTTTTGCTTTTCTATTCTTTAGGCTTATGAATGGTTTGCACCTTGTGAACCCTCTTGTGAAGTCTTCTCTTGATTGCAGACTTTGACAATGATACGCCCACCTTCTGGAGAGTGTCCTTCACTTGTCTGGGTGTTGTGAATGTTTTTTTCTTTACCATAGAGAGGATCCTGCGATCATCCACCACAGTTGTTTTCCATGGACATCCAGCCCTTTTTATGCTGCTGAGCTCACCAGTGCATTCTTATTTCCTTAGAATGTACCAAACTGTTGATTTGGCCACTCCAAATGTTGCTGCTATCTCCCTGATGGATTTGTTTAGTTTTTGAAGCCTTACAATGGACTGTTTCACTTGCATGGACAACTCCTTTGAAAGCATTATATAGGTTCACAGCAATAGATTACAAATGCAAATACCATGCTTAGAATAAACTCCAGACCCTTTACCTGCTTAATTGATGAAGAAATAAGGAAGGAGTAGCCCACACCTGGCCATGGAACTGCTTTTGATTCAATTGTCCAATTACTTTTGGCCTCTTGAAAAGGGGGTATGGCTATTCTTAAGAGCTGTAATTTCTAAAACCTTCGACCGATTTGGATATCCATACACTCAAATTAAACCTCAGAATGTGCACTTTCAGCCCCTATCCATTATTTAACTAGATAATGGAAGAAATGGCTGCACATTGATTGAAATTCAAAAATGTAGTTTATTGATCACCAAGATGACATCAACACCCAGGTCTTGTAGACGCATTTCACACCGTACAGTTATGCTTAACCATTTGGTAACGCGTCTACAAGACCTGTGTGTTGGTGTCCTTTGATGACATCTTGATCAATAAATGACATTTTTGGATTTCAATCGATGTGCAGCCATTTCTTCCTTTATTTACATACCCACAGAGGCTGGGGTTAGCACTTGGTTGAACATTCCTATCAGGCACTAATTTATCCACATGGAGCGGTGAGTTCTTCATTCTTGTCCATTATATAACTATAACTTGAATATGTTTTGTTAAATACCTGAAAAAAACTAAAATTGTGCCTGTGTCCAAATATATATGGACCTAACTGTATATGTATATACAGTGTATGTGTGTATGTATATATGCGTATGTGTATATATATATATATATATATATATATATATATATATATATATATATATATATATATATATATATATATATACATACACATATAATGTGTGTGTGTGTGTATATATATATATGTATGTATATATATATATATATATATATATATATATAAATAAGTTGGGTAAAATAAGCATTGAACTTGTCACCATTTTTCCAGATAAATATATTTATATATTTCTAATGGTGCTATTGATATTTTTGACATATTTTCACTACATGTCCATAACAACCCATGCAATCCATAAATACTAAGTTATGTGTAATAAAATAAAAATTACATAGGGAAAAAAGTATTGAACACATGAAGAAAGGGGTGCAAAAAAGCATGGAAAGTCAAGACACCAGCTGAAATCTATCAGTAATTAGAACGCAATCCTGCCTCTGGTTAGTGCAAATTAATATCAGTCTAAATTGATGGCCTATAAAAAGGTGTCTCATTACCAAGGTGTCACACAAGAAACATCTCATGATAGCTAAAAGCAAAGAGCTCTCTCAAGACCTTTTCAACCTTATTGTTGCAAAACAGACTGATGGCATTCGTTATGGAAGAATTTCCAAACGTCTGAATGTTCCAGTGAGCACTGTTGGGGCCATAATCTGGAAGTGGAAAGAACATAATTTCACCATAAACCGGCCTGACAGAGGAGTGAAAAGAATTATCAGAAGAGCTGTCCGAGAGCCAAGGACCTCTTGTGGAGAGCTTCAGAAAGACCTGGAATTAGCAAGTACAATTGCTTCAAAGAAAAACAATAAGTAATGCACAACATTTAGACACGTCTGTGAAATACTGGGAAAATATAGTTTGGTCAGATGAAACTAAATACCATAATACACACCATGTTTGGAGGTCAATAGATATGTGAGCCGTCAATAGATTTGTTTCATCCCATTCCGTTTCGTATTTCGTAATTCAATGTGGATTCGTATGAAATACGAATTTTCATTAGGTTCGTTAACTTTTCGTAACAATTACGAACATTCGTTATTATGAACTTAAAAAGCAAAAGATACCTTTCTCAATATGGCAGTCATCGACTCATTATGCTCATTATGAGGGGCTCCCACCATCCCTGTGCTGTTCTGACTTCCTAGGTTTATACCCCTGATGCTGACCTGAAGCAAAAGGGTCGTCACACCAAATAAGGATTTGATTTCGATTTTTCTTCTGTTCTCATTTTGCATTTTGTAAATTGATAAAAAATAAGAAATTGAAATATATATTTTTGAAAGCATTCTTTCTTTACAGCATTTCTCCACACCTGCCTAAAACTTTTGCACAGTACTATATATACTATAATTTCCGTTTATGCTATGTACCTACTGAAGTCTGATTCTGCCAGCAAAATCCAGGAGTCAGCATATAAAGTGTGAAAATACTAATCATAGGCTGCAATAATAGAATGGTCTGGGAGCATTTACAAATCTGCATATGAAGTACAATAAACAAAACAAGTAAAAGTCCTGTCAAATATTACCTTTAAGTATATCTTAGTATAATAACTCTACGTTTGGTCTTACTCAAATACATACTATAGTTTCCATTAATGCTATGTACATAGTGAAGTCTGATTCTGCCCAGCAAAACCCAGGAGTCAGCAGTGCTCCCAGACCATTCTATTATTGCACGCGATGATTATTATTTTCCCACTTTATACTTTAAGAAGACTATTAAAATCTGATTTGCGCAGCATGTATAATTTAAAAACATGCCACTAATTCAGGCAAAATGCTGCTTCCCTATTGTGTTTGTTGGCCATGCGTTAATGAATAGGTAAATGTGCCAAGTTAAAGCAGAAAAATGTTTTAGTGGGGAAAGAACAATATCAAGTAATAATTATTTTAGCCCCACTGATAAACAAATATAGCTTCATAAACTGTACGCTTTCACATAAATAGAAAAATGTGTTGTCTTTATATGAATATACAATGAACACTATACATCAACACAGGGTAGACAAAGCTCATTTTATGAGAAATAATGATGACCATTTTTTAAACGTGAACCAATAACCTCAGAAATTAATCGTATTTTCCTAAGTGCTAATTACCATAATTTTAATTCTCCACCCTTCTGTTAGTTATTGATTCATTTGGAAAACTATAATGAATATCAGTGAGCGCATTGTACATTGTAAAGCATAGAGGAGGGGAAAAAATACACACACTGCTATAACATAACACCATCGTTTCTATTAATTAAAAGTTTTCACCCAAGAGCCACACGTTTTTCACATAAAATTTAGTTAGGAAAATATGTGAATCATGGGTGAAAACATTGGTAAGCCAGCAGGCATTCATGAGTTGCTACTTCTGCTACTTTGTGCTTGTTTTTTTGCTCTGTTTTCATAAAAAATTTTGTTGCCTAAAGGCAATTTTACATTGTGGGATTGCTCAGTTACTGTGCACTAAGTGTTTGGTTAGCAGTTGCAGTCCCATTGGTCTCCATGGATGAGTTTGAAAAGCATCAACAAACTCTGCAGCCTGGATTAAAATTTTTGTGACCATGGCATGTGTTCATACCTGTCAGGCAATATTTCTGTAATTCCAGGCTTTGGGTAGTTGCTGTTAGGACTCAGCCTCCTGTTACCACCCCCCCCCCCCTCCCCCAGCTGCCAATGTGAAAGAGTCCAAGTATATGTATATGTATAAGTATATGTCAAGCTAAGACATTTGTACCAGTTAGTTGGAAAGCAATATATTGCTGTTTGTGTCCCCATAAGGTAGGGTCAACCTTTACATTTGTTCTGGTGACCACTGTCACAGAGACACATGGGATATAAAATATTTTATAATTGTCTCTAGAACAAGAATTGAGAGAAATTATTTCAATAGAGGCACCTGTTCCACATGCTGGAAAATTTGTATCTGTCTTATTGCTGGGACAGGATATAGGGAAAATATCCTCAATGGAACACAGACAGTAAAATATGGAAGGAGTGTGGGTTTTAACTCTTCCCTATTCTATTAAAACTTGAAACAACAAGTTTTGGCTATAATTTAAGCCATTTAAAAAATGAAGTAAACCCCATGACAATTGTTAACTATTTTAACTTATTTGAACTGACATACATTAAATCTTTCTTCACATACCTGCACGTACCTGCAAGTAAAGGTGATAGACCTAAATGGATACACAAGGAAAAAATGCCTTTCCATCATTTCATCAACATGAAAAGTATTTCTTATGCCGCAAACACACGACTGGACTTTCCGGCAGAAAAGGTCCGACGGTCTTCCCTGTGGAGTTACGATGGACTTCCAAACGGACTTGCCCACACACAAATGGACTAAAGTCCACTCGAAAGTCAGTTAATTTTGAACGTGATGACGTACAACGAGACTAGAAAAGCCAATAGCTGCCCTGGCGTCGTATTTGGTCCATCAGACCAGTATACAGACGAACGGTTTTCCCGTCAGGAATTGAGTTCGTCGG
The DNA here is from genome assembly GCF_037356315.1 of Lithobates pipiens. Taxonomy (NCBI): domain Eukaryota; kingdom Metazoa; phylum Chordata; class Amphibia; order Anura; family Ranidae; genus Lithobates; species Lithobates pipiens. Next base: position 188,384,833 of record NW_027507790.1, on the reverse strand, counting down.
ACAGATTTGAAACATGTTCTATTTTTCTAGGTCCATCTGAATTTTTTTAGAAAAACGATGGGACTATCCCACACTAGATCGGAATATCCGACGGAATGATTCCGTCGGACCTATTCTTCCGGAAAGTCTAGTCGTGTGTACGTGGCATTATGGTCAAAAGCTGGTATTGCTCTATTTAGAAGAAATTAATTATTGCAGGCCTTATGCAGAACTGCCCACCAGTCTCTGGCATCAGCTCTGTGAAATTTTAACCATTCCTCCATGCAAAATTTCTTCCATTGCAAGACACTATAGTTTTTTCAACTGCCCATTTCCAAGGCTAACAAATAACACTTAATTTCTTCATTTAGATGCACTCACTTTGACACCACCTGTTACAAGAGCTACCTGGAGATCCTTCAATTCTGAATTCTTTCAGCATCTTGTTGTGCCAGTCTTGGACAAGTTAGCAATACTGGATTTCACATATTTTGACTATTTTGTTCAATCTCATGCAAGACTCATAGGCATTCATAACCTCTTTTTCTGAGAGCCTTAAATGATCTTGCCATGATGATGTCATTAGCAAAGCAAACACCAGAACCTAGATATCTAAGGTTAAAAATTCAGGATCCACCTGCATACTGTCTAATGAGGTTACACTCATTGGCACCTAATCTGGAACATCCGATTCTACCTTAATGGATTTGAAGCGTTGTTAAGTCTGGGTTCTGTTGTTCTGTTCACCACTGTTGTGGTGTGTTAATGCAAAAATATTACTAGGTGTTATTTCACATGTTAACGTACATTGCATTAAGGTAGGCTATTTTTTGAGGACCTATTCACAGCATTCAGTTTCCTTGTGGTGCACTAAATGCATACTTGTACAATATGTTGCAAATTAACATTGTGTTAAGGCAATTTCATTATTCACCTGAATTGGCTGCCTAAGGCCGCGTACACACGGGCGGATTGTCTGCCCAACTTAGTCCGCTGAACCGTGTTTCAGCGGACAATCCGCTCGTGTGTGGGCTTCAGCGGACTTTTTCAGCGGACAATCTGACGGACTTAGTCTTTCGGAATTTCCGTAATTTTGTCCGTCCAAACTTGGTTTTGTCCGTCCAAACTTGGTTTCAGCGGACAGTCCGCTCGTGTGTAGGCAAGTTGGACGGACTAAGTATGGCGCATCCTCAGAAAGGATTTACACGGCCGAAGGTTGCATTGCAGTGTATTGGACGTCGTTTTTCTAGTCCCGTCGTACGTGCTGTACACGTCATCGCGCAAGTTTTCAGCGGACTGTCTGTTCATCGTGTGTGGTCAAGTCCGTTCATTCAAAAGTTGAACGGACTGTCTGTCGGATTGTCTAACGAACTTAGTTGGGCAGACAATCCGCCCGTGTGTACGCGGCCTAAGGCACTACAACAGAACTAATATCGAGCATTCAACATTTTTTATGTTATAGTGCACTATATGGCTAAGTGTTGTGCTGGGAGCCATTTAAAATGAATGCATCATGCCAGTATATGTATCATGTAGTACACTGATGTCAATGGGTTGCCTAATGCACCAAAACAAGATGCATGCATAATTTATGTAAAACAGTGCACAGTAGTAAATGACTTTGCATTGTGCACTGTAATACAGGTGCGGAGTGGCAATAAGAATATACATCTGTGCAGTGCAGCAACACGCATAAAGCATGAATTCACTTACCCACTTCCGGACCAGCCACCACAGTTGTAGTGCGGCAGGATGGCTACCCGTGTGAACCGCCGTAACTGTGTATCGGCCCTTTAAGATGCTGTAGGAGGTGCGCATGCGCACCCTTAACGTATGCCCAGAGCCAATGCGAGTGGGCAGCGGGCGCGATGGCCACTGGGCACCAGCAATCGCTCATGACAGAGGGCAAGAACTGGGACCTGTGTGTGTAAACACACAAATCCCGGTTCTATCAGGGGAGAGGAGACAGATTGTGTGTTCATCCTAAGTATGAACACCGATCTCTCTCCTCCCCTAGTCAGTCCCATCCCTCCAACAGTTAGAACACACCCAGGGAACACAGTTAACCCCTTGTTCGCCCCCTAGTGTTAACCCCTTTCCTGCCAGTGGCATTTTTATAGCACTGATCGCTGTATAACTGTCAGGCCGCGTACACACGTGGGGACTGTTCGCCCAACTTTGTCCGCTGAACAGTGTTTCGGCGGACAGTCCGCTCGTGTGTGGGCTTTCAGCGGACAGTTTCAGCGAACAGTCCGCTGAACAAGGTTTTTCGGAAATTCCGAAAAACTGTCCGCTGAAACTTTGTTTCAGCGAACAGTCCCCTCGTGTGTAGGCTTGTTCGGCAAACTAAGTTCCGCGCATGCTCAGAAAGGATTTACACGCCGAAAGTTATAATGCAGTGTATAGGACGTCGTATTTTTCGTCCCGTCGTACGTGCCGTTCACGTCATCGCGCACGGTTTCAGCAAACTGTTCGTCCGTCGTGTGTGGCCATGTCCGTCCATGCTAATTTTGAGCGGACTGTTTGCCGAAACTGTTTGACGGACAAAGTTGGGCGAACAGTCCCCGCGTGTGTACGCGGCCTTAATGGTCTCAAAAATGTGTCAAAAGTGTCCAATTTGTCCACTGCAATATCGCAGTCCTGATAAAAATTGCAGATGACCGCCATTACTAGTATCAAAAAATAAAATAATAAACATGTCATAAATCTATCCCCTATTTTTTAGATGCTATAACTGGTGGCGAATCGCAAAAAATGGCCTGGTCATTGAGCAGCCAAATCTTCTGGGGCTGAAGTGGTTAATGTAGGAGTATACTTATTTTTTCCATATGACAAATCTGCATTTTTATTTATTTCAATTATAGGAATGAATGTAGCATGTCAATTTTATGTGTAATTTTTTTCAAGTATATTACCTTTATCTGTAGGCATTATTTGAATGAAAATGTTTGATGCTCAAATATGTGGGAAAAAAATCAGCAATTTCCATTGGGGTGTACACACTTTTTGCACATGACTGTAAATATATAAATGTATTAAACAAGATAATCCATATAAACAACTATAGAAATGTCTGTCACTGACATTTTTTAATACCACTGTTTGTACCACTGTTTTGTATTTACACTCCACTTACCTTTTATTATATACTACAATACCGACTCCCCCTAGCATAGCAGCTTGTCATTTTAAGAGCCCCAGCCTCTCATGGCCCTTGTTCTTATTTTTAGTAAACATTGCACAACCCTTTTCTTTTCATGTTGTTTAGAATGTGGAGGATTATCTGAAGGCAGATTTGTATTATCTGTTTGTTGAGATTATATTTAATTATTGTAACTATTACTTTTGGATTATTTTATTTCACTGGATCAAGTGGGCTGTGCTCTGCTCTAACGTGTATAATTCTAAATCTGGATTATAGCTGCCTTTCATTTTCATTACACTGAGAGAAGAATTAAGAATTTCCATCCAAGATGTATTATGTGTAGCGCTACCCCAAAGAAGCCACTACATAGAATGGATCCTCTGTTTTTTTTTTGCCTCAACCTTCTCAAGAACCTCAGCCCCTCTAACACATCAGGTTGAGTGTACAAACATACAACATCAAAGGAGTTTACTGAAAGTATTACATAGTACCCAATAGTGGTACTATAAGAAAAAGAAAACAGGAACATGGTAGCAGAAGGGGCAGGGGAACAAAGGGGTATGCAGAATCATTTTTATGGGAGGGTTGGTGCCCTTTAAGAGCATTGGCACACTTAATGACATATGTGGTAAAGGTTCAGTATTAGCAGTATGGGGTTGGTAAAGGTGTAGTCTAGGTTTAGAATAAGTGCAGTATGGATTAGGTACCCTCGGTGTGCTGCTCTCCTTGGCTCAATCCCTGCTAACAGTATCAGTAGTGGGCAAATAGCCCTCCCAACAGTCCCCAGGATGGTCCAGTTACCTCTCACTGTAGAAGGAGGGGGAGGCCATGGTCTTTCCCTGAAAGCCTCTAGAGATCAGTGATTGGAAGCAGAGGATGAGTGGACACTCCAGTCTCCCTGTGGCAGAGGTGTAGGTGCTGTGGCGTGGGCAATGCTGCGCTGCCCCTATTGTCCTCACTCCTAGTCTCCTTGTCTCGGGCTCGGATCTCTGCTGGTCTATATACAGACAAAGATGCCCTTTTTACCTCCCTCAGTGCCAAGACAGATAACTGTCCCAGAAATGTTATTAAAAATCATCTCTCCACTCTTCCTACTCTTCCTGGGGATCTGTAACTTAGTAAGTCTATTCATCCCATTATATGGTTGGTGGCTCAAAATATAACTCCCAGGATTGTCAGTGCTCTGCATGGAAGTTTATAGATTTGCTTGGCTTTATATCTCCCACTGCTGACCAGAAGTGAATGGTGCAGCATAATATCAGAATCTCAGTTATTATACAGATGTAGTTCACTCTTCCAATCAGAGGTCTTTGTGCATTCACATCTAAGTGGTATCCAGTGGTATAACATATACTGGGCATACATATCAATCAAATCCATTCATGTCTTTGTGCAGACTTCCCCTACCCCTGTATGACTTTCTTGCATATATATTTTACAGTCTGAATTTTACAGTCTGAAACATCCTATCACATTGTTAATGAAATCAAAGACAAGAGAAAAAAATTGTATTCCCCACTGTGAAACAAAAATATATATCTACAACTTTTAGAGAAAGCCTTGTGCCTGAAACCTTCCTTATGCCGCGTACACACGGTCGGATTTTCAGATGGGAAATGTTGGATGTGGGCTTATTAGCTGAAAGTCTGGCCGTGTGTATTCTCCATCGAACATTTGTTGTCAGACTTTCCGGCAACAAATGTTGGCTAGCAGGTTCTCAAATTTTCCGCAACAGAACTTTGTTGTCGGACTTTCCGATCGTGTGTACACAAGTCCGTCGCACAAAAGTTTGCGCATGCGAGTGTGAGACGAAAGCGTTCGGTCTTGTAAAACTAGCGTTCATAATCGAGATATCACATTCGTCAAATTCTGAAATCTTGAAATGCAGCACATTCTCTTCTTCTTTATAATGCAATAATAATGAAGTTGCTTTGCTGCTGATATTCACAGAGTTCTAACAAACTGATTTTTTATTATTTCTAGTGATATTCAGAATAATATTTATTTTTGTTCTTTTTTTCTCGTGATCTCCAGAATAATCTTTTTTTCTTTTTCTTTTTTTGTGATCTCCGTATATATATTTTTTTTCTCGTGATCGCCAGAATAATCTTTTTTTTTATTTATTTTCTAGTGATCTCCAGAATAATTTTTTTTTTTTGATTTTGTGTGTCAAGTTACCACAACACAAGTATTAACTTGCATTTTTTAACCTCAAAGATATAACTATGTTGGTGTCCCTTGTTAATTTGACATTGTATTTTTCAAATGTACCTGCCTACTCACAAACAAGCTGTCCTTTTTGAAGTAAAAATACATAGCCAATTATTTGTCAAACAAAAATTTTAAATAGGTCAGAACAAAATAAAGAGGAAGGCAACGCTGGAGAAACATTTGGAATTGGTGAAGCCTTTGTACCCCAAGGCAGACATCAATTATTTGCCTGTCAAAATTGGTAAACTGAGGAGTAGATTTAATAGGGAGCACAATCCAGGACTCTGAGAGATCGGGAGCAGCAGCATATGACATATATGTCCCAAGGCTGTGGTCATACAACAGCCTGCGTTTTTGTCAGACCACACCAAGCCCAGGTCATTACTCTCAACACTTCCTTCCATGGTGCTGTGGTGGGTAGGGTGGTGTTGTTGGAGGTGGTGGGGGAGCATGGTCCAACTCACACAGGTGGGTTTGAGATGTGAGTTCGCCCCTCATCCCCTTGTTTAGGGCCTTGAGAATAATCTCTTTTCATACAGTGCGCTGGGCCTCCTCCATCTTTTCTAATTTGCTGGCAGTGACGAATCCAAATGCCTTGTGTACACCAGGGGTCATGGTAATTGCCGCAGTAGCCTGTTTTAGGAGAGCAGCCGTGGACTCCTCCAGGTTCCTTGCCTTCCTGGTCCTTTTGGTTAGAAGGCGGAGGGGAGGAACCTGGGATTTCCGTCAGGAGGCTTGCCTCCTCCTGACTGAGACTTTCCTGTGTATGAAAAGGGTACATAGTTTTAGGTTTTTGGTCATCAATCACACACAATTTTGAGCTCATGACTGTTGCAAATTGAATGTTACGAATAGAAAAGGCTATCATTCTGACCCTAGCACTTTTCATTTTTGTCCCAATCATTTTTGGCTACTACTGTCTATTGATATGTAAACCACTTTGTTAAATCATGAATTTGTGATCAATAACATCTAGTTAATATCATTCAATTTTTGATATCTTCAAAATTGCTATACCTGGATCAAGCTGGGCTACTCCACATCTTCTTCCTGGGTAGAAGGCCCAGATTGGACCTCAGGAGCTTCAGCTGATGTGGAAGGAATTGTTGATAGCGATGGCCTGGGTTCCATCTGGTTGGACAAAAAACATAGGCTATGTAGTACCACAGCCTGGGGACATATACGTTATCTGCTGATGCTCCTGATCTCAGGGAATCTTGGACCTTCTTGCGCTCCCTATTCTATGTGCTCCTCAGGCTACCAATTTTGACCTTCAAATAGGTGATGTCTGCCGTGGGATACACAGGCTTCATCAATTCCAACAGTTTATCCAGCGCTGCCTTCCTCTTTTGCTTGGTCGATTAGTCCCTGCATTGCACTTGCCAGCGACATGGCAGCTCCCTGTACTTGTCTATGAAGTTTGGCAGGAAGTCAGGGGCTGTGACATTGTCAACCATTTTATCTGCAAGACACAACACAAGACAAACCCTAATGTCAGGCTAAACTCTCCTAATCCTGTCCTAATATAGGTCTCAATCTATAAGCAGTATAGGCCACTTATGCCCCAAGTTACAATTGTACCTTAGTTTGAACGATCTGCGCTAACGATCCTCCGTCCTTCACTCACATATCGTACGTATGTCGCCCGCATGTTATGCTTTATATACACTACGCATTCGTAAAACTCTGCCCCTGTCCTTCTTTCTAGTGTATTCCCCGCCTCTTCTCTTTGAGGGTAGTGGGAGAGCACATGGCGGAGACAGAGAAGATGTGTGCTGTTATCAGCAATGACGAGGATGAGAAAAGGCCGGAGCAAGGCAGTTCCACATCCAGGAGGCCTCAAATATGTCCTTTGAAGAGATGGTGGAGATGGTGGACATCTCGAAGAGGACAGACTATGTTTGGAAGCATGGACCATAGAGAAACCCTAATGTGAGAAAGCCCAAGATCATGACTAAAGTTGTGAGAAGTCTGCACAGGACTTTTGGGGTACGGCGATCCAAGGAGCAATTGAGGAAACGCTGGTCAGACCTGAAATTGAGGGAGCAAGATCATTATAGAAAGATCAGGAAAGTGCTGCAAAAAAATAAGTATTTTTCATGTGTTCCTATTATTATTATGACTTTTATGCTGGTCCATGTGCTTTTCTTTACTGTTGTACAGTTTAAAATGCCAAGGTTCAGGATCGTGGGCAAAGGAATCGTTCGTATTATACATCGTTTGTTCACCCACTAATACAATGTTTTTGGCAGATGCAGGTTAACTATATTTGTTCATGCCTATTTTGATTAAAATAAGTTTATTACATTGTTGTCTAGATGTGTTTTAAACTATAATGAAATGACAACTTGATTCAGTGTAACGAGAGGACACTCAGCAGCTGTTTACACATCTGGACACAGGAGCACTAGTGCGAGACACCATAAAAACCTTGTTATGATGTCCCACGCAGGTGCTTCAATAGATACTAGGGGTCTCTCCATGTGTGAAACTTGCACAAAACAGGTAAGTATTTTGAAAGGGAAAAAATCATGTCTTCAGCTTGGAACTCTGCCAAAACAGACAATTGGATGACATGTCCAAGCAATGTTTCATATTACTATTTCTAGCCTAAAATATCTGTCTGCTAAGTATACCTTTTTTGTATTCACATAGGGGAGAAATGAATCGGGACATCTGAGGACACCAGTAACCCCACACCTACAGAAGAAAGGGAATTCAGTGCACAACCTGCAGAGGTTCAGGAAGTGGTGGGTGAAGTGATCAAAATGGTGTCGACAACAGGTCAATGTCTGAGACCACAGCTTCAGGTAATGGATGCATGCATATTTATAATACATGGTGTGTTTTTTTATTTTTAGGCGATGTGAATGTTGTGTAAGAAGAAACTCACTTCAGCAGTGCAAGAACACAAGTACTCATCAGTGAGATCATGGTGTGCAATCGTGATTTAGAAAAGCTCAAGCAAAATATCCATGATGTTCAAAAAAGACTGAGCAACATCATTGATGTTTTAGGTAAAATCTAAACCAAAAATAAATAAATTTAATTTTGTCGTTATTGTTGTACGTGTTTTAAAAGTTTTAAAGTGATTGCAAAGCCACATTTTGAAGATGTACACAGTGTGTTAACATGTGCTATCTGCCATCATGGGATATAAATGTACACGTTTTTGTGGAGGCAACACCTTCCTCCAAACAAAAGTAGGTAAGAGGAAGGGTTGCACATCCATTGATCCCCCATGATGGGATCTAGCACATGTTGACACACTGTGGCTTATTTAAAAAAAAAAGCAAAACCACTTTGCACTACAAGTGCAATGCACGTGCACTTGAACGTGCACTTGTAGGGCAAAGTGGATTGTCCTTTCTGAAATAAGGCCCAGTGTGTCAACATGTGCTATCTCCCATAATGGGGGATCAATGGACGTGTTTCGGGGTGCAACCCCTTCCTCTCAACCTACTCTAGTTTTGAGGAAGGGGTTGCACCCACAAAACACATACATTGATATCCCATAATGGCAGATAGCACATGTTGACACACTGGGAGTTATTTACGCAAGGAAAATCCACTTTGCACTGCAAGTGCACTTGAAAGTGCAGTCGCTCTAAATCTAAGGGGTAGATCTTAAATGAGTGGAAACTCTGCTAGTTCAATCAATCCAATCATGTGCAAGCTAAAATGCTGTTTTTTACTTTCCTTGTATGTCCCCCTCAGATCTACAGTGACTGCACTTTCAGTGCACTTTCAAGTGCACTTACAGTGCAAAGTGGATTTTCCTTTAGTAAATAACCCCCACTGTGTGATTTGTGGCCTTAAAAAAATAGATGTAGGGAAAATACACACATTTTAGGCATGGGATCATGAGGGAAATCTAAATTTTGAGTCACAATTTCTGTGCATCTTCAAAATTTGGCTTTTACAGGGGTGAGATAACCCAATCTGACGAAGGCAAAATCCAACGCAGTTTTGACATACTAATGTCTCATATGGCCTTCACTTTAGCAAAGTTGAACTTTGTAAGTTCCTGAGTTGGGGATGTGTATTTTATGGTTTTAAACATGCCTGTTTAGCCACAAAAAAGGCAACTTTATGTCAAACATACATGTTATACACCAAGATGTTGGTTTGTTAAAAAAACACTTATAACGCATATGTGAATGTGTATGGAATAAAATGTTTTATACTCAACAATGTGTGGCTTCTTCTTTCAATGCTCAATACCAGTTTCTTTTTTAAGTTTGTGTAGTTACAGTGACAATGGGGGTTATTTACTAAAGGCAAATCCACTTTGCACTACAAGTGCACTGCAAGTCCACTTGTAGTAAAAAGTGGATTTGCCTTTAGTAAATAACCCCCACTGTGCTGTAAAATTTGCCAAAATCAGGCCATTTTAGGGACTACAAGCAATTAATTAATGGAGTTGAAAAGGATGATTATCTTTATCATGAATGCATTACATACATTAACAACAAAAACACTGTGTGTGTGTGTAGCCTACCCACAGCACAACATAATAGTTAGTTCAAGAAGAGATTGTCACCTCATGTATCAAATAAGTTACGTTAGCGCTATTGAAGAAAATGGCCAAAAATAAAGGGCCATTTGAGAACCTAGGAGACAGATAAGAAACACAAACAGTAATTCAAATGAAATCTGAGTTTACTTTGTCCAAAAAAATTTATTTTACACAGCTTCTAGATTTTCTGGTAAATCAATTGCCCCCCCCCTACCCACAAAGCACTCCACATAGTTTTGCCATACTTTGCGGGCGCTTTGGGGGGGGGGGGGGCAAGCCAGGACGGCCACTTTCAAGTGCTATTATTGTTTGTTGAGGTGAAAAGTCGGCCTCAGTTGCAACTGAGTCCAGATAGTTGGCTGCATTCTTCCGCAGGAAATTGTGAAGAAGCAGCTCAAGATGATGTGATCTATTTTGTATTCGGCCATGTTGATGGCCATTTGAAAAAGCCAGTACCAGCTGGCCATTATGCCAAAGACATTCTTAACCACTCTTCTGGCACGGGCCAGCCGGTAATTTAAAACCCTCTGCTCCAGGGTCAGGGTCCTCATGGGGAATGGCCTCATCAGATGGTCCCCCAGCGCAAAGGCCTCATCCGCCACATAAACGAACTGGAGCCCCGCCACGTTATCCTGTAGAAGTGGCAACCCCAAGGTGCCATTCTGGAGATGCTGGTAAAATTCCATCTGGGCAATCACTCCTCCATCAGACATACGGCCATTCTTCCCATACGTCCTGATATATGAACTCATAATTCGCCGTCACCACCACCAGTATCACAATACTACTGTACCCCTTATAATTAAAGTAGTATGACCCCAAGCTGGATGGTAGGATGATCCGGACATGCTTCTCATTGATCGCACCACCTCAATTGGGAAAGTCCCACTGTTGGTGTAATTGGGAGGCCACAGTCTGCCATTCCTGTGGGTTGGAAGGAAACTGTGGTGTCAAACAAGAAAGAAAAATAGTGTTTTTGCACATTACATTGCAAGCAGATTAGACACAAACATTATTGGCCAACATAAGTATAACATTTATTGAAATGAGTATTTAAACACAAAAGTATAAGGTCCACTTATCAGATTCCTCACCCCCTCTGATGGCCCATTGTAAAAAGTTTAGGGTGGGGGAGATGTTTTGTATAGGTAACAATCTACATTTAATTGAGAGCTGAATGCATAAATAACGTGTGTTACTTTGGCCAGCCCCTCCTTTCTTACACTATTGGCAGCCCACTGGACAGGTAAGAAGTGTCATAATCCAAAAATATGAATACATACTGTCAAAATTGAAGCACATTTTTACATTCTGCAATTACCTATCAAGATATTAGTAAAGCAAAACTTTAAACAGTACCATTTTAAAGTATTCAGGCAGTCACTTGCATGACCACAAAAGAGGTAGGTATAGTGTGTATGGGTTTGGCAAAGTCAGCATAGAGTATTGGTATCGGTTGACTTAGCGGTTGTGAGGGAGGGAGGGTTCCAAATGAGTTTTGGCCCTAAAAAAAAGCCTCTTGCACTCTGTTGAATTTAAGGACAACAATAACATTTGGACACATTTTATAAGGTGTTTAGGGTAAGCACTACAATGGAGCTGACAAAATATATTGTTAAGTGACTAGGCTAGGTGTGTATGGGTCCAGGATAGCATGCTGAGGAGGTTAGTGAAGGCAAATATGCACAAAGGACAAAAAAGGAGCAGTAAAAACATACAGCATGCATGAGGACAAAGAGGACATTCACAGCATATTACAATCATGGTAATTATGGAATGATGAAATAAATACAATACATTAGCAAACATTAAATACACAGAATGTGATGTTAAAGGATAAAACTTACCTTAATATAGTCCTTCTGGAGGACTTGAATGGTGGCAGAACAGGTCTCTGAAATAATGATTCCCAGAGCCTGGGGGGAGACCCCAGTCATGAACTTCAGGTCCTGGAGACTTCTCCCCATCGCCAAGTACCACAAGGTGGCAAAGAGTCTTTGCTCAGGAGTAATAGCTTGCCGCATGCAGGTATCCTGCTTCATAATATAAGGGGTCAGCAAAGCCAATAGATTGTGAAAGATGGGCTCTGTCATCCAGATTATTCCTGAAATCTTCAGGATTATTCTCCTGGAGCTCCCGCAACACAGGCATATGACAGAATTTGTCACGATTAAGCAACCAAGTCTTGGTCCAAGAACTCCTCCTCCCCCTGTTCATGGACTGGACTTGGGTCAAAGCAATAACTTTAACACGAAGCCCAACAACAACACAAACTCTCTGACAAGTACGAAACCACAACATGGCTCATAAACAAATGGCTGCTCAGAATGAACTGACAGAACGCACTGAAAACTAGAAAGGACCTGAGAAGAACGAGCTGAAAATCAGAAACAACCGAAAAAGAATGCACTGAAAATCAGAAATGAACTATAAATAGAACGCACTGAAAGACAGGAATGAACTGACAAGCACGCACTGAAGAACAGATACGAACTGACAAGCACAAACTGAAAAGCAGAAATGAACTGAAAAACACGAGGCTGAAAAGCATAGATCGTCTCTCACCAAACTTCTACTAACACGAGATAAACAGGAGATTAGCAGAAGGAGCCCAAAAGGTGGCATACTGACTATTGAACTTCCTTTTTATCAGATGTTACACGTGTTGTACGTCGCTACGTTCGTAATTGTTGGCCAACATTTGTGTGACCGTGTGTATGCAAGACAAGTTGGAGCCAACACCCTTCGAACAAAAATCCACGGTTTTGTTGTCGGAAAGTCCGATCGTGTGTACGAGGCATTAGAGTTTACTTGTTCTCAAAAGTTTTAATGTTAGCTTTAACCTTTGTGTTGGATTCCTCCTGAAAAATATCAGTGTGCTTCATGGCAAATAAGTGTGCCAAGGTACTCCTGTGCCTACAGTCTTTTAGTTGTTTATCTGTGATTTGAGATGTACAGTTGTGGCCAAAAGTTTTGAGAATAACACAAATATAAATTTTGACAAAGTCTGCTAGTTCAGTTTTTATGATGGCAATTTTCATATACTCCTAAATGTTATGAGCAGTGATCAGATGAATTGCATTTAATTGCAAAGTCCCTCTTTGCCATTAAAATTAACTTAATCCCATAAAAAAAAAACAAAAAAAAACAATTTCCACTGCATTTGTGAAGAAGGCTTCAGGGCAAAGTCCAGCAAGCACCAGGACCATCTCCTACAGTGGATTCAGCTATGGGATTGGGATTGGGGCACCACCAGTGCAGAGTTTGCTCAGGAATGGCAGCTGGCAGGTGGGAGTGCATCTGCACCTACAGTGAGGTGAAGACTTTTGAAGAATGGCCTGGTGTCAAGAAAGGCAGCAAACTAGCCACTTCTCTCCAGGAAAAACATCATGGGCAGACTGATATTTTGCAAAAGGTACAGGGATTGGACTACTTAGGACTAGGGAAAAGTCATTTTCTGATGAATCCCCTTTCTGATTGTTTGGGGCATCCGGAAAAACCTTGTCTGGAGAAGAAAAAATGAGAGCTACCATCAGTCATGTGGTCCTGTGTCGTGCCAACAGGAAAGCATCCTGAGACCATTCAGTGTGGGGTTACTTCTCAGCCAAGGGAGTGGCCTCACTCACACAGCCATTAATAAAGAATGGTACAAAAATATCCTCCAAGAGCAGCTTCTCCCAACCATCCAAGAAAAGGTTGGTGAGGAACAATGCCTTTTCCAGCATGATGGAGCACCTTGCCATAAGGCAAAAGTGATAACTAAGTGGCTTGGGGAACAAAACATCAACATTTTGAGTCCATGGCCAGGAAACTCCCCAGAACTTAATCCCATTAAGAAATTGGGGTAAACCCTCAAGAGGCGGGTGAACAAAAAATCCCCACAAATTCTGGCAAACTCCAAGCATTGATTATATAAAAATGGGCTGCCATAAGTCAGGATGTGGCCCAGAAGTTGATTGACAGCCTGCCAGGGCGAATTGCAGAGGTCTTGAAAAAAAAAGAGTCAACACTGCAAATACTGACTCTTTGCATAAACTTAATGTCATTGTCAATAAAAGCTTTTGACACTTATGAAATGCTTGTAATTATACTTCAGTATACCATAGTAACATCTGACAAAAGATCTATAAACACTGAAGCAGCAGACTTGTGAAAATTTATATTTATGTCATTCTCAAAACTTTTGGCCACAGCTTTAAGGCACTGCTGCCTCTAACTGCTTGTCTCAGGAGACTTTAAATCAGATTTGTCACTACTCTACTGCTCTCTGTTTTCCTGAGGGCAGGCTTGCTGGAGAAAAAAATGTACCAGAGGATCATAATGCAAGAATTTCCTTGCTTCTGTTTCATTAATTTTGTAGATCTGACCACCTCTTCTGCTGCTTCTTGAATATCCCCCCCATTAGTCACCAGGGAGACAGCTATGACATATGTTGTAAGAAAGCAAAGCCCTACCTAAAGTTGGCCACCACCACACAGTAGATCAAGGTATGGTAAGTTAGTACTGGAGAAAAGATCATTTGCAGGGAGTCCACAGGGAATTCTGGTGACTGGTCATTTGTCCTATTATGTCTTTTGTTGCCATTACTTCCACAGTTCAAATCATTTTAAAATGTCTGCCTTGCAAATAAAAACTAAAGATAGACAGTTATGGTGTGAAAGACTTCATTAGGTTCATTTCAGAACTTTTCTCTTCTGAAAGAAATAAAACTCTGCTTTTCTGGCAAATGTTTTTCAGGTTTCTACCATTTATTTAACTTTCCTGGACATACCAGCTCAATGCATTAGGCTCAAATTCGACGGTCTGAACTGTTAACAGCATAAGGCATTCTATTTTCAGCCAAGTGGCTGTAATTTTATAATCCTGTCCCTGCCCTGGTTTGGATGAATATTTGTAGGTAGCTTCTTGTTCCATTCAAGTTTACCTATTCTTGTTTTTCTCATGTAATGAAGAAACCACTTTCATTGCCAAGTTCTTTTCCGTTAATCATGCTTTTGTGCCATCAGCTCTGGAGTGTGCTTGCAATAATAAAAAAATTTCAGTTTGTATGTCACAGTGAAGTCAGTTTCTGTAACTGTAGCAACATACATAGCAACCTTTGTAGCCTTTCAGTAGCTTGACCTGTAGTTTTGAGTAGCTTGTTGAGATGACCTGTCAAGTTGCACACTGGCTCCATACACATGTTGGTGAGCTTTATTTGTTGAAAACCAATCCTTATATTCTGTATAATTTTTTTCTGCATTTGATATCCTTGATGAATAAAGAATAAAATAGTAGCTTTCCTATTGCATATGCAGCACCCTCTACTTGGATAGATGCTAGAGGTGAGGATTTGTGTAGTGCAGTTAAAATTAGGCAGGCCTAGTTTCAAGCTAGGCCTTTTTCTTTTGATCTGTGTGGACTGGGAGTGGTTTAGAGCAGCAGCTGTGACTCACAGACAGCATCACTCCACTGTCACCTCTCTCTTCCTTCTGGATGATTTTAGAAGAAGAGGAGGTGGAGCTGTCTGGGGTGTCTCAGGGAGCCCTTGCCAATCCCCAACTAGGATTGGCAGGAGGCAGGCCCCCTTGAAATACCCAGGGTCAGCTCAGCTGGGGAGGAGTGGTCGGGTGGAAGAGCTGAGGATGGACTACTACGCTGTCAGGTCCTTTGAGGGAGCTTCCCAGTCTGGGGGGAGGGGACCTTGGTGCAGGACAGAGCCCTTTAAGAAAGCATGAAGGATCTGGACAGGAGGCACAGGAGAAGTCAGAGAGGACAGCAGGAGCTAGTACTGCCGAGCAAGTCTTCAGGAGCGAACCGCCGGTCACAATCAGGGGGGCTGGTGAGTGACATGTGCAGTCAGGAGAACTGGAGAGGCATGCCAGAGAGGACTGAGAGTTAACAGTCAGAGCTGGGTGTGGAGTCAGGAGTGAGGATTACAATGTAATGGGCAGTGAAGTCAGGAAGCTGCAGCCAGGAGGGCTGGCAGGGCCTGAAGAACCCTGACTGGGAGCAGAAGTCCATCAGAAGGACAGCTAGCACTAAAAGGACTTACATATTTTCTGCTACATTATAAGGACTTGCGGTCCCTGCCTGCAAAGGGCAATTCCTAAGGCCTGGCTGAGTCAGTTTCAGGCTTAACCATGTGCTAGCTGCTCCTAAAGAGTGAGAGTAATAGTCTGCAAGCAAGAGTTGTGCAGGAAGAGTTTGAAGGAGTGTACATAGCTATCCCTAGCAACTATACCCCATACACGTTGAATTCCCCCACTAAAATAACAAAAACAAAGCAACAGGCTATTTATTGTCTTGTAGTGTCTGGGAAGTGAATGCCGGGCCGGGCAGGGTGACAGGTGGGCCACATCACTTATCAGGCCCTACGGGGGTACCGGTACACATATGATCTGCTCCAAGATAATTTCCAAATGTACATATGCTGCAGTCAAAGATGCTTCATAAGAATTATATTACACTAAGTATCTTGCTATACCTAAAAAGAGCATTAGACCCAATTTGTCATGTAATATGGGCATGTTTCAAAATACTGAAGTTTGTTATCAGCTATCCCTCTGAAGTTATAATGAATGGGGATTCCAAAGGGTCCATGGATGAAGGAAGGTGAAACATTGCATGAGGTATCTATCACCATCTCCCACTCATCATTGGAAATAGGCTAGCACACTAGCCAAATATTGTGGAAAATACACACTAAACACACACTAATATTTAAGCTGTCACCACCCACAAACTACAGGTTTGTGGGAAACCTTGCATTTGACACCTCCAGTCAGTATACTCTGCTTTCCAGTAGACTGGCACTCAGGCTTTGCAGACCACACATACTGCTCTCTCTCTCTCTAACAGTTACATGTTAGCTAAAAATGACATTAGTAGTTCTAGAGTTAATATGAATGCACAATCAGTGTCTCTTACCACTAGCTACCCCTAGAGGGCAACTCACCAAAAAATAGCTGTCAGGACCTTACTTTGCAGTAAGGTGAACATGAAAAGGCAATGCACATCACAAGCATACACAAATTTCCCAACACATTTACCAGCTAGCCTGCAAGAAATCCAAATTGACCCTGTCTAATAATTCATGTTAAGAACAGAGTTTAGTTGTACACATATGTGTCAGGGCCTGGATTGAACCCAAAATCTCTGCTGTGTCAAGCAATGTCTCTTTTTGCTGAGCCACCTGGATCAGTGGACAGGTCCTTGGACAATTCCTTGAACAATCCTGCCTTGAACCTTGTTTGTCTTGAGCCTTGAACTCTTTGCTCCTCCCATGAACTTCCTGATTTAAACCATGCCTCTGCACTTCCCATTTTCCAGATTGTTGTGGTCTCTCCAGCAAGTATCTCACTTTTGTCTTTACTGTTGTCGTCCATATCTATGCTACCATTCATTACTAACACTTGGCTTGTTCCTCAACTACGCTTCAGCTTGATCCCAACCTGCAACTACTTGCTACTGACCTTTTGGCTTGTTTGCTGACTTACTTACTACGCTTCTATTTGATTACCTGCTATATCCACTACTGGACCCCAGCTTGCTCACCTCCTGGTTGGGTGATTGTCTTGCAACCTGGTACTAACATGCAGCTAAACTCATCTCCACCTTTAGGAGCTCTGGTGAACACCAGTTAGTACTTGGACTCTGCACCTCAGGTGAACCTGCATTATTTGCAGGGTGACCTGCTTGTATACCAATCCTGCTGGTTGGTGGGACCCCTACTGCTTTAACTACCGGTCTCAAAGCCTGACTCCAGACACAGGAGCACATTGACAGCTGAAGACATCTAATGTGTTCCCATGCCAAATCCAGCCAACAAGCTATACAAAAAGATAGCAACCACCTCAGTTTGCAGATAAAAAAATTCCCAGGTGCAGGCACTGTGGCTTCCACATATATTTGCAAATGTGTGCAACTAAACCCTCTGTTCCTAACCTGCATTGTTAGACAGGGTCAATTTGTTTTGTTTTTTGCAGGCTAACTGGTAAGTGTGCTGGGAAATTTTTGCCTGTTTGTGATGTGCATTGCCCTTCCGTGCAAATACTAGTTACAAATAGGGGTGCTTGCCATCTTTTTGTATAGCTTGTTTGTTGGATTTGTTGTGGGGACACATTAGATGCCTTCAGCTGCCATTGTACTCTAGCTGGGCATCCAAAGTGTACTGTGCATCAAAGGGTGAGTGGGTTCTCTCCAGGCAAACCTGCCCTTAATTTATCCACTGCTTTATGTGCTCCAACTTGTAGACCCTTAAAAATATAGGATTTGGGGCGTGGCCTGGATGGGCATGTGAGCGCTCGCACTACACGGAGCTCCCGCTAATGATCCTCCATTGATCCTGATCCCGCTGCATACCTGCACTTACCCAGACCTGTGAGTCATGGCCAGAGCCTCCAGCACCCTGTAGACACTCGACGGTCACCTGGGGGAGCCCGGAATGTCCCGTAGGGGGGGGGAGAAAGCCAAGATGACGCCAGCGTGCCATAGCCACAACGGCAGCACGAGGAGCCGATAAAGCACAAGAAAATGGGTCACACAGACCCCCCCAAACAACCGGGGACAGAACAACCCAGGGACATGTTTTATTATGCACAAAAGATGCAAGAGTACTAATGGCCCTCACCCTCCACCAACGTCAGTGCCAGCATGTGGGCCTGATGGGCAAGATGGCGATGATACACTGCCACTGGCAAGCTCCCCTATACCTACTCCTGACTTATTTGAGCAGATGCAGGAGGAGACACAACAACCCGCACTGACAGAAATCCTGTGCGCCGTCCAGCGCTGCACAGCGCCAGTAGATAGACTGAAAATGCAATTTGGGGGCCTTGCTGAGACTGTGTCACTTCTGAGACAGGATCTTCAGAAAATAAGGGAGAGAACCACGGCTGTGGAGGGCAGGATCAGTGAGGTGGAAGACCTATTACCCCCCCTTACCAGGGACACTAGGACAGCCCTGCAATGAGCTGCACAAGCTCATGATAAAACAGACGACATTGAGAACCGTTTAAGACGGAACAATGTCCGCATTGTCGGGCTCCCAGAACAAGTGGAGGGCAGGGATCCTTCAACATTTATTGAATCCTGGCTCCAAGAGATTTTTGGCAAGGAAGCCTTCTCTGCACTGTATGCGGTGGAAAGAGCACATCGCACACCACCTAGACCGCACCCACCCGTCACGCTCCATGCTGGCCCGACTCCTGAACTATAAGGACAGAGAGGTTATTCTTTGGCTGGCAAGGGAGAGAGGTGCAATACACTTTAATGGGGCCAATCTCGTTTTACCCAGACTTTTCTGCGGAGGTGCAGCGCAGAAGGGCCAAGTTTACTGAGGTGAAGAAGCGCCTACAGAATATATAATATAAAGTGACCTACGCTATGATGTACCTGGCCAAACTACGCATTACAGCTAGAGGACAAGCCACATTCTTTGAAAGCGCCCTGGATGCATCAGCATGGCTAGATCGCAATGAACAGGACCTCAGACGTCGCTGAGATGCTGACCAGGGGGACTGACATTTACCAACTATTGATCTGGAGGTGCTGGGCCAGGTATTATGGCTGTGACTCTCATTCCTGTACAGCGGGATAACAGTTCACCTTTATAAGATTGGCGCCTGACGTGAGCTAATCTATCTCCGGATGTGTTTTTCTCTAATTGCAGCTACAACTGCATGGGGCTGTTATCCCCACGAGGACACAAGGTTCTACAGTTTGCCCCAGTTCAGAGGGCCAGTTAATAGGTACCCTGTTGGCAAGAGTCTCCTGAAAGACTCTTAGCGCGAGGCTGGGAGGGTGGAGTCCACGCCAGCCTTGCGCAGGTTTGCTGCTTGTTTTTGGCAGTCCAGTTCCAATCAAGTTTTGTTGCCCACAGTGACCCCATTGCCACGTTTTACACCCAACCCAACGTCCGCCTGTTGCCGACAAGGACAGACATTGCTACAACTACCTGAAGCGGGCCTCCCGCTGACCATCCAGGATCCCTACGGCAGACCAGCTGCCCCGGTGTCCCACAGGACTGGTCCGCTGGGACATGGGGGCCGTGAGTACACATATATGCTGCACCAGATATGGCCACCACACCAATAGTTGCCTGGAATGTCCGGGGTGTTCATGACCCACTGAAACGTACCATGATAAATTCCTATTTGAAAAAATTTCACCCTGCTGTGGTTGGTCTCCAGGAGACACACCTCACGAAGGACACTACAACTTTTCTGCAGTTTTCCTGGGTGGGCAAGGCATACCACTGCACTCACACCGCGTATTCGTGGGGGGTGAGTGTTGTGGTACATAAATCCTTGGCCTACCAGGAACTGGATGTAGTTGTGGACCCGCTGAGTAGATTCAGTTCGCATTGTGCGCTATACAAATATTTCATTCATTCATTCATTCATATGTATTCCTCTATTGTAAAGTGTTTACTCTTACTGTGATAATTGCATTTGTGTATATACCACCCCCTTTCTCAAGAGAAATATTGCAGCTTCTCCTGTCCTACCTGGTCAACAAACCTGAGGTTCCCACACTGATTATGGGTGATTTTAACAGCTACCTAGATCCTCAACTGGATAGACACCCCCCAGTCCGGCCACCCTCTGGAAGCAGGGGCACTATTCTGAGCCGGCTGCTGATGGAGGTAGGCTGGACTGATATTTGGAGAACGAAACATCCACAGGTTAAACAATTTTCATGCTTCTCCAAGACACATGGGTCCCTGTCTCGCATAGACTTGTGTGTGTGGTCCCCCCAACTACTAGCTGCAATTGCTAAGGTTGAGTATCATCCGAGAGGGGTCTCCGACCACTCGCTACTGGTTGCACATCTTATTACCCACCCCAAGTCGCTTTTGCCTAGGGCACCCTGGAAATTAAATGCCCTTTGGCTGAAACAATTTACCTCACATGAAAGGGTGATGAAACAAATTGAGCAATATTTTTTAGACAACCAAATGCATCGTGACTTGCAATTACATTGGGACGCCTTTAAGGCATGCCTGCGGGGCACGTTTATAGCCGAAATTTCGGCTGTTAGGCATGACTTCTCGGCCCTGTTGGTGCAGGTAGAGGACCAGGTGAGGCGGTGGCTTATATCACAAACCTATCAGAATCCACGAGGGAGGCATGTATCTTGGCACAGGATTCCCTGGACCGGGTGAGATCCTCTGCCGTGGAACGTTAAAAGGTTTTTCACTAAGCAAGCATTTTACGAGGAGGGGGAAAAAACGGGTAGGCTGCTTGCTAGGATAGCCAGGGCACAACAAGCCTCCCCGGCTATTGGAGCTATACGCAACTCCCAGGGACGCTTGGTGAATGACCCTGAGCTTATCATAGAGGAACTGGCATCATTTTATGTGATATTGTACCAATCTTTTGACAATTACACCGACAGAGAACTCCAGGAATATATGGAGGGGGTGGATCTCCCAGTGTTGACATGTGATGAGCAGATGGGACTTGAGGCTCCGCTCACTCTGGAAGAGGGGGAGAGGGCCGCTGCCTCCTTTCCCACTTGCAAAGCCCCGGTGGATGATGGGATTCCTGTAGAAGTCTATACCCAATACGGGGAGATACTCCTACCCAAACTGTTAGAGGTCTTTAACGCCTCCTTTGAGTCAGGGAAGCTACCAGACACTATGACCAGAGCTAATATAGTGCTATTACTTAAGGCAGGCAAGGACCTGTTAGACCCTAGATCTTAAAGACCCTACAGAGTTGCTACAGAGCGACGTTAAAATACTGGCCAAGGTAATGGCTCTTAGAGTCAATAAGATAATCCGGCCCATTATTCATATGAACCAGGCGGGATTTATGCCACGCACGTCAACTGCGACCAACCTTAGAAGGCTATACTTGAACATGCAGACCCCTTTGGATTCCTTTGGCCATAAAGCACTGTTGTCTCTTGACGCCAATAAGGCATTCGACAATGTGAGCTGGAGATATCTATGGTCCGTATTGGCCAAGTGTGGGGTTTGGCCCATTGTTTATACGATGGGTGAAACTTCTGTATGACACACCACAGGCTGCCATACGCTCATTGGACAGACTGTTGCGTGCCTTTGCATTGGGCAGGGGGACGAGGCAGGGATGTCCCGTCCCAGTTGCTCTTTGCTCTGGCCATCGAGCCCCTTGCAGCTCAGGTGAGGAACTGCCTGCAGGTGTAGGGATTTAGGTACGGTGACCTACAGGAGAAGATCATGATCTACGCTGATGACATGCTTCTCTTCCTGGAGGACACAGGCGGCTCACTGATGGGGGCGATGTCCCTGATCGGGGAGTTCGGCCGCTTCTCGGGCCTTACCATAAATTGGTCCAAGTCAGCTCTCCTGTTCATTGATGGAACACCCAGGCGGGATGAGGGGCCCTCTTGCCCAGTACCCATAGTGACCGTGTTTAAATATTTGGGAGTCCATATTTCCCCTAGGCTGACGGACTTCTGCAAGATAAATGTATATCCCATGCTGAATCACTTTAGAGACAAAATAAATGTGTCCCTGGTGGGAAAAACAAACCTTATTAAGATGATATTGATGCCGCAGTTCCTATACCTACTGCATAATACACCAGTGGTCATACCACTGAAGATATTCAGAGTGGTGAACTCACTCTTTAGACTGTTGCTAAACCCCCTAGAATCAAACTCGAGCAGTTGCAATACCCAAAAGAGAGGGGGGACTTGCCCTACCTAACCCCTGGATATACTATTTGGCAGCGCAGCTACAGCACTTGATAGGAGCTATGGCTTCCTCGCCGGGGGGCTCATTCAGTAGACTAATGCAAATTGGTTCGGGGCTACACAATGTAACAGGGTTTGCGGTGTTTAGCCCAAAATGGGGAAACAAAACATATGTAGAACTAGTCAAAATCCAACAAGGACCTAGATGGATTCCCCTGGGTGTAACCCATCTGTGGCAGATTTTTCATAACGGGGCTTTGCTCCCTTTTAAAAACCTGCAATCCAAATACGGCTTAGCACACAATATGCTCTTTTATTATGCACAACTTCAACACGCAGTTAGGGCTCATGGGGAGGCCATGGTGTGGACCTTGTCGTCCACTCCAATCTTCCACATACTACAAGACGCAGTAGAAACTAAGGGCATGAGCTCCCAATGTTATAACATGCTCCTGTCGTCATTCCTAGAGGGGCAGCCCATGAAGGCAGTAACGCAATGGGAGGTGGATTTAGGGCCTATCGAAGTGGAACTATGGGAGAAGGCCCTGCAGGCGGTTAACAAGTGCTCGCTGAATGTAGCGCAGAAGGCATCCCAATTATATATCCTGCTAAGAGCTCATTACACTCCAGTGAAACTACATAGAATGGGCAGGAGGCCCGACCCACTGTGTGACAGGTGTGGGACAGCGCCTGGGGATCTGATTCACCTCCTCTGGCGCTGTCCAAAACTTCATAGATACTGGGCAGGGGTCTTGGCCATATTAAATCAGGTGTTCCAGACCAAGGTTACTCTTGATCCACTACAATGTTTGCTGGGAGTACTGGAGGGTGTAATAGAAGAGGAAAGGAAGAGGACCGCATTTGCTAGAGCACTGTTTCAGGCCAGAAAAACAATTTTATTGAATTGGAAATCCGTAACACCGCCAACAACTAAAACCTGGATACAGCACATGGGTAAAACACTCATAATGGAGAACTACATCTATCAACATAGGGGGAACCCTGACAAGTTTGACAGCCTGTGGGGTGCATGGCTTGACACTCCGGGACTTAGCCCTGTGGGCTGTAGGTGATGAGGGCACTATATTCTCAGGTAGCAGTCAAAGGGGGGGAACAAAAAGACCACAATTAGAGGAATTATGTAATAGATGGTGATGGGGATGATGATGGGGGCGGCTCAAATGGGGGGGAAATAATGTCTGTAATTTCCATGTATGGTGGGTGAGAACTGGCAATGATTATGAGCACTTGTACCCAAAGATTGATATGTGAAACACCGAAGACTGTCTGTGAATTGAGTTTTCATTCTGCTATGTAATGTTTATTGAGTGAGCAATAAAAACCTTTTTTATTGAAAAAAAAAATATATATATATATATAGGATTAGGATCACAGAGTACAGAGGAGCCTTGATGTAGGCACTGCGGCTTCCACATATATTTTTCACGTGTGTGCAACTAAAACCTCTGTTCTTAAGGTGCATTGTTAGATAGGGTAAATTTTTTTTTTTTTTTTACAGGCTAGCCAGCAAGTGTACTGGGAAATTTTTCTCTGTTTTTGATGTGCGTCGCTCTTCCATGTGCACATTACTGCAAAGGCTAGTTAGAAATAGGGGTGGTTGCCATCTTTTTTGTATAGCTTGCTCATTGGATTTGGTATGGGGACACATTCAATTCCTTTAGTCATTTTGTGAATGTGTCCCAAAAAAACCTCTGTTCTTAACATGAATTGTTAGACAGGGTCGTTTTCTTTGTTTTGTTTTTTTGCAGGCTAACTGGTAAGGTTGCTGGGAAAATCTTGTCTGTTTGTAAAGGACACACACAGACAGATGCAAATCTCACATACATTCTGGTGCACTCTGATGGTGGTGTAGCAGTAAAGTAATTTTCTCCCTGCCTCTGAGAGTTGCAAAGCTATCCTGTGAGCCAGAATCTTGCAGAGTAATCTTTCCCACTGCTGATACACACATCAGACACACAGATCTCTCTCTGGCAATTAGATATGTCCCTGGCTATGATAACTTCCACACATTGGTACTAATCTGCATGCAATCAGATTGTCTATCTTGTTCCCTGTCAGCCAACTGTTGGAAGAACTTGAGGTCAAAGTCACAACATGCACGCCCTCACATATTAGCAGTGACTTACAACTAAGCTTACGGACACTAATTAATTCAATACACCTACACACAGCAGCAACCCAACAGTTTATTTCAGATCCATTCAATCTTCAGAACAATCAAAATCCAGCTTATTCATTTTGTTATGTTTATTATTCCTAGGTGGGCAGCGCATAGTAAATGCTTTCAAAAGGTTAGAAAAATAGAAAAAACTGAGACATATAACAATCAGACAGTATTGAAAATAAAAGGGATAACCTTACAGAAAGAATATTTCTACTGCCCTTGGGGTTGGCTAGAAAATAGAAATTCCTAATAGTGATAACAGTGGTCCTTACCTGTAAAATGGGTGTCAACACCTACAGTCTTCACTGGAAGTTAATGTAAAAGGGTGAAAACCCAAGAGAGAAAGTGATAGATAAGGACAGTCTTGCCCCCCCCCCCCAGCAGGAAGTTTCTTTATAGCCTTATAGGGGCTTTCCTGACAGGATCACCAGTCATTTAGAATAAAAATTGCAGATTTTAAAATCAGATGATGGCATAATAGAGTTTCCCTCAGTTTTGCATTACTGGAGTTACTTACTGAAGGACTTTAAACCCACCTTACCTTGTATGGTGGATTGGGATGGATTGGATTAGTATATTTACCTGCCCAATGAATCAAGTAATGTCAGCCTGTGGTCCGTCATAAGCTGGGACATGCACCACCATCTGTCTTGTGATGTCATTAGGAGGTCAGCTGTCTCTTCCGGGTCCTAGGAGTTGGCCTCCTAATGACACTTGCTGCTCATGAGCAGTGGGTTCTACACTGCTCTGAAACCTCTTGAGATCTGTGATTTGGTTATCCCAAAAGGTTTCAGGTGGGGGTGTCATTCTGCCTAAGGCCAGAAATGCGTAAGCACGGGTTGGCAACACAAAAAAAGCATGTTGTCAATGGAGCAATGAAAGACTATTTGTCACGCAATTTCTCCTTCTGGCCACAAGATGGAGATAGGGTGATGCTAACTTGTCCTTCCAGAAAACTCAAAGCCACAGAGGACACTGGGAAAAAGGGAAGTTTCAGGTAGAGCAGGGGAGGCTGAGGTGATTTCAGAGGAAGAGAGAGAGAGAGGGAGAGAGACTAGGGGCCAGGAAAAGAAAAGGCTCTGACAGAGACAGTGAGGAGAGAACTACCATGTCAAAGATTGTCAACAAGAGAAAGAGAGAGCCTGAGTTGGCAGAAATGCACAGCCCTTTGTGGGATATCCTATGTCTGCAGCGAGTTATTGGGGCCAGTGTGGAGAGAGGACGAGGGGCCATTGGAAGGAGGACTAAAGGTCCAAAAATAAATCTTCAAAGAGGATCAATTGGTCAATTATAAACAGCTTTATTAAAGTATATTTAGTAAAATTTGTAAAATGAAAAATTGCAAAAACCTCAGACATAACAAAAGTTAAAATGGCAACGTTGTCAAAACCAGACAAGCAGCAGCTGCAGACACCCAAACAAATCACACATCCACCACACACTCATCCACTCCGATGGTTGAATCAAAGAAGCACTAGTGCAAGTGACTGCAGATAGACTTAATGTGGTTTAACCACAGTTAGCAAGTCTATGACTTCAATGGTAGCACAGGGCCAGATGTGATGTGAAGTATATAAGGGATGGCTGAGTCAATCAGTGATGCATTTGCATATTGCAGCTGTAGGTACAGGTAAAGGCTGAATGGAGTCAGCGCACTGATGTACTGATGTACTGAATGTACTGAAGCAGGTGGACAGGTGCAGATAGGATCTGCACCTGTAGTATCTTACTAGGAGGCCGGCTACATGTGAGTGAGTCGGTGTCTTATGGACAGTATACACAAAGTAAGTCAGTGCGACCTCACCACTGTCCAGATATGCTGAAGGCTTCTAATGCTTCATAGACAGGATCCACATGGAGGTAGTCCACCAGAGCAATCTTTGTTTGTGCCGCTCCGTATGTACAGTCTCGGTCCACAGGTAGATAACGTGGGTGTGGGAGTCTGCAGGGTCTGGTCTAGGAATGGACATCACAGGGGTAATGATGCTGTGCTGACATGTTTTGCTTGTGAAAACAAGCTTCTTCAGAGCACTTGCTACCACTGCTAGGGAATAAAGCCACTAGGAGCTACTTAAGCAGTGACCCCATAGCTCTAATACTGCCCGCGGGCCTTCCTGATGGCTGCAACGCATGCCAACAAGCTCCAACAAAACTTAGGACTAAAAACTGCCCCTAGTTGTAACTACCTTGAAGCTCTATCTGCTGGCCAGTTTAAAGGGGTACAATACCCTCTGTCTATTCGTTTGAGTGCACTAAACACAGTGTGGATTTATAAAAACCCTTGCTGCATTTAACGTTTATATGCATTGTTTATTGCTAACCTGCCTGCTGTATGTGTTCAATTCGGTTTAAACGTTACTTGCGGTATAATAGTCAATCAATAGATTAAGTGCATTTACCACTAAACAGGTGTGTGTATTTATTGCTATATCCCACAGCCAGGCAAAAGGTATTTCTCACTTTTGTGGTAAATTGTGCTTGCGGTAATTTTATTCAACCAGGTGTACCAGAGGGGCTGAAGTTGTTCTTGAAGTCAAGGCGCAGAGCAGAGAATTGAAAATGTAACCAGGGGGCGTGGCCGGAATGTGAAAGAGAGCAGACGTGTGACTGCTGAGCTCCGCTCCAACGCTCATCCTGCTTACTTCCAGTGCCGTTTCTATCATCACAGAGCCTCTCCCCCTGACACCCTGGGGCGGAAGAAAACCTCCGGTACCCCGCGGCCCTCTCCGCAGCCCCCGGGAAAGCTCAGTTCGTCCGCAGCAGGTGAGGCCCGGTCCACGGCGGCCATCTTCCCCACGAGGCCCCCTGCCGCCACGATGTCTGTCGGGTCTCAGGCCGCCGCTGATCCTCCTCCATCTCAGGCTGATTCCCACGCTGAGCTCCTGGTGGCGATCAAGGAGGGCAGGAATTCGGTGATGGTGAAGATTGATCACCTAGTGGCCGATGTAAGCCTAATTAGGCATGACATGGACAAATTTAGGGCCCTGTTTACAGAGGCAGAAGGCCGCATATCGCAGCTAGAGGACACCACCAGATCTGACTCCCGGGACCTCCGTGCATTACAGTTGCAAGTTAGAGCCTTGCAGGAGAAGTCCATAGATACTGAAAATAGGCTCCGGATGAACAATATCCGTGTCATAGGCCTCCTGAGAAAGCAGAGCCTGCTGAATTTACCGAGGCCTTCCTGAAAACGCTCCTGGACCTGCCTGACATGCCTCCCACATTCATAGTCGAGAGAGCGCACAGGCTCCCTTCAACTCCCCCTGTCCCCGGAGCTCCACCGCGGCCGTTTCTGCTTCGGCTGTTAAACTACAGAGATTTTATGGCAGCTAGAGAAAAGCGGGATCTACTTTTTAATGGGGCCAAGATAATGCTTTTTCCAGACTACTCCCCAGAGGTGCAGTACCGTAGATGTTCCTTTACTGAGGTCAGGAAGCGCCTGCGAAATGAGGGCCTCAGGTTCAGCCTGCTGTATCCAAGCAAACTTTGGGTGATTGCTGATGATCGTGCACACTTTTTCATGGACCCAGGAGCTGCCATGTCCTGGCTGGATGGTCGTAGATGAGTTACACCCGACTATGGATGCCACCTGCACCTTTACACTGCCTGGCACTTTGCTCCTTATTTGATTCCCCCCCGCTGGATCCTTGCCAGGTGGCCGTTGCGCCTGCTGACTCTCACCTCTCATCCTGCCTGGACACTGGGGAACGGAGTGCTGCCACCTAATATGTGCCTGCTCCAGCACCTACACCCCTGTGTCTTTGTTTTCTTCCTGTACACCTGGCTGTGCTACCATTACTAATCTGTTGGGCACTTTTGCAGGAGTGGGCTTACCCAGCAGACTGCGGAAGACACACACTACTACAAGCAAGTACTGCCACCGCGGCGTGATTTCCGAACCCCCACCCTCCCTGGTTTTTTCTTACCCCCCCTTCCCTGCCCCCCCCCCCCTTTTTTATACTTTTTGTTTTTTCTTTTTCCCCCTTTCTGGTCAGTGGCCAACGCCTCCTAAATTTGACTTGTTTTCTGCCCATATGACTTTGACCAGTGGTGCGAGGGGCGAACACTGACGGTGTAGGGTCCCAGTCGGGGGCGCTTGCACCTATTTGGTAGGACTTTCTTTTTGTTTGGGGACAAACTATTCCTGGACCCCCCCCCCCTCGTTTTTCTTTTTAGGGGGAGTGATGGGACATAGTAGGAAAGTTTGGAGCCTGTTTGGGTCTCCACAGTTCTCTATGCGAATGCATATGTTTGTTTATGTTTTATATTGTGTCTCAGTGCTGACAGTATTATCTGCAATGTAATTATGATCTTGCTGCTTACAGGGTGCTCCTGGAAAGGCCCCCCAATACTCCTGCCCCCCCTTTCTTTATATGTCATATGGCTAGCCAGGTCTCAGATTCGTTCACCGTCCTCTCCTGGAATGTTAGAGGCCTTAACTCTAAATTTAAGAGAGCTCTGCTCTTCCAATATTTAAAAACTCACTCCCCCCAGCTTATTCTCCTCCAGGAAACTCACCTTTTGGGCAGCAAGGTCCTAACTCTTAAGAAACCCTGGATACAACGGGGTATACATGTCACTTACTCCACTTACGTGGGGGGGGGGGGGGTATCCATTCTTATTCATAGGAATTTTCCATGTGTTATTGAAGAGGTCCGCACGGATCCCCTGGGGAAGTTTGTGATCCTAGTGTTTACCCTATGTCAGTGATGGTGAACCTTGGCACCCCAGATGTTTTGGAACTACATTTCCCACGATGCTCATGCACTCTGAAGTGTAGTTGAGCATCATAGGAAATGTAGTTCCAAAACATCTGGGGTGCCAAGGTTCGCCATCACTGCCCTATGTTCTCAAAGGTACATTATTATAAATCTCTATATCCCCCCCCCCCCTTTTTCACCTGCATTATTGTATGATGTTTTAGACAAGATTTCACCCTTCTGTCCTGGGTGGGTGCTGGTGATGGGAGACTTCAATGCCACCCTATCTCCAGAACTAGACAGGCCTTCGCCGGCTAAGAAGCAGTGTATGGAACTCTCCGTGTGGGCTCAGGCGGTTGGTTTGGTGGAGGTCTGGAGGTGGAGGCACCCTGACAAGAGGGCTTACTCCTGTTTTTCAGCTTCTTACAAGACGGCATCCCGGATAGATTTGGCTTTTTCCAACCCGCACTGTTAGCGGACATGTTGGAGGCGTCCTATCTCCCCAGTGGATTGTCTGATCATAGCCCGCTGTCTGTGGTGCTCCGCTCCCCAGCCTCCCGTAACGAGGCACTTTGGCGGCTGGGTGCACAATGGATTTCGCACCCTGACCTGTCTGACAAACTGCCGGATCAGCTGGCGGAATTTTGGGAAATGAATGTGGGGTCCTCTTCCCCTGCAAATGTTTGGGATGCTTTCAAAGCATATACCAGGGGGCCAATATATTTCCTGTATTGCTGACATTAAGAAAAAACAGGCGAGTATGACTCTCTCACTACAACAAGCTATTGATAATTGTAATGCCACATACACTGCGGACCCAAACCCTACCAATTTTGACTTACTAATGGCAGCTCAGAGGGACTTGCAGCTACACCTGATGGAAACTACACGACTTGACATGTATAAGGGGAAGCAGCGGGTCTTTGAACAAGGAGATAGGAATGGACGTCTGCTGGCGATGATGGCTCAGCATGACCAGCCCCTCACTCTAGTGCCTGCCCTGCAGACTCTGGACGGAGACACCGTGACCTCCCCCTTGGACATACTGCGGACTTTCAGCGCCTTCTATGAAAAGTTGTACTCCTCAGGCCTCCCTACAGACTTTCGACCCGAGTCACTCCATACTTTGTTGGACCAGTTGGCGCTCGGATGGCTCTCTGACTCGGAGAGGGAGACTCTGGTCCAGCCTTTTACAGCGCTGGAGGTCCTGGGGGTCATCAGTTCTTTTCCCCCGGGTAAGGCTCCAGGGCCTGATGGACTTCCGATGGCCTTTTACAAGACCCACGGAGCTCTTCTGGCGCCTCTGCTGGCTCAGCTCTATACTACCTGTCTGACTGCTGGTGAATTGCCTGCTTCAATGTACAATGCACACTTAACATTGATTCACAAGGCCCCTAAGGACCCCACCTCCTGTGCTTCCTATAGGCCCATAGCCTTATTAAATTCTGACTTTAAAATATTGACCAAGCTCCTGGCCCGTAGACTTTATCCCATGCTCCCCTCGGTGATAGACTCTGACCAGACTGGTTTCATGCCCCGTAGATCTACAGATATTAACCTCAGGAGACTCTTTACTAACATTCACGCCCCTGTTTGCCCTTGCGATCAAACCTGTGGCGGAGGCACTGCGTGTCTCACCCCGGGTGTCAGGATTGCGTATTGGGCTGCTGGAGGAGAGGGTGGCCCTGTACGCAGATGACATGCTGCTCTTTCTAAATGATGCTGGTCCTACACTGAGGGGAGTGTTGGATGTGCTGGATACTAATGCAGGGGTCACCGGTCTCAGGGTGAATTGGTCCAAATCTCTTCTGTTTCCGATTGATCAGGGGGCAAGAGCCACTTCGCTCTCGGACAACCCCCTTGTCTGGGTTGACTCTTTTAAGTATTTGGGGGTTCAGGTATCACACTTGGCATCGGATTACCTCACACTGAATCTTACCCCGGTTTTTTGGATGTCCAGTCTAAGCTTAAATCGTGGAGCAACCTGCCACTATCGCTCTGGGGGCGGGTAAATCTCCTTAAAATGAAGGTCATCCCCAGACTAACTTACCTGTTTCGTCACTCCCCGCAGTGGTTGCCTAAGTCGTTTTTCAAAAAACTGAACCAGATTTTTTCCTCCTTTATTTGGGGCCCCTCGTCACCCAGATACCGCCTGACCACTTTGATGAGACCACGGACACAGGGGGGCATGGCTTTCCCAGACTGTTACAAATACTATCTGTCCACGCAGCTGGTTACGGTAGCCTGGTGGCTGCAACCGGACCAAACAAACTCCTCCACTGTTCTGGAGGCTACGGTTTTGGGTTCGTTGGAGGCCCTCCAGCTTCTCATCTACCAAGGCCCTCGGGCTCCTTATTCTCTGACTCCCTCCATGATCGCTACCCTGCGAGCATGGCGGGCGGGGCTGGCCCTGGAGGGACGTGGACGCACTGATGTATCCCCAAATGCCCCACTTGGCTGAATCCTGGCCTGTCTCACCTATACAAGATCCCTAACCCATGCGCATGGACTAGGCACGGGATTAAGCTTATGTCGCATGTCGTGGCGCAGGGCTCTATACTCCCCTTTACCAGCCTGATCTCCTTGTACAATGTGCCTGGCCACTACCTATTCAGATACCTTCAATTGGTCCACACGTTTGCAGCGCAATTCCAACATTCCTCATGCAATATGACACAATCGAAACTGGAACACACACTCAGGGCCGACTGCGAAAAGAAACCTACTTCAGTTTTATACTCCCATCTCATAAATGTGTCACTGCCGGCTCTTGACAAACTTTGGACCAGGTGGCGGACTGACATCCCCACACTAGACACAGATGACTGGGATGATGTTTGGGACCTTTCTTTTAACTCCCTGGTCTCTATTCGGGACCGCCTTGTGCAATTTAAAATTGTACACCGGGCCTACTACACCCCGTACAGACTCCATAGGATGAGCCCTGCGCACTCTCTGAGCTGTTGGCGATGTGGGGCCTCCCCTGGGTACTTCTCACACATTTTCTGGCAGTGCCCGAGGGTCCCGCAGTACTGGGAGTCAGTGTTGCATCTAATCAGAAAGGTCACCCTGACTACGGTGCCTTTGGCCATGGAGGTCTGCATACTGGGACTCCTCGAGCCCGTGGTGCAGTCCACCGCCAAACGCACGATGACTGGCCTGCTGCTCTTTTATGCTCGTAAGAATATTGCTATGCACTGGAAAAAGGCAGAACCCCCATCCGTGGTGCAATGGAAGCGCCTGGTGAATGACAGTCTCCCCCTGTACAAAGATGCTTATCTCCATCGGGGATGTCCAAAGAAGTATAATAAAGTCTGGCATGCTTGGTTAGCTGACCCCGAAACAGCTTAGACGGGGGTAGTGATTGTGGTTGCTGGGGGGGTATGTTATGGTATGTTATGTTTTATTTTCTGCTCCCCTCCCCCCTTCGGGTTCTTGGGAGCTGCTCTGTTCTCTTATGAAGCCAGACAGGGGATCGTTTATACTGGCCGAGGGAATTGGGGCCACCAGTGGAACACCCTTTTCACTGTGAAATGCTGAAATATTAGGTTGCATTGTATACTTCTGTGTCAATGAACGACTCTTGTATACTGTGAGCACTGTTGTTATAAGTGTTGTATGTTATGAAACTCTTAATAAAAATATAAAAAAAAAAAAAAAATGTAACCAGCGGCTCCTTCAGTGGTGCTGCTACAGAAATAAAAAATTGTTAATAATTGCAAAAAGGGGGGGGAAGAAAAGTATTTTTAAAAAGAGTTAAAAAAACAAGGTAAGCTGTGCTTCATCAGCAACAGCAGGATGCTTAAGTATTAGTTCCTCTTTTGTTTCAAATAGCTTTCACTCAATCAATCAATCCTCTGCATGAAATTGAGCTGTACACGTGCTTCTCTTGCTAGAGTAGGTGTACAATGCTCACATATAATAAAAAAACAGTAGGTTAGATTTCTGGTCTTTCAGCACCATTTGAAGTCTTGCTCATTGTTTAGGAAACATTTTATGGTATGTTATGAACACTGTGCTTGTGGGTTTAGTTTACACACAGGAAGCCAATGAATAAGCCCTTGCTACTGGCATTATATTATTTTCTGTTAGTGACAAGCTGGAATTAAACAACATTATCTTCAATAGCGACAATTGCTTAGCACCATAAACTCTGCTGTGGTGGTCAACCTACAGTACGTGATATAGGGGGCTTAGGTGCAGCCCCTGATATCAACAAAAGGTCGCACATAACATTCAGTGAACGTGATGCTACAGAAAGCTGTCCGAGACTGCAGACAGAAACCAGGAGATGCTAAAATCTAAGGACTAGGGATGAGCTCCGGCGTGTTCGCACAGCCCACGTGCAGAGCCTGACAGGAAGTCGGCACTGTGCTGCGCTAATCACAGGCAGTGAGACATTGTCCCGATGCGGGGCTGCAGAGATCGGAAAATGTCTCACTGTCTGTGATCAACGCAGTGCCGACTTCCTGGCGGACTCTGCATGTGGGCTGTGCGAACACGCCGGAGCTCATCCCTACTAAGGACATGGTCAGAGACTGGACGCACATCTAAATCTACGATAAGGCTATCCTGAAAGTGTTGTACTTGTGCTAGTGGGTTGTGTATTTGTAACCATGTGCTTTCAGTTAATATTGCAGTGTTCACATTTAAGTAATTTTTTAAGTGACTTTGCAACTTTTTCACATTTAATTGATATTCAATATTAAGCTCTTAAGGTATGGTATGTTATATACTGTATCTCATAAAAGTGAGTACATCCCTCACATTTTTGTAAATATTTTTTTATATCTTTTCATGTGACAACACTGAAGAAATGACACTTTGCTACAATGTAAAGTAGTGAGTGTACAGCTTGTATAACAGTGTAAATTTGCTGTCCCCTCAAAATAAGTCAACACACAGCCATTAATGTCTAAACCGCTGGCAACAAAAGTGAGTACAACCCTAAGTAAAAATGGCCAAATTGGGCCCAAAGTGTCAATATTTTGTGCGGCCACCATTGTTTTCCAGCACTACCTTAACCCTCTTGGGTATGGAGTTCACCAGAGCTTCACAGGTTGCCACTGGAGTCCTCTTCCACGCCTGCACGATGACATCATGGAGCTGGTGGATGTTGGAGGCCTTGCGCTCCTCTACCTTCCGTTTGAGGATGTCTCACAGATGCTCAATAGGGTTTAGGTCTAAAGACATGCCTGGTAGTCCATCACCCTTACCCTCAGCTTCTTTAGCAAGGCAGTGGTCGTCTTGGAGGTATGTTTGGGGTTGTTATCATGTTGGAATACTGCCCTGCGGCCCAGTCTCTGAAGGGAGGGGATCATGCTCTGCTTCAGTATGTCACAGTACATGTTGGCATTCATGGTTTCCTCATTGAACTGTAGCTCCCCAGTGTCGGCAGAACTCATGCAGCCCCAGACCATGCCACTCCCACCACCATGCTTAACTGTAGGCATGACACACTTGTCTTTATATTCCTCACCTGGTTGCTACCACACATGACACCATCTGAACCAAATAAGTTTATCTTGGTCTCATCAGACCACAGGACATGGTTCCAGTAATCCATGTCCTTAGTCTGCTTGTCTTCAGCAAACTGTTTGCAGGCTTTTTTTGTGCATCATCTTTAGACGACAGCCATGCATCCAATTTGATGCAGTGTGTGGCGTATGGTCTGAGCACTGATAGGCTGACCCCCCCACCCCTTCAACCTCTGCAGCAATGCTAGCAGCACTTATACGTCTATTTTCTAAAGACAACCTCTGGATATGATGCTGAGAGCGTGCACTCAACTCTTTTGGCCGACCATGGTGAGGCCTGTTCTGAGTGGAACATGTCCTGCTAAACAGCTGTATGGTCTTGACACCATGCTGCAGCTCGGTTTCAGGGTCTTGGCAATATTCTTATAGCCTAGGTCATCTTTATGGAGAGCAGCAATTCTTTTTTTCAGATCCTCAGAGAGTTCTTTGCCATGAGGTGCCATGTTGAACTTCCGGTGACCAGTATGAGAGAGTGAGAGTGATAACACCAAATTTAACACACCTGCTCCCCATTCACAACCAAGACCGACAAGACAAGACTAACATGACAACGAGGAGGGAAAATGGCTAATTGGGCCCAATTTGGACAATTTCACTTAGGGGTGTACTCACTTTTGTTGCCAGCAGTTTAGACATTAATGGCTGTGTGTTGTGTTATTTTGAGGTGGCACAAATTTACACTGCAAGGTGTGCACTCACTAATTTACATTCTAGCAAAGTGTCATTTCTTCAGTGTTGTCACATGAAAAGATATAATAAAATATTTACAAAAAGGTGAGGGGTGTACTCACTTTTGTGAGATATTGTTTGTAGCGCTGGCTCCTGATGAGCTTAGCTATATGTTTTTCAAAGTTAATTCTCCTGAAACCACAGTTGGGTTTTGGGGCTAATTTTACTAAATTTATGGTTTCAGTACCAGTCTGGCTGGGTTACACTGGGTTCTCCTTGACCCCAGGTTTCGCTGTCACCGCCGTCAAGTGTGAGAACGCAGTCTAGCTGGGTGTATTGAAGGCCACGTTCTTTCGGAACCAGCCCAGTGGGAGGGCCTCCTGCTGTGCATTCTGGGAGGAGGTATTTAAGGTACTGATATCACGTGTTCTGTGGGTTCCAGTCCAGAGAATTTTTTCTGTCTGTTTGGTTCTGGTCCTCCTGACCAGCCCCCATAGCCCTCCTGGCCTGGGGTGCGGAACCATGCATTTCCAAGTCTCGGGGCTGGCTAGCCCGAGGCGACGCAACTGCAGGGACAGGCCTGAATGGATATTGGGTCCTATTGATTCAAAGGTGGTCCGGTGCCGTCTCATCTAAGGGAGAGGCCCAGCAACTGGAGAAGCACCTAGGGGAGGACTCTTTAGGAGAAGGCCGTGCGCAAGGCTGGCTTCTCTGAAGGAGCCTGGAGGCTCAGTTGAAGGACACTTCATGGATCTACACTCATACGGTATCACCGGACTGGCTGAGAGAAACTGGTACCGTATGATAGCTCTTTAATTTTGTCTATGTCCCTCAGTTACACTTAAGTCTGTAGCAGAGACTTTTCTCAAGTATTCTACATTCAAGTCTGTGGCAGAGACTTTGCTTAACACCCCAACGGCTGCTAGGCCTAGTGAGAGAAGGTCTATCCGGGGGTTGTAAAATCCAGCTGTGAAACAGTTATTCTCTGGATTTTCCTTATAAGAGACTTTCCATTTTTGCAGTTCAAAGTACCTGAACTTTATCCTAACCCTCTGCCCTAAACTAAGAGACTCTGTTTATACTTCAAATAAATAACCAAAAAGAAGATTGAGTGTCAGTTTCCACATTTCTTTGGCCCATTGACCACGAGAAACCCTAGACGGAGAAGCAGTCAAGAAGGTACCGGTAAGCCCAATAAAACCAGCAGCTCCTTTGGGGGTCAGTGCTACATGTATGTCATGATATTCATATGTATAATGATATAGATTGTATACACGTTCATAACCTGTCTGCCTAACCAATGTTGAGACAAGTTAAAAGCAGAAACAGGGAGTGCATTGTTTTGAATGCATTTCCCGACTCATATGTTTGTATTCTCAGAATGATCAGTACAGCAGAACGGCTATGTAAAATTACAATGCAGGAGGCAGAGCCTGTGTATGTAGCCATCAAATATGGTTGCCCCACGTAAATTAGAAACTATACAAAAAAAGTTATTGTATAACAGAAACAGCACAGACATGATTACTTAGATCTCGCTAATCTCCTTACCACATCTTTAAAAATGACTGTAAAATTTCCTTTAGGCCGGGTTCACATATATGCAAATTGGATATGGTTTTACCCGCATCCAATTCACATGACATGCGAGTGTCACCGGTTCTCAATGGAGTCGGTTCACACAGGTCTGGGACGGCCATGGTCTGAATTTCAAATGGCTCCTATGTGTCTTTGGGTTCGGTTCAAGTGCGAATTCAGGCAAAAATTGGGACCTGAACTGGTGAACAGAAATGCACGGGACCCCATGCTGGAAACCAAGGGCGTACATATGTGAACCCAGCCTTAAAGTCAGAAGATTAATTTACCACAACCATGTCAGGTAAAAAAAAATTGGACACAAAGCTCTCTCTGCATAAGAAGATAAGTAAAATCTTATTTCTGCTGTGGTCTGCACTGGCAAACTGCTCCATTGAATTTCCTTTGAAGTCAGCTGAGTCCTTGCTGTGATTTGTGCTTCCTTCTGCTGACTCCTAAGTCACTACAAGAAACAGCAGTGCCGTGGAGGATGACAGGATGAACAGGTTACAGCATATCATACAGTAGAGATTATGTTAGACACAGTAACTGTCAGAATTATACAATAGTTAATGACCATTAGAGTCAGGCATAGCATTGTACATGACAAATGTAGCCATGATGGGCAAGATATCCACGCTGACATTCAAAGACCATGGTCAGTTCCTTAGGTTTAGGAAGGGAAAGGTACAGGAAAAAAGAGAGGGTGGGGGAGAGGGGAGGGGAGGTAAGAGGGGAAAAGGGGAAAAGGGGATTGGGAGGAGAAGTAAGAGGGGAAAATGGGATTGGGAGGAGAAGGGATCAGGGAAACTACCGTATTTATCGGCGTATACCACGCGCCAAGAAAAGAGAGTCTCACCGCTCCAGGAGCACACATGTGCATAGTAAACTGTTCTCTCACCCCGGAGGCCACAGGTGCTGGCAATTGCCGATAGCAACAGACAAAAGTCGACTCTGGACTGCCGCACTCTTCAAAAAAAACACCTTTCTTTATTAAAAAATCACATGAAAACCCAGCAAACACAGCAGACAAAAAAAGCTAAAGTTTCGCACTAGCAGTAGGGCTTAATCATAGCAAACAATCAAAGCACAGAAAATCAATGAAATACCGTGTCTAGTTAATCAATTTAAATAATTAATTAATTGAACCCACATAATGCAATTATCAAAAAGTAAGTATACTCTTTAAAAAATAAAGTATAACACATGTGTTGTAGGAATTGACGGCCTATTTTATATAAGCGGGAATAGAAGTTAGGGTTTTAGGGTTGCTTGAGTTTTGATGGGCGTACCCCGTGATTGTGCTAGGGGGGTTGACCCATAGTTTTTAACTGGATAGTGATAATAGAGGTCAGCCTTCCCAATTTAGGGCTGCCTCTGATGTGATGGGTTGTACCCCATGATTATATCAGGGGGTTTGACCCATAGTCCTTAATTGGATAATTGAGCCCTTATCAATTTGGAACAATTAAATATATTTCTTTAAAAATATATTTTTTCAAAGTATTATGTTTTTTATTACATATAAATTTATTGTATATGAATTTATATATTATAATAAAAACATTTTTTTTATACATATAAACTTTTTTATAACTTTAAAATATATCTTTTTATATATGTTTTGATACATCATTTTGGGTATTTAGCCTTTTGTTCAAATAGGTACATAGGTATTCATATATTGAGAGATGAGAGTAGGACGTTGCTTGAGATATATATGTCTAGTGGCGTTATATATGTCTAACGGCAGTGGTTATATAAGTGAACCTATCAATAACATAGTGAAGCGGTTCCTTTTCTTTCGCCCTAAGATACATTATAGTATACGCCTGATGATTGGGCTAATAGGTCAATGTTGCCCTATTCCAAAATGGCGAATCAGGAGCGGAAACCAGGAGCTAAGAAGAGGGCGTTTGCAATTGCGGCCAGTGTATACTTAAGGCGGTGGATCAGCGCGCCGCCCATACCCCAGGAAGAAGTCAGCTTTGAGGAAACGACGTAGGGTTGAGCGCTGTGCTGACGTCACCGCCATTCCCCGTTGGTCTAGGAAGGACGGGCAGTGTGAGCGAGAGAGAGCCGGCTGGCTCATTATTTTATATACATGCTTGTATACGGCTGAATTGTGAGTTTACAATCTTGACTTTATATTGCTTAATAAAAGTTTTATATGGAGTTACGCTATGGGACCCTTTCTGTTTTATTTCATTAAATGAATGTGGTTGAAACGAGAGACGTTCTGAGGAGGGGGCATACAGATTGGAGATATCAGCTGTGTCCCTTAAAGGTCCGGATTGGTGGTTAAAATTACAGGCACGTGACTGGAGATGAGCTGGCAAAGCCTTTGTCGGCGACATATAAAGAACTGTTTAAGTTAACCCCTAAGGCTATTATTGGGTGTAGGGAGCGGTGGGTGCGGGACGTTCCGGAGGGGCAGGGGGAGGACTGGGACGACCTATGGACTCAACCGTTCAGACACCTAGTATCCGCAAGAGACAGGTTGATTCAATTAAAATTTTTGCATAGGAATTGCTACACTCCAGCTAGACTGGGCAGAATTTTCCCCTCGGCCTTGATGGAGTGCTGGCGATGTCGCCACGCACCCGCCGACGACGGACACATTTTCTGGCATTGTCCTTACATACAGAAATTCTGGACTGATGTAGTTGCATGTGTTTTGGAGCTGATTTCAGTTTCGATACCAATGACCATCAAAGTGTGCCTCTTGGGACTATTAGATGAAGTAGTACCTACACGGGCCATGCGTACAATGTTGAATATCCTTTATTTCTATGGTAGGAAAGCTATCCTGCTGGCCTGGAAGAAGACGGAGGCCCAGGGCGTTGCTGCTTGGAGGGGTCTGGTGAACTCAATGTTACCTTACTATAAAGCTGCATATGAAGGTAGAGGCTGCGGGAAAAAGTTTGATAAAGTGTGGAACTCCTGGTGTAACTCCAGTGACACGGTGGGGTGAGGGGGTACAAGACACAGAGTTTTGATTGAGCCACCATTGCTCTACCTATGAAACCCACTAACTGACACACCTTGGGGATATCCGTGATGAAAATGGAACTAGGAGATAAGCGTAGAAACATGCGATTCCATATGTGATGGGCTGGGATAGTTCCCATTTCGAGATGTGACTGGTAGGGGTGGGAAGGGAGGGGATGTTTGTAGTTAGTTGGTCTCTGTTAGATAGACTGGTTGTGGACAGTGCTCTAGATGGACGTGTCCACTGTTGTATGTTGTATGTTTTGTTTTCAAGATGGAAAAATCAATAAAAAGATTAAAAAAAAAAATTACAGGCACGTGTGATCTCCCTAAAAAGAGATCT
Organism: Lithobates pipiens; assembly: GCF_037356315.1. Classification (NCBI taxonomy): domain Eukaryota; kingdom Metazoa; phylum Chordata; class Amphibia; order Anura; family Ranidae; genus Lithobates; species Lithobates pipiens. The sequence goes on along the minus strand of NW_027507790.1, from coordinate 188,344,313 downwards.
TGTTAGCTGGTAAGCCTCACTGGATCTAGTGGGGTGGAGGATTATTTTTCTGGGCACACTTGCTTCATACTCTGAGGGTGCTGTGTGCGAAGTCACCTAAGCGGATTGAAGTTTCATCTTCTCATTCTCCTGCTGTTATTATTTTTGGACTATTCACGTTTTATTTATTATTTTTTATTACAGTTTTTAATTATTTTTGTGCTTATATCAATAATTTGTACACAAGGTGAAAATAAGTTTGTGTTATGGTGGTAATGATATAATTTAGCACTATTTATGGTATAAGTTTTTCAGGGCAGCTTTCTTTTTTTTGAGCGCCTGCATAAAACACGCACCCCAAGTTTAGGAGAGAATTTTAAGGAAAAAAACTTTTAGGAGTGAAGTTAAGGAAAAAAACTTACATTTAAATGCCCACCAATGCAGCCTTGTCAGTGTCATTTGCAGCCTTGCATTGCAGCCTTGTCAGTCATTTGCAGCCTTGTCAGTGTCATTGCAGGCTTGCCGTTTAAAAATGGCATCACCAAGATACAGAGCGGATGTCCTGTGTATCTTGGCGACGCTCGGTAGCTCTCGGCCGTTCTCGGTGGCTTTTGGCTATTTTCAAATTTCCGAAAGCCACCGAGAGCAGCAAAAAGCCGCAGAAAAGCTCACAATCGGTGGGGGATTAGCGTATAACATGCACCCACAATTTTCCCCTAATTATAAGGGGAAAAAAGTGCGTATTATACGCCCATAAATACGGTAAGCGTGTTATAATAAAGCAGCTCGTGTGTGGTACAACTACAATCCGTATGATCCGGTGGCAATCACCGTACTTTACCACACCATTACCACACCACACCATTACCACACCATTTTTTTATTAACTTTATTGAAATGTCGCACAGACATTTAATGAGGATGCCATGTGGTGCAAGATAGTACCTCGTTCTGAGTTTAAAAAAAAAAAGAGCAGTACGTGGACCACTCTTTTTTAGCAAACTGTGCCCACCCACCACCGCAACACAGTGGTGTGAATTGGGCATACAGGAGTCAAGGCATTTTGCCTTGTTATGAGGTGGGACTGCACTGGAATAACCACCAAGTCCAGTCCCACCGCATCTGGTATGAATGGAGCCAAAAGGAAAAGGAAGGGGGAGGCAGGGTGAAGCATGAAGGTGCAGAGGGAGAAAAGAGTCAATATTCCATTCTCTCACAAAGTGAAAGAACATCTCCTAAACTCCAACTAAAAAGTAATGGCTTTTTAAAGGAAGAAATTATGTTCTAAACCATAGTAAAGGGCAATGTCTCTAGCTTCTACCCCAGCTGACCACATTTTATCAAACTTCTTGGGACAATTAGAAGATTTATTTTTAATGAAGTAGAATTTTGCAGCATGGGCAGAGAGAAAGGTAAATAGTGATGAATGAACTGAGCAAGTTTGGTTCACTGGACATTTGCTGAAAACTTAACAAAATGTGCAAACGTACCTAGTGCCTGAACCCCATTGAAGTCTATGTGAATTAAATGTTGTCCTTTTTCTAGGATTTTCAAGGGGAGTTTGCAAGCTTTTGGAAAAAGAAAGGGCATGGATAGCTGGGCACTGCTATGTGGGACACATTACGAACAAAAAATGTTTAAAAAATACCATTTAGCGGGGAGCAGGTATTTTAATAAGGCTTGGTGCAACAACAAGGATACACAATTCCTTTAAATTACATTATTGGGGTTGCTTAAACCTGCACCTGAAGTGGGACACTGAAGGATACATTCCAGCAAAAGTGACATTTAAAAAAAATACTTTATTAATTCCAAAGGGAAATAACTGTAAATAAACTGTGGGCGGGCAGCAAGTGGTTAAAGAGGAACTTCATTGCCGCTGCACCCACCTCCCTTTTTTATTCCCTTTACCTGCTATGCTGGGTTGCCCTGGATTCAGATACTCAGCTGCCCAGGGGATCCAGTGTTGTCATACTGAGATCAGATATAGCAGCTTGGGTCCCATGCAGCCATGTCCTCCTGTGACATGATCAGAAGCCTGGCTGCCATTTCTGCATTCCGGCAGCCAGTTGCGATGAAAAGCACTGACTCTCCCTACTGGCTTCTGTGCCGAGGCGGCTCTTTAATTAGGCAAATTAGGTGGTCACCTAAGGCCTCACGCTTACAGGCTGTCAGGGCTAATTGCCAGCTCCTATCTCTCCATAGTGACTCACCTGTTGATGATATCCTGCTCGTCAGTCCTGCCTACTTAAGTCGTCCAGTCCAAATGATCTCTGCCTTCGCCTTGGTCACATCTCTAGAGACACTCTCCTGTGTTCCTGTTAAAAACTTGTTTGGCTGACATTTTTTCTGGCTCCAGATGCTGCTTGCTGTTCTACTATGCTGTTCTCTGGCTCCCTGACGTTTTGACTTGTCTGACTATCCATTCCAGTTCCTGAACTCTGGCTATGTTTTGACTACATTTACCCTGTTTACATTTTTTATTATTATTAAACAAGTGTTACAAACGCTCCTGAGTCACACAGCTCACCTGGAATCTCCCGCTGTGGCTGCTCCGGTACAACCTGTGTTGCAAGCCATCCCTGCTACTGCTCCAGGCACCCACCTCGAGTATTACCTATATAACAGGTATGTCTGGTTCCACTCCGTTTCCCCAGCGACTTGGGGGCGATCCAGTCCAATTCAGAGGGTTTCTCAACCAGGTTGATATATACTTTGAGAGGCTGCCCCAGGTGTTTCCCATGGATAGAAGCAAAGTAGGTTTTGTGATATCTTTGCTTTCTCTGGTCAAGCCCCTGACTGATATGAACAGAAAGGATGGTAACCCACAGAGTTGGTCTCTGGAGTCCATTAAGGCCTTTGAGAGTCTCAAGGCTGCCTTTATTTCTGCTCCTGTGTTGGCACATCCTGATCCTACGTTACCTTTTTTCCTTGAGGTTGATGCTTCTGAGACTGGAGTTGGCACCCTTCTGTCTTAACGTCCTACCTCTGAGAGCGCTATATATCCTTGTGGCTACTTTTGCAAGAAATCGTCACCTGTGGAGTGCAATTATAAGATTGGTGGCAGAGAGCTGTTAGCGATCATTTTAGCCCTGAAAGAATGTAGACATCTCCTCGAAGGTACCACTGTGCCGGGGTCTCATTCCTACTGACCATAAGAATCTCACATTCTTGTCTGAGGCTAAACACCTCTCTCCCAGAAGGGCGCAATTGGGCTCTTTTTTTGTCTAGTTTCACTTTCATTGTCTCATTCTTACCCGGTACTAAGAATGTAAGGACTGATGCTTTGCCACAACAATTTTCCTCCACTTCCAAGATGGAGTCGGTTCCGGTTCTTGTGATTCCTCCTGATCGTATTCTGGCTATGGTTCGCACCAGTCTCACTTCTCCTTTGGGTGACAAATATCTTGCTGCTCAGGTCCTTGCTCCTCCTGAGAAACCGTGTGATTGTTGCTTTGTCCCAGAGAGTCTCCGTACTGCTGTGCTCCAGACTTACCATTATCGCAAGGCTGCTGTCCACCCTGGGAAGAATCAAGTCTTTTGGGCCATTTCTCAACAATTCTGGCCGCCTAGTCTATGGGCTGATGTAACCACCTTCATAGCTGCCTTCCGTGTTTGCTCGGAGAAATGTCCTGTACACACAATAGGATTTTCCAACAACAAATATTGGATGTGAGCTTGTTGTCGGAAAGTCTGACCGTGTGTATGTTCCATAGAACATTTGTTGTTGGAATTTCTGCCAACAAATGTTTGAGAGCAGGTTCTCAAATTTTCAGAAAACAAGTTTTCCAAGCCTGTATACACAATTCCGGCACACAAAAGTCTACGCATGCTCGCAATCAAGCAGAAGAGCCACACTGGCTATTGAACTTAATTTTTCTCGGCTGGTCGTACGTGTTGTACGCCACCGCGTTCTCGATGTTCGGAATTTCCAACAACATTTGTGTGACCGTGTATATGCAAGACAAGTTTGAGCCAACATCCTTCGGAAAAAAATCCACGGTTTTGATGTTGGAAAATCCTATTGTGTGTACGGGGCATAAGACTCCACGACACCTTCCAGTGCGCCTCCTACAACCCATACCCAATAAAGAGAGAGGCCCTGGACTCACCTGTCTATGGATATGGCTTGTTTGACTATCCATTCTGGTTCCTGAACTCTGGCTATGTTTTGACTACGTTTACACTGTTTACTTTTTTATTATTATTAAAAAGGTGTGATTTAACTGTACTTTTGTCTCAGTCTGAATTATGATTTCTGACACAGGCTGGCAGCAGTGCCAAATCCCGGCTGGTCTGTAAGCTGTACAATCCGCTGGGGCTGCGATCAGGACCAATTCACTGGGGGACGGAAGCTCACTGACATTGACTCTGGATCACAGCCAGAGAGAACCAGCGCTGACAGTACCCCCTCCTCACAGATGGGAGAGCTGCTTCTACTGCTCTTCTTCCTGTCCTCTCCTCCTGTGTCTGCCCAGCCCACACTCCACAACAGTGTACTGCCTAAGAGAAGGGGTTGTGTGGGTGGGAAGCCTGATCCATCCATCCACTCTCTCCATTTTCCTGCTGCTCAGTGAGAACTCTGATGTAAGGGTCTCTCTCTCTCACCCTCTCTCTGGCTCACTCTCTCTCGCTCAATCTCTCTCTCTATCCCCATATCTTCCTCTCTCTTACTCCCCTCTCTCCCTCTCTATCTTCTCCTCTCTTTCTCCTCCCCACGCCCCCTCTCTCTCTTTCCCATCTGCCTCCCTCCCTCTCTCTTCCTCTCTCCCTCTCCCCTCTCTCTCTCTCAATCCCTGCTGACCCTCTTCTCCTATTCATTTCATGTGATTGGCACAGTACACATCCCACCAAAACAAGCAGCAGCAGTAACAAGGTGCTCCGCCTCGGGGTCCTTCTTTAACCCCTGCAAAGGACGTGAGTGGGGCCTCAATTCTAAATTTTGCCTAAGGCCTCACAAAGCCTACAGCCGCCTCTGCTGCTGTGTGTCCTGCTCCTACGGCGTCCTGGTAGGCGTGGCATATCCCAATAGGTTGAGGGAGCAGGGCAAGAGACATGAATGGTGGCATGGAGGGGTGGGAGTAAAAAAAAGTAGATAAATATGTAAGTGGTAAATAAAGAATCAGACATTTTTTGATTGTGAAGTGGGAGCGGGGAGAGCGTCAATACATTTCTTTTAAATTTTAATGATTTAGGGTCCTTTCACACGGGGCGGATCAGTTCTGATCCGCCCACATGGATATCCGTTTGCTCAGCGGGGATCACTCCGCCGATCCCCGCTGAGCAGGGAAATGACAGTTCCGTCTCTGCACACTGCGCAGGGACGGACCTGTCACAGCGCCGCTCTCCCCTATGGGAGATCGGATGACGACGGACCGCAGTGCCCGTCGTCACCCGATCCGATCCGCAGACGGATGGAAAAATAGCTTTTTCCTCCGTTACACTTTTTCGGATCGGAGCGGGTCGGATGTCGGCGGACATGTCACCGCTGACATCCGACGCTCCATAGAGCTCTATGGAGCAGCCGTTCAGGTCCGCCTGAAAAACTGACAGGCGGGCCTGAACGGCACGTCAGTGTGAAAGAGGCCTTAAGGTTTTTTTTTTTTTTCATTGCGGTCTAAAATGTCTTTCTACCAAGATATGAGAGACTAGGAACACAGAAGTTGTCTTAGGAAAACACTCACCCACCTATCCAAATCTGTAAACTGAAAAAAAAAAAGAATCACTTAGGAATTAAAAGCCTGACTGATGCACCTGAGCCATTTTAAAAGAATCCAATGTTGCATGGCAACTGTAAAAGCATTGAAGAAGTTCCACATTGTGTCTTGTACATTTTTTTTTCCAAGTTCTGTCAGAGTAAATGCAATAAATTGCTCTTATTGCATTTACTCTGACAGAACTTGAAAAATAGCATTCTACTATTATAAACTGCATAGTGAAATGAATGATGAGTCATCTGCAAATATTACACAACAAAAAGTAACATGTAATGCAAACCTCAGAATAGAAGTCACATGGCAATGCTAGTTAAGAGCTTTATTTGCATATTCATAGAAAGCAAAGGAAATCCTTTACTAGTTTCCTTGAGGACAGGGACTGATGTGAATGTATGTATAATATAATATATATATATATATATATATATATATATATATATATATATATATATATATATATATATATATATGGCTTTTTTTCTCAGAAAATAGGTGCAGGAACTCAGTAATGACCCTCTGAACCTCATTGATAGTGGGTTAATAATGTGGTTATATTTCACTAACAGTAGGAAGGTCTTAAGGGGCATTAAACACCAGGAGTGCATTACATACAGAGTGCAGAGTTTGGGGGTGTACTACAAAGAGAGTGCAGAGTTCAGCCTTCTTCCACAGCCGCTTAGCTCTGCATACTACTTTTGCCGATCTTCAGCTCTGACCTCTCTATGCCACCCCCCTTCTTTAAAAGCTCCACAATTGTCCACACTTTCGTCCGTTACTTTTCTTATTGTATTAAGCTGAAGCACCCAGCCAGCCTTAGTACTTCCACTGTAGGTGACTTCTGTGTTTACAGGTGATAGTAGTAGGCAGAGAGCCTGAGCCAGAGGTGGTGGAACTGAGTTCCACCAAGTTCCAGCTGAAAAAAGCCCTGTGTGTGTATATATATATATATATATATATATATATATATATATATATATATATTAGGACTTTTACTGATTTATTGATTACTGATTAAAATTTTCGTGTTCGATTAATCGATTTTTTTAAAATTGATTAATCAACTAATTTTAATTAATTATAACGCGCATACAAGATCCAACTACAGTGGTAAATGTGGTATACGCTATATACAATCACCCAACACTAGTTAGTTTCCACAATCCATGACTTAACGTCACAGTTCACACAAATACGTTTTAAATTCAAACTGTAGCACTGAGGTAAGTAATTTATTTTTCCACAGTAGCGTGACAATTCCTCCACCTCCGGTCTAACTAATCACTCTCACCTTATGGCATGGACCCCTGTGTAAACAGGTAGTTAGCAAGCAGGTATCAAAAGGGTTAACACGAACCATAAACTTCTCTCAGGTCTCCTTAGATCTCAGCAAGGACGCCAGGTCAACTACTTGCATAAAGATGATAAAAACACATCATGTAACGCCGACAATCATGTTAGTTCTATAGGGTAGCAGTGGGTAATGTCATGTGTAGCTCCTCCCCCACATGCGTTACGTTCAATCAGAACTTTGACATCCCCGGACTCCTCCCCCCTTCCCTTCATTAGCAGACGGAGGCAGTAAAGCATGTAAAGCACTGCATAAATTATCAGTGCTATATAAATACCTGAAATAACAAACAAAATAAATAAATGAATAAGAGGGATGAGGACAGTAATTACAACCAGGTAAAGGTTCTAACCAGTAGGGGCTTGTCCATACGGGGCACAGGGACGCCCAATCTACATGCAGGGTTTTTTTTTTTTTTTTTTTTAGAAGCACATGATCAGAGCCTGAGGCTCTAATTGGCTTTAAAAAAGGTTGTGCTTGGGGCGCAGAGCATTGCGCCCTGAGCCCACTCAGTTGTGTGACAATAGCAAATTAATATTCACTTTTGACTTCCTGAATCTCCTCCCGGCCAATCAGGAAGCGGGTCCTGAGACCCGTCTGACCGAAAGGAGAAGCAATCCTATTGGCTACCGAGGAGGAGGAAGGAGGAGATGCAGGGGAAGCCCCTGTGAAGCCGAGGAGGCCACTGGTCCTAACCCTTCGTCACTCTATCCAATTCAAAAATAGTGTCTGGAACTCTACTTAACCTGATATCAGAATTGCTAAGAGCAAGAGTCAATGATCTCCCAAGACTGAAATACTTGGATGAATTTGGGTGAACTTGAAGATTCATTTAGAAAGGGTAATCCACTTAGTGGTTTACCATTGGTAATGGAAAAGAGATGTGGGAGCACAGAAAAGGGAATTTCTGGTATAAAGCAAGTTGACCCAAAACCATATATTTGATGAGACAGGAGCCCTTACCTTGTTAGAACATACAAAGCACCAGATGAAGAAAGCACTGCACCAGCCAGGTAGTACCACCACTATGGGCAAGTGTTTCAGTAAGCCCTGAAGTAAGTTCTGTTAAAGTGATTGTACACGATTACCTTGTAACCACTTATTCAGTTTAAAATAGAAACATTATACACTATAATCAAAAACTTCCGCTCAACAGAACCCTACCCCCCTCTGGTGTCAAAGCTGGCACCTTTCGGGGGGGTGGGGGTGCAGATACCTGTCTAAGACAGGTATTTGCACCCACTTCCGGGCATAGACTCCCATGGAAGTCTATGCCTCTTCCTGTCCGGGCGCGCTGTCTGTTGGGACACACACGGGTCCCAGAGACAGCACGGACCATTCCTATTGCGCTGCGTGACTTGCGCATGCGCAGTAGGGAACCGGGAAGTGAAGCCGCAATGCTTCACTTCCTGATTGCCTCACCTAGAATGGCGGCGACAGCAGCCGAGAGCCGAGCGACAGATCGGTCTCGGCTGCCGACATCGATGGACCCTGGGACAGGTGAGTGTCCATTTATTAAAAGTCAACAGCTGTAGTATTTATAGCTGCTGGCTTTTAATATTTCTTTCCAGTGAAATCCCTCTTTAACAATATATATATATACCATTGCACAGAGCAGGTAATTATCCCCTTTTTTTTTCTACTAAAATATCACTAGCACGAGCAGGTAAACAATGACAAGAACAGAGGACATGACTGAAAATAATAGAAAAGGAGGTGAATTATGTCGGAAACAGAAAAGGAGCTAAAGAATGATAGAAACAGAAGAGAAGATGAAAAACAATAGAAGCAGCACAGTAGCTGAAGAAAGAAGGAAAGATACAAAATGACAGAAACACAAGACAAGGTAAATAATGAATGGAGAAGAGGACCCGATGAATGAAGGAAACAGGAGAGGATCTGAAGAATGACAGAAACAGAAAAGCAGCTGATAAATGAAAGAAACAGAAGATGAGTGTTAGGAAGGGCATGCCAGTAGACAACATGGCTCCTCTGGACAGACTTCTCTGCCACCACACAGGCTAATCCATGCTTCTGCTCATAGACAAAGGATTTGAGTTCATGCTCATTGGTGCGTGTATCCACGCATCGGCACACCCACATGCACTTGTGATAGATGTTGCCACTAAATGGGCTATTTAAAGTGGTTGTAAACTCTCCCCCACAACTTTGTCCCATGTGAATCAGCATAAAAAACCCTAATGAAGACTGCTTGTAGATATCTCCTTACTTGCATAGTATTGTTGTAATCCTTTTTGTTCTTTAGAATGATGTCACTGAGCATGCTCAGATCCCCCCTGATTTACGGCACACTCTGTGTACTTGTCTATCTATTATCAGGACTTCCTACAGCACAACACTGAAATCCCACAAGACTGCATAATCACTCAGAGCTTCCTCCTACACCCCATGTGACCATGTGACATCACATGGAGTGGAAAAAAAGACATCGGACAGCATTACTGCAGGTTTATCAGCTGAATCCAAGACTGACATAGGCAAACACTAGATAATCGGCACAAATAAATACTATGAAATAAAGTCAGCTATGAGCAGGGAAGCAGGGCTGCCATAGAAACATTAGATTGAGAAGGAGGCTTGGTTAACAGTACAGGAAGTGCTCAATGTAAGGGTGGAAATACACTCTACTGTGGACTCAGTAAACAATACTTACGATGGCGCTACCTTACCCCTGGAAACAAGTTTTTTAAAGTTTTCTTTAAACAGTAAGTAATTTGCAATTTCGGCTGGAATACAGTACTATAATGGACTAAATGAAAAGAAGCATCAGAGTTTACTTCCTCTTTAAACTGTATCAATGCTCAAGATCATTGCTGCTTTGTCTTCAGCCTGCCCTGTATCCTGTGACCCTGTGATTCTGCATCTTGATTCTAGTTGCCGATCTGGCTTGTCTGATTACTTCTTGAACTCTGTCTGCTCCGTTTGCTTCTCCTCCCCTGATCAGTTCCTGACTATGGTACAAGCACCATAGTCAGGAACTGACTATGGTACAAGCACCATAGTCAGTTCCTGACTATGGTGCTTGTACCCTGACCACCCTCCAGCCTGTACCTCTGCCTCTGATTTTCTCTGTCAGTGTATGACCTGGTCTGTCCAACTCTGCTACTCTTCCTATAGTCCCCAGTACCTGCCTACCATCCAGCTGTGCCTGCTGTTCCACAGTCTAGAGGCATTCCTCATCATATCAGACTCTGCTACTAGATACATGATAATCAGATGAAGAATGATGAAACAGAAGAAGATATGAAGAATGACAAACAGAATATGAGGTGAAGAATGACAGAAACAGAATAGGGAATAAAGAATGACAGAAACAAAAAAAGAGCTGAAAAATTACAGAAACAGAAGAATAGCTGAGAATTACAGAAATATAGAAGGATCTGACGACTAAAAGAAACTGAAGAGGAGCTGAATAATGATAGAAACAGAAAAGGAACATAAAAACAACAGAAACAGAAATGTGAGTCATGGCAGTTTACATAAAGTGATGAAGGGACAAAGAAGTGAGAGATATTATCACAGCAGCCATTAACTTACCCCTTTACTCCTGGATTGTATGTTTTTTTCTTTATATTTAAGCAAACATTTATTTATTTATTCTTGTCTTACCTTTTTGTGAGCTTGATGACCCAGAATGCTGTAGTTTTAGTCCAGTGTCTATTCTCTGGGGCTTTGTGTATAGAAATAAATAGCACAGCACGCACACACTGACAACAAATGCTAATAACACCAACGCTGCGATCGCCAGACCAACCAAAGCTCCTATACTGCAAGACAAAAGGGGAAATATTAATAAAACATTGTATATTATTAGATGACCAAGAGAACTGTGTAAAACATCAAGCATGCCTGTCACTTACTAAATAGATTATGGAGTGACATTAAAAAGCAAGTCTTTCATTCAGGTGAGTTTTTCAAATGAAACTTCTTCAACTGACGTTGGGGGGGATTTAGTCAGTGGTGGCTGGTGCTTCAAATTTTCGGGGCGGGGGGTGCAAACGAACTGAAAAATTCATAAAAATACTGAAACAAAATCATCAATTGCAGCCACTGTGCCATCAAATGCAGCCAACTGCGTCCAAATGCAGCCAACTGTGCCCATCATGTGCAGCCAACTGTGCCCATTATATGCAGCCAACTGTGTAAATATAAACATTAACAGGGAATGGGGAATTGGGGAGAAAAATAAAAAATGAATAAAAAGAACCTTCACATAAAAGACCTCAAAAGAAAATTTGTGGGTTCAGTTGGACTTTTTAGGCATGGAAAAAGTTGTCAACACAACCAATATATTCAAGAGGAATTTTTTCCCATTTATTATTAAGACAAAAATATAAACAAAAAATAAAAATTGTTTTTACAAACACAGAAAAATTATTTCCTCCTTATAACTATACATTTGAGACCTAATTGACATCCTATCGAAGGTAGTAAAGTCCACTCAAAATTTCCAAAGAGGAAAAAACAAAATACATATCTATATAAATATAGAATCGAGGATATCAACCATACAGTCGACAATTACATATATTCAGGTGCTCTACATGTTTCGCGTCTATTTGATGGCGATTCTTCAGGAGCTGATAAAAGTATTATTCCTTCATAAAATGTGTCCCAGGTAGGGAACCAACGTCACCGAGGAGGGCAGGAGAGTTGACACAGTTTTCAAACACCCATTTTTCCAAAAAGGAAAAAAAAAGGGGGGGGGGGGAGAAGAGTAGAAGTTGGACAATAAATGCCAATATGGGTTTAAAGTTGGTGGGATAACTTTAACAATGTGTTAAGCCCATAGGGCTTCGGACGTTTGGTTTTAGTAGAGTTCTTAAATTGTGGGTGACCAGGAGGTAAATGGTGATAAAGTACTCTGGGTATCCCCTGAGCTTTAAGTGCAGTGATCCCCTCCAAAAGTTATAGTGAATCAAGTTCCCGCTGGGTAAAGGGGGAAGGCATTTTACAAATAACAAATTTCACAGGGGTGAACGGCTGAATAGTCTGCCTGCTTGGTTCCCCCTCTGCCTTCCCCCTTCCCCCCTTTACCCAGCGGGAACTTGGTTCGCTATAACTTTATGAGGGGATCACTGCACTTTAGACCCGTGCCTCCTGATTGGCGGAGAGGTGGTTCGGTATCAGAAAAGAAAATATTAATTTGCTTTTCTAACAGGCTTGGATGAACTGCGAGTGCAATGCTTTGTGCTTCAAGTCCACCTTTTTTGAAGCCTATTAGAGCCTATGGCTCTAATCAGATGCTTCAAAGAAATACCCCCCGGCGCTGGAATTCATGCGCCGAAAAGGGGTCAGATGCCTGAATAGGGGGTGGCTACAGCGGCCATAGATAGATTTATGCAATGCAATGCATGAATCTATCCATGTTACACAGAGGGGGGCAGCGCCCGTGCGCCCTTAATGGACGCACCACCACTGGATTTAGTAAAACTAGAGCCCACAGAATTTGGAGCAGCTGTTCATAGTAACCAATCAGCTTCTAACTTCAGTTTGTTCAGTTAGGCTGGGTTCACACTAGTGCGAATTGGAGCCGGTTCACACATCTCTGTGACGGCTGCACAGCGAAATGCACAGGGGTCCTGTGCGTCTTTGGCTCCGTTTCAGGTCCCATTTCAGGCAAAAATTTCAGGCTTGATTCATCCCTGAAATGGAGAACAGGAATTCGCTGGAGCCCTGCTGTGAGCCACATCCGAATTAAATGTGAACCTAGCCTTAAGCTTTCACAATAGAACTTGGAATCTGAGTACTATGCACAGCTGCACCAGATTCTGTGTGCTCCAATTTTAGCATAATAAAGCTCAATTATGGTTTTGGGGCAATATTGATCATTCTCAAACCCTTTTGTGCATATATTAATCTTTAACGGCTAGCCGACCAGTTGCCGCAGTTGTACTGTGGCAACATGGCTCGGCTGCGCGAATCGCCGTTATGTTACATCGCTCACTCTAGTGGTCACTAGGGGCAAGCGCGCGCCCGCAGCTCGCCCCCAGAGCCAATGCGATGACCGCTGGGCTCCCGCGATCGCTCATAACATGGGGAGAACCGGGATCTCTGTGTGTAAACACAGAGATCCTGGTTCTCTGAGGGGAGAAGGGACAGATCGTTTGATCATACAAAGTATGAACAGCGATCTGTCATCTCCCCTAGTCAGTCCCCTCCCCCTTCAGTTAGAACACACACACTAGGAAACAGTGCCAGTGACATTTTTACAGCAATCGATGCATTTTTATAGCATTGATCGCTGTATTAATGCCAATGGTCTCAAAAATGTGTCAAAATTGTCCGATGTGTCCGCCATAATGTTGCAGTCATGATAAAAATCGCAGATTGCCGCCATTACTAGTAAAAAATAAAAATGCTATATGTAGCGCTGACATCCTCGCTTATTAATGTGTGTTTTCATGCTATAATCACAAGTCTATGGACATTTCTTTGGTTTAGTATTTTGCGCCATCTAGCGGCCAAACACTGGTACTGAACTTGAATGTTTATTGCTTTGAAGACAGCACAAAAGACATATACAGGAAGTGACTGTTGTTTTGATCAGAAGGTTGACCCTTTTACCCAGGAGGCTTGATGACCTACCCATCAACACTTTCTCTAGCAGTGCATGCTGGGTAGGACATAAAAGAAACCTGAGCAGCCATTTTAGGTTTCTTGGGATCGCATGGGAACCTGTGAGGATCTGTGTGAAGGCCCTCCCGGAGACAGGGCCCACAACCATTGCAGAGCGCAAACCTCTCTTATTTTGCGAGTGATCTGAAGCAGCCAGAGAGACAGTGACACTCGTTTGAGCATCGGAGGACCGGACTCACAGAGCGGAGCGGAATGGAGCGACAGGGCCAGCTGACAGAGAAGCAAGCTGCAGTCACTGGACCATAGTTTCTACATGGAGCTCCGATCCAGTTGGTGAGCTAGTTGCGGCCCACAGTTTGTTAACTTTCACACGCAGTTAGACTCATACACAGGTCTCACTGGAATTTATAGTTCCACGGAGGAGGAGCAGAGCAACTGACACTGAGCAGACTTGAGGCCTACCTACTCTGATATCCCAAGCCTTGTAGTATAAGTGCTGAAGTTATATCAGGAGCACCTTTACCTCAACTTAACTTACTTTAACCTGTGGATTACAAATCACAAGGAATTATTTTAGTTAGCGAAGACTAGAAGACCAAAGACCAAGTATGTGAGATCTCACGCATAGCTTAAAAAGTAAGGGGAGCTCCCGGGTATTTATCTATATGTATATTGTTTGAAATTGTTTATATTGATTTCCATTGTACTGTCGTCCTATGTTGGGTTGACAGCGCAATTACTGTAATCACCTCTTTGAATATTTTTGCAGTAAAATACACTGTTGTTTAAGCATCCAGTTGTGTGGCGTACTGTTTTCCAACAGCTGGTGGAGCCAGTGGATCCCGAGGTTATAATACAGGTACCTTGCATTGTATTATATTGTACTGTATTGTATTGCACCACAGCTGTGTCAAGGGAATAGAGAGTCAAGTTAGTGGGGTGTTGCTACTAGAGTGCAGGCCCAAATCAAATCAGCCGCTCCTTCGGGGATCAGTGCTACATATAAATCTATCCCCTATTTTGTAGACGCTATAAGTTTTGCGCAAACCAATTAATATACGCTTATTTTTTTACCAAAAATATATAGAAGAATACATATCAACCTAAACTGAGGAAAAAAATTTTTTTATTCTATTTTAGTTTTTTATATATATTTTTGGGGGATATTTATTATAGCAAAAAGTAAAAAATAATGCTTTTTTTTTTTTAATTGTCGCTTGTTTTGTTTATAGCTCAAAAAATAAAAACCGCAGAAGTGGTCAAATACCACCAAAAGAAATTTCTATTTGTGGGAAAAAAAAGGACGTCAATTTTGTTTGGTTGCAACGTCGCACGACTGCACAATTGTCAGTTAAAGCGGCACAGTGCCGAAACGCAAAAAGTGCTCTTGTTAGGAAGGCCTGGCAGGCTGTTAGTTCTGCTTGAGGATATTCATTAACATATTCTTAGCTCAAGACCTTACACTGAAGAACATAATATAAGTAATAGAGGGATGGAGAGAAGGGTTAAGGGTTGATCTGACCAAAACTTATAGTTCAGTTATACATGGAGTCTGGTGGGCATGTGAACGTCAGATCATGGGGATTAATATAGCATCGGACCTCCTATGTATGTCTAAAGTGTTAACCTGTAAAGCATGGGTCTCCAAGACCAGTTTATTGTCCTTCAGACTTTAGGAGGACCAATTTATGACCAGCGGGGACAGAACTGGCCCAGGACCGGCATCAGTGAAAATAAACATGGCCTCAGGGTTGATGGCCAATAGAAGGAGGAGGAGTAGTTCCCCTATTAGTAGAATAAATAGTATCCCATCATTTATATCAGTGGAAGAAATAGTGCCCTAATGTTGGTGTCAGTGGGAGGAATAGTGCCTTATATCAGTGGGAGGAATAGTGCCCCAAGGGCCAAATAAAGGCTATCAAAAGACCGAATCTGGCCCTCGGGCTGCAGTTTGAAGACCCCTGCTGTAAAGGCTTTTAAAGCATCACCTGTGGATAGTAACATTTACATTGCTTGCCGCCATTGCATGGGCCTGAGCAATTTTAAAGCGTGACATGTTTGGTATTTATTTACTCGATGTAACATCTTTTATATTATATCAAACAATTGGGTATTATATTGTGTCCATTTGTCCATTAAAATCCAAAAAGTGTATTTTTCCCTCCAAAATATTGCATTTGAAAAACACAAATACAGTGTGCCATAAAAAATTGCAACACCCACTGTTTTATTCTCTACAGCCGCTGCTTAAAAAAAAAAAAAAAATTGCTGATTTTTACATGTAAACAAAATGCCAGAAAAGGCCTAGTCTTCAAGTTAATAATCAAGTACAGTATATAAAGAATCTAATAGGAATAAAGAAACCTCTTATTAAAGGCCTTGCCAGGTGAGGGAACTTGGGACATGACTAGGATAGTACAGATGTACCCAGTCAGCCTCAACTGCTTGGCCACCCTCAGCTCTACAGTAATCTTTTCCCATTAAAAATACTATATAATACTATATATAATCTATATAATCTATGTAATCTAAACAGGAAATGTTCCTCTCATTGGAAAGATATACTCTCCCCTCCTGCTGAGCCTTCAGGACAAGTGAAGAGAAATCTCCCTAATGAGACACATATGGCAAAAAAGAAAACTGTCCGAGTTTAACCCTCCCTTACATATGGCAAATCATGAATTTTTTGTGCAAATAATAAATATATATACTGTATATATGGCTGATTTAATTTGTGTGCTAGGCTCATTACAATATTGATTTTTAAAATAAAGGTGAACATGTTTTTTTAGGCCATAAAATAACTGCTTAGAAAGAGGACCAAATGGAGCCCCATACTTACAGATCGGCAAAGCCGAGGGTTCCAAAAAGAGATCCCCCAGGATTGTTTCTGTGACAATTGTTTTCAATAGATTTTTAGTTTTTCTAGAAATACTGCATACAAGGATATACTTCTGAAGAAGCGAGCAGTGGCTCGTGAAACGCGTCAAGTTCTTTAATGCTTGTACCATTCTAGTAACAATGCATGTGAATGTTTTCAACCAATTTGTCATCATGTTAACAGCTTGGCGTATATGTTTGTGCATTACTCAGGTTACAATAACCATGTTAATATGTTTTACTCTACTCCCTTGGCTCCATGCTTGCCTCGGTTAATGTCCCATTGTCTACTTTCAATCTTTTTTTTTTATATATATTTAAAAAAAAAAAACATGTGGGTAATTTATTGCATTTGTTTGTCCTAAAAATCACTTTAGTGTGAATTTTACTGAATTTTGCGGTAATATTGTGTGACATACAAAATTGGAAATCCAACTATTTTATTCTCTAGGATGTCTGCTTTCAGAAAATATATAATGTTTGGGGATTTTATATAATCTTCGCGGCTAAAATAATTTTTTAATCGTGTGCAAAAGATGCAAAAACAGCTCTGGCAGCGGAAAAGTTAAGGAGGTTGTTGCAATAACAGCTGTCAGTAAATTCTAACAGAAAATACACAAAACGTTTCTAAGATACAAAAGATCTCAGTGCATCTTATTGTAAAAAAAAAAGAACATTAAGAACCTTTTTTGATGTCTGAATAAAAGAGAATTTGTTTTACAGGGAGGCATGCTGATAAAAATATTGGGGGTTATTTACTAAAGGCAAATCCACTTTGCACTGCAAGTACACTTGGAAGTAAAGTCACCGAGGGGGATATGCAAGGAATACGCAAGGAATATGCATACACAAGGAATATGCATATCTGAGGGGGATATGCATGGAAAATAAAAAAACAGCATTTTAGCTTGCACATGATTGGATGATAAAATCAGCAGAGCTTCAACTCATTTCAAATCTACCCCTAATGCCGCGTACACACGACCAGACTTTTCAACATCAAAAGTCTGACGGAATGATTCCGGCAGACTATTCGATCGTGTGTGGGCTGCAGCGGACTTTTGATTTGCAAAAGTCTGACAGACTTTAGAAATGGAACATGTTTCAAATTTTTCCACCAGAACTCCGCCGGACCCAGTTCCTACCGAGAAATCCGCTCGTGTGTGTGCTAGTCCGATGGACAAAAACCGATGCGAGGGCAGCTATTGGCTACTGGCTATGAACTTCCTTATTCTAGTCTGGTCGTACGTCATCACATTCAAATCCGTCGGACTTTGGTGTGATTGTGTGTGGCCAAGTCCGTTCATTCGGAAAGTCCGTCAGAACTCTGTCAGAACTCCGTCAGAACTCCGTCGAAAGTCTGTCGGACCTAAGTCTGGTCGTGTGTACGCGGCATTAGATTTAGAGCGACTGCACTTCCAAGTGCACTTTCAGTGCAAAGTGGATTTACCTTTTGTAAATAACCCCCATTGCATATATTTTATTATTGATATTAAGACCCCTTTCACAGTGGAGGCCTTTTTCAGGCTCTTTAGTGCTAAAAATAGCTCCTGAAAAAAGCCTCATATGCAATCCCAGTGTAAAAGCCTGAGTGCTTTCACACTGGGGCACTGCACTGGCAGGACGTCAAAAAAAATCCTGCAAGCAGCTTCTTTGAGGCACTTTAGGAGCGGTGTATACATCGCTCCTAAAGCTCCTCTGCCTTGGCAGAGGTGCTTTGCAGGTGATTTTAACCCTTTATTCAGCCGCTAGTGGGGTTTAAAAGCACCCCGCTAGCACCCAAAAAGCACAGCAAAAACTATGGTAAAGCGCGGCTAATACTAGCAGCACTTTACCGCTGATGCCCCCACACTGGCAGTGTGAAAAGGTTCTAAAAGTCAACAAAATATTTTAAACTGTGTGCTGTTTAGTTTTGACCAACAGTCCTCAGGAAATACATTGTTCAATTCGAAAGAGGAGTTCAATGACAGGCAACAAAATGAATACGGGAAATGGAGGACCTTAACTATGAGGATCTACTACATAGATTACAAGTTATCTACACTGGAGAAGAGGTGTTTGAGGGGTATATGATTCCATTGCACAAATACTGTATATCAAAGGTAATTCCAGTAACCGTAATATTCTGTTTACTCTAAGGTCCTTGAAGAGGACACATAGCCATGATTAGAGTTTAACATAAGGGCAATAATATAGTTCGGCAGAACTGTGTAAAGTAGTTGTGCCACATCCAATAGTTCAACTACATGGAAAGGACCCCCTAATGATGGGCTTTACTGGCACGTACAAACAAAAATCAAAAAAGGTATTTTCTTTATTGAATGTATATAAAAAATCACATAAAAATATTAAGTGGATACATATCATAAGAATTTATAGCAATAATAGTAACAAAACACATGGCTATACATAATTGGCTATAGATGCGATCACCCTACGCGTTTCGGAGCTGAAAGTAGTCTCCTTCTTCAGGGGTGTGAATGCAACATAGGATAAGGTTCTATTGAATAACAGATAGCAAAATATTAGAACAGGCAAATGATAAAGCATGGAGGGTTGAAGACAGGATGAAATGCAATTGGTACTCACATAGCTTAGTGTAATAGCAGTTGAATGTATCTCACAGTTTAAAAGAACAGTAAACAATGCCGGATGGATTGCACGTCTTGCCAGTATTCAAGGTTTCCCAGGAGGGGGAAAGGGAAAGATGATGGAGCAAAAACGCGTCGTTTGTAACTGAAGTTACTTAATCTGTTATTGCCGAGGCAAAAAATCCCATGCACACTTCCCTGAAAGACCCTTGTAAAGAAAATAAGGGAAATAGATGGTAGCTGGGCCAATGACAGGGAAACACTGGGGCTGGCAAAAAAGTGCCAGGTCAAAGGGAAAAAGGAGGAAAAAACAAGCATGCATAGATAAGTACAAAACAGCAAATTATTGAATGGAAAAAGGCTAGATCAAAAGATGCTTGTTATCAGTACTGTATTTATCAATCTCCATGCTCTATATCCACCCAGATTAAATGGGCGTGGGGTATATTAACCACATTGCTAGTAAGCAATAAATTATATATGAGTAAATAAATAATTAGCAATAATTATATATATATTTATTCAATGTTAAAGCAAATGGAGAAATACACGTATATAATTCAAATGTATGAATATGCTAGGAAACATAGGGGGGATGAGGGGTTAAATTGAGTAGTATTGTGCCGGATCAATAATTAAATGTGTATAGGGTAAGTAAAAATGAATAAAGTAGATGATATATTGTCGACCGCCTATATATATATATATATATATATATATATATAGACAGCTGAAAGCATGACATTGCTACAGACAGGGCAAAGCAGCATCAGCAGCCCTGTATGTATTCCTATACACGTACTGGCTAATAAAGAGAGGTGGGAATGTGGGAAGAATAGCGACAAACTTCATACCTATGAGGCAGCAGCTGGTAGATAGTCAAAGACTGCGAATCATCAGACTGGTGTCCCGCATGTGAGATCTGCGGGCTGCCAGACGGACGAGTGCCGGTGTATATAAGTAGGACTCCAATCAGCTGGCGTGGAGGTGATTGCACCAGCTGATGGAGAACAGAGGACCCAGCTGGAGCCAGCCCCCTGAGTGGTGTGCGCGCGGTCCTTCCCCTAGTACGCATGTCAAAAGACAGAGTTGTCGGAGCTACACCCGCCGACACAGACAAGCCTCTCCGGCGGACAGTGCATATCCGCCGGAGTGGCAAGATGGAGGATGGCTGGTGGATCCATCATTTAAAAGCCACCCAGCCTCCGGGCCTTAATGACAGTATAAGGTTCAAACCCTTCCTTGAAGGGTTTGTCTCAGGTGGTAGGGACTAGGAGCAGTAATAAAAAGAATTAATTAATAATATATATATATATATATATATATATATATATATATATATCATTTTTTTTTCCGTTATGTTTGCATCTATATATTGTGTTTACATTGCATTAATTATTGTGTGGTATATTTATATTGTATCTGAAGAAGGAGACTACGTTCAGCTCCAAAACACGTAGGGTGATCACATCTATAGCCGATTATGTATAGCCATGTGTTTTGTTACTATTATTGCTATAAATTCTTATGATATGTATCCACTTTATATTTTTATGTGATTTTATATACATTCAATAAAGAAAATACATTTTTTGATTTTTGTTTGTACGTGCCAGTAAAGTCCATCATTAGGGGGTCCTTTCCATGTAGAGTTTAAAAGAAAGGAGGTCGGACATTCCAACGGAAAATGTTCAATCGGACCGCGTTGTCGGATAATCTGACCGTGTGTGGGCTCCATCAGACTGTTTCCGTCGGAATATCCGACCGACAAAGTTTTAGAGCTAGGCTATAAAATTTTCCAACAACATGATCCGATCGGACTTCGTTCGATCGTTTGTAGAGAATTCCGATCAGACAAAGTGCCACGCATGCTCAGATCAAATTCCTAGACCAAAGCTATTGGCTACTAGCCTGAACGTAGTCCAGTCGTAACGAAACAACGGCATCACGTTACGAACGATTGGATTTTCCGACAACTTTCTCCGACCGTGTGTATGCTACACCAGTTTCAGCCAAAACCTGTCGGACAAAATCCGACTAATTTTGTTGTCGGAATGTCCGACCGTGTGTACAAGGGCTTAGCGCAGTTAAATGGTGGCACTCCCTTCCCCAGGAAGTGGCACTAGCTGAGAGTATTGACAGCTTTTTTCTTTATTGAGCTTCTTAGGTGAGGTTTGCTTGAAAAAAAATAAAACATTTTTTTTAAAGCTTGGTTCACACTAGCCCGACTCCAAAGTCCCTCGACTTTCAGTGCAACTTTGATACAACTTTTTACACTCTGTGGCATTGAAGTCCTATTAAAGTCGGACCAAAGTATTGCAGAAACTGTTTCTAAAGTCGAACAGACTTGTGTAGTATCAGTTAAAGTAGAGCTCTACCATAAAGTCGGAACCCTCCTCCCCTCCAGTGCCACAATTGGCACCTTTCAGTGGGTAGGGGGGTGCAGATACCTGTATAATACAGGTATTTTCACCCACTTCCAGGCATAGATAGCCACATAATCTGCGGGTATTTTTGCCACGTCCTGTCCCTTCCCCGCTGTCTGCTGGCAAACACATGGGTCCCAGAGACAGCAGGGACCGTTTGTATTGCGCAGCGCGACTCACGCATGCACAGTAGGGAACCGGGAAGTGAAGCCACAAGGCTTCACTTCCTGATTCCCATACTGAAGATGGCGGCGGCAGCACCCGAGAGCCGAGCGACAGATCGGTTTCTGGTGCCGACATCGCGGGCTCCCTGGACAGGTAAGTGTCCATATTTTAAAAGTCAACAGCTGCAGTATTTGTAGCTGCTGACTTTAAAAAAGCTCCCATAGGGAAACATCGAATTTCATTTGTTACCTGACTTGGGTTCTCACAAGTCGAATCCTATGTCGCACCACTGGTGAACCAAGCCTTATGGTTAGCCTTTTTTATTTATTTTAACATTCTTTTTTTGCTTTCCTTTTTTGTATGCATAGCTTAGCATTCTTGGTAATAGTTTTTAGTCTACTGTTTTACTGTTTTCTGCTGAACAATACCATCAAACAATGATGCTAATGTGAAGCAATTTTTTTTGCACAAGGGTCCAGGATAGTTGGAACTAGATTTTGTAACCCTCAAGAACAATTTAAAACCCATTACGCCATTAAAAGCCACCAAAAAATGATTGAAAGTAGAAGTATAGGCTAAAAAAAAGCATATTGTGCAGCGTCTGACGGATCAATGTCCCTAGTAACGCAAAAAAAGTTATACAGCAAAAATAAGTGTGCATATATAGCACTGACTCCCAAAGGAGCGGCTGATTTTAATGGGCTTACCTTCTTCACCTCGATTTGTGTCTAGGAGTTTCCCGTGGTAGATGGCCCAGAAACAATAGAGACTGATGACAGATCCGCTTAAAGGGATTTTTATTTGCAAAAACTTAGTTAACAACAGTCTCTCAGTATAGGATCAGAGGGTTAGGTGAAAAGTCCAGGTACTCTCATGCCGCATACACACGATCGGAATTCCGGACAGAAAAAGACCGATGAGAGCTTTTTAGCTGTCTGAATTTCCGCCAGCCAAAAATTGATAGCATGTTCTCAATTTTCCCGATGGAAAAACTTTCTATCGGTAATTCCGATCATGTGTATGCAATTCCGACACGCCAAAAATCACGCATGCTCAGATTCAACTACGAGACAGAAGCTATTGGCTACTGGCTATTGAACTTTCTTTTTCTAGTCACGTCGTACGTGTTGAACGTCACCGCGTTATAAATGATTGGAATTTTATGTGACCGTGTGTAGGCAAGACAGCTTGAGCCGAATTCCGTCGGGAAAACCATCAGAGCTTTTTCCGACGAGAATTCCGATCGTGTGTACGCAGCATCATAGCCAAAGTCAGTATATAAGAACTTTCTTACTTTGAATAAAATCCAGAGAATAGCCATTCACAACTGGATCTTCACCCTAGTTAGATAGTCCTTCTCTCACCAGGCCTAGCAGCCAACAGGGTGCTTGAGTCAAGAACAAGTCTCTGCCACAGACTTTGTTGTAGAACATGAACATGAATAAGTCTCTGCCACAGACTTTGTTGTAGAACATGAACAGGAAATTAGAAAACTTGTAGAACACTTGTGTGGTACCAGTATCTTGCAGCCGGTCCGGCGATACCGCACGAGATTGGATTCGCTTAGGTCCTTCAGCTTTACCAGGCTCTTGCTAAGAAGCCAACCCTTGCGTGGCCTTCTTCTGAAGAGTCCTCCCCTGGATAACTATGAAGTTACTGAGCCTCTCCATAACCAGAGATGGCACCAGACCACCTCCGAATCCTTGCTTTAGTTTCTTTGCCTCGGGCTAGCCAGCCCCGAGATGTAGTCAGGTGGATCTGCACCCCAGGCCATAGTCATCCTGGGGGCTGGTCAGGAGGACCGGGACCATGGAGTCAGAACATACTTCTGGACCGGAACTCCGAAACACGTGACATCCGCATCTTAAGTACCCTCTCCCAGAAAGCACAGCAAGAGTGACACTCCCACTGGGCTGACTCAGAGAGAAAGTAACCTTAGAGCACCCAACCAGACTGTGTTTTCATACCTGCCAGAAGTGACAGCGCCCCCTATGGCCAGGCCGAACATCCTATAGTCCAGTCAGACTGATGCTGAGGTAAAAATTTGAAATAATTATACCCAAACCAAACTGAAGTTTAGGTGTAACATTAAATTTCAAAAACACATAGCGCGTGCTCTTCAGGAGCCGGCGCTACACATACAAACACAAACATCACTATAAAAATAAAGTCATATTTTTTCACAAATATTGGGAAAATAAATAAATAAAAAGGAGTCAATTCAGACAGGAATAAATATAAAATGCCAGCCTCCCACCAGTAGAATGCACGATTCTTGAAGCACACACGTGCCCTTGTGCCCTTCACCACATGAATGAGCCTCTTACCAGATTATGTTTATCTTAAATTACAGAGATTAACGAGCCATGTTAAAATTTAGATGAAAACTGGTATAGAAATGAGAACCACAGAAAATAGAGTAATTAATAAAATAAGGATGAAAAATAAGAAATAAAAATCAAAAATGTAAATAAAAGTAAAGAGGATGTGAAAAAAACTATTTTAAAACTATTTTTCATTTCATTGGTATGTATATATGCATTATATTTTTTAATTCACAAGATGGCACTAGAGAGGTTTACCATTTAGGATCTTGATAAGTTGATGATTGTGCAATATTAGCTGTCATTGGCCGTTTTATGGAACCCTACCCTATAGAGCAGTGATGGCCAACCTTGGCACCCCAGATTTTTTGGAACTACATTTAACATGAAGCTTATGTACTGTGCAGTGTAGTTGAGCATCATGGGAAATGTAGTTTCAAAACATCTGGAGTGCCAACATTCACACTGCTATGGAGTCTAGATATTTCAGATGTGGGTTCCTTTATCTTTTCTCTATTGTATATATTGGGCATTTTTTTTGTCCACAGCTTGACCTCTAGTGCCTGGTCTTTACTTGGCGCAATCTTTGAATAGGTTATTTTAAGCTATTAGAATGCATTTGCATACGGATCCATTAATGGCTGAGACTATATATACAGTATATATCAGTTGTGATGTTGCTTGTTGTTGCTCCCATCCCCCTGATGATGCGTATTGATACGGAATGCGTAGGAAGGGGCTTAACTCTTGACGTTTTTATCACTGCATTCTGGTCTATCTTTTAAATTGTGAGTACGTCTGTTTTTTCTCAACAAAAGTGGAGTTTTATATTTTTTTTGTTTTTTTGTTTTTTGTTTGAGTGGTAATGGCTACTTTCAAAGTTTTGTTGCCGTCTGTCTCACCTTTTTATTTGTACCAGTAACCATGGTCACTGATAAAGAAAGGGGAACCCCAAATTGGCTCAAGAACAGGAAGAAAGGGGAAATAATCCCAGAAGGAACACCCTTTCCAGGGACAACTGTCAAACAGAGCAATTCCCATCACTTCAGGAGATTTTGTATAACTTCCTGATGCACCTCTAGGGCAGGAAGTAAAGACATTTTTTTTTTAATAAACATGCAATACAGAGTTAAACTATGTCTGGCCTTTGTTCTTTTGCATAACATCCTGCATGGGGTCACCCGCTGAGGTGACTAGAACTGGAAGCACCTAGGAAGCCCAGGAATGGTGTTTATGCTAGTGGTTCACTGCTGAAAGCCTGGAATCATCTAAATTTTAACATGTCCTGTTGATCTCTGTGATTGGGGCCCGACATAATCTTGTAAGAGGCTCATTCATGTGGTGAAGGGCACAAGGCCACGTGTGTGTTTCAAGAATCGTACATTCTGCTGTTGGAAAGATGGAATTCTATATTTATTCCTGTCTGAATGGACTCACTTCTTTATATTTATTTATTGTCACAATATTTAGGAAATAATTTGACTTTATTTTTATAGTGATGTTTGTGTTTGCACACTTATTTTTGGTCTATAACATTTGATGTCATCTTGTATTCTGATGAATGATAGGTGCAGTTCTTTTGATTGTTTCACACTAAGCGCAATTTTTTTCAGTTTTATTATAATGCGAAAAATGTACTTGTAAGTTCAATTAAACTTTTAATGAGTCCAAAATGTGCTTTCTTCAATTCCTTATTCAGATGACAGCAATGTTGTGCTCACAAGAACTACTGTGCAACTCGGTGATGCCAAAGTGCTGGCTCCTGTCCTGTGCTGAGTGATACCAATTGCACTCCATCTCTTTTCCTGGCTAGCAGTCTCCAGAGTGGTGCCAGCAGTGGGAAAGAAGAGATCTTCAGGTAAGTGTGAAACATTACACTGGGAAAGTGTAATGAGCTTTCACACTGATATGCTGTAGTTTATTCACACCGCGGGTGCAGTGTCATGTACCTGCTGCTTTTCTGCAGGTTTGCTATGCTTAGCCATAGACTTCTATTATATCCTGTTGTTTTACTACCCCAACTTGTGGGGTGTGAATGAGCCCTAAGGTGTTGCTGCTGAATGCAACTAAGGGCTTATTTAGTGCTCCTCCTCTGAAAAGCAATCCCAGTGTGTGTTGATAGGTGGTGAGGAGGTGAGGAGGAGATATGTTGCCTTCTCACCACCTGATTTAAACCCATGATTGCCTTGCAATGCACACGTTTGCAACACGTTAGTACAGCAATTAGAGGTTTAAATCAGGTGTGAGGAGGCAAAAATGTGCCCAGTGATCTTTGACGTCTCCCATGTTGTTCTGGTAGATCTCCACTTCTTTAAGTTTGCCTACCCCTGCCCTATAGACGTGCGTGGTGGGAACCCACATTAGCACTCACAGCAAATATTTGATAAAACTTATGTAGGCAAGGAACATTTGGGGACCCAAAATTAATTAAACCAGAAAAGTGCCTTTAGTTGTACTTTAACATTGCTTTGCTCATGCAAACAAATATATTTTGGCAAACGATTGAAATTTGACATAATCTCCTGATTTTTGCGAACATTTTGGTGAAAAAAACCTCTCAATTACACTCATTTCTATTTCTACAAGACGCTGCCTTTCTTCTCTCTCCTTTTCTCCATCATTACTTTCTGTCTGCTGTGCCAATCTCAAATACCCACAGCAACCAATCAGCAATACTGAAATCATTTCCCAGTGTTGCTTCTTAGTTGTACAAACCTTTTTACATATTTATAGATTTCAGTGACTTGTCACTTTCTGAATAAGTCATCGTGTCATCCTGCACATTAGAAAAAAAACACAGTTTAATGAAAAGCTTGATGTACCATGTAATTTCCATAACTCCTTCTTGCCAGTTAATTTATGATGTACAGTTATATTCTGCAGCATGGGATAAAACAAATCCACATAATTTACAGCTGGCTCCTTATTTTTGACTGTGATCAATACTTCCTAGCTGAGGCAATAATAATGGTAAAACACGACTTCTACAGTTTAGCACATGCTTCATTAAATTGGAAGTCCATGCAAAATCTAAAATTCCTGCATTTATAGACACCAGGGATTTAACACTAACTCTCTATCCCTGGAAAGAAAAGATGGGTATACATACATACCTTTTTGGAAGCCGATCTGGCCCACTCTGACCCGATCTACAGTGCCGGAAGCTCTACAGAGGACACAGATGACAACTGTGAAATGAATAGGAAGTGACATCACACATAGAGTTACTATTGGGCTTCCATTGTCCTCTGTCTCCTCCGCACCCACCTACACAGAAAAGCCGTAGCTGACAGCTCAGCATGGGATCTGGTCGGAGAGGGTCAGATTGGCTTTCAAAAAGGTATGTATACTAATTTTCTTTACAGGGATAGAGAGGTTAGTGTTAGATCCCTGGTGTCTATAGATTCCGGGGTTTTTAGGTTTTGCATGGACTTCAACTTATCATCTTTCCTTCCCCTTAGAGTATGCTTCTATATGCTAATTGAATGAGCATAAAATAGTTCTGCTTCAGTTAAAGAGGATCTCCAGGAACAGTTACACTTTTCCACTTCAGCTCATTAACTTCTACAAAAGAAATGAAGACCATAGGAAGCCACGTGCAGCAAGACCCCCTATCTGAACTCAAATCATTACTCTCCATGGGTCAGCTTATCAAATTGGCATACATTTGTTTAATTTACACAGTTACATAGTTAATGGTTGAAAAAAGATGCAAGTCCACCCAGTTCAACCAACATAGAAAAAAACACACAAACAAATAGAAAACCTCCATATATGTAATCCTATACCCACAGTTGATCCAGAGGAAGGCAATAAAACACAATCCTATTTTTTCCAGTGGGGGGGAAAACATTCCTTCCTGATCCCCCAACAGGTAATCAGGTATTTCCTGGATCAACTTTACCTATAAATATTAGTGTTCAGTTATATTATGTGTATTTAGGAAAGAATCCTTTTTTTATATAACAATCTACTGAGCTGGATAGAAAACAGCTCTTGAGGGAGTCTAGCTTCTGTTAAAGTGTATATAAACCTAAAAACAAAATGTAATATTTTGCAGCTTATTAGCCCTCAGATGTGGCTTCATTCGTTTCCTTTTTTTGATTCTGCCAAAACCCCTCTTCCTGTCCCCCCAGGTCTACCCTAATTTCTCCATTGTATTTATGGAGGAAAAAACAGGTTTCATGGTGGATTGAAAGGACTCGTAGTTTACACAAGAAAGATAATGTTTTTGCTCTCTGTTCAGCTCACAGGGAATGACAAGGTCACTGCATTTCTTACAAGATCAACATTTTTTTTTCCATACTTGCTGAAAATGTTCTTAGTCCTAAAAATGAAAACCAACACAGTCATTAAATCTAAGTAGCAATATATCTCATTTATTGTTTTTTTGGGGTTTACTTCAGCCCTGGAAAGATTTACCCATTTCCTAACCAGGCCATTTTGACAATTGTGGGGTCGTGCAACGTAGTACCCAAACGAAATTGATGCCTTTTTTTCCCCACAAATAGAGCGTTCTTTTGGTGGTATTTGATCACCTCTGCGGTTTTTATTTTTTGCTCTATAAACAAAAAAGAGCGAAAATTTTGAAATAAAAACAAAATTTTTAACTTTTTTGCTATAATAAATATCCCCCAAAAATGTAAAAATAATGATATCTTCCTCAGTTTAAGCCAATATGTGTTCTTCTACGTATTTTTGGTAAAAAAATCCCAATTAGCGTATATTGATTGTTTTGTGCAAAAGTTATTGTGTCTACAAAATTGGGGCTAGATTTATGGCATTATTATTTTTTTTTTTTACTAGTAATGGCAGTAATTTTTAGTGAGACTGTGACATTGCTGCGGACAGATCAGGCACTTTTTTTGGGACCAATGATATTTATACAGTGATCAGTGTTATATAAATAAACTGATTGCTGTATAAATTACACTGGTAGAAAAGGGGTTAGCACTAAGGGAGATCAAAGGGTTAAATGTTCCCTAGGGAGGTGCTTTCTAACTGTGGGGAAAGTACAGGGAGTAGAGAGATTGCTGTTCCTAATCACGAGGAACAGACAATCTCACTCTACTCCCCTTACAGAACGTGGATCTGCTTTTTTTACACTGGCAGCTCCCTGTTCTGTCTCTCTGTGGAGTGATTGCGGGTGGCCGGCGGACATTGAGTCTGCTGGACCCCCTGATTGGCTCCCCCACTAGCGCATGGGCATGCACCCGATGTACAATGATGGCGATTCGCGCAGGAGAGCCAAGCTGCCGCAGTACAAATGTGGTGGCTGGTCGGGAACCAGTAAAGATGTTCTCCAGGAAAGGCTGCAAAATTTCTACAACAGCTGTTAATCTTCCATTGAAAAGTTGAAGGTTGGATGAGACCAGAGCCCTTATCTGAACTCAGCTCATTGACTTTAATGGGAGAGCTAAAGTCCATGTGAAGTCAGAGACCTTATCTAAGCCCAGTTCTTTGGAGGCTGTTTAATAGGTACCTATTTATTTCTGACATTTCTATCCATACAGCATCTACCCTCACAAACAATGTCAGCACATCAGATTTTAGATATACGTTCTTCATGGACGTCAATAAGCACATGACTCTAAATTTCTAGACAGTCCTTTTCTAAATTTCAAAAAAGTCTCCCTACCCGCAATCCAGCCTCAGAGTAAATACTTACCTAACCTTCATCTCCACTGGATACACTGAAAATTGCAGCATGATTCATGGGGAATGATGAGTACCCCAACTCCCATTAGAAGACACTCCAGCCCAGTACCAAAGTGTCTCCTTATGAGATTTGGGATGCTCATTATTCCCAGACCAATTGTGATTCACCCTCGCCTAGGTGTGTTCAGCAGAAGACGAGGGTAAGGCAAGTAAACATTCAATTTTTTCCAATGTACATTTTCGCACCTGTAAACGATAATGTTTTTTACAGGTTTGGGGGGGCCTTGATATACTGAGTGAACCTCGCATTGTATTTCCAGGTTCGTTATAAAGTTAAACTCCAGAAATCAACTTACAAACTAAAGTGAAATACATAAGCTGTTTTACCTACCTAAGGATTTGTATTCCTGTCTATCCAGTCCTGAAATTTGCCCAGCCCTTTCTCTGTTATAATTAGGAATATAGTGGTGTAAACTCTCAACCCTCAACCAAAAGCCTGCTGATTGGACAGTAAAGGAACAACAGCAGATCTGATGAGCTTATCCTTCTTCTTTCTTTTCTTTTGTCTTGTCAGAACACAGAGAGTGCAGCTACAAATTTATGGTTACCAATTCATGCTCCATCATGCCCCATCATGTTGGACAGGCTACCTGGCCACAGCAATTTTTGTGACTGCCCAGTTTTTTCTCATTGTCTGCAGTTTCCTACCTGCAGTCCAGTGCTACACTATGCACCTATGATGTGGCTGGTGAAGGAACCCAAAATTGTTGGGCTTCTGTGTATAGCTAGCAAATTTGAAGAAGCCTATACCCTCCTATCTGTCCTATCTGCAGACAGATATGAGGATATACTGTAGGTAAATATAACCATCATAGTCACCGTGTAGCCACTAGCCAGTGTTTACATGGCACAAATAACTGGCAGATTGCCTGGAACATGGGACAGTGACTGTGGCAGAAAAAAAAGTATTCATAACTTCTCCACGATAATCAGAATTGTGAGCTATTGCAATCACATTGACCTTACAGCACTTGAAGTTCAACCTTATAAAACAATATCACATGTATGTGCTTACATGTATAGGATTGTTTTGGATGATGTATTGCATTCTTTCATTTACAGATTGTTATTATTATTATACAATATTTATATAGTGCCAAAAGTTTGCACATCACTTTACAGCATGAGGGCGGGCAGCACAGTTACACTACAATTCAATACAAGAGGAATCAGATTGGTTTATGTTCTGATATTAATTTAACTGATATCCAATCAGTACTTAGAGGTGTGGTTTCCTCCTTAGTGCTTTGTTTCCAGCCTCCCACCACATGTCTTATTACATTCACATACTCATTTCCAGAATTTTTTGACCCTCGTGTGTTCTATTGATGATTTTTGAACTCATTTAGTGCAGATCTTTATAGCAAAGAAATTTATCAACAAATGTTAATTAAATTTCAGGTATTAAAAGCATGTTGCAAGCTGGGAAGCCTTCTACAGTACAAAGCTAATCTATAATGAGTCATATATTCTTTATCTAAGCCCTGTCCTTTCCAAACTGTATTCTGCTGTAAAACATTATATTCAATTTTACGTTGAGCATATAGAAATTATACAGTGAGCCTGTTTTATATGCAAATTGATTCTTCAGAATGGCAGAATGAACTTCTACTGTTATGGGTAGCAGCAATTGTTCCTATACATTACATGTAAGGTAACATAAATATATATTAGGAATACTTTCGAATGTAATACTGATCATTTACAAAACCCAGCAAGGGATTATATAGTTTAAAGAAAAAAATGAATCACTTTAATTTTTTTAAGTGGTAAAATAGACATTATACAGTATGATTGCTACACAAGCAGGCACATAACCATTATTTTTTGGATATTTTTTTTTTCAACAGATAGAAATATGAATTGAGGAATTGGGAAACGGGGAGGGAGGGAGTTAAAAAGAGATGAAAGCAGGAGAGGGGAGGCGTTAGGAAACGGTATGAATTGAATGTTGTAAAAGTGAAGGTGTTTACATTAACTAGTGTGGATTATAATGTAATGATTTAATAGGATGATAGTATAAGTGTGGATAACAATGTAGTAATGCAATGTACTATTTAGCCATGAAAACATTTTTGAACATAGAACATTGTAAAATATCAAGCCACCCTACACAGTAAGCGGGAAAGAAAACGAAGCACGAGACTCACTGGGAAATTAGCATATTAGCCTTGGGAATAGTTAACAGAAGGTACCATCAAAATGATAATGTATTGGAAAAGTATGCCCTTCCATTGCTGCTCAATTGGTGTAAGTATCTGTAGAATATGTATGTGTGAGGAACTGGGGGGTGGGAACAGGTAGTAGGAAGTTATGGAGTCAAACTAGGAAAAGGTTCACATGCTGTTCACTGCTGGCTGAGAATAGGCAAGATTTCTCTCTACAGGATTCTTCTGACTATTCATCATTGCTCCCACAAAATCTACATAGTGACACAAGTGAGATCGCTAAAAGAACACGGCTCAGAATGTACATGGCATTCAGCCCCTAACCCCTAATCTTTGATAATGACATTGCTAACAACTGACTGAAATTCAAAAGAGAATGGGATGTGTACAGCAAAGCAGGACTCTCAGACAAGTCAAAAAAGGTACACGCTTACACTCGTCTCAATTTTGCTGGTTCAGTTGCACTAGATAACTATGAGTCACTTAATTTTCATGACAACGAGGACAATGAGGATTCTGATGTCTTAATCAATACATTTGATGAGATATGCTTACCACAATGTAATACACAGACATGCATTTACATTATGGCTCGGAAACCTGATGAAGGAGTACAATCCTATACAGCCACACAGACTTCTGGCTAAATAAATGTGACTTTGGTGCACTAACAGATGAACTGATACGTGACAGGATTGTATGTGGAGTCTACAATTATGCAGTTTGTGTTCAAAGATTTAACACTGGAATCAGCCATCAGAATATATATGTTATTTGAACATTCTGAAAGGACCAACTAAGGAACTAAAAAGAGAGGCAGAAGTGTTTGTGGTGCAACAGAAAAAAAAAAAAGCAATGCAGCAACTGTGAACACACTACTGAGCACGTTTAACAAAAGGTGTAACTCATGCAACAAATGGAATCATTTTGCAAAAAGGTGGAAGGTCCAAGCCTCAAAATAGAGGTGCATGGATGACACAATTTAGTGACAGTAAACAACATGTGCACAGAATTATTGAAGTGGAAAGTAATGATCACCAAAATTGTTCTCAATGTGAAAGTGTGGACTTAATTGCAAATGAAGGAGAAATATTCACCACCTTTTCAATTGCATGCAACAAGTTTGTCAAATTGAAAATTGACACTGGTGCCAAATGCAATGTGATATCCGTATCCACATTGCACAACATTGACCTCAAAACTGAAATTGATCAGTCACATAAAGTAAACCTGATAGCTTATGGCGGTCAAACAATTCAGACACTGGGCACTTCCACCTTGGATCTATCAGGATACAAGTTGCTGTTCTACATTGTGGATAGAAATGTTAAGAGCCTGCTAGGCTTACCAGACAGAATGCATTTAAATCTAATCCAACTCAGTGCAGAAGTACATGCAGTACAACAGCAGGCTCCTGAGATGACTGCTTATGAGGACTTATTTAGAACTGACACTGTTAGTAAGCTTCCAGTGATCTATTACATGCGGATGAAATAGTATAGTCTACTGTGCGTGCCCCTGAAAGTATTCCACTTTCTATAAAATACAAAGTCTTGTAAGAGTTGGAAAGGATGACTAGACTAGGCATCATTGTACCAGTGCAGGAGGCTACCACCTGGTTGTCTGCCATGGCAGCAGTAGTCAAGAAAGATGACACTGTCTGCATATGCATTGATCCTGTGCACCTCAATAAGGCTCTCCTGAGGCCTTATCACCCATTAAAAACTGTAGAGCAAGTGATCGCTGATATACCACAGGCAAGGGACTTCACCATTCTAGATGCAAAATGTGGATTCTGGCAAATCCCTCTGGATGAGGAATCATCATTACTCACAACATTTATGACCCCATATGGGAGATACAAATGCTTACGGATGCCATATGGATTTAGAAACTGTGTTGGTATTTTTGCTAGTAAAGCATATCCAGGATGTCCAGATCAGATTTTTTTTTTGTAACTATCTTTATGGGAGAATTACAACTGTTCTTCTTCCATGATTGTATTAACTGTAATAACCTATTCATCAATGGTCAGTGGGTGAGAATTTTTTCACAGGGCCAAGATAAAGCTTTTGTCCACATTAAGAAGACTGGGTAAACTCTGTATTTAATGAGACCATAAGCAGAACATATATAATAACATAAAATTAAAACACTGGACTTGTAAACTTAAATCCATACACTGTTAAAACCAACTTTAAAAATTTACGAACAACATATTTAGCTCATCTATTGAAACTCGAGCTAATAATTACTACAACTTAAAAGCCCCTTTCATAAGAAACATAACATGGGCCGTAACAAGGGGTGGGAAGGTGGGATTTGTGCCCTTTCTTCAGATCCCCGCTGCCTCTCAAGTGGTGCATTTTTGGGAGTCATTTAAATGCATTATTTGTGCCTTGACAGAGACAACTGAGTAAGTTTAGGGTACTCCCACCACCTGTGGAGCAATGTACCCCTTTCACCACACCCACCCCCAGTTGAGGCTGGATATTTTAGGATATATATATTTTTAAGTTTAGGGTGAACTCTGTACCAGCAGGTTAAGGGTTAAGAGCTTTTATTTTGAGGTGGTTGGACTGTTTTTCCCAGTTCCATTTTACATTCTTTAACTACTTCAGCCCTGGAAGAATTTACCCCCTTCCTGACCAGAGCACTTTTTGCGATTCGGCACTGTGACGCTTTAACTGACAATTGCGCAGTCGTGCGATAATGTACCCAAACAAAATTGATGTCCTTTTTTTCCCACAAATAGAGCTTTCTTTTGGTGGTATTTGATCGCCTTTGCGCTTTTAATTTTTTGCGCTATAAACAAAAAAAATAGCGTCAATTTTGAAAAAAATGCATTATTTTATACTTTTTGTTATAATAAATATCCCCCAAAAATATATATAAAAAAAACATTTTTTCCTCAGTTTAGGCCGATATGTATTCTTCTACATATTTTTGTTAAAAAAAAAAAATCGCAATAAGCGAATATTGATTGGTTTGTGCAAAGATTATAGTGTCTACAAAATAGGGAATAGATTTATAGCATTTTTTTAAATTATTTTTTTACTAGTAATTGCGGCGATCTGCGATTTTTATCATGACTGCGACATTATGGCGGACACATCAGATAATTTTGACACATTTTTGTAACCATTGGCATTAATACAGTGATCAGTGTGATTAAAAATGCATTAATTACTGTAAAAATTTCACTGGCAGTGAAGGGGTTAACATTAGGGCGTGGTAAGAGGGGTTAACTGTGTTCCCTGGGAGGTGATTCTAACTGAAGGGGGAGGCACTAACTACAGGAGTTCCTAGCTGATAGGAACACACGATCTGTCAATCCTGTCAGAACAGAACATGGAAGTGTGCGTTTACACACACTCCTCCCTGTGCTGTGTCTCCTGGTCACGATTGCTCGTGGCCGGTGATTATCACGACCGTCGCCCACAAGCATCGGCACCCCCAACTGTGCAGTGCGTGCGTGCTATTCGAACCCCGCAAGATCACGTACAGTAACGTGGTTTTGCGTAGGGGAGCCAACCTGTCACAGTAAAACTGCGAAGAACAATATAGATTACCCAGGACCAAACCATGGGTAAGCACCTAACATTATTAGTATGGAGGGATGTGGGGACAAGATCCCAGCCTAAATTCAAGTTTTCCATAATTCTAATTAGGGATGGGCCGAACACCCCCCTGGTTCGGTTCGCACCAGAACATGCGAACAGGCAAAAAGTTTGAGCGAACATGCAAACCCTATTAAAGTCTATGGGACACAAACATGAAAAATTTAAACTGCTACTTTTAAAGGCTTATATACAAATTATTGCCATAAAAAGTGTATAGGGACCCAGTACTGCCCTAGGGGACATGTATCAATGCAAAAAAAAAGTTTTTAAAATAACATTTTGATTCAGGAGCAGTGATTTCAATAATGCTTAAAGTGAAATAATAAAATTAAATATTCCTTTAAATATCGTGCCTGGGTGGTCCCCTTAGTTTGCCTGTAAAGTGGCGCATCTGTGTGATGTGTACAACAGTGCTGCAGCAAAATTACATTTCTAAAAGAAAAAATGTAATCTAAACTTGCTTGCGGGTGTAATGTATTGCCGGCTCCCGGCAATATAGATGAAAAATCAAGGACAAAATCGACGAGTCGCCCAGTCCATACCAGGCCCTTCGTGTCTTGTATGGATTTTAAGTGGAACTCCACGCCAAAATAAAAAACAAATTGGCATAGGTTCCCCCCAAAATCTGTACCAGAACCTTATCCGAGCATGCAACCTGGAGGTCAGGATGAAGGGGAGGGAACCTTCCTGAACCATACCAGGCCACATGCCCTCAACCAAAGCACCTTGTCCCCACGTTGATGTCCCCGTGTTCCCATTCACCAAAAAAGTGTCAAAAAGTAAAAACCACAAAAGACAATTATTGACAATTCCTTTATTAAAAAAGAAAAAAAAAGTGTCCCGCAATGTACAGCCATCACCAATCACGCCACCCGACGGACCCGAAAAAAAAAGCCCCCAAAAAGTCACATGACCTCAGAAGGGGGCAGGGTCCCTCGGTTACGTCACCAGGTAGCCCCACCCTTGCCTATATAACAGCTGTCACAGCCAATAGCCAGCAGTTACCGGGTGGCCTCCCATTGAGGCGGACCTTTTTTTCTTTCTACTTTTTGGGTCTGTCGGGTGGCATGATTGAAGATGGATGAACATTGCAGAACACTTTTTTTTATTTTTTAATAAAGGAATTGTCAACTATTTTTTGACAATTTTTTGGAGAATG
Source organism: Lithobates pipiens (assembly GCF_037356315.1). Lineage (NCBI taxonomy): Eukaryota > Metazoa > Chordata > Amphibia > Anura > Ranidae > Lithobates > Lithobates pipiens. Next base: position 188,307,615 of record NW_027507790.1, on the reverse strand, counting down.
GGTAGGGGTACAATGTACCCGATACCCATTCACATGGGGGGGGGCGGGATCTGGGGGCCCCCTTGTTAAAGGGGGTTTCCAGATTCCAATAAGACCCTGACAACCAATGGTCAGGGTTGTTGGGAAAAGGCTCCTATCCTCATCAACATGGGGACAGGGTGCTTTTGGGGAGGTGCTTTGAGGGCAAGCGACCTGGTATGGTTCAGGAGGGGGGGCTCACTCACCCCCCTTTCCTGGCCTGCCAGGCTGCTTTCTCGGATGAGGGTCTGGTATGGATTTGGGGGGGGGGGGCACAGCAATTTTTTTTTAAACTTTGGCGTGGAGTTCCCCTTAAAATCTATGCCAGACCCAAAGGGCCTGGTATGGATTTTGGGGGCCAACGCTCTTTTTTTAAAAATGTTTGGCGTGGAGTTCCCCTTAAAATCTATACTATATCCAAAGGGCCTAGTATGGATTTTGGGGGGGACCCCATGCTGTTAATTCTGTCATAGGGCTCCCCTTAAAGTGGTTGTAAACCCTTACAAACCACTTTGACCTACAGGTAAGCCTAGATTAAGGCTTACCTGTAGGTCCAAGAAATATCTCCTAAACCTACGTCTGACGTCATCGCGGCTGAGCAGCGAGACCCGGAAGTCACTCCGGGATACATGGCAGCGATGAAGATAAAGGAGGAGGACCACTTTGGGGGCTTCATCATTCTCAGACAAGTTATTCATAATGAGCTAGTATGCTATGCATACTAGCTCATTATGCCTTTGCCTTGCAGGTTGCAATTTTTTTTTTTAAGTGCCTTTACTTCCTCTTTAACCACTTCAATGCACTGTATTATATACGGTACACTGACTGCACTGTGTATGTGTGTGTGTGTGTGTATATATATATATATATATATATATATATATATATATATATATATATATATAATATATATATATTAGACTGCCTGCACTGTATATGTATTCTACACAGAATGCACTGTATATACAGTATAGTCTACACTGAATGCACTGTGTATATATATATATATATATATATTTTTTTTTTAATACACTGCATGCACTGTATATATAGTCTACACTGACTACACTGTATATATGTATATATATATATATATATATATATATATATATATATATATATATACTAAACTGCCTGCATGGCACTAACTAACCTGCCTAATCTAGCTCAAGTCTCTCAATCTCCACATATCACACTACATTTGGCCGCCGTGTAAGCAGCCTTATATAGTGTGGGGCGTGGACTTAGCCCCTTGAGCCATGATTGGCCAAAGGCACCTTGCCTTTGGCCAATCATGGCTCTCACAGCAGATCACGCTGTGATTTGCCAAAGCACGCAGGTCAGGTGCATGCTTTGGCCACTCAGCAGCTGTCAATGCACTGCGTTCTTGCAGTGCATTATGGGGCACTCCGCAGCACTCGTATTTGCCACAAATGCCCCATATGTTCGGTCAGTTTGCGAAAAAGTGGACACCCGATGTTTGAGTCGAACTTACGTTCGATTCGCACATAGGGACCATCCCTAATTCTAATGTATTATGAGTTAAGGGGAACATGAAGTCTGAAAGACCCCTAGGCGATTTAGGAATTCAGGGAGTATATGCTATATTTCTGCCTGCCAAGGATTTTTCAAGGGTTATCCTATATGTTTTAATGCCAATTCAGGATCCTGGCTAATACTATAGCTTTATGATAGATAGAAAGGTCTGAAAATCCTAGGCTATTAAAAACATATTTGGACATCTTTAAATAGATCTAGCTAGCCTAGGTTTATTTTTGGTCCATATGAACTTTATGATAGTATTATGTAGTAAGGGAAGAAATGCTTTTGGAAGCCTGTAAATATTAGAGTCTGGGTTTGTTTTCTACCCTACCAAGCCAGGTAAATTTAATTTTGTCCCAACTAGAGAAATCAGAGGATATATAAAGGAGAGCAAGGTGTTCATCATTTTCAGATATAGGAATTTAAGGTGTGGAGTCATGTGAATTCCTATGTATTTTAGATCCTAGGATTTCCAGCTATGAAATTATGGATTTTGTATAATTTTTTTTTTTCAAATTCTTAAATTATAAAAAACCGAGTATCCATCAAATGCAATATGCCACAAAATAAGTACAATATTCACCTAATACAAAGATGTTTCAAAATAGCATGGTAATATAGAGCAAGTTACAGAAACACGAAATATCACTAAAGCCCACACTATTTTCTCTCTTCCAAAACTAAGGTGATGACTAAAAAAGTGTGCCAGAATTTGCTCAGGCAGACACTTCAGTTCCTTTTTCTTTTATTCATAGAGTAAGAAAGAGCAAAAACAACAAAACAAAACAAGAAAAAAAAAGGGATAAAGGAATGGGAAGGGAACCAGGTTGATGGATTGCGTGCATGCATTGACAAGAGAGATGGGAAGATCTCAATCCCTAGAACAACCTTCCAGGAGTAGCTTCCACTCATCTGAATATACAAACTTATCCCAATATGACCATGTTTTGGTGTACTGTTCCCTTCTGTCTTGAGCGGTAAGCACTAGGTCTTCCATTACATTGATACTCCTGACCTTATTAACCTCCTCAGCAGGGTGAATTTTCATTACCAAAAGCGGTAACCCCGAGCCACACTCGGGATTGTATTGGAGTATCTTGGTACAGCTTACATCCCTTGTCCCCAGGATCCTGCGAAGTCCTCCTGCTGTGTGCCCGGCTGGATCCTCCAACCAATGTATTACTGTTCCCTGTGAGGATCGCGAGGCATGGGGCGGAGCCCAGCGGTAAATTCAAAAAGTACAAAACATATAGCACACATAATACACTGTAATCTGTAAGATTACATTACTGTATCAAATCATTTCACCTCCCTTTTGTCCCTAGTGCTTTGCCCAGTGCCCTGCCTGCACTTTTATATTATATATACTGTTCTACCTGGATGGAAACTTGAGAATATCCATAGCATCCAAAAAGTATCCTTCTACATCAAAAGCAGTTTTAGACCAGCTAGAAAACAGCGATAGTAAATTAGAATCACTTGCAGAATTGAGCGATAGTGATTCGTGGGGAAATTCGTCATCAGCTTCTGAAAGTGAATACAGTCACGATTCTGCGGGAAAATTTCAGTGTTTTTGATTTGATTACATTATTGTTTACATTTCATTATTATTATATTATTATTTTTTATAATTATTTATAGTTATTTATTATATTATAATTTATGAGTTCATGTTTCAAACTTTATTATACATGGGATGTCTACTAGACTCTTGTTTGGACAGATTTAAGTTATTCCAAAGAATTACAGACCTACAATATAAAATGCCAAATTTCCATACAAAACAATGTACTGCTTTGAGATTCAAAAACCTGACATAATCATAACCAGGGAGGTTAAACCACATAGTTGAAAAAGGAGGATTAGGGTCCTTCCAGTGCAGAGTAATACATGCTTTGGCAGCATTAACCAAATGGCGAAGTACTGATATTGATGTCTGAAGGGGCATTTGTGAACAGTGGAGCAGGAAGAAGGTAGGGTATTGGGAAATCTGTGAATTTTCGAAAGATCTTCTGTTTGATCATTGGGCAGAGCCAGAAGATGTGAAGTAAGGTTCCCTTTTCCTCACAGCATAGCCAGCAACAGTCTGAAGCCTCTAGGAAAAACCTGCAAAGAGCAGATCGAGTGCGATACCATCATGCTAGTAATTTATAATTGGATTCCTGAATGTGCGTACAAATGGATGATTTCAGGGAAAGAGGAACAATGTTCTGACCCTGGACAGATGTTATATTTAAATCTCTTTCCCATTTGCTAAGAGCAGGCATCAAGAAATCAACTGGAGGGGCTATTAGCAAGGCATACATCTTAGAAAGAGTACTGGAGAGAAGATCCCTGTCCTCACAATACAATTCGAATGATGTCTGCTGTCGTTGAAAGTTAGCTGGGGGGTCCTAGTGTTTGAAAATAATGGCATAACTGTAGCGCCTGCCAAAAATGTAATCCATAGTGGCCCCCTGACTGCATCAATGTAGAGACCGTGGGCCAGGTATCAGAGATCAAAAAATTAGAAGCCTGAAAACAGCCCTTCTCTAAAAGACGAAAATGCCCGGGGGAAACCCAGGTTTTCCCAATATAGGGAACACCGGCGATTGTATGAAAAAAAAGTTAGTCCGGCAAGCCATAGATCCTACTCAAAGTGTAGGATTCAAAGTGTAGGACCTATAGTAGGATGCGTCTTAAGAGAGGCCAGTAAGGCTGCATAGCACCACTGCACCCTATGCAGAAGAATAGAGCTAAACTGTTGCTCAATGGCCATTCAGAGTTTAAGATCTCCATATCTGCACCAATCAATCACTCTTCCAAGATTGGCAGCTTGATAGTATTTAAATGCATCCGGAACAGCCATTCTACCATAACATTTTGGCAATGTCAGAAGATGTTTGCAGAGCCTGGGATGTTTATGAGCCCATATAAACTTAGTAAAGAGGGCACTGATTTGGCGCAAAAAATTGTGGGAATAGAAATGGGTAATGGGTAATCATATGTGGACCTAGCAAGGGCAGAAGTGTCTTATAATACTGTATGGTAAATGCATTAGGACCAGGTGCCTTCCCAGATTTATCTGCCTTCACTGCTTTATGTAGTTCTTCAATAGTATTTGGGACTTCTAAATCGTGACAGACCAGAGAGGGGAAGCGAGAAAGGTTTGCAGAGGAAAGGTACTCCTCCAGAAGAAGAAGATGTAAAAGATGGTAATAGGTTGTATATAGTAGGTGAGGTTGAAAAAAGACACAAGTCCATCAAGACCAACCTATGTGTGTGATGATATGTCAGTATTACATTACATATCCCTATATGTTGTGGTCGTTCAGGTGCTTATCTAATAGTTTCTTGAAACTATCAATGCCCCTCGAGACCACCGCCTGTGGAAGGGAATTCCACATCCTTGGCGCTCTTATGCCGCGTACACACGACCGCACTTTTCAAGGGACTAGGTCCGACGGACTTTCGGCAGAGTTCTGACGGAGTTCTGACGGACTTTCCGAATGAACAGACTTGGCCACACACAATCACACCAAAGTCCAACGGATTCGAACGTGATGACATACGACCGGACTAGAATAAGGAAGTTCATAGCCAGTAGCCAATAGCTGCCCTCGAGTTGGTTTTTGTCCGTCGGACTAGCATACACACGAGTGGATTTCTCGGTAGGAACTGGGTCCGGTGGAGTTCTGGTGGAAAAATTTAAAACATGTTCTATTTCTAAAGTCCACCAGATTTTTGGCAAGCAAAGGTCCGATGGAGCCCACACAAGATCGAATTGTCCGACGGACTTGTTCCGTCGGACCTTTGCTGTCAAAATGTCCGGTCGTGTGTACATGGCATTACAGTAAAGAACCCTCTATGTAGTTTAAGGTTAAACCTCTTTTCTTCTAATTTTAATGAGTGGCCATGAGTCTTGTTAAACTCCCTTTTGCAAAAAAGTTTTATCCCTATTGTGGGGTCACCAGTACGGTATTTGTATATTGAAATCATATCCACCCTCAAGCGTCTCTTCTCCAGAGAGAATAGGTTCAGTGCTTGCAACCTTTCCTCATAACTAATATCCTCCAGACCCTTTATCATCTTTGTTACCCTTCTTTGTACTCGCTCCATTTCCAGTATATCCTTCCTGAGGACTGGTGCCCAGAACTGGACAGCATATTCCAGGTGCGGCCAGGCCAGAGTCTTGTAGAGCGGGAGAATTATCGTTTTATCTCTGGAGTTGATCCCCTTTTTAATGCATGCCAATATTCTGTTTGCTTTGTTAAAAGCAGCTTGGCGTTGCATGCCATTGCTCAGCCTATTATCTACTAGGACCCCCAGGTCCTTTTCCATCCTAGATTCCCCGAGAGGTTCTCCCCCGCTAGATTGCATTCCTATTTTTGCCACCCAAATGCATTATTTTACATTTTTCTACATTGAACCTCATTTGCCATGTAGTTGCCCACCCCATTAATTTGTTCAGATCTTTTTGCAAGGTTTCCACATCCTGCGGAGAAGTTATTGCCCTGCTTAGCTTAGTATCGTCCGCAAATACAGAGATTGAACTGTTTACCCCATCCTCCAGGTCGTTTATGGACAAATTAAATAGGATTGGTCCCAGCACAGAACCCTGGGGGACCCCACTACCCACCCCTGACCATTCCGAGTACTTCCCATTTATCACCACCCTCTGAACTCGCCCCTTGTAGCCAGTTTTCAATCCATCTACTCACCTTATGGTCCATGCCTAGGGATCTTATTTTGAACAGTAAACGTTTATGGGGAACTATGTCAAATGCTTTTGCAAAATCCAGATACACCACATCTACGGGCCTTCCTTTATCTAGCTGGCAACTCACTTCCTCATAGAAGGTTAGTAGATTGGTTTGGCAAGAATGATTCTTCATGAATCCATGCTAATTACTGCTAATGATACCATTCTCATTACTAAAATCTTGTATATAGTCCCTTATCATCCCCTTTAAGAGTTTACATAATATTGATGTTAGGCTAACTGGTCTAATTCCCAGGGATGTATTTTGGGCCATTTTTTAAATATTGGTGCTACATTGGCTTTTCTCCAATCAGCTGGTACCATTGCAGTCAGTAGACTGTCAGTAAAAATTAGGAATAATGGTCTGGCAACTACTTGGCTGAGTTCCCTAAGTACCCTTGAGTGCAAGCCATCTGGTCCTGGTGATTTATTAATGTTAAGTTTCCAAAGTCTAATTTTAATTTTGTCCTCTATTAACCATGGAGGTGCTTCCTGTGATGTGTTTTGAGGATAAACACTGCAGTTTTGGTTACTGAAGCCCCCCGATTCTCTAATGAAGACAGAGGAGAAGAATAAATTCAATACTTTCGCCATCTCCCCATCCTTTGTAACCAGATGTCCTTCCTCATTCTTTATGGGCCCAATATGGTCTGTCCTCCCTTTTTTACTATTTACATACTTAAAAAATTTCTTGTATAAAGAGAAATAAAATTCCCCAAACGCCTGAACAATATCTTATGGCTGAGAAAGCATCTCTCCGTTGCTCCCCTTTATATGAGGTATGTACGAGGCCGTACATTGTTCCCTGAGGGTCCTGGCCAGTAATTTACCACATTTGTCACCTGATTCATATGGTATCTTCATACAAGATTGCAATACCGCTTTAGCCTTGAAACAAAGAAGACCTGACACCTGTCTCCGAAGATGAGCAAGGTCTTTCCCCAAAGAGGGGACAGTTGTCATCTTGTGTTGTGATTCAAGTGCCTGAATGTCAACAAGCAGTTTTTTTAGTTGTGCCTCTTGGGCCTTCTTAACATGGGATCAATGTTTAATCAAGATCCCCCGGATAACCGATTTGCGTGCATTGTTTTTCCTAAAATATGCTGTAATTTCTTCAACCACATCGATTAAAATCTCAGGAGTCTCTAATAGGCTTTCATTCAGACACCAGAACCAATCCGGGGAGTAGGTTGAGCCAGACAAGGAAAGACATAACATGATGGGAACATGATCAGACCAGGTTATCTGTCCAAGAGAGTAATTGATAGGGGACCATGAAGAGATCAATATGTAAATATAGTTGGTGAGGGGTAGAAAAAAAGTATAATCTCTTTCCCCCGCATGTAAGATGTGCCAGGCATCAACCAGCTGCAGGACATGTAACATTTGCACAATGCGTTTCCTGGGGCCGAGAGGAACAGAGGAAGTGCCAGAAGAAGTATGCACCCTGGGGTCTAGAAGAATATAAAAATTCCCCCCAAGGATCAATTTCCCTTCCATAAACTCCACCAGCTTCGAGAGAACTAAAAAGAAAAGAGTCTTGATGAGTATTCGGTGCATATATATATATAGTAGCTAACATCACCTTAATGCCACCAATATGGTCTTTAAGAAAAAGATACCAGCCACTTGTATCAGAGGCATCTATCAATGAGAGACCAGGAAACACGACTAGAGATCAGAATAGAAATAGCTAAGGTCACCTTAATGCCACCAATATGGTCTTTAAGAAAAAGATACCAGCCACTTGTATCAGAGACATCTATCAATGAAAGACCAGGAAACACGACTAGAGATCAGAATATAAATATCTTTAGATTTAGCCTCCTGATTGTGGCATGATATACACAAGGGAAAAATCTGTTCTGAAGAAAAGGAAGTCTGCTCGTCTTAAAATTAGTTTCTTGCACAAACGCCACATCAGTATGAGTTTGTTTCGGAGCATTAAGAAGCATCCTCCACATCTCAGGAACATGAAGCCCCTTGGCGTTTAGAGAAGTCACACACACCGCATCCATTTCCTCTGGGGGAAGGGAGAAAGAGTGAGAGAGAGAAAAAAAAAGGGGGGGGGGGGGTCAGAAAGACAAACAGAAGAGAATATCCAAAGGCCTAAACCAAAAAAATAAAAAAAGTTTACCCTAAGGAAAGCACTCACTTCTAAACCCTCCAGTTCAAGTGAATGCAGGCCTATGTGGGGAGATGGTTGGAAACAGCCAGAGAGCAAAGCTCCGAACTATAATCCTACAGCATTTGTATTGTTGAAAAGAGAAACATTTATAATGCAGCAATAAAAGCCTCATATGCAAAAAAAATAAAAATAAAAATAAAAAAAGACTCCAGGCCATTTAAGACTCCACAGTGTTTCAACTGTGCGAGCACATGTTGTAGAGGACCGCTTGCCTGGGAAGAAGTGCTGGATCTAAAACCGAGGAGATACTCTGTAAGTACGCTCCTTCTTCCTCTTTTATGCAGTACTCACGCCGGGGAGAAAAACTGCATTAAAGGCTAAGTTACTGGTGGAATTGTCGGAACTCTGGTAACATGTGTCTTTACTCCGCCATGTCCAGACCGCACCCCCCGGATTTTGTATAATTTATGTTATATCAGTTAGGGCATTAAAAGTGTTAAGTTCTGGCAAAATATTAGAAATAGTGGTTTGGGGGTTGCAAAATATAAAAAAGCATATCATTCATGTTTGTAGAGAGTTTGTGCTCAGTGAAGCCAATAAATATTTCAGTAATCACAGTATTGTGTCTTATTTTTGCATAGGAAGCTTTCCACTACTAAAATAAACAGGGAATTTGATAGCAGGCAGCACTTCCTAATTCCATTTTGAATAGCAAAGCTTTGGAACACAGTGCTGGTAATTTTGACTCTAGCAGGCGGAGTTTTAAAGAAGGGGTAAGAGGATGATTGGGCACATTTGTTTATTCAAGGAATGATATTCAGAGCTTACAGGAAGTTAACGCTAGTCTCAAATTCTACGATAAACCCTGTTTCATCAGGGTGGATTAGGCTGAAAAGTAGGGGTTGCTATCTCTTTGTCAAAATTTTAGAGAGTATTTCCATGCCTTAGTTCAAGAGGGAAATGGGTCTATAATTCTGGCACTTTGTGTGGTCCTTACCTTCTTTCGGGATGACTGTGATTTGTGCAAGAAGGTCCTCAAGCTGCCTCAAACTACTGCCTTGTGGATAGGGCCTCGATTTCAGACCCATGTTCAGTCCTCTTTTGCTTTCCCACCTCCATCGGTTTAACAAGGTTAGTGCAAGGTTAGTGCAATGGCCTTAGTATTTACAAAGTAAACACAGGTAAGAATCAGCAATGATGTTAGCTAAAATTGCTTCCAATGTACGGTATATAACTGACCTGGAGAGCTTCTTTTTTTACAAGTTGATTTTTGCTTTAAAGCTTAATTCTTTCTTGGAGATATGGCAGTTCCTTTGGGAGAAAAAAAGTATTACTTTTCTTAAGATTTGCCTTTTTTTAGCATTGTGCTAGAATACTAACACAAAAGAAATGCTGTTCTTCATGGTAGGATAGTTTAGGATAAGAAGATCTTGGAACGGAAAGCTTTGATCAACATGTAGCAAATAAATTACCAAATTTGTATTACTCAAAAAATGTTGACTTTCTAATATAGCAGGATCTATTTTGTTACATTTCTCTCTTTTATTACTGTCAATATCCTTATTTTTCTCTATAATAACACAATCTTGCAGTGATAATACATAGAAGCTAAAATAAAAAAAAATTTAAGAAATTGCTTAGAGACAGTATTCATGTTGATGACACTTATCAGATATTCCCAATCCCCAAAAAATTAGCCCATCGCAAGGCTCCCAATTTATTTTTAAGAAAAAAACATTCTGCTACATACAATATGTTGTGAGGATCTTAGGAAAAGTTACATAGTTACATAGTAGGTCCACCAAGTCCAACCTATGTGTGTGATTATATGTCAGTATTACATTGTATATCCCTGCATGTTGCGGTAGTTCAGGTGCTTATCTAATAGTTTTTTGAAACTATCGATGCTCCCCACTGAGACCGCCACCTGTGGAAGGGAATTCCACATCCTTGCCGCTCTTACAGTAAAGACAATGTTTAAGGTTAAACCTCTTTTATAATTTTAATGAGTGGCCACGTGTCTTGTTAAACTCCCTTGTGCAAAAAAGTTTTATCCCTATTGTGGAATCAACAGTACGGTATTTATAAATTTAAATCATATCCCCTCTCAAGCGTCTCTTCTCATTAGTGCTCGCAACCTTTCCTCATAACTAATATCCTCCAGACCCTTTATTAGCTTAATTGCCCTTCTTTGTACTCGCTGGATTTCTAGTACATCCTTCCTGAGGACTGGTGCCCAGAACTGGACAGCATCCTCCGGGTACCGCCAGACCAGAGTCTTGTAGAGCAGGAGAATTATCAATTTATCTCTGGAGTTGATCTAATTTTTAATGCATGCTAATATTCTGTTTGCTTTGTTAGCAGCAGCTTGGCATTGCATTGCTGAGCCTATCATCTACTAGGACTCCCAGGTCCTTTTCTATCCTAGATTGCCCCAGAGGTTCTCCCCTAGTGTATAGATTGCATTCATATTTTTGCCACCCAAATGCATTATTTTACATTTTTCTACATTAAACCTCATTTACCTATGTAGTTGCCCACCCCATTCATTTGTTCAGATCTTTTTGCAAGGTTTCCACATCCCGTGGAGAAGTTATTGCCCTGCTTAGCTTAGTATCATCTACAAGTACAGAGATTGAACTATTTACCCCATCCTCCAGGTCCTTTAATGAACAAAATAAATAGGATTGGTCCCTGCACAGAACCCCTGGGGGACCCTACTACCCACCTCTGACCATTCCAAGTACTCCCCATTTATCACCACCCTCTGAACTTGCCCTTGTAGTCAGATTTCAATCCATGTACTCACCCTATGGTCCATGCCAACGGACCTTATTTTGTACAGTAAATGTTTATGGGGTCAAATGCTTTTGCAAAATCCAGATACACCATGGCTTCCTTTATCAAGATGGCAACTCACCTCCTCATAGAAGGTTAGTAGATTGGTTTGGCAAGAACGATTCTTCATGAATCCATGCTGATTACTGCTAATGATAACATTCTCTAAAATCTTGTATATAGTCCCTTATCATCCCCTCCAAGATCCTGCATACTATTGATGTTCGGCTAACTGGTCTGTAATTCCCAGGGATGTATTTTAGGCCCTTTTTAAATATTGGTGCTACATTGGCTTTTTTCCAATCAGCCGGTACCATTCCGTAAGTAGACTGTCAGTAAAAATTAGGAACAATGGTCTGACAATTACTTGACTGAGTTCTCTAAGTACCCTTGGATGCAAGCCATCTGGTGATTTATTAATGTGAAGTTTCCCAAGTCTAATTTTAATTCTGTCCTCTGTTAACCATGGAGGTGCTTCCTATGATGTGTCATGAGGATAAACACTGGTTTGGTTACTGAAGCTCCTGATTCCCTCATGAAGACTGAGCAGAAGCATAAATTCAATACCTTCGCCATCTCCCCATCCTTTGTAACCAGATGTCCTTCCTCATTCTTTATGGGGCCAATATAGTCTGTCCTCCCTTTTTTACTGTTTACATACTTCAGATTTTTTTTGTCCTAATTTTACCCTTACATTTCTTGTTGTGTTCTTTATAAAGTCTGAATGCTGATGATGATCCCTCAACCTTGTATTTTTTGAAGGCCTTCTCCTTTGCTTTTATATGCATTTTTACATTGGAGTTAAGCCATTCAGGATTTTTGTTCGCTCTTTTAACCACTTGACCACTGGGCACTTAAACACCCTTAATAACCAGACCGATTTTCAGCTTTCGGTGCTCTCACATTTTGAATGACAATTACTCAGTCATGCAACACCGTACCCATATGAAATTTTTGTCCTTTTTTTCACACAAATAGAGCTTTCTTTTGGTGGTATTTAATCACCGCTGGGTTTTTTATTTTTTGTGCTATAAAAGAAAAAAGATCGAAAATTCTGTAAAAAAATGAACTTTTCTTTGTTTCTGTTATAAAATTTAGCAGATTAGTAATTTTTCTTGGCCAAAATTTATACTACTACATATCTTTGGTAAAAATAAGTACAAATTGGTGCATATTATTTGTTTTTTGTGAAAGTTATAGAGTCCACAAGCTATGGTGCCAATATCTGAAAATTGATCACACCCGAAGGACTGACGGCCTATTTCATTTCTTGAGACCCTAACATGTCAGAAAAGTACAAATACCCCCCAAATGACCCCTTTTTGGAAAGAAGACATTCCAAGGTATTGAGTAAGGGGCATGGGGAGGTTTTTGAGGTTGTCATTTTTTCCTACAATTCTTTGCAAAATCAAGATTTGTTTTCCTTTTTTTCACAAAATTGTCATATTATCAGGTTATTTCTCACACACAGCATATGCATACCACAAATTACACCCCAAAACACATTCTGCTATTACTCCCGAGTGTGGCGATACCACATGTGTGAGACTTTTACACAGCGTGACCACATACAGAGGCCCAACATGCAGGGAGCACCATCAGGCGTTCTGGAGCACCCAGGCCAATTCTGACATTTCTCCCCTACATGTAAAAATCATCATTTATTTGCTAGAAAATTACATAGAACCCCAAAACATTATATTTTTTTTTAGCAAAGACCCTAGAAAATGCAGTGGTGGTCGTTGCAACTTTTTATCACGCACGGTATTTGCGCAGCTATTCTAACGCGTTAAAAAAAAAAAAGAAGAGTTTTGTGCTTTAAAAAAACAAAACAGTAAAGTTAGCCCAATGTTTTTGCAGAATGTGAAAGATGAAGTTACGCCGAGTAAATAGATACCTAACATGTCAGCCTTCAAAATTGCACGCGCTCGTGGAATGGCGCCAAATGTCGCTATTTAAAAATCCCCATAGGCGACGCTTGAAATTTTTTTTTCACTGGTTACATGTTTTGAGTTACAGAGGATGTCTAGGGCTAAAATGATTGCTCTCGCTCGCAGCGATACCTCACATGTGTGGTTTGAACATTGTTTTCACATGTGGGCGGGACTTATGTATGCGTTCGCTTCTGCATGCGAGCACATGGGGACAGGGGCGCTTTAAAAAAAAATTGAAATTTTTCCCCAAAAATACATTTTGTAATCACTTTTATTCCTATTACAAGGAATGTAAACATCCTTTGTAATAGGAATAGGCTTGACAGGTCCTCTTTACAGTGAGATACGGGGTCAATAAGACCCCGCATCTCACCTCTAGGCTTGGAAGCCTGAAATAAATAAATAAATAAAATAAAATAAAATGGCAGGGTATTGCAGAGTATTGGCAGGGTATTGGGTATTGCAGAGTATTGGCGGGGTATTGGTAGGGTATGGCAGAGTATTGGCAGGGTATTGCAGAGTATTGACAGGGTATTGCGTATGGCAGAGTATTGGCAGGGTATGGCAGAGTATTGGCAGGGTATGGCAGAGTATTGGCAGGGTATTGCAGAGTATTGGCAGGGTATGGCAGAGTATTGCAGAGTATTGGCAGGGTATGGCAGAGTATTGGCAGGGTATGGCAGAGTATTAGCAGGGTATTGCAGAGTATTGGCAGGGTATGGCAGAGTATTGCAGAGTATTGGCAGGGTATGGCAGAGTATTGGCAGGGTATGGCAGAGTATTGGCAGGGTATTGCAGAGTATTGGTGGGTATTGCAGAGTATTGGCAGGGTATTGGGTATTGCAGAATATTGGCGTGTATTGCAGAGTATTGGCGGGTATTGCAGAGTATTGGCAGGGTATTGCAGAGTATTGGATAATGCAGAGTATTGGCAGGGTATGGCAGAGTATTGCAGAGTATTGGCAGGGTATTGCAGAGTATTGGCAGGGAATTAAGGGGATAAATTTCGGTGAGCAGCGATGTGGCCACTGCAGATGCAGCCCACAGCGCTGCTGACACTGATCTCTTCCCCCTCCGCTGTACTGATCGGTACAGAGAGGGGGAGGGAGGAACCAGTGTCATGTTATGACGCTGGTTTGTTTACAAGTGATCGCTCCGTCATTTGACGGAGCGATCACGTGGTAAACGGCCATGATGAGCGGCCGTTTACCGTGATCCGTGATGCGCCGGGTCCTGTGGACCCAGCGGTCACGGATGCTCTCGAGTGCGCACCCCAGGGGGCGCGCGAGAGCTGAATTCTGGGAGGCCGTAAATTAACGGCCTCTCAGAGTTAGACAACCGCCCTGTAGCCGTTAATCGGCTATGGGCAGGTTGTTAAGTGGTTACATTTATTACCCAATGGGATGCATTGGCTAATGCCCTTATTTAATATGCTCTTAAAGCAAACCCATCTCTCCTCTGTGTTCTTTGTTCCTAAGATTTTATCCCAATTCATGCCTTTTAATAAGTTTCATAGTTTAGGGAAGTTGGCTCTTCTGAAATTCAGTGTCTTGGTATTCCCCTTATGTTTCCTATCTGTGTGATTTATACTAAAGCCAATTGACCTGTGTACGCTGTTTCCTAAATTTCCCCGTATTTCCACACCCGTGATCAGGTCTGTATTGTTGGTAATCAGTAGATCTAGTAACACTTTATTTCTAGTTGGTGCATCTACCATCTGAACCATGAAATTGCCCTGCAAGACATTTAGAAACTAGCTAGCCTTAGACAAATGCATGGTTCCCTCCGCCCAGTCTATGTCTGGATAATTAAAATCCCCCATTATGATAATACTTCCCATCCTTGCTGCTAATCCAACTTGTGATAGGAGATCCATCTCCCCCTCCTCCCTCAGGTTAGGGGGCCTATAGCATACTCCCAGTAATATTTTCGCCTTAGCTTCATCCCTTTGGAGCTCTACACATAAAGATTCCACCTCCTCCCTAGCCCCCTTAGTGATGTCTGTATAAAGCTGTGTACACATTAAATTTTTGTATTGTTTTAGAATTTCTTATTCCCTTCCTTATTGAAAAAAGCCTGTTTACAGATCTCTAAAGATTAAGCTGATCTGTACACATACAAAGCTGGGGTAGCGATATTAGACTGCCGTAGAGAGACTGCTGCTCCTACACAGTGATCGGCAGTTTTTAGCTGTGTGCTTCTGCCAACCACCAGGAGAACTTTCTGGTGGGGCAAGTAAAGCATTAAATCAGTAAACAGTGATATAATTAACACATGTATTTTGGACCCAACCTCACCTATTTTGTATAATATTCATAATGGTTCACATGTTCTACTGAACCTCATTACCTGGATTATTGCAGAGCAATTGATTTGTAGGTCAGTAAGATGGTAAAAAAATGAACGCTTTGATCTCTACACTGGAGAATTTAGTTCAGAAAGCATGTTTTTTTTCCCATTTTCAGGGTCATAAATGTTAAAGTAAAAGCAGCTCTTACGTACAGGCATTGTATACATCAGTCAATTAAATGTGCCCGAGTTTTGAAATCAAGTTTCAGACTTATATCCACCCCTAGAATACAAAAAGGGATTTTACTTTCCACTAATTAGAGGAACAAGCAATTCTCCTTTCATCTTGTTATTCCATTCTTTTTCAATTAGTTAGGTGTCAAAGAGAGAGGCAAAGCTTTAAACTTTTCTGTATATCAAATTACTCAATAAAATTGTAACCCTCAAATCTTCAAATCTGCACCTGTACTCTTAGCACTATTACAGATTTTCTCCATATTCATATTATGGTAAAAACGATAAATGTCACCGCACTGGATAATAACCCCACCTTTTGATATAAGCTAGCGAGCACAAAAGTTGTGATCCACAAAAAAAATATCAAAATGTATACTGTATGCGTGCAACACTTTTAAATATATATTCTTTCTATAGTTCCTCTATATACGTTAATTTAAAAAAAATAATTACCTTTACGTCAACATATAATATAATGTGCAACTCTAATAAGTGAATATTAGTACCGGTATATGTGACGTGTGAAATAAGCCAAACTTCATAAGCTTTTAGTGCAAGTTCATATTCAGTCCACAGATACAGTGCCTTGAAAAAGTATTCATACCCATTAACCACTTACAGATCGGACCATTTTGCTGGTCAAAGACCAGACCACTTTTTGCGTTTCAGCACTGCGTCGCTTTAACTGACAATTGTGCGGTCGTGCGACGTGGCTCCCAAACAAAATTGACGTGCTTTTTTTCCCACAAATAGAGCTTTATTTTGGTGGTATTTGATCACCCCTGCGGTTTTTATTTTTTGCGTTATAAACAAAAATAGAGCGACAATTTTGAAAAAAACGCATTATTTTTTACTTTTTGTTATAATAAATATCCCCCAAAAATATATAAAAAAACTTTTTTTTCCCTCAGTTTAGGCCGATACGTATTCTTCTACATATTTTTGGTAAAAAAAATCGCAATAAGCGATTATTGATTGGTTTGCGCAAAAGTTATAGCGTTTATAAAATAGGGATAGTTTTATAGCATTTTTATTAATAATTTTTTATTAATTTTTTTTTTACTAGTAATGGCGGCGATCAGTGATTTTTATTGTGACTGCGACATTGTGGGGGACCCATCGGACATTTTTGACACATTTTTGGGACCACTGTCATTTATACAGTAATCACTGCTATAAATGACACTGGCAATGAAGGGGTTAACCAGGGGGTGGCAGTGTAGGGGTTAAGTGTTCCTAGGGGTGTGTTACTAACTGTGAGGGGGTTGGGCTTTCATTTAGTGAACACTGATCTCTGCTCCAATCACATGGAGCAGAGATCAGCATCACTAGTTGCTAGGCAGAATGGAGAAATGCTGTTTACACGGCATTTCCTCCATTCAGCTGTCCCGTGAGACGATCGCGGGGATGCCCGCGGTGATTGAGTCCGCGGGTCCCGCGACCGGACTCACGGGGGTCCCGACCAGCGCGGAAGCGCGCCGCCGGCGGTGCGCTCCCGATGGCAGGGCGGCATTGAAGATTGGACGTACCTGTATGCCAATATGCCTGCCCATGCCATTCTGTCGACGTACATTGTCGTGCAATGGTCGGGAACGGTTAAGGATGAGCCGAACAGCCCCCGGTTTGGTTCGCACCAGAACCTGCGAACAGACCTAAACTTCGTGTGAACTTTAGAACCCTATTAAAGTCTATAGGACTCGAACGTTCAAAATCTAAAGTGCTAATTTTAAAGGCTAATATGCAAGTTACTGTCCTAAAAAGTGTTTGGGGACCTGGGTCTTGCCCCAGGGGACATGTATCAATGCAAAAAAAAGTTTTAAATACTGAAGTTTTTTTCAGGAGCAGTGATTTTAATAATGATTAAAGTGAAACAATAAAAGTGTAATATTCCTTTAAATTTCGTGACCTGGCGGGGTCAGGTGACAGGTGGCCCCGCCCTCCGCATATAACAAACGTCAGGCCGCCGGGATCCCCGCAGTGTCTCCTCCATGGAGACAGAAGATGGATGGATGCGCTGTGCTGGATCACATCAGCCATCGCTGGACCCCCGAGAGATGATCATCCGTCGCTGGATAGCAAGAATGGATTACCACCGCTGGAATCTTTTTTTATTTTTTTTATTTTTAATAAAGGAATTTTTCAAAAGTGCGTTTGTCTTATTTAACAATTTTTTACACTTTCTTTGTGAAATGGTAGGGGTACTTTTGTACCCCCCTTACCATTTCAAACAGGGGGGGCAGGATCTTGGGTTCCCCTTGTTAAAGGGGGCTTCCAGATTCTGATAAACCCGCCGCCCGCAGACCCCCACAACCACCGGCCATGGTTGTGGGAATGATGCCCTTGTCCCCATCAACATGGGGACATGGTGCTTTGAGGGGTCACAGACCCCCAAAGCATCCTCCCAATGTTGAGGGCATGTGGCCTGGTATGGTTCAGGAGGGGGGGCGCTCTCTTGTCCCCCCTCTTTTCCTGCGGCCTGCCAGGTTGCGTGCTTGGATAAAGGGTCTGGTATGGTCTTTTAGGGGGACCCCCACGTAAAAAAAAAATTATTTGATGCGGGGTTCCCCTTAACCACTTTCAGACCGGACCAATTTGCTGGTCAAAGACCAGACCACTTTTTGCGATTCGGCACTGCGTCGCTTTAACTGACAATTGCGCGGTCGTGCGACGTGGCTCCCAAACAAAATTGACGTCCTTTTTTTCCCACAAATAGAGCTTTCTTTTGGTGGTATTTGATCACCCCTGCGGTTTTTATTTTTTGCGCTATAAACAAAAATAGAGCGACAATTTTGAAAAAAACGCATTATTTTTTACTTTTTGTTATAATAAATATCCCCCAAAAATATATAAAAAAACATTTTTTTCCCTCAATTTAGGCCGATACGTATTCTTCTACATATTTTTGGTAAAAAAAATCGCAATAAGCGATTATTGATTGGTTTGCGCAAAAGTTATAGCGTTTACAAAATAGGGATAGTTTTATAGCATTTTTATTAATAATTTTTTATTATTTTTTTTTTTTACTAGTAATGGCGGCGATCTGCGATTTTTATTGTGACTGCGACATTGTCGGGGACCCATCGGACATTTTTGACACATTTTTGGGACCATTGTCATTTATACAGTAATCACTGCTATATAAATGCAGTGATTCCTGTGTAAATGACACTGGCAGTGAAAGGGTTAACCTGTGGGTGGCAGTGTAGGGGTTAAGTGTTCCTAGGGGTGTGTTACTAACTGTGGGGGGGTTGGGCTTTCATTTAGTGTACACTGATCTCTGCTCCAATCACATGGAGCAGAGATCAGCGTCACTAGTTGCTAGGCAGAATGAGAAAATGTTGTTTATACAGCATTTCCTCCATTCCGCCGCTCCGTGAGACGATCGCGGGGAAGCCCGCGGCGATCGAGTCCGCGGGTCCCGCGACCGGACTCACGGAGGTCCCGACCAGCGCGGGAGCGCGCCGCCGGCGGCGCGCTCCCGATGGCACGGCGGCAACGAATATTGGACGTACATGTACGCCAATATGCCTGCCCGTGCCATGCTGTCGACGTACATCGTCGTGCGCTGGTCGGGAAGTGGTTAATATCCATACCAGACCTAAAGGGCCTGGTAATTGAATTTGGGGGAACTCCACGCTTTTTTTTTTATCAATGACTTTCAATGAGTGTTCTCTTTTTTTACGGGAGCCGACAATTCATTATAGCCGCAGGTGATTTTAAATGAATTTTTTTTCTGCAGAAATCACACTTTGTGCAGGGACAGTTCTAAGCAGGGGAAACATGCGCCCCTTCACAGGCATACTATACACACCCCCCAGGTACAAAATTTAAAGGAATATTATACTTTTATTTTTTCACTTTAATCATTATTAAAATCACTGCTCCCGAAAAAACGGCTGTTTTTAAAACGTTATTTTTGCATTGATACATGTCCCCTGGGGCAGGACCGAGGTCCCCAAACACTTTTTCGGACAGTAACTTGCATATTAGCCTTTAAAATTAGCACTTTGGTTTCTCCCATAGACTTGTACAGGGTGTTCCGCGGCTTTTTGAATTTGCCGTGAACACCCCAAATTGTTCACTGTTCGCTGAACAGGCAAACAGGCAATGTTTGAGTCGAACATGAGTTCGACTCAAACTCGAAGCTCATCCCTAATACCCATTGACATATTCCACATTTTGTCATGTTACAACCAAAAACATAAATGTATTTTAGTGGGATTGTATGTAATAGACCAGCACAAAGTGGCACTGTGAATTAGAAGGAAAATAATAAATGGTTTTCAAAATTTTTTACAAACAAAAATATCTGAAAAGTGTGGCGTGCATTTGTATTCAGCCCCCCTTACTCTGATACCCCTAACAAAAATATAGTGGAACCAACTGCCTTCAGAAGTTACCCAATTAGTAAATAGACCATCTGTGTGTAATTTAATCTCAGTATCAATACAGCTGTTCTGTGAAGCCCTCAGAGGTTTGTTAAAGAACCTTAGTAAACAAACAGCATCATGAAGGCCAAGGAACACACAAGACAGGTCAGGGATAAAGTTATGTTGTGGAGAAATTTAAAGCAGGGTCAGGTTATAAAAAAATATCCCAAGCTTTGAACATCTCATAGAGCACTGTTCAATCTATCATCCGAAAATGGAAAGAGTATGGTACAACTGCAAACCTATCAAGACATGGCCGTCCACCTAAAACTGACAGGTCAGGCAAGGAGAGCATTAATCGGAGAAGCAGCCAAGAGGCCCATGGTAACTCTGGAGGAGCTGCAGAGATCCACAGCTCAGGTGAGAGAATCTGTCCACAGGACAACTATTAGTCATGCACTCCACAAATCTGGCTTTTATGGAAGGGTGACAACAAGAAAGCCGTTGTTGAAAGAAAGCCATAAGAAGTCCCGTTTGCAGTTTGCGAGAAGCCATATGGGGAACACAGAAAACACGTGGATGAAGGTTCTCTAGTCAGATCAGGCCAAAAATGCACATCACACTGAACACCATGCCCACCGTGAAACATGGTGGTGGCAGCATCATGTCCTTGGGATGCTTTTCTTCAGCAGGGACAGAGTTGATGGGAAGATGGATGGAGCCAAATACAGGGCAATCTTAGAAGAAAAGCTGTTAGAGTCTGCAAAAGACTTAAGACTGGGCTGGAGGTTCACCTTCCAGCAGAACAACGACCCTAAACATACAGCCAGAGCTACAATGGAATGGTTTAGATTAAAGCATATTCATGTGTTAGAATGGCCCAGTAATAGTCAAGACCTAAATCCAATTGAGAATATGTGGCAAGACTTGAAAATTGCTGTTCACAGGCACCCTCCAACAAATCTGACAGAGCTTAAGCAATTTTGCAAAGAAGAATGGGCAAAAATGTTACTCTCTAGATGTGCAAAGCTGGTAGAGACATATGCAAAAAAACTTGTAGCTGTAATTGCAAAGGTGGTTCTACAAAGTATTGACTGAAAGGGGTATGAATACAAATGCACACCACACTTTTCAAATATTTATTTGTAAAAAAAAATTAAAACCATTAATCATTTTCCTTCCACTTCACAATTATGTGCCACTTTGTGTTGGTCTATCACATAAAATTCCAATAAAATAAATTTATGTTTTTGGTTGTAACATAACAAAATGTGGAAAATGTCAAGGGGTATGAATAGTTTTTCAAGGCACTGTTTATTCTTTGAGTGACACTTCATCTGGTGAATGGCAAGTTCTGTGCAAAGTGATTAATACTATGATTGTAAATAAACTTTTCTCAGTATATTACCTCCAAATATGCTGACTTTTTATATGCTCACCCAGATATAGATCTCTTATAGATCCTCTTAATCACAGGAGGTCAAGAGAAACCTAATGGAGAAACATCTCAGCAAGCCTCCAGACACTCCATGGTATCTCCCTTATAGGAGCCCCTGGTCAGTGAACACTCGATGTACAGCTGATGTACAGAGATTAAGGAGTAGATCAATTATGGGCCCACCCA
The DNA here is from genome assembly GCF_037356315.1 of Lithobates pipiens. Lineage (NCBI taxonomy): Eukaryota > Metazoa > Chordata > Amphibia > Anura > Ranidae > Lithobates > Lithobates pipiens. The sequence goes on along the minus strand of NW_027507790.1, from coordinate 188,285,894 downwards.
CTCTATACAGCCTAACATCTCTCCTAAATCAAAAATGATTAAGTGTAGTGTGTTCACTCTCTGTACAGGGATTGAAGATGTTGGGTGTGTACAGAACTTTCTTCTGACATGGTGGTCTGTATACAGTGTCATTGCCTTTTCTTCTTCTCAAAATATAGCCCAAGGTGCCTCTGTGGCCAATTGCCAGGCATGAATGGTGTAATATGAAGGGGGGAGGTTAACCACTTCCCCTTTCACCTCTGTTCATGCACTGTGGACCATAGTAACATTATACTACTCTGGGAAAGTGATCAGGAATTTGTTTAGTTTTTTTTCACATTATGTTTGCTTATAGCAGTGAATTTCATTCCTATAAGCAATCACTTTACTGAATGAAATCGATTAATTCAGTTTGTTTTATGGTGATTAGCTGTGATTGGCCAGAGCTAATTACATGGTGTGGATGGGCGGTGATTGGCTCTGTCTGTACAATGTGATCGCACTGACAAATCACAGCGGCAACACAATTTTACACAATGGAATGCATGAAAGGAAGCCATCCATTGTTTACAATTGTCAGATGACCTGCTGTGATTGGTTAGAGTGGTCACATGGTACCGGCAGCGAGCCAGTACACTAACCAGTCATCCATCAGACACAGCCAATGACAGACTGTACCTTCTGGCAAGATGTCATATGATGTCCACTCTGAAGGACGAAAAGGCCCACCCAGTCATTAATCTGCTATAGGAAGTACAAATAATTACTGCACTTACCCTGTGAAATAAAACCAAATCACGTGAGAAGTAGCTACACAGAATGTGACAAAAATTCAAATCAGTGATGAAGGTAAATATGTAGCGCTAAACCAAACTATATATAAAAGTGCAAACTAATAAGTGCAGTAATTCAAACAAACAATAAGTGAAAAAAATAGACATGGAAATAAATAAAACGCAAAATGTCCATCTAGACACGTGAATGAATAAACGGGATGCCACGTGGGCCTAAGGGTCATCAAACTGTGGACGTCTTCAAAATAAACATCAAGGTTCATACATGCTTACCAGAGATGTTGGACTCGACTATCATGAGACAACGAGTCAATCAAGCATGCATGCACCCATGGGAAAGGTCAATGATGACTGTATATCCAATGTCAGGAAATTCCCAGATTAGCCTCACTCCAACTTCACATGGTATCGACCATAGATATAGTGGACACTGCAGGCGCCTTTATCCAGGGGTGATTTGCAAACGGTACCTTCAAATGGTCGGTATGATGTAAAGGATATATCCAGCAGACAGCCAAGATACCCCAATCAAGCAGGTCCCATAAGGAGTGGTCAAATGTTACCCAGAATGAAAAAGGAACCCACCATAGCATAATTCGTGCTGACGTCATTGCGTGTGTTCTGTCTGAGCGGATGGGCGTTTGCACATCCGGCCGGCTATTCTGCTGTTTTTAACATTTGTTGCTGTCAGTTTAACTTTAATTTTCTATTAAATGATACTTTATCAGAAATTATGCTATGGTGAGTTCCTTCCCAAGTGTGTTGGGAATGGATGCTGAGCTGTGTATGCACAGCTCAGTGTACATTCAGTTGAAAACTGTCAGCAGGCAGGTATGTTTGTTTTTACATAAAATGTCTCTTCTGCATGAAAAAAGCTGCCTGTTTCTGAAATGTTAGGTTTAGTTCCACTTTAAGGCCAGCCTTAGAAGATTGCACAGTGTGATCAGAAATACAAAAATCTGTTTTTTTATTTATTAAAAACCTTTATCCAAAAAAAAAAAAAAAACTTTCTAAAACTGTTTACAAAGTGTTAGCTAGAGTTAAACATTAAGTTGTAACCTCTCAATATGTTGACAATGCTGCTGTCCAAAGGTGGCTGTTACTCCTCCATAGATAAAGTGGAGAAGTAAAGGTAGCCAATTATGTTACTGGCAGGATTGGAAAAAACCCTAAAGAAAGAAAACTAACACTGCCATCACATATAAGCATTGGCAAGCTGCAATATGTTATTATTATTGTTTTGTTTTTACCCACTTGCTTACTGGGCACTTAAATTCCCCTCATGACCAGACCAATTTTCAGCTTTCAGTGCTCTCACACTTTGAATGACAATTACTCAGTCATGTAACAGTGTACCCAAATTATTTTTTTGTCCTTTTTGTCGTACAAATAGAGCTTTCTTTTGGTTTTATTTGATCGCCTCTGGGCTTTTTATTTTTTGCCCTATAAATGAAAAAAGACTGAAAATGTAAAAAAAAAAAACAACATATTTTTTTTAGTTTCTGTGATAAAATTTAGCAAAATATTAATTTTACTTCATAAATTTTAGCCAGAATTTATACTACTACATATCTTTGGTAAAACTAACCCAAATTAGTGGACATTATTTGGTCTTTGTGAAAGTTAGAGTCCACAAGCTGTGGTGCAAATCGTAAAAAAAAAATTATCACACCTGAAGTACTAGTGGCTTAAATTCTTGCGACCCTAACAAGCCAGGGAAGTACAAATACCCCCCAAATGACATAAACAAAAAAAGTCAGTGCTACTACCCATACATCACATAGATAGCAGAGCCCCAGATGCTCGATCCACAGTCGTTGGCTGAGTAGGGAAATGAGGAAAAGATGATCCGCACTCCAGTGATTGCTCTTAAAAAATTTAGTATTTATTAACAAGCCACAGTGACCAAACGAAAATAAGAAAGGTTGACGCGTTTCAGCCTACAAGGCCTTAGTCACCATGACTAAGGCCTTATAGGCTGAAACGCGTCAACTTTTCTTATTTGCGTTTGGTCACTGTGGCTTGTTAATAAATACTACATTTTTTAAGAGCAATCACTGGAGTGCAGATCATCTTTTCCTCACCCCCCCAAATGACCCCTTTTTTTAAAGTAGATATTCCAAGGTATTTAGTAAGATACATGGTGAGGTTTTTGATCTTGTCATTTTTTTTCCCACAATTCTTTGCAAAATGCAGATTTTTTCCCCCCACAAAATTGTCATTGTAATTATTTCTCTTACATGGCATGTGTATACCACAAATGACACTCCAAAATACATTCTGCTACTCCTCCTGAGTATTACAATACCACATGTGTGGGACTTTTTCACAGCCTAGCCACTTAGAGAGGCCCAACATGCAGGGAGCACCATCACATGTTCTAGGAGCATAAATTACACATCTAACTTGTTGACTACCTATCACACTTTTGAAGGCCCTGGAGCACCAGGACAATGACGCGTGGCACTGATGACAGATGGCACTGATATGTGGCACTGATGCCACGTGACACTGATGTGGCACTGATGACAGATGGCACTAATATGTGGCACTGATGACAGGTGGCACTAATAGGTGGCACTGATGACAGATGGCACTAATAAGTGGCACTGATGACAGATGACACTAATACGTGGCACTGATGACAGATGGCACTATTACATGGCACTGATGGCTGGCGATGAGAGATGATCTCATATGTTTACATATGAGATCATCTCTCATTGAACACTCAGATCAAGTGCTAAATGGCCGCTGTGATTGGCCATTTAGCACGATCTGTGATCATATGTAAAGTAGTATTTCATTTTTATTGTTTCACTTCTGTTCCTGAAAAAACAAATGTTTTAAAACTTTTTTTTTCCATTAATACATGTCCCCTGGTGTAGGACCCGCGTCCCCATACACCTTTTATGGCAATAACTTGCATATAAGCCTTTAAAATTAGCACTTTTTGATTTTTCATGTTCGTGACTTTAACGGTGTTATAACAAATGTTTTGCCTGTTCACATGTTCTGCTGCAAACCGAACCGGGGGGATGTTTGGCTCATCCCTAGTGGATGGTCATAATGTTATAGCTGATCAGTGTACATGGCCTGACTATACACAGGGAATATGTTCAGCACTGGTATAGTAGGGTTACCATGTCAATTGCCATCCCATCACATCTGTTTCTTTCTGCCTGAGAAGCCTTTCCACTACCGATCGACTGTTTTACATTTCATATCTTTCCTCAGGAGTTCAGTGGTGTGAAAAGCATCAACCAGAGCTTTCAAAGAAGTGTAAGAATAGAGTAGAAGACAGATGTCAGAGAATTCACAGAAGCAGAGGCAGACCTCAGTTGTGATAGAAGCTGTGCTCTTCTGTCATGCAGAATAATATCACTAGATTTCAGCCAACCCTCAGTTTGCAGGACTAATGTGAAGCCATTATATTGTCATTTAGGATGAGCAGAACAGCCTCCGGTTCGGTTCGCAACAGAACTTGTAAACAGAAAATACATCCGTGCGAACATGTGAACACCGTTAAAGTCTATGGGACACGAACGTGAAAAATCAAAAGTGCTCATGTCTCTACAATTATTAGCAGCTGATACTTACTGTATATTAATTAGCTCATTCCGTATGTGTCAGAAGTAGAGTCATCATGCATTGCTCCAGTCAGTTGCTAGGAAATTATATCATATCCAGAAAACATTTCCACTCTCTGCAGATCATTTACATTTTATTTCTTTTTTTTTCAGATACATGACAGCGATGTGAAAAGAATGAAAGAAGTGTAAAAGTTGAGTATATGCAGGTTTCATTATAGCAGAAATTTTCCTTGCAGCATATTTGTGTCCCTTCATCTTAAAATGGATCTCCTACCAACGTTTTTTTTATTTTGGGTAGACATGGAGAGGGCTTCGATAATTTTTACTTTTTCTATCTTCGTACATGTTTTGGCTATCAATCAGAAGGGAAGAGCAAATCTCAAAGACAAATATAAAATACATATTCTAATCCTTCTGCATTCTACTTAAATTGCTTTCACTGTTGCCTGTATTCAAAAGGGTGCTTGCCCCATACACATCAAAGTTACATAGATAGTCTGGCTGAAAAATGACACAAGTCCATCTAGTTCAACCAATAAAAGGAAAAAAAAAAAAATATATATATATATATATATATATATATACATACATACACACCCACACATGTATATATGCAATCCTATACCCACAGTTGATCCAGAGGAAGGCAAAAAAAAACAATAAAGCCTGATCCAATTTGCTCCAGCAGGGCAAAAAAAATCTTTCCTGATCCCCCAAGAGGTAATCAGATTTTCCCTGGACCAACTTTACCTATACATGTTAGTATCCAGTTATGTTATGCACATTTAGGAATCAGTGGAGAGTTAAAAAAAATGTTTGTGTACATATATAATCAACTAGTGAAAATAAAAATTGTCCCATATGTGCATCCATAATCTCCTGTGTATGATCTGATGATACAAGTGAAATAAAAATGCTCCAAAATGAAATAAATGCATATACTACAAAAACATTTCTTATCGTACATCACAGGACACAGCGGCATAGTAGCTACTATGTAGGTTATAGGCCACCTTCAGATGATGGACACTGGCACACCCTAAGACAGGAAGTGCACTCCCTATATAACCCCTCCCACTACTGGGAGTACCTCCAGTTTTTTTGCCTGTGTCTTAGGTGTTGGTCACGAGTAAAGATGTGCTGTGTTGAGCTCCACTGGAGCAATCCTTGCTGGGGCTAGCTATGTAGCTAGTTCCATTCAAAGTGTCTTTTAGGCTGAATTGAATGGTACCTGGGCCTCGTGTCTGAAGAAACAAGGTTTTGCCTGTAATGCTTCTCTTTTTAGAGACCTGACCCCAGGATCCAGTACTTTGGTATTTTCAGCCATAAAGTTTTACTGGCGGGGTGCTATTACGGGTCCAGGAGTGTGGGTTCCCGCCGAGGGTCCCTGGTTCCTGAAGGTTTGTTAACGGAACCCACCGCGAAGGTTGAAGATTGGGTCTGTTGGCTTTACCACAGAAAACTCTGCGGTGGGAAAGGTAAGTGGAGTTTTTCTAAGGAATATTAAATTTTCTTATGAAATGTCTCCGTTAAAAAAAGTAAATGTTGTCATGCCTAAGAGTCACCACTGGGGGCTGTATAGAGCACGTACCTTCTCATGCTTTCCTCGGAGATTACACTGTGTCAGGAAGCAGTAGGCTCTTTTCCTCTGGCTAGCAAGCAGACCTCCGGTAAGTTAGGGGGGTTTCCTCCACCAGACACCCCCCACCTGGACAAAGCTCTCCCCCTCGGCCTGGAAAGGGGAAAGCTAGAAACGATTGGCATACCGCTCCATTTTCCTACCGCCTCTGCACGATGGCTTGTCTAGGTCTCCTCCTCCCCATCCTTCCCTCACACACAAGCTGATCGCTTAAGATCAGAAGCCCGCTCTCTTGCAGGAAAACTCTCTTTTGAAAGAGAGAGGAGGATGGGCCCGATGCGACGGAGGGGGGCTTAGCCCGGCATTGGCGCCCTGCAGCATCCGGCATGGGAGTGTGTTTAAAAAGCTACATTTTTGCTGCTGCAAGTTGTTGGAGGGACACAAGAGAAAAGAGGGGCATGCAAGAGGTTTGGTGACACAGGCATTACTATTGACACAATTACTATTCGCATCAGGCTGAGCATTAATAGCAGTGGTTGGACTATTGCTCAAGCATTGGATGCGATTTCTTCTGGAAGTACTACTCCTTCAGATGCCATTTAGTATAGGACGAAGATCAGGACTGAACCGATCGGTGAATGGGATGCCCCAATAGTATCCAGGTGCAACCGAAATGAAAGACCCCTGCAGTGAGTAGCCATCGAGCGTGCTTTTCAGGAAAGCCAAATAACAAGTCCAAGCGTAATATTCCACGCACACGTTCCTGAAAATGGTTGTATTAATGCTGGGTGCTGTAGTGACCATTGACTGGAAACCGTAGGCAATTCAGAAATGTCATCAGCACACTAAGGATTCCTCAGCAGGATCCAAAGCTTTGTTTACATGGTCACATGGTACACATACGGCAACGTTTCAGAGCCACGCAGGGCCCCTTTAACGCTGTCACATGGTATATGCAGTGATCTCCTTCTCGATCTCTTGTAAAGCACTTGTTTGTTGATCTTTGTCTTGTATTGCAAGTCCAAGGGATGTTAGCTCATGGCTAACATTGACCTATCTGACCAGACTTCAGATGATGTGACCTCCTCTTGCAGCTCAGCGGCGCGCACATCACACAGTAGAGTAGACTTCAGGCATCCGTAGCGATGATGAGGAGAGGAGAGCCGCCCGTAAAAGTGGGGCCGGGATCTTCTCACAGTGGCGCAACGGCCGCATTGTAATTCCCGCCTTCTGGAGCCTGCAGTGCCTATGATAGACGTCCCACATTGCGCAGTCCCTGCATTGGACCTGTGAGACTTCCATCAGGCGCTGCAGGCTCCAGAGAGTGGGACCTACTATTACACTTGGCCGTGCTCAGGGTCAATTTGGTCCCCACTCGGGGCTAATAATAGAACCGTGCCCACCTGAGACCCAGGGCTTTTTGGGGACCCACTCAGGGCTTCAGCCACCGTCAGCCCCCCCGCCGACACCACTGCCTGCAAACCACAGACACCATCTAGAACTCACAGGGAGAGTGGGAGGATGACTTGGTCTGGGAGTACCTACACGTCCCCAAGCCGTTGCAAGTGCCGGAATGTAAGGAGCCCTAGGCCCACTTTGAGGACATTCATAAGGAATGGCGGCTGGCGAGATCAATTTACACGGACAGAGTGAAGGTTGCCAAGGTGGGATGGCCTATGAAGAGTCACTCTGTGTCCATCAGGGAGGAAGGTGGTGGCAGGAAGAGATTTTTTTAGAATCCTAGGAATTTCAACCGGCTCAAAAATAGGGGGAGAAAATTAATCATACAAGCCATATTGAGTTAAAATCCTTCAATGATTGAATAGTCATGAAACATTGTTTAAAAGGGATAAAAATGGTTAGGGTGCCGTCCCTTCATTTATACCTTGTAGTCTAAATTTACCCGTTGTTGTAAATAGTCCTGTCTATGTTTAATTAGAACTGTAGTTTTAAGTGTAACCACAAGATGGCAATCTTTTGCATGTAGACGTGGCTTGACTCCAATTGGACATTTTTGCCTCATAAAAAGTCCTTCACTATCCACATACAACGTCCAGACGAAGTACACGTTCATAGTGTACGAAACGCGTCGACTTTTGCCCAGCATTGACATGTCCCCGCACTTCTTAATGACCTCTCTCCCAGGCCAGTGATGGTGTCTCCCTATCATCTACAACGCACGGCCAGATGCTGGACAATACTTACTTTGATACTCCTCTACAGGCCACAGTAGCCTTTCTCTCTGGACAAATGCAGCAGATGTGCTCTATACATTTTCCTGGGTGAACTGATGGCAAATCTGAAAGCAATTGGAAAAACGGTCAACTATACTCTACTGTGGTTACTGCTCAAAACTACTGCGGCAATGTATACAAGCAGTGAAGGGTTTGTGTGGCCGTGGAACAAAGATACAACAGTGGTAAGGACTAGAGTTGAGCGGACACCTGGATGTTTGGGTTCGACGGGTTCAGCCAAACTTCGGAAAAAAGTTCGGGTTTGGGACTGAACTTCACCCGAACTTGACCCCGAACCCGAACCCCATTGAAGTCAATGGGGACCCGAACTTTTGAGGGCTAAAATGGCTCTAAAAAAGTAATGGAAAGGGCTAGAGGGCTGCAAATGGCAACAAAATGTTGTATGGCAAGTGCTCTGCAAACAAATGTGGATAGGGAAATAACTTAAAATAACATATATATATATATATATATATATATATATATATATATATATATATATATATATATATATATATATGCTGGAGGCCCCCTTCTCAGAAGAAGAGGTACAGGAAATGATTACGAACCTCAGAAACTCAACGGCACAATGCCACACATATGGTGGGAATGCCCCAGAATACGCCCTTTCTGGAAAAAAATATTAAATTTAATGGATAAGCTAGTGGGAAAATAAAATACTTTGAAATTAAAAAAATTTAAAATTATAATCTTGACCTAGGAGGACGAGGTCCATATGGAGTAGGAGGTTGAGGTGGCGGTGGATGTGGCGGTGTAGGTGGAAGCGGCGGTGGAGGAGGACGAGGTAGCCAACACTGGTTCAAAAATACAACAATGGCTGGGTAAGGCCAGTGATGTGTCGAATTCTGTCCCCCATTGGATAGTGTCCACCCTGTACTGTGCTTGCTCAGTATGTAGGACAAGGGGATTTTGAAAATCTCCAAAGATGAACGGCGCTGCGTGGTGAGTCCAGATTCAAGCCATACCATCCGAGGTTCAAGCCAAGCCAAGCCGTGCCCGAAGCGTGGCGAGTGAAGCATGGTGAGCGAAGGGAGCCCGTGAGGGGCCCTATTAATATGTGCTACTGTATGTCCACTTGGATGGTGGGGCTTGAACCTGCACTCATGGGGCAGGCGCTGTTCATCTTCCGAGATTTTCGGAATCTCCTGTCCTCGGGCTGGACACTATCCGATGGCCAGACAGTTTTTGTCAGAACACCGGTATACATGTCTATTCTGCACATGGTACGGACAAGTCCTGTGGGATCCATGCCTGGTTCATTTTAATGAACGTGAGCTTGTCCACATTGGCTCTGGACAAGCGGCTGCACTTGTCTGTGATAACACCCCCTGCCGTGCTGAATACACATTCAGATAATACACTGGCTGTAGGGCAGGCCAGCACCTCCAAGGAGTAAAGGGCAAGCTCAGGCCATGTGCCCAATTTGGAGACCCAGAACTTGAAGAGGGCAGACCCCTCATTCAGTACGTGTAAGCGTGTGCACACATACTGCTCCACCATGTTGGTGAAATGCTGCCTCCTGCTAAGACGTTCCATTTCAGCTGGTGGTACTGGTTCTTGTGGCGTGCTGACAAAGCTTTTCCACATTTTGCCCATGCTAACCCTGCCTTCTGAGGTGCTGGCGGGGCCCCGGCTGCGTTGGCAGCATGGGTTTACTTCCTCTTTAAATATTGCATTATAATTTATGCATTATAATTGAACTCTGCCCATTAGATTTTAGATGACTAAAATTAGTTTTAGTCGACTAAAATGTACTGAATATTTTAGTCAACTAAAATGTACGACATTTTAAAATATATTTTTAAATATAACTAAAAGTAAAACAATTGCAGAAGACTAAAATGGGACTAAAACAAAAATGCCATTTTAGTCCTAAGATTAAAACTAAATCGAAATTTGCTGCCAAAATTAAGACTGGTTTCCAGCTAGGACGGCTTCAATTGACTGCACTGGAACTGTTGCACTTTTAAAACAAACAATTAAGCTCAATTGGAGCAACTGGGAGACCGAACATGCTGAGATCTCATGTTGATTGATGTTTGCTTTTCAGTTCTTATCAAAAGCCTTTTTCATTATTTTTTGATAAATTCTCCCTGCACTGAATTAAGGGAGAATCTTGAATCAAAAACGAGAGAGGGAAATAGGGATTTTGACTGTGCACATAGTAGCTAGATGATAGACATTATTCGATAGGATACAAGATTGTATTACAATTATTTATTAAATTCAAAGTTAAAATTCAATAACAATTATTAATGAAGTATAAAAGCACAGGACAATACAATGCGGTGGTTGTTCTCATTAAGCACACATGATCCCAACATGTTTCGCAGTGAATTGCTTCTTCAGGGGATGTGTGAATTTTTCAAAGAGATCTTAAACCACTACAAAGATTATAATGTAGGGAGTTTGTCCACCTCAAGAGTCACCCACAGCCATGCTAGATCGGAGGGGGCTAAAAAAACAGGCAAAAATTGTTGAATCAATTGGAAATTTGTAGAAATATGGGCGAATCGTTGATGTTAATACTCAAGAAAACAATTTACCGAAAGAGTACCAGTGGTAGGTAATACATCTTGGGAATAAGCGTCACCCTTGGCTGCAGATAGCTATCTATAGCTTCTATCAATGTGCACCGTCAAAATCCCTATTTCCCTCTCTCGTTTTTGATTCATGTTTCAATTCTCAGGGATGTGGTGCCTTATCTTTTAGGTGTTTTGTGATGTTGAACCACTAAAATGCTCTACTAAGGGAGAATCTCTTTTGGCTACTGTGCCATTTTTTATACAAGAGGATGACAGGAATGTTTACACGTTTATCCCGGATAATGTTATGTCAGTGAACTAGAGCATTTTAAACGAATTAAGGAGCTACGTGGTGCAGGAGATTATATATGAGCATTTTTGTCTACTGTCCTATCCGGGAGTTGAGCTCTGGCTGGGAGTAGCGGTGTTACATTCTCAGCGCTTTTTAATCTAATTACAATGTTGTTTATTACTACAGTGTATTTATTTTCGAAATTGTTACATTGCAGGAACGTTTACCACTAAGGGTGTACTTGTTAAACACCTTATGCCACTTACACATGACTGGAATTTCCATCGGAATGAACTCTGATGCCGTGTACACACAACCGGACTTCCCGGAAGACTAGCTCCGACGGTCTTCCCGACAGACTATTGGCGGTGTCATGCAAATCGCATGAAGAGACTGACCTCCAGGTCTTCTGGTTTACGATCGTCGCGGGTACGCACGATCGTACGTATGCGCATGCGTTCATACGCAGGTGCGCATGCGCGGGCACGTGTGTGGTCGCGTGCGTGCGTCCCTGTTGGCGCCAAACGGCCTATTTAAACTAGCCTCTTGCTAATGGTCTCTGCTGTCTGCTCTACAGCGTTATACCTGTGAGACCTGATCCGTAGCATTAGTTCCTGCTTGACCCGGCCTGCCTGTGACCCATCTGCTATCTGCCTGCACCCGACCCGGCTTGTTGTGACGATTCTCCTGCCTGTTCCTTTGTACTTCGATTCCAGTCTGATATCCGACCCGGCTTGCTTTGACCATCCGTCTGCTAAAGGTGAACCTGCTTACATTGAACTGTGTCATCTGCTGCAAGTAACCTGCTTGTTTTGAACTGTTCACCTGCTGCACCTGTTTATATTACACTGTTCATCTGCTACAAGTCACTTGTCTTATTGAACTGTTCACCTGCTCCAAGTGCCTGCTCATATTGAACTGTTCATCTGCTGCAAGTACCTGTGTATATTGCACTGTTCATCTGCTACAAGTTGCCTACTTCCCTGCACTGCTTTTCATCTGCTGCAAGTTACCTGTTCCATTGAACCGTGTTATCTGCTATAAATTACCTGCTGATCCATTCGCTGTGATTACCTGCTCCACTGAACTTCACCTACCCATCCTTCTCATCTGTTGATCCTGCCAGGCACCTGTACCCCTCCTTACTCCTGTGTTCCCTGTTACATTGCCAGGAAACCGGTAGTGGGAGTTGTAAGGGAGGCCTCTTTCTGCAATCCGGGCTCGCAACTAGAAGGTACGTGACAGTAGCAGACAGCCAATGTCTGAGCCCGAATGGGGAGCCTCCGCCATGGAAGAACTTTGTCAACACCTGGCAGGACTTTCTGAGGCAGTTAAGGGCCTCCAGCAAGGTTACACCAGGCTGGAAGAATGGGTGATTGCTCTTTCCAACCCCTCCGGATCCTTGGGGGCCCCTCAACCATCAGTTTCTTCAGCTGAAGCAGGACCAGCACCTACAGTTGTGATGTTACCACCAGAACCTAAAGTTCCAACACCCGAGCGATTTTCTGGGAATCGCAGTGGCTTCAGGGCCTTCCGCAACTCCTGCGAATTATATTTCGCCCTCCAACCACGGACCTTTTCTCTGGAGGCTACCAAGGTGGGTTTTTTGGTATCTTTACTCTCTGGAGACCCCCAGACCTGGGCCCACCGCCTGTTAGAACAGAATTACGCAGCGTTGGCTAATCTTACTACTTTTTTTGATGCAATGGCTCAATTATACGAAGATCCCCAACTTTCAGCGACTGCAGAAACCGCCTTGCGGACCCTCCAGCAGGGACGAAGGGCGGTGGAAGATTATGTGGCTGAGTTCAGGCGATGGGGCGCGGATACGAACTGGAATGATGCTGCCCTTCATCATCAATTCTGCATGGGACTCTCTGATTCTTTGAAAGATGAGCTTGCTAGAGTCGGTGTTCCACAGACCTTAAACGCACTAATTGACTTGGCGATACAGATCGATCGTCGTCTGAGAGAGAGGAGAGCCAAGAGGGCCACAGGTTTCTCTCGCCCAACCTGGATGCTTCCAAAGGCCCCAAGCCATTTACATCCAGCACCTGCCGCCCGACCCGGGGCCACGTCTGACACACCTGAGCCTATGCAACTTGGGGTCTTGCGACCATCTCTTACCCCCGAAGAACGTCAACGTCGGCGGAATAACAATCTATGTCTCTATTGCGGGGAATCTGGACATTACGTCAGGAACTGTCCTATTAAGCTCCGTAAGTGTCCATCTATGCCTCCTGATCTCCCAGACTCTTTAATAAAGTTTTCATCTCACCTTATCATTTCTGTCTCCTTTCAGTTCCCAGGAAATACTTTACAGACGCCCGCCATTATTGATTCCGGGGCATGCAGCTGTTTTATGGATTCATCCTTTGCTGCCCAACATCAGATTCCTCTCCTACCTAAGACCCGTGGACTCTCTATCCATTTGGCCGATGGCTCCGCTATTAAATCTGGTCCTGTAACTCAAGAAACTGCACCTCTATCTACTGTTATCTCTGGTTCGCATCGAGAACTTCTCCGGATGGACATTATCACCTCCCCACTTTTTCCTGTAATACTTGGGATGCCCTGGCTACAGGCCCACAATCCAACCATAAATTGGGCTACAGGAGAAATTACTTTTTCTTCACCTTATTGTCAGAAGTTCTGTGGTTCCTCCGGTTTCCTGAGACCAGTAACCTTATTATCTATTGACTCAGAGATTGATTTACGTCAGGCCATTCCCGAAGTTTACCATGAATTCCTGGACGCGTTCAGTAAACAAAAGGCAGAGATGCTCCCGCCCCACCGAGCTTATGACTGCCCCATTGAGTTACTTTCTGGAGCCAAAATTCCATTTGGAAGGGTTTTCCCCTTAACAGAGGTAGAGCAGGAGAAACTCAAAGAATACCTCGAAGAAAATTTAAAGAAGGGGTTCATTTGCCCGTCTACGTCCCCAGCAGGTGCGGGTATTTTTTTTGTTGAGAAGAAGGACCACACTCTCCGACCCTGCGTGGACTACCGTGAATTAAACAACATCACTATAAAGAACCGGTACCCTCTCCCTCTATTTCCAGAGTTATTCCAAAGACTGGGAACTGCTACGGTTTTCACTAAACTCGATCTCCGCGGGGCTTACAACTTGATCCGTATTAAGGCCGGAGATGAGTGGAAGACCACTTTCCGTACCCGATTCGGACACTTTGAGTATTTAGTGATGCCCTTCGGTTTGTGTAATGCCCCCGCCACCTTCCAATACTTTATCAATGATGTGCTCCGGGACTTTCTGGACTTATTCGCTGTCATTTACTTAAATGATATTTTAATTTTTTCTTCCTCCCTTGAAGCCCACCGCAAGCACGTCAAAAGCGTGTTGGGTCGGCTCCGCCAACACGGACTATATGCAAAAGCAGAAAAGTGTTTGTTCGAACAGGAAAGTATACCATTCTTGGGGCTGATCATTTCTAGTAAGGGTATAAAAATGGACCCCCAGAAGATCGCTGCGATTTTGGACTGGCCAACTCCTGTAGACAGGAAAGGAATCCAACGTTTTATTGGATTCGCCAACTTCTATCGCAAATTTATTAAGGGTTTCTCGGCTATTGTCGCAACCATCACACAACTAACTAGACAAGGAACCCGTTTTCATTGCACCTCTGAAGCTCAAGAAGCATTCGAGACTCTCAAGGGACTTTTCACCTCCGCTCCTATATTAAGACATCCAGATTCCTCCCTGCCATTTGTTTTAGAAGTGGATGCATCCGAAATCGCCGTAGGAGCTATATTATCCCAAAGACAAGGAACTAAGGCCCTGCTCCATCCTGTGGCTTTCTTTTCGCGTAAACTATCAGCAGCCGAGAAAAATTACGATGTTGGAGACCGGGAGCTGTTGGCGATTAAATCTGCATTAGAAGAATGGCGCTATTTGTTAGAAGGAGCTTCTCATCCAATTTTAATATTTACCGATCACAAAAACCTGGAGTACTTAAGATCTGCAAAAAGACTAAAACCAAGACAAGCCAGATGGGCACTCTTCTTCTCCCGGTTCTCTTTTCATGTGACTTATCGCCCAGGGTCTAAGAATATAAAACCAGATGCCTTTTCACGGATGTTTCACAAGTCCCAGGAAATTTCTCCTCCAGATACCATTGTCGCTCCTGGGAATTTCCTTCTGCTTCAGGAAGATCTTCTCTCCCGGCTTAGACAAGCCTCCATGGGACAAAGACCTTTTTCAGAACCAGAACTACAAACCAGAGGTGGGTTACTGTGGTATAAAGACAAGATCTACATCCCCGAAACTCTGCGGGTATGCATCCTAGAGCTGTGTCACGACCACGCACTCGCCGGACATTTTGGTATCACTAGAACCATTGATTTGGTACAGCGTACCTTTTGGTGGCCTCAGTTACGGGAGAATTGCAAGAAATACGTGAACACCTGCACTACGTGCATTAGAAGTAAGAACTGTAAAACTAAGGCCTGGGGCCTCCTTAAACCATTGTCTGTTCCGGACAGGCCATGGAAAATGCTGTCTCTAGACTTCATTGTTGAATTGCCTCCGGCAGACGATCATACCACTATCTTTGTGGTGGTTGATCGTCTGTCAAAGATGGCACATTTTATTCCCATGAAGGGTACCCCCTCAGCCTCTGAAACTGCACAAGTGTTCATCAAGGAAATTATTAGGCTCCATGGGGTACCAGCCAATATAGTTTCATATCAAGGGGTACAGTTCTCCTGTCGATTCTGGAAGTCCCTCTGCAAGGGACAATGTTGAACTGTCTTTCTCATCCGCCTATCATCCCCAGTCCAATGTGTAGACTGAGCGGACGAACCAAACTCTCGAACAATATTTATGCTGTTTTTCCTCTTTTGCACAAGATGATTGCATCTCCCTGCTTCCAGTAGCTGAGTTCGCGTATAATAATTCTCTCCATTCCGCCACCAAACAGACACCCTTTTTTGCCAATTATGGCTTCCACCCTTCATTTCTACCCAACTCCCTTCCTGAATGCTCAGTACCAGCAGTCCAGGAAAAGATTAACTTTTTCTCAACCAACAACAAACTTCTGCAAGAAACAATGACTAGAACTCAAGAGCACAACAAGGCAACCTTTGACAAGAAGAGACGAGGGGAGTTAGTACTGGTACCTGGTGATTTGGTGTGGCTATCCACGGTAAACTTGAAGATGGCGTGCCCTTCAAGGAAACTAGGTCCCAAGTTTTTAGGATCTTTCTCAGTCAAAAGGAAGATTAACGAAGTTGCTTTCGAATTAGAACTTCCAGACTCACTAAAGGTCCATGCGGTATTCCATGTGTCCTTATTGAAACCTTTCACTCCCAATCCATTTCCTAACCGAAATACCACTCCTCCTGATCCGATCTTGGTTGATGGTGAAGAAGAATTTGAAATAGAAGCCATCCTAAATTTCAGAAGAAGAGGAAACCAGAACCAAGTTCTTAATCAAATGGAAAGGATATGGTCCCGAAGAGAACTCCTGGGAGCCCGAGGACAACATTCATGCAAAAAACTTGATTCAATCCTTTAAAAGGGCCCATCCGGAAAAATTTGCCCGAAAGGGCATCTGGAGGCTGCCCCTTGGGACGGGGCAATGTCATGAAAATTGCATGAAGAGACTGACCTCCAGGTCTTCTGGTTTACGATCGTCGCGGGTACGCACGATCGTACGCGCATTCGTTCGTACGCAGGTGCGCGTGCACGTGCGCGGTCGCGTGCGTGCGTCCCTGTTGGCGCCAAACGGCCTATTTAAACTAGCCTCTTGCTAATGGTCTCTGCTGTCTGCTCTACAGCGTTATACCTGTGAGACCTGATCTGTAGCATTCGTTCCTGTTTGACCCGGCCTGCCTGTGATCCATCTGCTATCTGCCTGCACCCGACCCGGCTTGTTGTGACGATTCTTCTGCCTGTTCCCTTGTACTTCGCTTCCATTCTGATATCCGACCCGGCTTGCTTTGACCATCCGTCTGCTAAAGGTGAACCTGCCTACATTGAACTGTGTCATCTGCTGCAAGTAACCTGCTTGTATTGAACTGTTCACCTGCTGCAAGTACCTGTTTATATTACACTGTTCATCTGCTACAAGTCACTTGTCTTATTGAACTGTTCACCTGCTGCAAGTGCCTGCTCATATTGAACTGTTCATCTGCTGCAAGTACCTGTGTATATTGCACTGTTCATCTGCTACAAGTTGCCTACTTCCCTGCACTGCTTTTCATCTGCTGAAAGTTACCTGTTCCATTGAACCGTGTTATCTGCTATAAATTACCTGCTGATCCATTCGCTGTGATTACCTGCTCCACTGAACTTCACCTACCCATCCTTCTCATCTGTTGATCCTGCCAGGCACATGTACCCCTCCTTACTCCTGTGTTCCCTGTTACATTGCCAGGAAACCGGTAGTGGGAGTTGTAAGGGAGGCCTCTTTCCGCAATCCGGGCTCGCTACTAGAAGGTACGTGACAGGCGGACTTGCGACGGACTTTCCGAACAAACAGACTTGACCACACACAATCACACCAAAGTCCGATGGATTTGACCGCGATGACGTACGACCGGACTAGAATAAGGAAGTTCATAACCAGTAGCCAATAGCTGGCCTAGCGTCGTTTTTCGTCCGTCGGACTAGCATGCAGACAAAAACATTTTCGACCGGACTCGAGTCAGTCAGAAAGATATGAAACATGTTCTAAATCTGAAGTCCATCGGATTTTCGACAGCAAAGGTCAGATGAAGCCCACACATGATCGAATTGTCTGACGGACTTGTTCCGTCGGACCTTTGCTGTCGAAAAGTCCGTTCGTGTGTACAAGGCATAACGGACCGTTTGACAGACTTTGTCGATGGAGTTCAGCTGAAATGGACCAATCGTTTAATGCGATGACATACGACGGGACTAGAAAAAGGAAGTTCAATAGCCAGTATCCAATAGCTGCCCTAGCATTGGTTTTCGTCCGTCGGACCTGCATACAGGCGAGCGGTTTTCTCGATAGGAACTGGTTCAGGCAGAGTTCCGGCAGAAAGATTTGAAACATGTTCTAAATCTAAAGTCCATCATATTTTTCAACAGAAAAGGTCAGATGAAGCCCACACATCATTGAATTGTCCGATGGATGCGGAACTTGTGTACACGGCATTAGTTGGATTAACCAGTGATTTGTATTTCACCAATAAAGCTTTAAAATTTGTTATAATTATAACATGGATGATTCTTCCTTTGACTGCCTTCTGGGGCCATTTTTTTGTTTGTATATTTAGCCAAAGGCTTTCAGGGAGGCATCCTGTCAGACTGATGAAACAGTGTATATATATATATATATATATATATATATATATATATATATATATATGTTGGAGGTACAGTTATCATAAAAGTGGAAAAGTGGTCACATGGACTGCTGGAGAGTTGCAGCGTGAATGTGCTTCTTCTTGCCTGACTTTGCAGGATCAGACAGGCCTGCCACCCTGTTGTGCCCAATGGATAAACCCTTTTCCTGTTGCAAGTACACTAATGGCACGTACACACAAGCGGAATGTCCGACAGAAAAAGTCAGATGGGAGCTTTTCATGGTATAGTCTGATTGCGTGTATGCCTCATCTGACTTTTTACATCAAAAATTCTGACAGACCTAGAAATGGAACCAATTCCTAACGGGAAATCCGCTCGTCTGTATGCTGTTCCGACGGACCAAAAACGACGCATGCTCTGAAGTACGAGACGGAAGCTATTAGCTACTGGCTATTGAACTTCCTTTTTCTAGTCCCGTCTTACTGCATTCTTGACGGTTGGACTTTGGTGTGATCGTGTGTATGCAAGACAGTTTCAGCGGAATTCTGTTGGAAAAACCTTCAGAGTTTGTTTCCGACGAGAAAATCGGTCGGGTGTACAGGGCATTAGGGTAAGGCAGTGCTGGGACAAGGCCATTTGGTGCCCAGGGAAAAGATGGCAAATTATTATTTTAAGAGCAACACTAATAGGCACATTTTATGCTAAGGGGAACACGGATGGGCACATTTTGTTATGTCCATCAGAGTGCCCCTTAACATAAAATATGGCCATCAGAGTGCCCTTTACATGAAATGTGCTCATCAGCATGCTACTTATTTTATGTTAAGGGTCAGGCTGATGGGCATATTTTATGTTAAGGGGCACTCTGATGGGCATAACAAAATGTGCCCATCCGTGTGCTCCTTAGCATAAAATGTGCCTATTAGCGTTGCTCTTAAAATAAAATATGTCCATCAGAGCAAATAAGTAGCATGCTGATGGGCACATTTTATGTTAGGGACACTCTGATGGGTACATTTTATGTTAAGGGGCACTCTGGTGGGCACAACAAATTATACCGATCAGTGTGCCCCTTAACAAACTATGGCCATCAGTGTGCAGCTTAGGAAACGTGCCCCACATACCTTGAGCTCAGGAGTAGTCAGCACAAGTTGCAGTGGGGCGGAGAGCTGCGAAATATATCTCGCAAGTGAGAGTCAGGACAGGAGCCGGAATCCCTGAGTAGCAGGGGGATGGGGTGGAGCGTGCACCTGATGTCACACCCGGCTGGGCACTCTTGTGACAGAAAAATGGGAGCCACGAGTAGCAGGGGGCATGGCGGAGCATGAATGTGACGTCTCACCCAGCCAGGCGCTCTTGTGACAGAAGACTGGGAGTGAGAGCCGCGGTCAGGAGGCAGAGCGCACACACGCAACGTCACTGGTTGCTGGGAAACCCCCAGCCCCAGCAAGCCAGTGACTGCTACTACACTGGCGGCCTGGTGGTCCGGGCAAGAGCATCATTCTGTCCATGCACGGGCCACCATTTAATGACTGCTGTGCCTGTTTTAGAAGGACACTTCATTGCGCCCCCCACCCCCAATAAATTGTACCACCCAGGGCATCCGCCCCCCCCTTGTACCGGCTCTGGGGTGAGGCCTGTTCCTTGAACTAACTCTTTAACCACTTCCCACCTGCACAGTGTACATATATATGGCCAGGTGGTCGCTCTCTCCCTCTGATTGGATGTTCAGAAACGTCCTTCAGAAGAAGGGGCCCGTGCAGTGGCGCGATCCCATCTCCAATTGGCTGGAGGGCTCTGAGATTGGCCCTTCTGATTACATGATGGCCGTGTCAAATCACAGCTGTCATGTGATGTAAACACAGAGCTGGTTGCTAGGCAATCGGCTCTCCTCTCCTCACACGGAAGTTGTCGCTGATGAGAGGAGAGTGTATCGCTGCAGCTGGCTGGTGATCAGTGAGTATGAGCTGTTTTTAACAGCTTTTTACTCACTGATCACTAGGGATGAGCTTGGTGTTCGACTCGAACGCATGTTCGACTTGAACAGCGGCTGTTCGCCCATTCGGCGAAGCCAGAACTCTGTGGGCCGTTCATGCTCATGGCCCACAATGCACTGCGCCATTGCAGTGCATTGCTGGCTCATGATTGGCCAAGCATGCACTGTGACCCCGCATGCTTGGCCAATCACAGCGCTGGCAGTGAGGAGAGCCATGAATGGCCACAGGCAGGATGCATATGGCCAATTATAGCTCAGGCCATTTAGTACAAGCCCCACACTATATAAGGCCGCCAGCATGGGGGCCTTGTGTAGTTTTCCAGCGTCTGCAGGAGTTAGTGGGTGTTGTGTACCTCGAGCGCAGTATACACCTGTATCTACCCTTTAATTGCTGGTGTTCTATAAAAAAGGCATCTGCAGGAGTTCGTGGGTGTTGTGTGCCTCCAGCACAGCATAATATACACCTGTATCCACCCTTTATTGCTTTTGTTCTCTAATACAGCCATCTGCAGGAGTTAGTGGGTGTTGTGTGCCTCCAGCGCAGTATACACCTGTATCTACCCTTTATTGCTGTTCTCAAATAGAGCCATCTGCAGGAGTTAGTGGGTGTTGTGTGCCTGTAGCACAGCACAGTATACACCTGTATCTACCCTTTGATTGCTGGACGTGTTGAGCCGCATCATGCCGAAGACTTGGTAGAGTGGATGATCAAGCCCTCTTCATCTTCCTCCTCCTCTCTCACCCAGGCTCAGGGTACTAGCAAAGCAGCTGCCAACGCATCCTCTTCCCTCGTCTCAATGTCATCATCAGTCACTCCTTCCCTAGACCCACCATGTCCTCCTGAGGAGTCCTCCGAACTGTTTGAGCACAGTATTGGGTACATGTTCCAGGAGGATGCCCAGTGTTTTGTAGGCTCTGATGATGATACTCAGCTAGAGGAAGGCAGTAGCGTGAGCGCAGAGAGAGGGGATGCTCAAGAAGGACAGCAATCTGGCAGTCATGTTCCACAAGCTGCAGCATACTGCCAGGTTTGCTCCAGTGATGAAGAGGGAGGGTCACTGACTCCACATGGGTGCCTGGTAGGAGAGAGGAGGAGGAGGAGGAGGCACATGTCCAACGAGGCAGGATGTCCTCTGGGGGCCAGCTTAGGGGCAGCACACTGACTGAATCACACCGCAGAGCTCCACCTGTGCATTACGCTGCGCGTTATTCTAAAAGTTCTTTGGTGTGGGCCTTTTTTGAGACAAGTGCATCAGATCGCACCGCTGCTATTTGCAACATATGTCTCAAGCGTATCTCGCATGGCCAAAACATCAGCCACTTGGGCACCACATGCTTGACCAGACATATGTTGACCTGCCATGCAGCTCATTGGCAAGCGTACCTCAAAGACCCACACCAAAGAACAAAGCGGACCTCTCCTTGCTCCTCATCAGCTGGGATCTCCAACCCCACTCGACCTTCCGTCCTCTCTGAAACCTGCACTGAGAGGAATGAAGGTGTAGAATTAGGTGTGTCACAGCCAAGTGCTTGTGGGCACTCTGCTAGCAGTACACCCACGTCCGATTGTAGCAGGCAAATTTCCCTGCCCCAGCTGCTGGACCATAGAAAGAAGTTCACTCCCAGCCATCCACATGCCCAGCGGTTGAATGCTAGCTTGGCTAAATTGCTAGCCCTTCAACTGCTGCCTTTTCAGTTGGTAGACTCGACTCCCTTCCCTGAGTTTGTGCAATGTGCGGTTCCTCAGTGGCAGGTCCCCAAACGCCACTTTTTCTCACGTAAGGCAATTCCGGCTCTCTACCGGCATGTGGAAGGCAATGTCCTTGCCTCGCTGGACAGGGCGGTCAGCGGTAAGGTGCATATTACTGCTGACTCATGGTCCAGCAGGCATGGACAGGGACATTACCTGTCTTTAACGGCCCATTGGGTCACTCTTTTGGCAGCTGGGAAGGATGCAGGACAAGGTGCAGTAGTGTTGGAGGTTGTTCCGCCAACCACGCCTCCAAAATGCTACTAGTGGTTGTGACACACCTCTCTCCTCCACCCCCTCCTCTTCTTCTTCCTCCATGGCCTCTTCAAGTGCTCTGTCCTTGGAACCAGCAGTGCTCCGTAGGCGTTCAAGGGGATATGCAAGTACGCAGGCAGAAAGATGCCATGCCGTGCTTGCGCTGGTTTGTTTGGGGGACAGGAGCCACACTGGGGCAGATATTTTGTCAGCTCTGCAGGGGCCGGCAGAGAGGTGGTTGATGCCATGCCAGCTTAAGCCAGGAATGGTTGTTTGCGATAATGGCACCAACCTCCTCTCTGCTCTCCGACAGGAACAACTGACCCATGTGCCCTGTGTGGCTCACGACCTTAACCTGGTGGTGCAGCGGTTCTTGGGCAGGTACCCGGGCTTACAGGATGTCCTGAAGCAGGCCAGGAATGTCTGTGTGCATTTCCGCCAATCATTTAATGCCAGTGCTCGGCTGGCTGAGCTCCAAAAGGAGTTGAACCTGCCCAAGAACTGCCTTATATGTGACATGCCCACCAGGTGGA
The DNA here is from genome assembly GCF_037356315.1 of Lithobates pipiens. Lineage (NCBI taxonomy): Eukaryota > Metazoa > Chordata > Amphibia > Anura > Ranidae > Lithobates > Lithobates pipiens. The sequence continues at coordinate 188,263,052 of NW_027507790.1, read as the reverse complement.
ACTCAACGTTGTCCATGCTGCAGTGGCTGTATATGCAGCAGAGGGCCATCAATGAGTACCTGTGTGACTACGGCACCAGGACAGGGTCAGGGGAGCTCAGTTTTTTCTCACTACGCCGGTGGGGCATGATCAGGGATGCATGCACTGTCCTGTCACCATTTGAGGAGACCACAAGGATGGTGAGCAGTGACAGTGAATGCATCAGTGACACTGTACCTCTTGCCCACCTGTTAGAGCATACGCTGCATGGGATAATGGACAGGGCACTTGAGGCAGAACAGAGGCAGGAAGAGGAGGACTTCCTTGCCTCTCAAGGCCCCCTTTATCCAGACAGTGTTCCTGCTGTCCCACGCATCACACAGGAAGAGGAGGAGGAGGAGGATGATTGTGTCAGCATGGAGGTGGAGCCTGGCACTCAGCATCAGCAGCAGCAGTCTTGTAGGGATGAATTACAGTCCCAAGAAACCCGTGGGCTTCTACGTGGCTGGGAGGAGGTGGCTGCAGGTCATGTTGTCCTTAGTGACCCAGAGGACTCTGGACCGAATGCCTCAGCTAACGTACGCTGCATGGCCTCCCTGATCCTGCAATGCCTGTGGAAGGATCCTCGTATTCTTCGGATCAAGGAGAGGGACCATTACTGGCTGGCCACTCTCCTTGATCCACAGTACAAGGGTAAGGTTGCGGACCTTATCTTGCCGTCACAGAGGGAGCAGAGGATGAGACATCTCCAGGAGGCCTTGCAGAAAGGTCTGTGCAACACGTTCCCAGAGACTGGGAGGTTACAAACTCTTGGTCCTGGACAACGTGTTGCTGAGGCTTCAATCAGAAGGAGCGGTGGAGAAGGTGGCCGTCTGACCGATGCGTTCAGACAATTTTTTATTCCACAGCCCAAGGTATGATCAGTTCCAGCAACCATCACCAGCGTCTGATTTACATGGTGCAGGAATACCTAGGGTCAAGGTCAGACTTGGACACCTTTCCCACCAAAAATCCTCTGGCTCACTGGGTCTTGAGTAGGGATGAGCCTAACACCCCCGGTTCGGTTCGCACCAGAACTTTCGAACGGACCCCAAATTCGAACGAACTTTAGAACCCCATTGAAGTCTATGGGACTCAAACGTTCAAAATTAAAAGTGCTAATTTTAACGGCTAATATGCAAGATACTGTCCTAAAAAGGGTTTGGGGACCTGGCTCCTGCCCCAGGGGACATGGGTCAATGCCTAAAATGTTTTTTAAAAATGGCCGTTTTGGCGGGAGCACTGATTTTAATGGTGATTAAAGTGAAAAAAAAAGTGAAATATTCCTTTAAATATGGTGCCTGGGGGGTGTCTGTAGTATGCCTGTGAAGTGCCACGTGTTTCCCGTGTTTAGAACAGTCCCTGCACAAAATGACATTAAACAGAAATAACATCATTGAAAACTGCTTGCGGTTTTAATGTTATATCTGGTTCCTGCAATATGGTTGAAAACCATTGAGAAAAATGGCATGGGTAGCCCTCCCTGCCCATTACCAGCCCCTTTGGGTCTTGTACGCATATCAAGGGGAACCCTGTACCCATATTAAAAAAAGGAAATGCGTGTGGCCCCCAGGCCCTATATACTCAGAACAGCAGTATACAGGCGGTGCAAACAAGACAGGGACTGTGTAGGTTTGTTGTGTTAAGTTGAATCTGTTTGTAATTTTCAACTGGTACATTTTTAAAGTGTAGCTCCAGTCAAAAAAACTATTTTTAAGCTTTTTGGAAAACATAGGGAAGGGTTATCACCCCTGTATAATTTGTTTTGTCGTCCATCTTTTTTCATCTCACTTGCTGTTGTCTCCTTCCGTTTGCAAGTAGGAGATGTTTGTAAGTTGGATGTTTGAAAGTAGGGGCCTGCCCTATATGCTCTGCAGAAATGGCGGAACAAGGTGTTGGTTTTGCCACAACATTGTAAGCCCTCAAAGTGACTCTTGCTGGGTGCTGGAGCGCCCTGCTGTGAACGATTGTATCAAGAATTGTAATTACATGCCATTGTTGAACAGTGGTAGAAAAATTGACCTTTGGTGGTTGTGGTGCTGGTGCCACAACACTATAAGTCCTCACAGTTACTCTGGGTGGGCACAGGAACGGGCCCTCCTGTGAAATATTATATCAAGAATTGTAATTACATGTCCCTGTTAAACAGGGGCAGAATTGGGCCTTAGGCACTGGTGCTGGTGCCACCACACTGCAACCTCTCCCATATACTCTAGTTTTATTGCAGGAATTAGCCCTGCTGCAAAGCATTGCATCAAAAATTGTAATTAAACGCCCCTGTTAAACAGGGGCAGAAAAATTGGGCCTTAGGCACTGGTGCTGGTGCCACCACACTGCAACCTCTCCCATATACTCTAGTTTTATTGCAGGAATTAGCCCTGCTGCTAAGCATTGCATCAAAAATTGTACTTAAACGCCCCTGTTAAACAGGGGCAGAAAAATTGGGCCTTAGGCACTGGTGCTGGTGCCACCACACTGCAACCTCTCCCATATACTCTAGTTTTATTGCTGGAATTAGCCCTGCTGCAAAGCATTGCATCAAAAATTGTACTTAAACGCCCCTGTTAAACAGGGGCAGAAAAATTGGGCCTTAGGCACTGGTGCTTGTGCCACCACACTGCAACCTCTCCCATATACTCTAGTTTTATTGCAGGAATTAGCCCTGCTGCAAAGCATTGCATCAAAAATTGTACTTAAACGCCCCTGTTAAACAGGGGCAGAAAAATTGGGCTGATGGCATCACCCAGAACCAGAAATGTTCTTCCAACATATCAGCGGAGGAGGAAGAGGATAGACAATCAACATAACAGGACAGTTATCAGCATCAGCATCAGCATCAGCATCAGCATCAGCATAGGCAGTCTTGAAGGGATGTGATATTTAAAAAAAAATTATTCGGTTACATCAGCTTCAGGTGCTTGGTAGCTGTGGGTGATCCAAGACTGATTCATCTTGATGAAGGTCAGTCGATCAACTGATTCGGTGGACAGGCGCACCCTGTGATCGGTAACAAAGCCACCAGCAGCACTGAAGGTGCGTTCCGAAAGAACGCTGGATGCAGGACAGGCCAGTAGCTCAATTGCATACTGTGCAAGCTCTGGCCAGTGATCCATCCTCAAGACCCAGTAAGCCAGAGGATTTTCGGTGGGAAAGGTGTCCAAGTCTGACCTTGCCCCTAGGTATTCCTGCACCATGTAAATCAGACGCTGGCGATGGTTGCTGGAACCGATCATACCTTGGGGCTGCGGACTAAAAAATTGTCTGAAAGCATCAGTCAGACGGCCACCTTCTCCACCGCTCCTTCTGACCGATGCCTCAGCAACACGTTGTCCAGGACCAGGAGTTTGTAACCTCCCAGTCTCTGGGAACGCGTTGCACAGACCTTTCTGCAAGGCCTCCCGGAGATGTCTCATTCTCTGCTCCCTCTGCGATGGCAAGATAAGGTCGGCAACCTTACCCTTGTACCGTGGATCAAGGAGAGTGGCCAGCCAGTAATGGTCCCTCTCCTTGATCCGAAGAATACGAGGATCCTTCCGCAGGCTTTGCAGGATCAGGGAGGCCATGCAGCGTAGGTTAGCTGAGGCATTCGGTCCGGAGTCCTCTGGGTCACTAAGGGCAACATGATCCGCAGCTACCTCCTCCCAGCCACGTACAAGTCCACGTGTTTCTTGGGACTGTAAATCATCCCTACAAGACTGCTGCTGCTGATGCTGAGTGCCAGCCTCCACCTCCATGCTGACACAATCATCCTCCTCCTCCTCTTCCTCCTCCTCATCCTCTTCCTGTGTGATGGGTGGCACAGCAGGAACACTGTCTGGATAAAGGGGGCCTTGAGAGGCAAGGAAGTCCTCCTCTTCCTGCCTCTGTTCTGCCTCAAGTGCCCTGTCCATTATTCCACGCAGCGTATGCCCCAAGAGGTGGACAAGAGGTACAGTGTCACTGATGCATGCACTGTCACTGCTCACCATCCTTGTGGCCTCCTCAAACGGTGACAGGACAGTGCATGCATCCCTGATCATGCTTCACTGGCATGGTGAGAAAAAACCGAGCTCCCCTGACCCTGTCCTGGTGCCGTAGTCGCACAGGTACTCATTGATGGCCCTCTGCTGCGTGTGCAGCTGCTGCAGCATGGCCAACGTTGAGTTCCACCTGGTGGGCATGTCACATATAAGGCGGTTCTTGGGCAGGTTCAACTCCTTTTGGAGCTCAGCCAGCCGAGCACAGGCATTAAATGATCGGCGGAAATGCACACAGACTTTCCTGGCCTGCTTCAGGACATCCTGTAAGCCGGGGTACCTGCCCAAGAACCGCTGCACCACCAGGTTAAGGACGTGAGCTACACAGGGCACATGGGTCAGTTGTCCCTGTCGGAGGGCGGAGAGGAGGTTGGTGCCATTGTCACAAACCACCATTCCTGGCTTAAGCTGGTGTGGCGTCAACCACCTCTCGGCCTGCCCCTGCAGAGCTGACAAAACATCCGCCCCAGTGTGGCTCCTGTCCCCCAAACAAACCAGCGCAAGCACGGCATGGCATCGTTTTGCCTGCGTACTTGCGTAGCCCCTGGAACGCCTACGGAGCACCGCTGGTTCTGAGGACAGAGGACTGGAAGAGGCCATGGAGGAAGAAGAAGAGGAGGGGGTGGAGGAGAGAGGTGTGTCACAACCACTAGTAGCATTTTGGAGGCGTGGTGGCGGAACAACCTCCAACACTAATGCACCTTGTCCTGCATCCCTCCCAGCTGCCAGAAGAGTGACCCAATGGGCCGTGAAAGACAGGTAACGTCCCTGTCCATGCCTGCTGGACCATGAGTCAGCGGTAATATGCACCTTACCGCTGACCGCCCTGTCCAGCGAGGCAAGGACATTGCCTTCCACATGCCGGTAGAGAGCCGGAATTGCCTTCCGTGAGAAAAAGTGGCGTTTGGGGACCTGCCACTGAGGAACCGCACATTGTACAAACTCACGGAAGGGAGCCGAGTCTACCAACTGAAAAGGCAGCAGTTGAAGTGCTAGCAATTTAGCCATGCTAGCATTCAACCGCTGGGCATGTGGATGGCTGGGAGTGAACTTCTTTCACCGGTCCGGCAGCTGGGGCAGGGACATTTGCCTGCTATAATCGGATGTGGGTGTACTGCTAGCAGAGTGCCCGGAAGCACTTGGCTGTGACACACCTACAGTGGTGTGAAAAAGTGTTTGCCCCCTTCCTCATTTCCTGTTACTTTGCATTTTTGTCACACTTAAGTGTTTCGGAACATCAAACCAATTTAAACAATAGTCAAGGACAACACAAGTAAACACAAAATGCAATTTGTAAATGAAGGTGTTTATTATTAAAGGTGAAAAAAAATCCAAACCATCATGGCCCTGTGTGAAAAAGTGATTGCCCCCTACACCTAATAACTGGTTGGGCCACCCTTAGCAGCAACAACTGTAACCAAGCGTTTGCGATAACGTGCAATGAGGCTTTTGCAGCGTCCTGCAGGAATTTTGGCCCACTCATCTTTGCAGAATTGTCCTAATTCAGTTACAGTTAGGGTTTTCGAGCATGAACGGTCTTTTTAAGGTCATACCACAACATCTCAATAGGATTCAGGTCAGGACTTTGGCTAGGCCACTCCAAAGTCTTCATTTTGTTTTTCTTCAGCCATTCGGTGGTGGACTTGCTGGTGTGTTTAGGATCATTGTCCTGCTGCAGAACCCAAGTTTGTTTCAGCTTGAGTACACGAACAGATGGTCGTACATTCTCCTTCAGGATCTCTTGGTAGACAGCAGAATTCATAGTTCCTTTTATCACGGCAAGTCTTCCAGGTCCTGAAGCAGCAAAACAGCCCCAGACCATCACACTACCACCACCATATTTTACTGTTGGTATACTGTTCTTTTTATGAAATGCAGTGTTCCTTCTACGCCAGATATACTTGGACACACACCTTCCAAAGAGTTCCACTTTTGTCTCATCGGTCCACAGAATGTTGTCCCAAAAGTCTTGGGGATCATCAAGATGTGTTGTGGAGAAATTGAGACGAGCTTTGATGTTCTTTTTGCTCAGCAGTGGTTTTCTCCTTGGAACTCTGCCATGCAGGCCATTTCTGCCCAGTCTTTTCCTGATGGTGGAGGCATGAACGCTGACCTTAACTGAGGCAAGTGAGGCCTGCAGTTCCTTGGACGTTGTTGTGGGGTCTTTTGTGACCTCTTGGATGAGTCGTCGCTGCGCTCTTGGGGTAATTTTGGGCGGCCGGCCACTCCTGGGAAGGTTCACCACTGTTCCATGTCTTCGCCATTTGTGGATAATGGCTCTCACTGTGGTTCGCTGGATTCCCAAAGCTTTGGAAATGGCCTTATAACCCTTTCCAGACTGATAGATCTCAATTACTTTCTTTCTCAATTGTTCCTGAATTTCTTTGGGTCTCAGCATGATGTGTAGCTTTTAAGGATCTTATGGTGGACCTTACTGTGTCAAGCAGCTCCTATTTAAGTGATGCCTTGATTGTGAACAGGTGTGGCAATAATCAGGCCTGGGTGTGGCTAGAGAAATTGAACTCAGGTGTGGACAACCACAGTTATAGTATGTTTTAACAAGGGGGGCAATCACTTTTTCACACAGGGCCATGATGGTTTGGATTTTTTTTCACCTTTAATAATAAACACCTTCATTTACAAATTGCATTTTGTGTTTACTTGTGTTGTCCTTGACTATTGTTTAAATTGGTTTGATGTTCCGAAACACTTAAGTGTGACAAACATGCAAAGGAACAGGAAATGAGGAAGGGGGCAAACACTTTTTCACACCACTGTAATTCTACACCTTCATTCCTCTCAGAGCAGGTTTCAGAGAGGACAGAAGGTCTAGTGGGGTTGGAGATGCCAGCTGATGAGGAGCAAGGAGAGGTCCGCTTTGTTCTTTGGTGTGGGTCTTTGAGGTACGCTTGCCAACGAGCTGCATGGCAGGTCAACATATGTCTGGTCAAGCATGTGGTGCCCAAGCGGCTGATGTTTTGGCCACGCGAGATACGCTTGAGACATATGTTTCAAATAGCAGCGGTGCGATCTGATGCACGCGTCTCAAAAAGGCCCACACCAAAGAACTTTTAGAATAACGCGCAGAGGCAGCGCCCTGCACAGGCGGAGCTCTGCGGTGTGATTCAGTCGGTGTGCTGCCCCTAAGCTGGCCCCCGGAGGGCATCCTGCCTCGTTGGACATGTGCCTCCTCCTCCTCCTCTCTCCTACCAAGCACCCACGTGGAGTCAGTGCCCTCATCATCCCCTCCCTCTTCATCGCTGTAGCAAACCTGGCAGTATGCTGCAGCTTGTGGAACATGACTGCCAGATTGCTGTCCTTCTTGAGCATCCCCTCTCTCTGCGCTCACGCTACTGCCTTCCTCTAGCTGAGTGTCATCATCAGAGCCTACAAAACACTGGGCATCCTCCTGGAGCATGTACCCAACACTGTGCTCAAAGAGTTCAGGAGACTTCTCAGGAGGACGTGGTGGGTCTAGGGAAGGAGTCACTGATGATGACATTGAGAGGAGGGAAGACGATGCGTTGGCAGCTGCTTTGCTAGTACCCTGAGACTGGGTGAGAGAGGATGAGGAGGATGAAGAGGGCTTGGTCATCCACTCTACCAAGTCGTTGGCATGTTGCGGTTCAACATGTCCAGCTGCCGAAAAGAAGGACAAGCGTGTCCCATGGCCACGTGCTGATGACAATGCACCGCGTCCACGACCAGCACTGTTGTCTCTAGACACAGAGCCTGCTTGCCCTCTTTTATCGGCTCGCGCCTGTCTGCCTCTCCTTGCTGGCCTTCCAGACATGGTAATGGCCTGAAGGGAGTTGGGTAAAACAGCAGTGTAATGGAGTCACACAACACCCACTAAGCCCTGCAGATGGCTCTATTAGAGAACAGCAATAAACGGTAGATACAGGTGTATATTGTGCTGGAGTCACACAACACCCACTAACTCCTGCAGATGCCTTTATTATAGAACACCAGAGATAAAGGGGTATACTGTAATTGAGTCACACAACACCCACTAAGCCCTGCAGATGCCTCTATTAGAGAACAGCAATAAAGGGTAGATACAGGTGTATATTGTGCTGGAGGCACAAAAAACCCACTAACTCCTGCAGATGCCTTTTTTATAGAACACCAGAGATAAAGGGGTATATACAGATGTATACTGTGCTGTGGTGGAGGCACACACAACTTCCAATAACTCCTGCAGATGACAAGTGGGCTCAAATAGAGAAGAGCTATGTAGGTGGATATAGCGGTGTATACTGGGTACAGAGCACGCAGACAGCACGCACAAGCTCCTAACACTACTGACTGCAAGCTCTATTATAAAAGATAGATCACTAGCTATATAGGTGAGGTGAATATAGCGGTGTATACTGCGGTCAGGGCAAGCAGACAACAACCACTACAGAAGAGCAAGATCGAAAATCGGCCGATAACGATCGGTGTGTACTGTGTTGAAGGTACACAGAACACCCACTAACTGCTTCAGATGCCAACACACTACACTAGGCCGCCGCGCTGGCGGCCTTATATAGTGTGGGGCGTGTACTACACAGCCTGAGCTATGATTGGCCACAGGCATCCTGCCTGTGGCCAATCATGGCTCTCCTCGCTGCTGGTGCTGTGATTGGCCAAGCATGCGGGGTCACAGTGCATGCTTGGCCAATCATAAGCCAGCAATGCACTGCGATGACGCAGTGCATTGTGGGCCCTGAGCGCCACACGAATTTGGTGCAAATGGCCCATAACGTTCGGAATTCGCCGAACGGGCGAACAGCCGATGTTCGAGTCGAACGTATGTTCGACTCGAACACGAAGCTCATCCCTAGTCTTGAGGATGGATCACTGGCCAGAGCTTGCACAGTATGCAATTGAGCTACTGGCCTGTCCTGCATCCAGCGTTCTTTCGAAACGCACCTTCAGTGCTGCTAGTGGCTTTGTAACCGATCACAGGGTGCGCCTGTTCACCGACTCGGTTGATCGACTGACCTTCATAAAGATGAATCAGTCTTGGATCACCACCAGCTACCAAGCACCTGAAGCTAATGTAACCAAATATTTTTTTTTTGAAATATCACATCCCTTCAAGACTGCCTATGCTGATGTTGAGTGACTGTCCTGTTATGTTTACTGTCTATCCTCTTCCTCCTCCGCTGATATCTTGGTAGAACATTTTTGGTTCTGGGTGATGCCACCAGCCCAATTTTTCAGCCCCTGTGTAATTACAATTTTTGATGCGATGCTTTGCAGCAGGGCTCATTCCTGTACTCCAAATAGAGTATATGGGAGAGGTTGCAGTGTCGTGGCAGCAGCACCAGTGCCTAAGGCCCAATTTTTCAGTCCCTGTTTAACAGGGGCATGTAATTACAATTTTTTATGCAATGCTTTGCAGCAGGGCTCATTCCTGCACTCCAACTAGAGTATCTGGGAGAGGTTGCAGTGTTGTGGCACCAGCAAGCAGTGCCTAAGGCCCAATAATTACAATTCTTGATATAATATTGCACAGCAGGGCCCGTTCCTGTGCCCACCGAGAGCAACTGTGAGGACTTATAGTGTTGTGGCACCAGCACCACCACCACAACCACCAAAGGCCCAATTTTTCTACCACTGTTCAACAATGGCATGTAATTACAATTGTTGATATAATCGTTCACAGTAGGGTGCTCCAGCGCCCACCAAGAGTCACTTTGAGGGCTTACAATGTTGTGGCAACACCAACACCTTGTTCCGCCATTACTGCAGAGCATATAGGCAGGCTCCTACTTTCAAACATCCAACTTACAAACGTCTCCTACTTGCAAACGGAAGGAGACAACAGAAAGTGAGATGAAAAAAGACGGACGGCAAAAAAAAAAATATACAGGGGTGATTTCCTAAAAGCTTAAAAATAGATTTTTTGACTGGAGCTACACTTTAAAAATGTACCAGTTCAAAATTACAAACAGATTCTACTTAACAAAACAAACCTATACAGTCCCTGCCTTGTTTGCACAGCCTGTATACTCCTGTTCTGAGTATATAGGGCCTTTTTTAATATGGGTATGGGGTTCCCCTTAATATCCGTACAAGACCCAAAGGGGCTGGTAATGGGCAGGGGGGGCTACCTATGCCATTTTTCTCATCCATATTGCCGGAACCAGATATTACATTAAAACCGCAAGCAGTTTTAAATGACTTTTTTCCGTTAAATGTCATTTTGTGCAGGGACTGTTCTAAACACGGGAAACACGTGGCACTTCACAGGCATACTATGGACACCCCCCAGGCACGATATTTAAAGGAATATTTCACTTTTTTTTCACTTTAATCGTCATTAAAATCAGTGCTCCCAAAAAAACTGGCATTTTAGACATTGACCCATGTCCCCTGGGGCAGGAGCCAGGTCCCCAAACCCTTTTTAGGACAATATCTTGCATATTAGCCATTCAAATTAGCACTTTTTATTTCAAACGTTCGAGTCCCATAGACTTCAATGGGGTTTTAAAGTTTGCACACATTTTCGGTCCGTTCGAAAGTTCTGCTGCAAACTGAACTGGGGGGTGTTCGGCTCATCCCTACTGATCACCAACCTAGTGTAAATACATGTAAAACACACAGTGTAAACACACATGTCCCCACACAATGTTCCCAAAACACACAGGAACATATTTTTCATTCTATACATGATTCTCTCTCTTGTTTTTCTAACAAATGGGATATTTGGAGTCTAAATATTCCTAATTTTTGAGTATTTTGTCTTTCGACTTCCAATGTTCTTTGGATGACTTATCCCTTATACCTTGTCTATACTGCCAGCGTTTATGTAAATTTTTGATAGATGTACTCTTTGTATGTCATTGTAAAATGCCGGAGGATTTGGCTGCTGAATGACCGGGCCATTTTTTGTGTTCCGGCACTGTGCCGCTTTAACTGACAATTGTGCGGTTGTGCGACGTTGTACGCAAACAAAATTGACATCCTTTTTTTCCCATAAATAGAGCTTTCTTTTGGTGGTATTTGATCACCTCTGCGGTCTTTATTTTTTGCGCTATAAACAAAAAAAGAGCAACAATTTTGAAGGAAAAACATTTTTTATTTTTGCTATAATAAATATCCCCCAAAAATATATAAAAAATGATTTTTTCCTCAGTTTAGGCCGATGTGTATTCTTCTACATGTTTTTGGTAAAAAAAATTGCAATAAGCATATATTGATTGGTTTGCGCAATAGTTATAGCGTCTAAAAAATAGGGTTAGATTTATGGCATTTTTATTATTATTTAGATTTTTTTATTAGTAATGGCGGTGATCTGCAAATGTTTATCATGACTGCAACATTATGGCGGACACATCGGGCACTTTTTGGGACCACTTTTCTACAGCGATCAGTTCTATAAAAATTACAATGATTACTGTGTGTCAGTGAAGGGGTTAACCACTAGGGGGCAATGAAGGGGTTAAGTGTGTCCTAGGGAGTGAGTCTAACTGTGGGGGGAGGGGCTACCACTCACATGACAGCAATCACTGCTCCTGATCACAGGGAGCAGTAGATCTCTGTCATTACACAAGACAGGACGGGGAAATGCCTTGTTTACAAAGGCATCTCCCTGTTCTATCTCTCCACATCGCAATCGTAGACTGCCAGAGAACATTGAGTTTCCGGGACCCGCGGGCACGCTCCCAAGGTGTGCGGCGGGCATGTGTCCGAAAGGCGACAAATTTAAAGGGACGTACCTGTAAGTCCATTTGCCTGCCTGTGCCATTCTGCCGACGTACATCTGTGTACGGTGGACGGCAAGTGGTTAAACTAAGAACACTCTTTCCTGATCAACTAAACCACTATTAGGTAGGCTTTATATTCATGTTATGCTATAATAAGCTGGCTGATTCATATTTACAGCATATTATTTGTATAAGAATGTAGAGTGTCCCTGATTAATATAACAATGGCATTTGTCTGCATGCGCAACTCGACTCTCACATCCATCAATGTTCTGCAGGGATTTGAAATTGACATTTACTGATGAGTAGCATTTGAAATGCAAAAGGAAAGTATTTATATCTCAGTACCCATGGCTCTCTTTTGCATATACAGTACAGTATATGTATAATGATGTAGCAGCTCAATGTGTGCCTTTCACATTGCAGAAAACCAGGAAACAGACTCATGAACATATTTTGCAAGCATTTTCTGAAATCTGAACTTTGCGCAAAAATGTCATTTTAAAATATTCTTCGGTAGCAAAAGGATATAAATCCAGTTTGTGTGCACCAATTGTCTTTGCAAACCCAGACATTACCTTGTACAAGTATCAGAGGCATCATCACTTTGCGGAGAGCAGAGCTGTGGGAGGGACCAACAGGCCAACCCTCTACACTCTGCCTGCAGAAAACTACAGGAGGGGGCGGAGACAAGACCAGTCACCCTGCACAAAGAGGGAGAGCGCCAGTGACCGGTCTTTATTACAGGCAGCTTCTGGGCAGAGGTAAAGTTTCACAGTGAACAGATCTGGCAAAAATACATAAATTACACCAGGATTCAAGTAATACATGAGTCTTGTATTTAGACAATATTTGTTTCTTCCAGAGGTCAGCTTTTTTTCACACAGTTGCACAATGTTCATCCCTGTAAAATGGCTTTAGGAATACCTGATCCTAACATTCACCATTTAATTGATGTGGGTCACGGCTCATTTTGAACTTTACAAAGCAGAGACACTTTTCCTTTTTTAATATGCATAGTTAAAACAGCAATTGCAACTTTGGAAATTTACTAAGGACCCCCTAAAGGAAAGCTTTTGTTTAAAAAAAAAGATATGACATAAAATTGTTGCACAAATTATTTTATAATTAGAAGATGAACTTTTATTACATAGTTACACTTTCCGGCTTGGACTGATATAAGTATACATCTTTCATACCTGAGGGACCACTGGGAGAGTTACTGTAGTAGTCGGTGCTACAACAGTGATAGCAGCAATCTTCTGAGCCCTGAGCCAAGCAACTATTCCTCTGCATTCTGATCATAAAGGGTCGCTCTCTCAATGCCATTTTCATTCACAAAATGCTTTTTTTTTTTCTTTCAAAAAATAAACCCAACATTTCATATTTCTGATATGTTCCCGGTGTACCATGTACTTGGTGTTCCTGACAGTCCCCTCTGCTTTCCTATTAAAAACTGACCACACTAAGCAGAAGAGCACACCATGATCAGTTCTCTAGCTAGGCTGGGAATACCGCCTGCTCTCCTCCAATGATCAGAGCTCCCCCCTCCCCTCACAACGAAAGGTGCCCAATGTAGCACTGAAGGGAGGGAGGAGACAAATGAGCGGAAGTTCCACTTTTGGGTGGAACTCTGCTTTAAATACAAGGCATTATGTGATTGGAAAAGTGGAGATTGTAACACCACCCACCCTCTCTACCTCGTACAAATAGAGAACCTATGTATTCATTAAAAAATAGAAGGCACTCTTTGAATGGCAGCAGTGCTGTGCCAGTGATCTTCTGTGGCCAGTGCTATCTTTGTAGTACCCTGACTACCACAGCGATTGCTCAGGTATTAGATATGTACATGCTGGACCAATGTAGCTTTTTAATAGATAGCATAAGGAATTTAATTTTTGGTGGGATACTCTAAAGCTTTGTCTACCAAAGGGATGCAGCCAATGCAGCGTTCTTCCTCAGAACACTATGAGTGCACTGGGTGATTAATGAACTAGTGAATTAAAATTCACAGGGGTCTAGTGAGAAAAATTTCCTTACAGTGCAATGACTCCACATGATATCCTCCACATCACAGCCTCCCATGCACATCAAAGGTTCCCCTATCACAGACTGACCCCCCCATCACAAACAGACCCCCCCATCACTGACTGACCCCCCATTACAGAATGACCCCCCATCACTGACTGACCCCCCATCACTAACCGCACCCACATTTAAAAATAAAATGGTGTAGGGGGGCCCCCAGCCCTTATATATTCTGAACAGCAGTATATATATATATATATAGTATACGGCCTGCCCTATATACTCTGAAGAAAATTGGGCCTTAGGTGTTAGTGGTACCAGAACAATGTAGGCACTCACAGTTACTGTTGGTGGGTGCAGGAACTAGCCCTGCTGTGGAATATTGTATAAAAAATTTTAATTACATGGCAACGTTAAACAGGGGCAGAAAAAATGGGCCTTGCATGGTGGTGGTGGTGCCACAACACTGTAACCCCTCACAAATACACTTGTTGGGCGCAGGAACGGGCCCTGCATTGAAATATATTATCAAAAATTCTAATTACATGCCCCTGATAAACAGGGGCAGAAAAATTGGGCCTTGGGTGGTGGTGGTGGTGTCACAAAACTGTAACTCCTCAGGGATACTCTTGCTGGGCACAGGAACGGGCCTTGCTGTGAAATATTAGATCAAAAATTGTAATTACATGTCCCTGTTAAACAAGGGCAGAAAAATTGGGCCTTGTGTGGTGGTGCCACAACACTGTAAGCCCTCACAGATACTCTTCTTGGGCCCAGGAACGGTCCCTGCATTTAAATATAATATCAAAAATTGTAATGACATGCCCCTGATAAACGGGGGCAGAAAAATTGGGCCTTGGGTGGTGGTGGTGGTGTCACAAAACTGTAAACCCTCACTGATACTCTTGTGGGGACAGGAACGGTCCCTGCTGTGAAATATTATATCAAAAACTGTAATTACATTCCCATGTTAAAGAGGGGCAGAAAAGTTGGGCCTTGGGTAGTGGTGCCCTGCCCTAAACCAAAAATACTGTTGGAAGCTAGCATCATCAAGATTGAGGAGGAATAGGATAGTCAGCATAGGCAGTCTTCAATGGATCCCACATCCATAGCAAATTCAATCAGTTATATCAACATCAGGCAGTCTTCAAGGGATCCCACATCCATAGCAAATTCAATCAGTTACATCGGCATCAGGTGCTTGATAGCTGCTGATACAAGACTGATTCATTCATTTTATGAATGTGAGCCTATTAACGGAGTCTGTGGACAGGCCCACTCTTTGATCCATTAGAAACCCTCCAGCAGCACTGAATGTGCATTCAGAAAGCATGCTGGATGCAGGACAGCTCAGTAGTTCAAATGCATATTGAGCAAGTTCTGGCCAGTGGTCCATCCTCAAGACTCAGTAACCTAGTGGATGGTCTGTTGGAAAGGTCTCCAAGTCTGCTCTTGTCCCTAGATACTCCTGCACAATGGCAATGGTTGCTTGAACCTATCAAACCTTGGAACTGAGGACTGAAAAATGGTGTCAGCCGGCCACCTTCTCCACCACTCTTCCTCTGACTGAACGAAGCCTCAGCAACACGTTGTCCAGCACCAGGAAATTGTAACCTCCCAGGGTCTTGAAATGCCTTGTACAAACCTTTCCTCGAGACCTCCTGAAGTTGTTTCATCCTCTGCTCCCTCTGCGAAGGCAGGATGAGTTCTGCACCCTTGTAACATGGATCAAGAAGGGTCGCCAGCCAGTAATGATCCCTCTCCTTGATACCACAAATCCTAGGGTCCTTTCACAGGCTTTGCCGAATCAGGGAGGTCATGCAGTGTAAGTTTGCAGAGACATTCAATTCTGAGTCCTCTGAGTCATTAAAGGGGTTGTAAAGGTAAATATTTTTTCACCTTAATGCATAGAATGCCATGCCCCCAGCCCCCGTTTTACTTACCTGACCCCTCGAAAGTCCCACGCTCGCCCCTGACGTCCTCTTCGCCGCCCAACCTGGCTGCTGATTGGCTGGAGTGGATGGATTGAAAGCAGCACAGCCATTGGCTCGCGCTGCTGTCAATCACATCCAATAATGCGGCGCCGGGGGACGGGGCCGAGTGATACAGCTAGCGGCTATAGGCGCCGTCTGTATCACGGCAGCGCACCCGCAAGTGCTTCTCACCATGTGAGGGAGCTCGCATGAATGTGAGAAGTACTTGCGGGAGGAAGCAGAGACAGCCGCCGAGGGACCCCAGAAGAGCAGGTTCGGGGCCACTCTGTGCAAAACAAGCTGCACAGTGGAGGTAAGTATAACATGTTTGTTAATTAAAAAAATAAATACGTTTACAACCCCTTTAAGGATCATATGATCCATAAATACCTCCTCCCAGATACCTTAAACTCCTTGGGTTTCTGGGGACTGAAAAACATCCCTTGAAGACTGCTGCTGAGTGTAATCCTCTACATCCATGCTGACACAATCAGAAAGTATTCTAACCCCCTTACATTTTTCACTCTTTGTTATATTGCAGCCATTTGCTAAAATCATTTAAGTTAATTTTTTTCCTCAATGTACACACAGCACCCCATATTGACAGAAAAACACAGAATTGTTGACATTTTTGCAGATTTATTAAAAAAGAAAAACTGAAAAACTGAAATATCACATTGTCCTAAGTATTCGGACCCTTTGCTCAGGCACCTTTTTGATCTAATACAGCCATGAGTCTTTTTGGGAAAGATGCAACAAGTTTTTCACACCTGGATTTGGGGATCCTCTGCCATTCCTCCTTGCAGATCCTCTCCAGTTCTGTCAGGTTGGATGGTAAACGTTGGTGGACAGACATTTTTAGGTCTCTCCCGAGATGCTCAATTGGGTTTAAGTCAGGGCTCTGGCTGGGCCATTCAAGAACAGTCACAGAGTTGTTGTGAAGCCACTCCTTCGTTATTTTAGCTGTGTGCTTATGGTCATTGTCTTGTTGGAAGTTAAACCTTCGGCCCAGTCTGAGGTCCTGAGCTCTCTGGAGGAGGTTTTCGTCCAGGATATCCCTGTACTTGGCCGCATTCATCTTTCCCTCGATTAGTCGTCCTGTAAAACACCCATACAGCATGATGCTTCACTGTTGGGACTGTATTGGACAGGTGATGAGCAGTGCCTGGTTTTCTCCACACATACCGCTTAGAATTAAGGCCAAAAAGTTCTATCTTGGTCTCATCAAACCAGAGAATCTTATTTCTCACCATATTGGAGTCCTTCGGGTGTGTTTTAGCAAAATCCATGCAGGCTTTCATGTCTTACACTGAGGAGAGGCTTCCGTTGGGCCACTCTGCCATAAAGCCCCGACTGGTGGAGGGCTGCAGTGATGGTTGACTTTCTACAACTTTCTCACATCTGACTGTATCCCTGGAGCTCAGCCACAGTGATCTTTGGATTCTTCTTTAGCTCTCTCACTAAGTCTTTTCCCCCCCGATAGTTCAGTTTGGTCAGATGACCAGCTCTAGGAAGGATTCTGGGCTCTTAGGAACCTTAAGTGCAGCAGAATTTTTTTCGTAATCCTGGCCAGATCTGTGCCTTGGCACAATTTTGTCTCTGAGCTCTTCAGGCAGTTCCTTTGACCTCATGATTCTCATTTGCTCTGACATGCACTGTGAACTGTAAGATCTTATATAGGCAGGTGTGTAGCTTTACTAATCAAGTCCAATCAGTATAATCAAACACAGCTGGACTCAAATTCAGGTGTAGAACCATCTCAAGAATGATCAGAAGAAATGGACAGCACCTGAGTTAAATATATGAGTGTGACAGCAAAGGGTCTGAATACTTAGGACCATGTGATATTTCAGTTTTTCTTTTTTAATAAATCTGTAAAAATGTCAACAATTCTGTGCTTTTCTGTCAATATGGGGTGCTGTGTGTACATTCATGAGGAAAAAAAATGAACTGTACCTTTTGTATTGAACTGTACTGTAATTGTGTTGTCCCCCCTTTACATTGTAAAGCGATGCGTAAACTGTTGTCGCTATATAAATCGTGTATAATAATAATAATAATAACTTAAATGATTTTAACAAATGGCTGCAATATAACAAAGAGTGAAAAATTTAAGGGGGTCTGAATACTTTCCGTCCCCACTGTATGTATGTATATATTGTAAGGGATCTTCCCGGGGTAGGGTGTGTTTGGACACAGTTCACAGCAGACTTGGAATTTATAAAGCAGATCTTGGCGTTTATTCGTGGTACAAACAGTCCAGCAAACAAAATATACAGCAACACCGTGCTTTCTAAGTACAACAAAAATAAATGTCCTAGCCCGGCTGGGCGCTTACTAACAGGTTCTGCTCACCTATCTGACACTTACAAACACAGCGTCTTTCGCCTGGATATCGCAGGGTGAGTTTTAGCTCCAGCAGTGGCTGTGCTTGCAGCTTCCTTCAACACACAGATTGTTCATTCCCTGGCTGAGAGCAATCACCTGCAGACCCTGCAGAGCCTTTAGCTTCCCAGGCTAATTAGGATCAAAGCTCACCTGATCCCAAACCCAGAACTGGATCGGGGGATGTGGAATGACAGGTCCCTCTACCAAACCTACCTGCCATTCCATATAAACCCAGGCCCGGCAAAATTAAATAACAACTCAGCAGCATATCGCTGCTGAGAAACTGATCCATCCTGGATTTACCATCTCACACTGTGTAGCAACCTAGGTGAGATGTACACCCCCTCGATCACTTCTCCAGTGACATGTCTACATATCCCCCCCCTCTTTTTCAGACCGGAGGGCTGAGCCTTTTGTCCCCACAGACAACTTACCCTTGACAATGCGTCAGCATTTGCCTGTAATTTCCCTGGCCTGTGTTCCACAGTGAAATTAAAGTTTTGTAGGGAGAGAAACCATCTAGTCACTCTTGCATTTCTCTCCTTGTTTAACTTCATCCATGTTAGGGGGGCATGGTCTGTCACCAACTTGAATTTCCTGCCTAGCAAGTAATACTTTAACGATTCTAGGGCCCACTTTACTGCCAAACATTCTCGCTCCACAATGGCATAATTTTTTTCGGCCGGGGTTAGTTTTCTACTCAAGTACGTCACTGGATGCTCCTCACCATTCACTACTTGTGAGAGTACTGCACCTAAGCCTGTGTTAGAGGCATCTGTCTGGACCAGAAATTCTCGCCTGAAATCGGGGGTAACTAAGACAGGTGGTTGGCACAAGGCAGACTTAAGGCTTTGGAAAGCCTTCTCGGCCTCTGGGGTCCACGTGACCATTGCTGTCTTTCCGCCCTTTGTCAAGTCAGTTAGTGGAGCAGCAACTGAGGCAAAGTTCGGCACAAATCTACGGTAATACCCCGTAATACCCAGGAAAGCTCTAACCTGTTTCCTTGTCAGGGGTCTAGGCCAATTCTGTATTGCCTCAATTTTATTTAGCTGTGGCTTAATCAACCCTCTCCCAATAATGTAGCCTAGATATTTGGCCTCTTCTAGGGCTAGAGCACACTTCTCGGCATTTATGGTCAACCCCGCATCACTTATGGCATCCAACACGGCCTGTACCTTACAGAGGTGACTTTCCCAATCAGGGCTAAAAATGACCACATCATCGAGGTAGGCAGCTGAGTAATCACGATGTGGTCGCAGAATCAAGTCCATCAACCTCTGGAAAGTTGCAGGCGCTCCATGTAACCCGAATGGCATCACTACATACTGGAATAGCCCATCAGGGGTGGAGAATGCAGTTTTCTCTTTAGCCTCACCAGAAAGTGGAATCTGCCAGTAGCCCTTTGTGAGATCGAGGGTGGTTATGTACCTGGCGTTACCCAACTTCTCAATCAACTCATCTACCCTGGGCATAGGATACGCATCGAACTTGGAGATCTCATTCAACTTTCTGAAATCGTTACAGAACCTCCAAGTTCCATTGGGCTTTGGGATTAGCACAATTGGGCTGGACCATTCACTCTGTGACACCTCAATTACCCCCAGAGCAAGCATACGTTTTACCTCGGCAGATACGGCTTCCCTACGTGCCTCGGGTATCCTATAGGGCTTAAGGTTTACTCTGCTTCTAGGCTCAGTTTCAATGTGATGATGGATGAGGTGTGTACGCCCTGGGAGGTCAGAGAACTTGTTTTTGTTTTTCTGTAAAAATTCCTGAGCCTCCTGTTTCTGTGACACTGATAGAGTATCACCTACCTTGACTGGAGGGATTGGTGGTGACAAATTATTAACAGTATTTGTCGCCACCAAGGATTCCCTGTCTTTCCAGGGCTTGATCAAGTTTATGTGATAAACTTGGAAAGGCTTCCTTCTACCTGGTTGGTGCACCTTGTAGTTCACCTCACTGACCTTTTCAACAATTTCATAGGGACCTTGTCACTTCGCCAAGAATTTACTCTCAACAGTGGGGACTAGTATAAGGACCCTATCGCCTGGGTTGAATGTCCTGATTCTTGCGGACCGGTTGTAAATTCTACTTTGGGCCTCTTGAGCCCTCTGGAGGTGTTCCCTTACCAGGGGCATTACAGTGGCTATACGGTCCTGCATTTGTGCTACATGCTCAATAACACTCTTGTATGGGGTGGACTCATTCTCCCATGTCTCTTTTGCAATGTCTAGTAGACCCCTAGGGTGATGACCATAGACCAACTCGAATGGTGAGAACCCTGTGGACGCTTGGGGCACCTCCCTAATAGCAAACATGAGGTAGGGTAATAAATGATCCCAGTCACGACCATCTTTTGCCACCACTTTCTTCAACATATGTTTCAAAGTTTTATTAAATCTCTCCACCAATCCGTCCGTCTGGGGGTGGTACACAGAGGTACGGATGTGTGAGATTTTAAATAGTCTGCATAATTCCTTCATTACTTTCGACATAAATGGCGTACCTTGGTCAGTTAGGATTTCTTTGGGGATCCCAGTCCTAGAGAACATATAAAACAACTCACGTGCAATTGTTTTAGATGCAGTGTTTCTTAAGGGTACAGCCTCAGGATAGCGGGTCGCATAATCCAGGACTACCAAAATATACTGGTGTCCTCTAGCTGACTTTACAATGGGACCCACTAAATCCATGGCAATACGCTCAAAAGGCACCTCTATAATAGGGAGCGAAACCAAAGGACTGCGAAAATGTGACACTGGGGCACTAACCTGACATGTGGGGCACGACTCACAGTATTTTTTAATGTCATCATATATGGCCGGCCAAAAAAACCTCTGGAGAACCCTCTCTCGCGTTTTGTCAGTCCCCAAGTGTCCCCCAAGAACATGGTTATGTGCCATGTCAAGCACCTGACGCCGGTACGGCTTAGGTACCAGAAGCTGTTCCACAATCTCATCCTTAACCTTATTGACTCTATAGAAAAGATCATTAGTCACCGAAAAATGTGGAAATCTTTTTTCAGCATCTGGTTCCTGAGGTACCCCGTTCATAACAGCAACCTGCTCTCTCGCATTTTTGAGAGTGGGGTCCTGTAATTGTGCAGCACCAAAATTTTCGCTAGACACCTCTAAGTCTAGTATATTTTGTTCAGTGGGAGGAGCCTCCTCCTCCCCAGCCAGGACCTGCAAAGGAAAACAATCATTTTCATCCTGTACACTTTTATCATTCACAGTGGACAAGGCAACCACCTTAGAGGTATCCTCACTCCTTTTGGGGATTTTTCTTTTTTCCCAGAGAGCCCAGAATAAAGGAAAATCGCGCCCCAATATTACATTATGCATGAGGTTTTTAACCACACCCACTTCATATTGTACTGTGCCTTGTTCAGTCCCGACTTTAGCCAGCACTATAGGGTACACTTTTGTATCACCATGTATACACACAACGCTCATATGCTTTTTAGACTCTAAGTCCCCAGTCACCAGGCTAGCATGCACCAAGGTTACAAGGCTTCCTGAGTCCATTAACGCTTTAACAGGAAAGTCATTGATTGTGATGTTGCAGATTTGCGGTTCAGTCTCTAGTCCAGGAACTGCAGCACAAGATGGTTCCGCAAATAGCGACTGACGCCGGCTAGCGTCACATTCCATGGGTTCAGAGGTAAGAGGGCAATGGGCCGACACGTGTCCCGCCTCATGGCATCTCCAACACTGGATAGGGCCTGGTCTCTTTGGCAAGGAGTCCTTTTCAGAGCCCCTTAGCCACCCGGGACCATCACCAGTCTTTTGTCCCTGAGACACCACTTGAGCCCTTTTCCCTCCATCAGCACCCCTCCACACTCCCCCAATAGATGGAAGTCTCTTACCAGCTGACGGCACAGATCTGGCGCTCCGGGGAGGTGAAGATGCTGCAGGAACATCACGGAGGTAGTCCTCAGTCGCCTGGAACCTCTCCACAAGGTTGACAAGTTCGTTTGCATTCTTAGGATCACCTTGTCCCACCCAGCGTTGCAGGTCAGTAGGAAGTGCTCGGAGGTAGCGATCCATCACGACCTTCTCTAGGATTTGTGCAGGAGTAGAAGTGTCTGGCTCCAACCACTTTCTTGCCAAATGGATTAGGTCATACATCTGGGACCTCGCTGATTTGTCCAGACTGTAGCTCCAGTTGCGTACCCTCCGGGCACGGACTGCAGTAGTAACTCCTAGTCGGGCAAGTATCTCCTCTTTTAGCCGAGTATAGTCCTTAACCTCTTGCTCACTGAGGTCATAGTAGGCCTTTTGGGGTTCACCTGTTAAATAGGGCGCAATTACCTCTGCCCACTCAGCGGCTGGTAACTTCTCTCGCTCAGCCACGCGCTCAAATACTGTTAGAAAGGCCTCAACATCGTCCTCAGCAGTCATCTTTTGCAGCGCTTTCTGCACAGTCCTTCTCCCAAAAAAAATCTCTGGAGCGGCTCCCATCACTGTGGGTGGATTAGCAACCACAGGCGCCTCTCGAATTGCTATCAGGTGCTCGATAAGTTGTTGTTGTGCAGCCATGGACTGTTCATGTCGTTGCTGTTGTTGCAAACTCACTTGCATAAACTGCTTCAGCATCTCCTCCATGTTGCTGGACTGTTCTTGGAGTGTAGTTGCAGCTTTCACCCAAGACATAAGCAGCTGTAGCCAAGTCTGTCCACACCGTTGCCCCTAGCAACCGTGTTGCCCGCTACCTCCACCAATTGTAAGGGATCTTCCCGGGGTAGGGTGTGTTTGGACACAGTTCACAGCAGACTTGGAATTTATAAAGCAGATCTTGGCGTTTATTCGTGGTACAAACAGTCCAGCAAACAAAATATACAGCAACACCGTGCTTTCTAAGTACAACAAAAATAAAAGTCCTAGCCCGGCTGGGCGCTTACTAACAGGTTCTGCTCACCTATCTGACACTTACAAACACAGCGTCTTTCGCCTGGATATCGCAGGGTGAGTTTTAGCTCCAGCAGTGGCTGTGCTTGCAGCTTCCTTCAACACACAGATTGTTCATTCCCTGGCTGAGAGCAATCACCTGCAGACCCTGCAGAGCCTTTAGCTTCCCAGGCTAATTAGGATCAAAGCTCACCTGATCCCAAACCCAGAACTGGATCGGGGGATGTGGAATGACAGGTCCCTCTACCAAACCTACCTGCCATTCCATATAAACCCAGGCCCGGCAAAATTAAATAACAACTCAGCAGCATATCGCTGCTGAGAAACTGATCCATCCTGGATTTACCATCTCACACTGTGTAGCAACCTAGGT
Source organism: Lithobates pipiens (assembly GCF_037356315.1). Taxonomy (NCBI): domain Eukaryota; kingdom Metazoa; phylum Chordata; class Amphibia; order Anura; family Ranidae; genus Lithobates; species Lithobates pipiens. The sequence continues at coordinate 188,239,643 of NW_027507790.1, read as the reverse complement.
GAGATGTACACCCCCTCGATCACTTCTCCAGTGACATGTCTACAATATATATATATATATATATATATATATCAAATACACTACCACTAACTGAATAACCTGCCTGCTTAATCTAGCTCAAGCTATATCTCTGTCCACACCAACAACACTACACAGGGCCGCCGTGTAAGCAACCTTATATAGTGTGGGGTGTGGACACTGATCCGATGCTGCGTCCCGCTGATCTGTCGGTGCCGATGCCCTACGTGTCTTAACCACTTGACCACTGGGCACTTAAACACCCTTAATAACCAGACCAATTTTCAGCTTTCGGTGCTCTCACATTTTGAATGACAATTACTCAGTCATGCAACACTGGACCTATATGAAATTTTTGTCCTTTTTTTCACACAAATGGAGCTTTCTTTTGGTGGTATTTAATCACCGCTGGGTTTTTTATTTTTTGTGCTATAAAAGAAAAAATACAGACAATTCTGTAAAAAAATTAATTTTTCTTTGTTTCTGTTATAAAATTTAGCAGATTAGTAATTTTTTCTTCATACATTTTGGCCAAAATTTATACTACTACATATCTTTGGTAAAAATAAGTACAAATTGGTGGATATTATTTGGTCTTTGTGAAAGTTATAGAGTCCACAAGCTATGGTGCCAATATCTGAAAATTGATCACACCTGAAGTACTGACGGCCTATTTCAATTCTTGAGACCCTAACATGCCAGAAAAGTACAAATACCCCCCAAATGACCCCAAAATTGTCATATTATCAGTTTATTTCTCACACAGCATATGCATACCACAAATTACACCCCAAAACACATTCTGCTATTACTCCCGAGTACGGCGATACCACATGTGTGAGACTTTTACACAGTGTGGCCACATACAGAGGCCCAACATGCAGGGAGCGCCATCAGGCGTTCTGGAGCACCCAGGACAATTCTGACATTTCTCTCCTACATGTAAAAATCATCATTTATTAGCTAGAAAATTACATAGAATTCCAAAACATTATTATATATGTTTTTTTAGCAAACACCCTGGAGAATACAATGGTGGTCGTTGCAACTTTTTATCTCGCACGGTATTTGTGCAGCAATTTTTCGAATGCTTTTTTTTGGAAAAAAAACTGTTTTGTGCTTAAAAAAAAAACACAGTAAAGTTAGCCCAATTTTTGCATAATGTGAAAGATGAAGTTACACTGAGTAAATAGATACCTAACATGTCACTCTTCAAAATTGCACAGGCTCGTAGAATGGCGCCAAACGTCGCTACTTAAAAATCCCCATAGGCGACGATTTAATTTTTTTTTTAACTAGTTATATGTTTTGAGTTACAGAGGAGGTCTAGGGCTAGAATTATTGCTCTCACTCTAACGTTCGCAGAGATACCTCACATGTGTGGTTTGAACACCGTTTTCATATGTGGGCGGGACTTACGTATGCGTTCGCTTCTGCATGCGAGCACATGGGGACAGGGGCGCTTTAAAAAAAAAAAATTTTTATTGTTCATTTAATTTATTTATTTTAGTTTGATATTTTTTTCCCCAAAAATAAATTTTTTAATCCCTTTTATTCCTATTACAAGGAATGTAAACATCCCTTGTAATAGGAATATGGCATGACAGGTCCTCTTTACAGTGAGATATGGGGTCAATAAGACCCCGCATCTCACCTCTAAGCTGGGAAGCCTGGAAAAAAAAAGATTCTGGATTTGATCGTATTGGCGAGTTGGTAGAAGCACCGGAGGGCGGCGGGAGGGGGGGGGGTGTGTCTATGGCTGGGTATTGCAGGGTATCACCGACTATGGCTGGGTATGGCTGGGTATCTCAGAGTATGGCTGGGTATCTCAGAGTATGACGTTGCAGAGTATTGCGTTGCAGAGCATTGCAGGATATTGGAGGGTGTTGCAGAGCATTGCAGAGTGTTGCAGGGTATTGGTGGGTGTTGCAGAGCATTGCAGAGTGTTGCAGAGCATTGCAGAGTGTTGCAGGGTATTGGCGGGTGTTGCAGAGCATTGCAGAGTATTGCAGAGCGTTGCAGGGTATTGCAGAGTGTTGCAGGGTATTGCAGAGTGTTGCAGAGTGTTGCAGGGTATTGCAGGGTATTGCAGAGTAATGCAAAGTATTGCAGAGTATTGCAGAGTATTGCAGGGTATTGCAGAGTATTGCAGGGTATTGCAGAGTAATGCAGAGTATTGCAGAGTAATGCAGAGTATTGCAGAGTAATGCAGAGTAATGCAGAGTATTGCAGAGTATTGCAGAGTATTGCAGAGTAATGCAGAGTAATGCAGAGTATTGTAATGCAGAGTATTGCAGTGTAATGCAGAGTATTGCAGAGTAATGCAGGGTATTGCAGAGTAATGCAGAGTAATGGCAGGGTATTGCAGAGTATTGGCAGGGAATTGAGGGGTTAATTTTCGGTGAGCAGCGATGTGGGCACTGCAGATGCAGCCCACATCGCTGCTGACACCGATCTCTTCCCCCTCCGCTGTTCAGATCGGTACAGAGAGGGGGAGGGAGGAACCGGCGTCATAACATGACGCCGGTTTGTTTACAAGTGATCACTCCGTCATTTGACGGAGCGATCACGTGGTAAACGGCCGCTATGAGCGGCCGTTTACCGTGATCCGTGATGCGCCGGGTCCTGTGGACCCGGCGGTCACGGATGCTCTCGAGTGTGCACCCCAGGGGGCGCGCGAGAGCGGAATTCTGGGAGGACGTCATATGACGGCCTCCCAGAGTTAAGAAACCACCCTGTAGCCGTCATTCGGCTATAGGGCGGTTGTTAAGTGGTTAAATAACAGTGGGGGCATGGCAATCGGATTACGTCATCCGGAGGCCACACCCCTTTGTGACGTCACTGACCCATCATGCTCTGGATGGTGACGTCACAAGGGGGCGTGGCATCCAGGTGACGTAATCCGATTGCTACGCCCCCTCGTTATTTAAGGAATGCTGGACATCGGCGCCGACAGATCAGCGGGACGCAGCATCAGAGGAGGGTTGTCCTGGGAGCAGCGGCGGCGGCAGCAGAGGAAGAAGAACACCGGACAAAGAAGACAGAAGAGCAGAAGAAAGAGAAGACCGGAGGATGAAGATGCGGGAAAAGATGGAGGAAGAAGCGGAGAAGAAGATTTTTAACAAAAGACTTGTCAAAAACTGTCTACTATATTTTTTAACACTACACTACTTTTTTTCCAGGTAAATGGGTAGGGATACAATGTACCCCATACTCATTCACATAGGGGAGGGCTGGGATCCGGGGGCCCCCTTGTTAATGAGGGGTTCCAGATTCCGATAAGCCCCCCGCTCGCAGACCCCAACAACCACCGGGCAAGGGTTGTTGGGAAGAGGCCCTTGTCACCATCAACATGGGGACAAGGTGCTTTGGGGTGGGGGGCGCAGAGCCCCCCCCCTGCCCCAAAGCACCCATCCCACCGGCCCTCTCCTTAGCAACCAGCTATATACAGTGTAAAAAAAAGAAAGAAAAAGCAAAAAACAAATTGCAGCAAAATCGTGTGTCCAAAACGCGACAAGCCCGGCAAAAAGCACTGAAGAAATGCTCAAAAGCAACACGCATAGATGTGAATCGAGCCTTAGGCTGGATTCCCACCTATGCATTTTTAGTGCTTTTTGCATTTTGAAGATTTGCTCTACAGAACGTGTTCCATAGGAAACCATGGTAAATGGACTGTAGTGCAAATCTTCAAAATGCCAAAAGCCCTAAAGCTGCATAGGTGTGAACCAAGCCTTAATCCTGTTCTGGTAACAACTCAAATTTTCGAATTTTCGCTCACCTTCAATCCTGATGACAATGCCTAAAGACCTATAAAAAGGGTGAACTTTCTGAGCAGGGGTGCATACAACAATACAAACCTGCTAAAGTTTCTAGCCCTTCCCTACTCTACACAAAAAAGTGAAAAAAGTGTTGCCTTTAGATATACTTTTAATATTTTACATTTGTCTCTATGCTGACAAATAAATGGCTACTATAAAGTCATTTCTTTTCACAAAGCTTTATTCAGCCAAACATTCATACTGCAGGTCCTTGCCTATAAAACACCCTGCGCGGATGCTTTTAACCTTTTGGGCATATTCAAAAGGGTCTGAAACGCTTCCGTACAGAGCGATTCCCATGCTTGGTTGAATAAAACATTGTGAAAGACATGAGCAGTTGTTTGTTACTTGTATAGAGTTTACACAGATCAAGGATGGAATTCCATGATCAGCAACTGGCACACCCATAGCGGATAGGGGTGATTAGAGTTTGGAGCAGTGGGGTCATCCTAAGAACTTTTCTATTGATGACAAATATTTTGTTTCCTATCTCAGGGGTAAAAATAATGACCAGTTCTCTAAGTTGGTCAAAATGTTCCCATCCTGAATGTGATTCTTCTGCATTCAGGAGAGGGTTGTTGAGGGAGGTTGAACCTCCCTTAACCGCAGCAGCTCCTAAACAATCCTAAAAGCCTATGTGTACATGGACACATAGGGGGTTATTTAGGAAAGGCAAATCCACTTTGCACTTGGAAGTGCAATCACTCTAAGGCTCCATGCACGCTGAAGCTCAAAAAAGCTTTTTCTGGATGCCAGATTGCTGGCAGAAAACGCTGGTTGAAAAACATGCTTTTAACAGCATTTTTAGCGTTAGCATTTATGGGCGTTTTCAATAAAAATACACAGAGGACACTCCAAAAATCCCCCAGTGCATTGAAAAAATAGAATGCCGAACACTAATTAATGCGTGTTTATGAGCGTTTATCGGCGCAAATTTCTGGCGTTCAGAAAAAAGCCCATAAACTCCACTGCTCATTAAAGCTAAAAAACTTCCATGTGTGCATGAACACATAGCCCAACATAGAGTGGAGTTTATGGGCTTTTAAAAAAAAAAATGACCAAACTCCAATAAACTGCAGTTTATGAGCTCCAGTGTGCATGGAGCCTAAATATAAAGGGTTAATCTGAAATGAATGGAAGCTCTTCTGATTTTATCATCCAATCATGTTCAAGCTAAAATGCTGGTTTTTATTTCCCTTGCATGTCCCCCTCGGATCTACAGTGACTTTACTTTCAAGTGCACTTGCAGTGCAAAGTGGATTTTCCTTAAAAGCCCATAGGCTTTCATGGAGTTGAGTTTAGGAGCTTTGGAAAAAAATGGCAAAAGCTCCTAAACTCAAGTTTAGAAGCTGTAGTACATGAGCCCTAAAACACCTTGATTGGACAACTCATTTTGTGTCTATCGGTAGCTTTCCAAATAGAAAGTGCACAAGAAAGAGGACAGTGCAAAGCTTTGGAATAGATAGATCTACCGATAACTATTCCTACTATTGACTCTTTTTATAGCCATTACACCTTTGATTAGCATTACAATTTTTCTGGTTGCCCTGTGCGAAGTCCGGTAATGGAAATTGTTAGACATGGATGGTCAAACAATAAAAAACAATTGCGAAACCTTCTTTTTATAGCCATTACACCTTTGATTAGCATTCCAAAAAGACACTAAAAAGACACTTTAGTAGCACATGCAATCAGAACAGCACAACTAACATACTATTTAAAAAATTGTATTAATTTGTTTTTTCTAATTTATTTTTATTTTAAAAAATTGAACAAAATAAATAAATTAGCTCTGCATAGTTTTTCATTCTGGAAAAAAGAATTATACTTCAAAGGAACATTCAGAGCATTGCAGTTTAAATACATTATTAAAGAGTTGTTGTTTTTTTCTAATTGCTTACTAAAATTATATTGCTAATATTAAAGTCATTTAATTTTGCAGATAAAGCCACCTGTTATCCCAAAACACCAATAGTAAAAGTTTTCATGATAAAATATCTTACCTAAGAGACAACATGTAATCATGTTTGTAGGGAAAATAGTTTCCAGGTTCATTGCAGCAATATTTTAAGTCAACGAATCCACAGCAGTATATGAGATCCACAGTGTCCTCTTTTCTTGGGCACCCAAAACTATTGATAAATGTGTTATTAGAGGTGTAGTAGCTGGAACAAGTCTCCGCCAGGGTCTTTGTCATCCTGAGGATGGAGGCTTCAAGCTTCCTGTTGTCTCCCAGACTTAGTGAAGCTGATTGCACTCCTTCACCTTGTTCCCCTCCACTACCATACAAGTATTGCCTGCTAGTACAGCTTTATATAGTTTTATATAGCTCATAAAGGAAAGGGATTCTGAGTTCTTCTGTATTGCAGCCTGTTGGTGCCATCTGCTGTACATTAACTATTCTCACATGTGGTATATGTGTTCAGCAGTTGTCAAAAAATAAAATTTCTTTGGAGATAAATACAGTATTTTTAGATTTAAGTGTATGTTTTGAATAGAGACACTTTAGACACCAACAGAGTTCAAGCATGTATCAGGTGTAAGAAACTGTAAGTGCTTCAAACTATCAGGTTCATATTGCATGGCAAAATCTCATAGAACTATGGACAGGATTCATATAAATAGATCAGACGTTATACGTAAAAATGTACATTATTGTGAATTATACAATAGCTGTGCTACCTCAAACCATGGGTGAATTGTCAATCTGTGCAAAAAAAAATATATATATATATGGATGATTTGATAAAATTATAATATTTGGGAAGCTGCTGTTAATTCCGTTATGCAACCACAACCTACTTTTGAAACCACCAATATCGATTCAGTACCTGTGCTACCCTCTATACATCATACTTTATAAAGTGTATGTAGTGTCACAAGTCAAGGTGCAACATTAAAGTGCTAACAGTCCATAAAGGTGCAAATTCAAATAAAGCGCTGCGATTCTGGGACAAAGCGACTGTGCACCATTCTGAAAAGGGAAAAGTTGTTGACCTCCTGAGTATACAATGAGGTAGGTCAAACTGTGCATAATGTATCCAATCAGCCTCTCATGGTAAGTCCCCATCCATTCACAACATCGTAATACTCCATTCACATAGGAAAGGAACCAAGATCTCAGTGCACAATGCTATTGATTTATTAAAACATCCCCACAAAATTATTAAAGTCACAATATTTAGTGCCTCCCCTTGCACTCAGAATAATCTGCCGTCAAAATGTACTGGGATTCCACTGTTCCGATACATGCTGGAGTTAGCATAGATTCCACCAAGTGGAAGTGGCAGAGTGTCGTGCGTCTACGCCCATCTACAGCACCTGATATTCCCAGGCGATCCCCCATCCATGTACTAACCAGGTCCGACCCTGCTTAGCCTCCGAGATCAGGCACGCTCAGAGTGATGTGGCCGTAGACTAACAATTTGTGGTGAGTTTGGTCCTAGAAGGGCATGAGACTGGTGACAAGAGTGGGCATTATCTTTTTTCAGCACGGAACCTTTTGTCCGATAATCAGAGCACTTTATTTGAAGCACTTTGCACTTTTATGGACTGTTAGAACTTTAATGAATTGCACCTTATGAATTGTGGCACTACATATATTGTATCTATATATACAGTGCCTTGCAAAAGTATTCACCCCCTTGGCATTTTTCGTGTTTTGTTGCCTCACAACCTGGAATTAACATGGATTGTTTGAGGATTTGCATTATTTAATTTACAGAACATACCTATAGCTTTGAAGATGTTTTTTTTTTGTTTTTTTTACTGTGAAGCAAACAACAAATAGGGCAAAATAACAGAAAGTCAATGTGCATAACTATTGACCCCCCTAAAGTCAATACTTTGTAGAGCCACCTTTTGCGGCTATCACAGCTCCAAGTCGCTTTGGATAAGTCTCTATGAGCTTGCCACATCTTACCACTGGGATTTTTGCCTATTCCTCCTTGCAAAACTGCACCAGTTTTTGGATGGTTTGCACTTGTGAACACCAATCTTTAAGTCTGTCTGGCTTCTCAGCCTTTTGGCTAAGATCAAGTGTAGTATCTGCTCTTATCAGTTACCTGGAGGTGGCGCTTGCTTCCATTCCTGTTCTACGGCAAAGTGGACCAGGGGTGGCGGTGGCTATGCAAAACCAGCTGATGTAAAGGCAACCTGGAGCGGTTCGTAGCCGAAAGGGAAACCTTCTGATGGGGATGGAGAACCAATGGGTCTGGGTGAAGGGTCGGGTCCCTGACCTTCTGGCCTGGATTGGGGTAGTCCTAGCTCTGTACAGTTTCTTGGGAGAGAATGCTGGCTCCTCCTTGGGGGGAGTGGTTAGTATCACCTGAGTGTAATTAGGAGACAGAGATGGGGGTGAGGGTTGAGCCTGATGGTAAAGGGCTCTCCCGAGCTCCCAGAACTTCAGTCCTTTCTGTGTGGAGTGGGGGCTGCACTGGTCTGCGATGGTGGTCAGGGTTGCAACGAAAATGTTGAGTGTGTGCCTGAAGTGGCAGTTCAGGGGTACCGTATATTCACTGTGATTAGTCACTTTGATTTATTCACTTCACCACAACACACTTTTTCCGCACCTGCCTCTAGGGCCAAGCCTTTTGGCTAGGACCAGAGGAATTTTTATTCCTGGCTGAAGGGCCAGCCATTGTACTGCACAGTGGCCACTTTTCACTTCTCCCACCTTCCTTCTACCCACTTTAATTTATTTATCTCTGCATTCGTCATTTTTATGCATTTATTTGTTTGGTGTTGTCACATTTTGTCACAGTGTAGTGAGTAGGGTGTCGGTCCTCAGGCCAGCCTTGAAAGTCTTGGGAGGGGGGGACATAAGTGTTTTGGCTTGGTTCGCCCTCTCTCATGGCGTCTCCCTTTGGGAGAGCCCCACCTAGTACTTGGGTGGGTCTGTTTCGGCAGGCCCTCCTTCTGGTTTCAGCCAGAAGGTCCCATGTGATGTACCTCAGTCCCTGTCTGGAGCCTAACACCCCGGGGATAAGGGTAAGGTCCTTCCCGAGTGGAGGACAATACCCGTTGCACGTTTTTGTGTTTCACTCTTTATGTGTGTGCACTTTTTTTGGCACCAGGTGGAGTTTTTGGGTGTGTTTCACACGCCACTGGCTTTTAAAAAAAAAAGAAAACAGCAATCTTTAAGTCTGACCACAGACTTTCTATTGGATTGAGGTCTGGGCTTTGACTAAGCCATTCCAACACATTTACATGTTTCCCCTTAAACCACTCAAGTGTTGCTTTAGCAGTGTGTTTGGGGCCCTTGTCCTGCTGGAAGGTGAACCGCCATCCTAGCCTCAAATCGCACAAAGAGTGGTACAGGTTTTGCTCAAGAATATCCCTGTATTTAGCACCATCCATCTTTCCCTCAACTCTGACCAGTTTCCGAGTCCTGACTGTTGAAATACCTCCCCACAGTGAAACATGGTGGTGGCAGCCTCATGCTGGGGGGATGTATTTCAGCAGTCAGGACTTGGACACTGGTCAGAGTTGAGGGAAAGATGGATGGTGCTAAATACAGGGATATCCTTGAGCAAAACCTGTACCACTCTGTGTGTCATTTGAAGCTAGGACGTAGGTTCACCTTCCAGCAGGACAATGACCCCAAACACACTGCTAAAGCAACACTTGAGTGGTGTTCTTTGGGCGATGTGATGTATTGCGTTTGCACCATAAATAGCGTTTTCTTTGATGGCAAAAAAGTTAAATTTTAGTCTCATCAGACCAGAGCACCTTCATCCATACATTTTCGGAGTCTCCCTCATTCATTTTTGCAAACTCAAAACTTGCCATTTTGTTTTTTGCTGAAAGTAATGGCTTTCTTCTGCCACTCTGCTGTAAAGCCCAACTCTATGGAGCGTACAGCTTATTATCTTCCTATGTACAGATACTCCAGTCTCTGCTGTGGAATTCTGCAGCTCCTCCAGGGTTACCTTAGGTCTCTGTGCTGCCTCTCTGATTAATGTTCTCCTTGCCCGGTCCGTGAGTTTTGGTGTGCTGCCATCTCTTGGCAGGTTTGATGTTGTGCCATGTTCTTTCCATTTGGTTATTATAGATTTGATGGTGCTCCTAAGGATCATCAAAGATTTGGATATTTTTTTATAACCTAACCCTGACTTGTATTTCTCAACAACATTGTCCCTTACTTTTTTGAGAGTTCCTTGGTCTTCATGGCAGTGTTTGGTTAGTGGTGCCTCTAGCTTAGGTGTTGCAGCCTCTGGAACCTTTCAAAAACGTGTGTATATGTAATGACAGATCATGTGACGCTTAGATTGCACACAAGTGGACTAATTATGTGATTTATGAAGGTAATTGGTTGCACCAGAGCTTTTTATGGGCTTAATAACAAAGGGGGTGAATACATACGCACATGCCAATTATCAGTTTTTTTTATTTCTGAAAAATTGTTTTATGTAACTATTTTTCTAATTTTACTTCACCAACAAACTATTGTGTTCTGATCCATCACATATAATTCAGATTTCAAAAAACATAGAACTAATGGCTTTAATTTAACAAAATAGGTAAAAAGGGGGGTGAATACTTTTGCAAGGCACTGTAGGTGGTTTAAAAAATTCCATTATAACTGATTGAACTTTAAGTAGTGACACATAATAATAAGGATGTGCCACACCTTAAGAAAGATTGAAAAAAAAATCTCCTCTTATGCAGTCATGTAAAATCATATAATATATTTAAATGACTGCTCTCATTGTTGCTTAGAATCAAGATTTATATCTCATATATGTTCCAAGCTAGGCTTAGTATTTCTAAAAATATTTCTAAAGATTTTCTAAAGATCTTATAATTTTCAGTATTTGTGTCTGCAAGATGAAAAACCCCAACAAGGTAGAAGACATTGACTAGGCTACAGAATGACTATCATGTGGTTGTCATAGGGTTGGGTTTGGGGTGTATAGAATAATACCAAATAAAAATGGTTTGTGTGGTGAGATTTTCACCTAAAAGTCTGGATACCGAAGACTGAATTTATTCAAGTGGGCTAAATTGTAGCCAATGTTTATTTTGGCATGTTTATCATATTTATTATTATTTTTGAAAATACAAGCCCTAGGTTTTCATCCTATTCATGATGCAAAGTATACAATTTATGGTGTTTTTAGAATTATAGCCTGTTCTAAAAGGGCTTAATATCCTGGACCTCCATATTATTCCAGCTCATGAACCTTACCAAAGGGATGCAAGTTTAAGTCAGAATTTGCTCATTGTCAGTGTACCATGTTCAGAATAAGTGTGGGGATTTTTTCTGCCTAGGATAACTTGCCAAGATAATCTGCTCCTCTGATTATTTGCTAACCTTAAACTACTTTTAGTTTTTAGTGAATATTCTTTGAGTTTTTTTGAGATAGAGAGAAAAGAGGTGATTTTCCTTTTGCTAAATCACTGCTTCTAAATTTTCACTGTAAAAAATGTGCATCCCCTCTTTCATCTAACTGTGTGTTGCAGAGACAACTTTTATTCTCCTCCCCTTTTGTGACATCCTTCTTGTTCCACTGAGGTAGATGACTGCGCTGTCAGATTTTTTTCCCCCTCACCACCATCATACACTGTAAAATACCTAAAATCAGACCTTCTTACAGCACCCACTGCTTGTTTCCATTGCCAAATGTAGAAGATGGTCCAGTAGCGTCACCTCTGGGCAGTCTGCAAAGGCAAGCGAGGCACCCCAACCATCTCACCTGGGCTTGTGGGTAGTTTATATTGAGTTCTGTGAAAATAACTGAGCCATTAAGTCAACAATCCAAGAAGATTCATTTGCAGAAATGGGTATGCGTTTTGAAAAAATGGGTGTGACTTCTGGGGGATGATATGAAGTCAACAATCGGACAAGATTAATTTGGAGAAACTTGCATTTTTTGGAAATAAAGGAAAGAATGTGAATTCTGGGTAGATGACCGAGTAGATGACTGAGCATGAATATGTCAACAACGGGAAAAGATTGATTTGGAGAAATGGGTATTTTTGTGAAAATAAAAGGAAGAGTGTAACTTCTGGTACGATGACTGAGTCATGAAGTTAACAAATCGAGACAATTCATTTGGAGAAAGGGGTATGTTTTTATAAATAAATGAAAGAGTGTGAACTCTGGGAGGATGACTGGGTCATGACATTAACAGAGAAGATTTATTTGGAGAAATGGGTATGTTTTTGGAAATAAAGCGAAGAGCGTGCTTCTATATCTAAAACTAGCTTGCCTCCTGTCTTCTGTATTCTGACTGGGTGAGCACTAGAATTATTTATTTGTGCTAAGCACTTGGCAACCAAACATTTTTCATTGACATCTGGAGCCTAATGCCGCGTACACACGACCGGACTTTTTTCGACAGACTAGGTCCGTCGGTCTTCCCGGCGGGCTTTCGGCGGAGGTCCGACGTACTTTCAGAGTTTCTGAACTAAACGAACTTGGCCACACACGACCGGACTAAGTCTGTTCGTTTTGAACATGATGATGTAAACGGGACTAAACAAGGAAGTTCAACAGCCAGTAGCCAATAGCTGCCCTTGCCTCGTATTTGGTCCATCGGACTAGCACACAGACAAATGGTTTTCTTGGTTTTTAGTCCTTCGGACTTGAGTCCATCGGATAGATTTGAAACATGTTTTATTTCTAGGTCCGTCTGACTTTTGGGGAAAAAAAGTCAGCTGGAGCCCACACACGATCGAATTGTCTGATGGATTCCGGTCCGCCGGGCCAAGTCTGCCGGAAAGTTCAATGATGTCTACGCGGCATTAGTGTTTGCATTTGATCAGTCACAAAAATGCATACTTTTGATAGCCCAGGAAAATCACAGGCTATTGAAAAGATTGGTTGCATGAGTTCCTTAAAGATGAACTCTAGCCTTAGCTTCATAATTGTTTAGGGTCATGTACTACATTGAATTTTCCTACCCTGATTTTACTGCACACTGTAGGCTTCTTACAGTGTGTATTATAAGCGGAAGCAAGCCAGATTGAGTCTCATTTCCTGATGAGAGGACGTCAAGCATCATTCAGCCAATTCCTCTGCAAACTTAATGTCCCTGGCCCATCCCGTTCATTCATTGGATTCCAGTTCTTTCATCAAATGTGTGTGTTATCTGGGGCAGTCTGTGTGCAGATACAGTCTGCTAGGAACACTCACTACTCCAGGCTGACATCCACCAATCAAGGCATTTTTTATATTTGCAAAACCCCTCACAATAGCCAGCCCATTACTTGATTTAGGGCTGACAGAGAGGAGTACCAAGGGAGGGTGTTGTGATGTTTCCAGGAAGCTTTGTACAGCGCCCCAATGACCCATGCCACCAGCCATGATTCACCTGCATTGCAAAGAGGAGCACAAAGGCCCAGTGATTAGATTGCTAGGTCTAAAGTGTTAAAATGTAATAAGCATGTTGATGAAAGGGGTGGGAGTAATTGGGGAAGATATAAATATATGCAGATGATTAAACTTCAGCTTTAAAGTGTATGTTAACCTTAACAGTAAAATTTGCTGGTCTGTTAAACATAACATTGAAAATGTTTTGTTATATCTGTTTAGTGGGTGCAAAAATATTTGTTAATCCTGCCAGAACTCTTGAGAACTGATAACTTCCTGTGCTTGTGCTGCGCTCTTATCAGATGAACAGTGCTCCCAGCTCACTCTGTGGACTGCATAAAACATCCCATCACATTATAAAGGAGAGTAGAGGTAGTCCTGGTAACTGGTCTTGTATATCCAGCCTGTAATGGGTGCATATCTAATATCTGGGTTTGTAAAGGTATTTGATGCAAACAAAGTAAATGTAAATCCGTTGGGAGCTATAGGGGGAAAGTGGGTAAGTGGTTAGCACTTCCACCTAGCAGCACTGGAGTCGTTGGTTAGACCACTGAAAAAAAGAGAATGAATAATGGGACTTTATATGAAGCATATCACTAGATTAAATGAGCCAATCAATATACACATTTGTTTGTTTATTTGCAAAAGTCATACATACACATATAGAGTAGTAAATTAATAAAATTATTTACTAATGGGCCTCAATTAATAAGTCTAAACATTACATAATAATACATGATTAATTCAACATAAAAAACATAATAATATCATGATACGCTGATAAATATAAATTAGTAACATCTAAATATTTCATGATAACACATAATAATTCAGTATAATATAGATGGCACTGGACCTTAGGCATGTAGACCAAAATTATAATAGTAGCAGCATTTAAGCATAAAGAACAATGGTGGATTGGTTCATTAAAATAGAATATGATAAAATACAGATAGTAAACAAAGACACTGTGACAACGCATCATGGGAAAGCTCTACACATTTCGTGGTTAAATACCACTCATCAGGAGCAGATGCAGAATATGGAGGTATCTATAATGAAATAAAATTGCAAAATGAATATAGTAAAAAAAAAATGTACAAAGATAAAATGGGGGAGAGGGGGAACACAAAGGGTCCAAATTGTATATAAATGCCGAGCGGGTGACGTCATTTATGACACCGCGATGCCGACGTGTTTGTCCATTTGTGTACTCCACGTGGGAGGCCAGGGCGCCAAACGCTGAGCACTCATTGTTGCTCAGGCGGTGGCGCCGCCTCCCCTCACTATGCTGCGTGACGTTGATGGTCACCCTTGATACACGGCTGCTACTTATATGACACTTGTCCTATGCCGACACTCTAGCCGGCTGCACACTTAAGACACTGCTGCACGTTTTTGGATTATTCTCTCCTATATACCTTTGCAGGTACTTATGTTATATCACACCTCAGTGTTGTATAAAATGTTGAAGGCCTTACACATCTTAGGTGCTGCCACTACTTACAAAAGTATCAATAGAAATTTTATTTGAATATAGATCTGTCTGTCTATAGAGAATCATGCAACAAATAGCTGAAAGAGGCTATAACCCTTTCCTGCTAATAAATATAAAAATAAAAAAGTGCTCCTGGATTTGGGTTTTAAAATGACAATGCTACTTAGACCTGAATGGGCAAAGTGACCAGTATCTGCAAACAGCCCACAATCCAGTCTTGTATACTTACCTAGCCACACTTCATTGTCACCTCTCCATCTAAACTTGATGTCAAGTGATGTCAGAGCTTAGAGGGAAGTCATCATGGTACAATCCTCCCCACCAATGTGACAGTGTGTGGGAATATTAATTAGTCACTCATGCCCAAACTCTATTACACAAAGAAGGTTGCATGATCCAACATATCATTTACCCTGCTGCTTTAGCCAGGGCTTTGATTGTGTGGGGATGTGGTGAGGGTGTGTGCCTGTGTAAGTGGGTGTTGGGCTGCAGTATATCCACAGACCTAAAGGTGGCACAGTGCCATTTCTTCAGGCTGGCAGTACATTTAAGACTATTGTGTTCCCTATTATAGGCTCCAGGTGGCCATCTTGGGCATACTAGCATCTCTTTTTTTATACTGAAATCTTGCAAGATTTGGGCTGCCATGTCAACACAGAAGTGCTTAAATAGCAGATTCTGCATCATGCAGCATACCTGCAGTGTGGGAATAGGTCAGGGACAGAATCCTGGTTGTTTTGGAGAGAGTAGGAGTAGTGGTAGAGACAGGTACCAGATGAGGAGGAAAAGAGTTGGTTCATCCTTTCAGGAGATCGCCAATCACTTCAAACATAAGACTGATACAATTTGTGGTGAGATCTCCTCTGTACAGATACTAGACATGGGCGCCGTCAATAAATTTGTTTCGTTCTGTTCCGTTACGGTTCGTATTAAAATTAATTCGTACTTCGTATTTCGTGTTCGAAATTCAATTTCAATTCGTACGAAATACGAATTGTCGTTAGGTTTGTTAACTTGTACGAACGTTCTTTACAATGAATTTAAAGGCAAAAATATACCTCAATATGACAGTCGATGCTGATGGAAGTTTGGTTTTTATCCAAAATATGAAATTCAGTTGAAGAATTTCCTATCCGAAATACAAATTTTTCGTTAGATGAGGGGCTCCCACCATCCCTGTGCTGTGCTGACTTCCTCCTGGGGATTCGTAAACAAAAGTTCGTATTTTGTACAAAATTCAGACGCATGACAATTCGTATTTCGGATCCTCCCAAACGTACGAATTTAGGGAAATCCGTACGAATTTGAGATTTGTACGAAATGAATCGCACATGTCTAACAGATACCTTCTCCACTTAATACTCCATGCCCACAGGTACAATCATTACTTCCCTCATTCAACCCCACCACTATAGAGGAGGCTGCTAAACTTCTTGCTATTGTCCAGCTAACCACCTGTCCCCTAGACCCTGTTCCCTCGCAAATGCTATTGTCACCCTCTGGCTCTATTCTACCGTCTCTAACTCACATCTTCAAACTCTCCCTCTCTTCTGCCATCTTCCCCAACTCTCTAAACATGCTCTAGTCACCCCCATACTTAAAAAGCCCTCACTGGATCCC
The DNA here is from genome assembly GCF_037356315.1 of Lithobates pipiens. Lineage (NCBI taxonomy): Eukaryota > Metazoa > Chordata > Amphibia > Anura > Ranidae > Lithobates > Lithobates pipiens. Next base: position 188,223,373 of record NW_027507790.1, on the reverse strand, counting down.
ACCAATCTTAACAACCTATGCCCCATCTCCCTGCTCCCCTTTTTATCCAAACTCCTTGAACATCTGGTCTACAACTGACTGAGCGACCACCTCACTGAGAATAACCTTCTTGATCCCCTTCAGTCTGGAATTCGCTCTCTACACTGCAAAGAAACTGCCCTCCTCAAACTAACAATTGATCTACTAATGGTCAAAACGAATGGACACTATTCTGTACTCCTACTCCTGGACCTTTAACCTCCCTGGCGGTATGATTTAGTCCGGAATTAGGTGCTGAAAGCGGTACAATTATTTTGCATGGAAATCTGGCTTTTATTTTGTAGTCCTGTAATTCTTAAACCAGAGTCTAGCAGACATGCCGGGTATGATAAAGTTTATAATATAATAAAGAATAATAAAAAAATTTCAATAATGTAATCAAATCCTAAAACACTGAAAAAGGGACACGTTTTGGTTGCTATGGACAATCTCCAAATTTCAGCCATAAAAAACAGTATTTATAATATAAAAGTGCATACAGGGCATTGCACAGACCACTAGGGACAAAGGGGGTGTGTATTTTTTAATACAGCACTGTAATCTGTAAGATTACAGTGCTGTGTGTGTTTTGTGTGTTTTTACTTTTTTGAATTTGCCGCCGTTCTCCGCTCCCGTGCGCCGTAACGTCGCAGGGAACGGAGCTCGGTGGCATTCGACACTGTGAATCGAGCGGAGGACAGCTCGCTCACACAGCGCGGAGGACATCGCTGGATCCAGGGGACAAGGTAAGTAAGTCTTACTGTGTCCTCCCTGGATCCAGCGAAGTGATCCCGAGTCTGGCTCGGGGTTACCGCTCCTACTAGTAAATTCCTAACCCGAGCCAGACTCGGGATTACCGCCAGGGAGGTTAAGCTGCCTTTGATTCGGATGACCACTACCTTCTCCTCAATAAACTCCATGTCTTTGGTCTCCCTGACTGTACTCTTCGCTGGTTCTCTTCCTACTTATCCAACCACACCTTTACCCCTACTTACAATTCTACTTCCTCATTTTAAACATTATTTTGAAATAAATACTTCTGAGAAGGTATGACCATAGGATCTATGGGAAAACCATAAGGCAGTTATACGGGGGAAGCTGATAGATCACCACTTGTGTGAGATTAGAATATTATGACTCCAAAACCAAGGAGTTGTATTATACATTTCTGCCATGATGGTACAAGACCCCCTCTTGCTCAGCAAAGATTTTTCCTGGAATAAATCAGAGATGCGTGGAGAGGTTGTGGGCACGAGGGAATGTTCTGCATATTTGGTGGATGTGCCCCAAGATTACCCAGTTCTGGAACAGAATACTTCCTTCAAACCAATAAAACATACGAATCTTCAATTTCTGTTTCATCATATACCTTCCTCCATCAAATTCTATAAAAACAGTGTTAATCTTCAACTACTAAATGCCACCAAATGCCTAATATCCAAATTTTGAAAGATAACTACCTGTCCAACTATAATATAGATTGGCAGAAAGAAGTAGAAAAGGTAATGGAGGTGGAGAAGTGCATTTTTATGTCCAAGGAGGAACAATTCTGGGCTATTTGGGCAGGGTGGATGTATTTCTCATACAAGATCACTGGACAGGACCGTTAATCCCATTTCTGTCAATAGGCCTGCCATATTGATAACTGCAAACATACTTCCTCTTCTTGCTTTATGATTTATCGTTACCTACAATCTGGAGGTACTCATTTCTGTAAAATGGCTACAAGACATAACATTAGTATTTTTGCGACTGACATCTGGCATCGTCTGGATGTTCAATTCTATATTCTATATTTTGCATGTTTTTTTCTTTTCTATCTGGCCTTCACCAAGTATGCAGTACAGATAATCCCTTTTTTTCCCTGAAGTGACAGGCATTGGACAGGCACTGATAGATTGAGTATGAATATGCCTATTCCTATTATGTCAATCACAGATACTAGATGTGTAACAACGCGTATGTAACCACTGTACCAACTGTAAACTGTAATTGATTTACCCTGGGTTATACGATTTATAAAACTACTTGAATTTGAATGTTCATCCTGTTTGTTTTATGTTGTATATTAAAAACGTACCTGCTGACTAGCCTATTCTGCCTGAACAAGTGTATGACCTGCAACATATGTGGTAAACTGCACAATTTCTGTGATCGATCAATAAAACCAATATAAACAATGTTTAAGTATCCACATGTACTCATGCCTCCTAACTCCTGGGTACATTGATTAGGCCCTGCCTGCAATTGGATTAGGCAACTGCTTAAGATTAGGCAAAGTGACAATATCTCTGAGCCTGTGGCTTTTTTTGAAGTTTTATGTACAGATTAAAATTTGGTGTCAGTTGCTGGATAAGCCACACATTAAAAGGGCTCTTCCCTAGGCCGTAGTGTCCAGTTATGGTTCTGTTTTTACAGTTGTTGCCAGTTTAAGTGCTGCATCTATTATATCATTTAATTCTGTTAGCTGCTGCTGACAAGCTCTAGTAGTCTGTATTAAGATGGTTCATAATTTTAGTGTGAATATTTATCAGCCTAGCCAATTACACAAGGCCACAATAGTGACATGGTGGTCGGCAGAAGGAATGGCTTTGGTCAAGTTTGTGCCTTTGTGGTGAGTGGTATGATGAGTGGTGTGATGAGCTCTCACACCGGCTTTAGGTTGATAATCATGCAAGCACCCTTTCAGTTTCAAATCTTTGAAGCACTGCAGAGTGCCAGTCAACTCTGTTCTATTTCAATAGTTGCCATCCCCAATTTGTTAAAAGTACATGGTTACTTTTTAGGGACATAAATATATTGATTTTGTAGATTCTGTTTTTCAAAGGTAACAGCTATAGAAATGTCTGCATATCAGGTTCTTGCATGTCCAATGGAGGAGCTATTGCGCTGAAGGAAACAATAATAGGGCAAAAACAGGGGTTTACCTTTACTTCTGAAAACTCTCTGATGGTGAATATGGTGAGAAAAGTCATCTTTTATAATCAGATGTTACTGGTATCAATCTTAAACTAAGGTTAAAGCTAAACAAACATATTGTATCTTTTAAAAATCTGAGTCTCTGTAATGTGCTGGTTAGGAGTGAACATAGAAGAGAAAGTTAAAGAATGTACTAAGTGGTACTGTATATATCAGCACAGAGGATTCTGAAGCAGAAGAGTTTTGTATGCAAACAAGGGGTTACACATGGATCGATCTTCGGTCAGTTCATCAGGGGTCTGCCAAATTTCAATCTGTGTTAAGTCCTGCCTGTTAGACAGAAGCTCCATTGATTAGGGGCTTGCTGCCAATTGGCTTCAGCGCTGATCATTGTTTTCTGACAGCAGACAGTCCATGCTGTCAGAATACAATGTCCAGGTGGGGGGGGATTTCTTAGTGTGAGGCTTACAAGCAAGGTAAGTCTGAAGGTTATGCAAGGAATAGTGTGAGGGTTACAAATAAGGCAGGTGTGAAGGTTACTGGAAAGTATAGTGTGAGGGTTATAAGTAAGGTAAGTGTTAAGCCCCATACACACTATCAGACTTTCTGCTGATTTTTGTCTTCAGATTTACCAAATCATGGAGTACAAGGGCCTGTCTGATTACATACAAATTGAAACTCCGAAGGTTTGACCTCATATTAACCACTTCAGCCCCGGACCATTTTGCTGGTCAAAGACCAGACCACTTTTTGCAATTCAGCACTGTGTCGATTTAACTGACAACTGCGCGGTCATTCGACGTGGCTCCCAAACAAAATTGACGTCCTTTTTTTCCCACAAATAGAGCTTTCTTTTGGTGGTATTTGATCACCTCTGCGGTTTTAATTTTTTGTGCTATAAACAAAAATAGAGCGACAATTTTGAAAAAAACGCATTATTTTTTACTTTTTGTTATAATAAATATCCCCCAAAAATATATAAAAAAAAAATGTTTCCCTCAGTTTAGGCCGATACGTATTCTTCTACATATTTTTGGTAAAAAAAATTGCAATAAGCGAATATTGATTGGTTTGTGCAAAAGTTATAGCATTTACAATATAGGGGATAGTTTTATGGCATTTTTATTAATATTTTTTTTTACTAGTAATGCCGGTGATCAGCGATTTTTATTGTGACTGCAACATTATGGTGGACACATCGGACATTTTTGACACATTTTTGGGACCATTGTCATTTATACAGCAATCACTGCTATATAAATGCAGTGATTCCTGTGTAAATGACACTGGCAGTGAAGGGGTTAACCAGTGGGTGGCAGTGTAGGGGTTAAGTGTTCCTAGGGGTGTGTTACTAACTGTGGGGGGTTGGGCTTTCATTTAGTGAATACTGATCTCTGCTCCAATCACATGGAGCAGAGATCAGCGTCACTAGTTGCTAGGCAGAACGGTGAGATGCTGTTTAAAATGGCATCTCTCCGTTCAGCCGCCCCGTGAGACGATCGCGGGTATGCCCGCGGCGATCGAGTCCGCGGGACCCACGACCAGAATTACGGGGGTCCCGACCAGCACGTGAGCGCGCCGCCGGCGGCGCGCTCATGATGGCAGGGCGGCATTAGAGATTGGACGTACCTGTACGCCAATATGCCTGTCCGCGCCATTCTGCCGACGTACATCGGCGTGCGCTGGTCGGGAACCGGTTATATGGTTTTGGTAAATCTGAAGACAAAAATCAGCAGGAAATTTGATAGTGTGTATGGGGCTTTTCAGTTACAGTGTGGGTTTGTTTAAGGGTAACAAGGTGAATAGTCTTAAGATTATAGAGGTGGTAGTGTTGTGATTCACAATTGCTGTTCACCTGCACAAACCATCCAACTTGAAGAAGCCTGAGCAGTTTTGCAAGGAGGAATGGGCAAAAATCCCAGTGGTAAGATGTGGTAAGCTCATAGAGACTTAGCCAAAGAGGTACATTCTTTAACTTTCTCTTTCCCCTGTGATAGCCGCAAAAGGTGGCTCTACAAAGTATTGACTTTAGGGGGGTGAATAGTTATGCATATTGACTTTTTATGTTATTTTGTCCTATTTGTTGTTTGCTTCACAAAAAAAAAAAAAAAAATCTTCAAAGTTGTGGGCATGTTCTGTAAATTAAATGATGCAAATCCTCAAACAATCCATGTTAATTCCAGGTTGTGAATACTTTTGCAAGGCACTGCCCTAAGAGATGAAGGACTGAGCTACAGAAAGGTTGTTTCCTGTGCAGGGCCCAAAGCTGAAGGGACCTGTTGCTGTGTGTGCTTACAGCAAAGGAGTAATGATGATGTTCTGAGCCTGGGACTGAGGCTAGTGAGGACCTGATCATTAAGGCTGAACCACTGGGTACTGGATTCCTGGGGCCAACAGACCGCCAAGTGTTTTGGACCAGAATCATTGTGTACTAGGAGTGGTGAGCGTAATTAACTGTGTTTATCCCATCACCATCAGTTTAATGCCAGTAGAGACTTCTGATTACTTAGTAGCCTTACAATCATTCACTGCATACAGTTTTAAAGAGACAGTAACACATGTACCACTGTACAGATGGGCCTCAACATTACCTGGCTTAAATTTGATAATCAGGCACCATATACTTTACAGCCATCCCTAGGTGTACCCCTCTCAGGATTGTGTACACCTACCCACTCTTAGGGGTTTATACTCAGTGAGTGAAGGCCCCTTGACCCACCCCGCCCTAAGGAAAGGGAGCCTTGACTGCTGGATGCTTGTCAACCAAGCGTGCTATCAACCTAATCAGGGAGTCGGAGTGGCTCCATTGGAATTGGCTACAATGGCATGAGGTGACTGGGTGGAGCTGGAACTGTAGAAAAGGCTACGCAGAGGCACATCCCACTACTTTCAAGAGAAGTTGACATCACAAGAGTTGTCCCCTGCGTTCCTGCCGGCTTCACCATGGACACTGATGCCTTGATCGAGAGAGTCAGGGATCTGCAGGACAGAGGTCAAACTGACTGGCTTCTACCTTTGCTCACTGGTGAGACTGTTTCCTCGGCCCTCACTTCACCTCCCTAGATGCTTCTGAGGCTGGTGGGCCACCAACTTCCAGGGTCTGCAAGGCCAACCGCCCGCTCTCCAGACTGAACCACAGCCCTCCTAGGGCCACAACTCATTCCTCTAGGTCTGATTGCCGAGCCAATGGCACTGCTGGTGCCGGCTCCTTTTCTCACTCCCAGACAAGCACTGCATGTGGATAACTGAATACTTCCAGCCGCAGCCACGGCTCACCTAGGCTTCCCCTGGCACCTCAGCAGCAACTCCCCCGCTCCAGGAGCCCCAGAGTCCCCCCTCACAGTGCCGTGCTTCACTCGGGCGCCGTTGGCAATGGCAGGGCTCGGACATCTACAGAGCGGGAGGTCCCCAGCTCCCTGACTGGCCTCTGCCCACTCCTGACTCCTCCTACTGACTCTCTGTCTCCCACCCGCGCATGGCACCGTGAGGCGTGCTGGATTCAGTACCTGTGGGAGCAATGGCATGGCTCGTCTGAGAGTGGATCCCGGCTCCCGGTCCCGCCTTGGCCCATTTCCTGGCTCTTCTGCTCCTGCTGCTTCCCGCGCCTCCCCAAGTGACCATGCCGCTGTTCCTCTGACAGAGCTCACTGATCACTTGAGGCTGGAAGCTCCAGCGCTAAGTAAGTTTTCTGGCGCTGCACTGCCACCTGCTAGCCAGTACACGCAACAACAGCCTGTTTTACCTTCCCATAGATTTAAACTCCCGGCATTCTCTTCCCTCTGCACCTCCTCCCAGGATCAGCTGTACGTCTCCCAGGCTTCAGCATCCCCATGTGGATCCTCCTGCCGGCGACCACCTACTGCAAAGGGCAGCGCCTGATTGGACCTCCACTGAGTTCCCCTGCTCAGCCTCCATTGCGTATGACTGTGGGGTGGTTTGGGGTAGCGATTCTTGTAATATTTCTGCAGATGACCGCATGCTTAATACAGGGAAATCAGCATTGCTGCACCTGGGCTGGGTAACGCCGGGGGTGGCGCCCTCATCATCCCCGGGGTCTGGTTTTCACTTGGGTGGCCCCCTATGGTCTGTTTCACCAATGGGTTTGCACCTGGCACAGGACATCAAAGAAAAAATTTGGTACTGTTATTTCATTGATGTACTGACGCTGGTGCCTTTTGATAGGGAGACAGTGGATAAGTCTAGGTGTATAGATGTTAATGTTCAGACTGAAAAGACAAAGCAGCTTCCTCGCACATTTGGGAACTGGCCTATGAAGGGGTGCTCTGTAAGAGGTTTCAAGAGCTGGGCCCTTCTCTCTTCGGTTACATGGATCTCATTTGGGGAGCATACAAAACGTACGCCGGGCAGTGCTGGTTTAATTATGACACCCAGTTTCGACAGAGGATGGCTGCCCGGAAAGAGCTGCGTTTTGTCTGCCTGGCTGGGAGTGTGTGGCTGCTACTTGTGTGCCCATATAGATGAACTCCTTTCAGTCCCCTGCCGGCGCTCTTGCCTGAGCGTTGGCAGCATCCAAGAAAGTAATCTGCTGGATGTCTAACGAAAGCCACTGTAAGTGGTACACCTCATGTTGGTTTAAGCATGAGTGTTCCACTTGTGGAGGGGCTCACCCAGCGGTCCGCTGTTTTCTGAAACCTAAAGGGCCCCAAATGACTAAACAAGGTTACAGAGCAGACCTTCCTAAGTCAGAGGACGCCAGTGAACATCCCAAGGATGCTTTGTTTCCTCGACCAGTACCCCATCAGTAGGGAGTTAGCGATCCTTCGGGATGGTTTTTCCCAGGGTTTTTGTATCCCCTATGTACCATTGGATGAGCCCACCATGTCCTCTAATTTGATCTGTGCTACACAGTTTGAGTCCATGGTAGCTGATAAAATTGAGAAGGAGTTACTGATGAGCTGCCTGGCGGGTCATTTTGACCTCCCTCCTTATCACAACTTGTGGGTTTCCCCACTTGGCGTGGTACCCAAAAAGGATCTGGGCAAATTCCGACTGATCCATCACCTTTCCTTTCCATCAGGTTCTTCTGTTAATGACAGTATTGACAAAGAGGAGTCCCGGGTGCAATATGCCTCTTTGGTCTGCTTAGGGCTGCAGGTGCTTCTGCCCTACTGGGGAAAGCAGACATAGAATCCACCATTCGTCTTCTGCCCGTCCACCCAAACTGTTTCCATCTCCTGGGTTGTTTTTTCCAGGACAGTTACGTTGATATGTGACTCCTCATGGGTTGTGCCATGTTGTGCTATTGTTTCAAACTTTTCAGCTGCTTCCTGGAGTGGGTTTTGATTCAGTTCTCTGGGTTGCACTCGGTTCTACACTATCTGGACAACTTTTTGTTTATAGGTTCAGTGGGTAGCCACGATTGCCTTTGCATTTTGTCCGCCTTTCAGGAGGTTTGTAGTGACTTGGGTATCCCACTGTCAATTGCTAAAACCGAGGGCCCTTCCCATGTTTTATCCTTTTTGGGCATTGAAATTGATTCAGTGGAGATGGTCTTCCGTCTCCCGGCAGATAAATTGTCTAAGCTTCAGGCATTGGTGCGATTCGTTGTGGATGCCAGGAAGCTCCAGGTCCAGCAGCTTCAATCCCTGTTGGGACATCCTGTATTTGCTTGCCGGGTACTTCCCTTGGGTAGGGCCTTCTACAGGAGACTATTGTGGGCCACGAAGGGCATAGCAGGTCCTCATCATTACGTATGCATAAGGAAGCCTATGTGTGATGATTTGGAAGTGTCGTTTTCCTTCCTGCAGACCTATAATGGTCGCTCCTGCTGGCAGCTGGAGGAAGTGTCCAACTCGCAGCTGGAATTATGCACGGATGCATCTGGCTCCTGGGGTTTGATAATATGATAATAATCATATGAACACACGACAACTACTTACTTTTTTGAAGAACACGCTTGATCCTTCTGTACTGATGGTGCTCCCTCAGTTTCAGGTCTGACCAGCGTTTTCTCAGTTGATCCTTGGATCGTCGTACCCCAAAATTCTTCTGAAGACTCTTCACAACTTTAGTCATGATCTTGGCCTTTCTGATATTTGGGTTTGGGTAAGGTCCATACTTCCCATCATAGTCGGTCCTGTTCAATATGTCCACCATCTCCAACATCTCTACAAAAGACATATTTGAGGCCTTAAATCTTCTCTTCTTGGATCGGGACGTTTCAGGCTCCGGGCTTTCCTCACCCTCTTCCTCGTTAGTGGAACTAGAACTATTATTAGTGTGCACCTGTGTTCTCTCCGCCATGTGCTCTCCCCACTGTGCCGGAAGCGAAGGGGCGGGGAATAGTCTAGAAAGAACGTCAGTGGCGGGTGGAGTTTCACGCATGTGCACTGTATATAAAACGCAACACGCGTGTGTTGTCCGTACGATCGGTGAACAGAGGGAGAAGCATGACGCGACGAACGTGCAAACGAAGGTAAAATTTTGAACTTGGTACATCACTAGGCTACACTGCTTCTAGATTGAGGCCTGCATTAGTGGAGTTTAGACTGACATTAGGGTTTGTCGTGTGTTGTGTCTTTCAGACATTATGGACGGGTTCAACGACCATAGCTTCCTCCCTCTGTTCATCGATAAATACAGAGACATGCCCATCCTGTGGCAATCAACACACCCACTATATAGTAACAAACAAAAGAGGCAGGCAGCAATGTTGCAACTGGTTGAGTTTGTGAAGCTGGTGGTCCCCAGGGCAGACGTCAAATATTTAAAAAATAAAATTGGTAGCCTCAGGAGTACATATCTGAGGGAGAAGAACAAGGTGCTGAAGTCCATGCAATCTGGAGCTTCAACAGATGACGTTTATGTCCCCACCCTGTGGTATTATGACAGGATGCATTTTCTGTCAGACCAGGCTGATGTCAGAGAATCCCTCTCTACTCTTCCTTCCACGCGTCCTTCTATGCTCCATTCCACACCTGATGAGTCTTCCGACGCCCAACCTGGGCCTTCCACTCAGGAAGAACTGTGGGAGCCCAGCTTGAGCCAGGTATAGTATTGTTGTACATATTTGTGGAGTCAAAATGAATGATGTTAACTTGATTTTTGCTCACTAATTGATGAGTTTAGAAAGTGTTTCACATATCAATAGACAGTAGTGGCCAAAACCTTTGGGACAAGAAAGAAAAATGCTGGGCTCAGAATGATAGTCTTTTCTATTGGTTAACAATTTGCAACAGTGTTGATGTGAAAATTGTGTGTGTTTGATGAACCAAAAACTAAAACTATGTCCCTTTTTCATACACAGGAAGAACTCAGCCAGGAACAGGAGGGTGTGGAATGCAGCAGCCAGGAGGTGGCTGTGGAAAGTGGCAGCCAGGAGGAGGCAGGGTAAGCGGCAGCCAGGCGGTGGGCAGCCAAAGGAGCCTCACTGAATGTCAGGTCCCTCCCCTCCGCCTTCCACGCAAAAGGGCGAGAAAGGGGGGGAATGTTGAGGAGTCGGCCCTGAGGCTGATTGGTGAGGCTTCTGCGGCACTCCAAGCAAAACCCACCTACCAAGAGGCCTTTGCCGCCTTGGTTGCGTGCAAGCTTGATAAAATGGAGCAGGGGCAACAGCTCTTGTGTGAGGAGGTTATTATACACACCCTCAACAAGGGTCTGTTGGGCCAAATGACACCAGAAACACACTTGTGTGGTTTGGCCCATGCCCCTGCTCCTCCTCCTTCTGCCACACCTCCAGCACCACAGCCACAGCCTGGAAGGAAGCGTGGAAGGAAGACCAGAGAGTGATGACCTGGGTTCAGTCTGGTCTGACAGAAGATGCAGCCTGTTGTAGTACCACAGCCTGGGAACATAGATGTCATCTGCTGCTGTTCCAGGTTTCATGGACTTCAGGACCAGACTTCTCTCCCTCAGACATGTATTCCTCAGGCCACCAAGTTTGGCGTTTAAATAGTTGATGTGTGCCCTGGGGGACAAAGGCTTTGCTAATCTCCCCAGTTTCAACATCGCTGCCTCCCTCTTTATTTGTTACTGACACCTAAATAAAGGTATTTTTTGTTTGGATGAAATACTTGCGTATGTGTTTTCCTTCCAAAAGGCCAGTTTATTTGTGAGCAGGCAGGTACATTTCAAAAAAACTAAGTGAAATAAATAACAACACTAAACAACCTCCTATAGATTAAAAAAGAAAAACAATATATCAAAAATAGAATAATGTTGTTGTGGTAAGTTTACACACCAAAAAACCCCCCAAAAAAAGGAGAAATGAGCAAACTGTCTTTAAAGGAGATTTTTAGGGAATCCAAAACAAAAACCATCCAAAAAAGAATAAACAAAATCTAAAATTGTGTAGATGTGACGCAAACTAAAATTGTATTGCTGAAATTGTTAAAAAAGAGTAATGAAATACGTTCGGGAGAAGTGTGTGTGACTATGAGCATCAAAAGAAGTTTGTTCTTGCAGCATTGTAAAGAACAAGAGAATGCGCTTGATGAAAGAATTTTTAACATTGCAGCGTGACGAATGTGCTATATCGCTTACGAGCAGTAGTTTTACCTGAACGAGCGCTTCCGTGTCGGAATTTGAATGTGAGCATGCGTGGCACCTTGTCTGTCGGAGTAGGCTACACATGATCGGAGTATGTCCGATCGGACCAGTTTGGCGGAAAATATTTCCAACAAGTTGGAAAATTTGGTCCGACGGAAACAGTCCGATGCATACCACACACAGTCGGATTATCCGACAACACGGTCCGATAGGACACATTCCGACTAATTTTCTGACCGTGTGTACAAGGGCTTAGAGTCCACAAAAGACTTGGGACTGGGGCGGAGGTTTCCCCTCCAACAGGACCATGACCCTAAACATACAGCCAGAGATACTATGGAATGGCTTGGATCAAAGCATACTCATGTGTTAGAATGGCCCAAAGTCCAGACCTAAATTCAATTGAGAATCTGCGGCAAGACTTGAAAATTGCTGTTCACAGACATTCTCCATCCAATCTCACAGAGCTTAAGCTATTTTGCAAAGAAGAATGGGCAAAAATGTCACTCTCTAGATGTGCAAAGCTGGTAGAGACATCCCCCAAAAGACTTGTCGCTGTAATTGCATCGAAATGTCGTTCAAAGTATTGACTCAGGGGGGCTGAATACATATGCAAGCCACAGTTTTCAGATATTTATTTGTAAAAATTTGAAAAAAATATAAAAAAATATATATCATTTTTCTTCCACATCACAATTATGCACCACCTTGTGTTGGTTTATCACAAAAAAAAAAATCCCAGTAAAATACATTTATGTTTTTGGTTGTAACATGTGGAAAATGTCAAGGGGTATACATCCTTTTTCAAAGCCCTGTAAAAAAGAACTGGAGTCTTTAACAAGGCCTTACTATATATCACTTGAAATAGTTTTTTTTTAATGCATCCTATTATGTTGTTTGCAGCTAATATCCAACATTTGGACTGGCTTGTAGGACTATTATCGTTTGCAGGTAATTCTGCTGTGATTGTTTAGTTATGATGATTCTGTTACTCATATGGTGTGGATTTTACCATTAGGCTGCTATTTCAGATGTGTAACAGTCCATGTAACAGTCTGGATGAAAGTGAAGCACTCTCCTCTATTGTATATGGCTGACCCTCCTTACTTCAGCTGGAGTTAACCAGAGACTGTTTGGATTAAGTATACTTAAGTTGGACGTTGGTTTTTATCCATGCATACCTTTACCCTTGTCCTTACACACAACCCTTTTACTTGTTTTCGCTTTGTAATATATTTAGATACCTACTATTTTTATGATTAAGTACCACCCATAATATCTTGTATGATATATATATATTTTATTTTTATATATATTTTTTATATTTTTTATATTTACTTTTATTTTTATTTTTATTTTTATATTTTTCTGTTTTTACTACGCTACAATTACATATCTCTCCCCCATGAGAATATAATACCATTACGTTGGCATAAAGTGAGAATCCCTCTCTGAATAACAATTAATCTAGAAGTTTGAGAATAGGGTCGAATGTTATCCATTGTATAAAATAGGGTCGAACGTTATTTAAACGAAAATAAATTCCCTGGAGGCAACTCCCAAATACAGTTCGCAGACTCTCTACATACACATAAGTACAAATAAAAATTTCTTTATATATATACAATTGTGTGGTCACATTTCCTCACATTGTCTTTTTGTACCCCCTTCCAGTATATTTCCCCATTTTTACATTCCCTTATCTTTCATTATTTTTCATTTTTTTCATTTTTTCATTCATTTTTTTCATTTTGTTCTTTTTTACATAGTCCCTTATTAGTCCTCCTATATATCACACAATGGAAAGATTTCTAATTGATCCCATTTACATATATACATATATGTACACACTCTTTTTATATATATATATATATACATATATATTTTTTACATTTTTATATTTTTATATTATATTTTTCCCATTTCATATATATTTTTTGCAGTCCCCCCCTGCCTCAATCTCATTCCACCAACATCCAATTCCTGTTTGTATTCACACTAATTCTATCTGCTTACAATGAACATTTTCACCATTTTATTAATCCCCATTCACTCTGGTGGAAGAGCAGCGCACCATACTCTCTTTATATATAACACCCTCCATGTCCCTGCAAGACAACAATAGTCAACACCCACCTTTATTTTAACACTATCAACATTTTCATGGAGTGTTTCGGTATAAACGCTCCCACATCTGTATACCAGCATTTTATTTTATTATGTTTGATTAATGTTACATGTCCGGTATTGGTTCGTTTAATGTCCCAATTCTCCAGTGTATATTGCCTATCGAGCAGCACCTTTGTATGAGGGCATTTCCCTCACTTAAAATGGCGCCGATTGATCGCGCATGCGCGATAGACACAATACACCCTATAAAGCATGAAAGGTGTACGAAAATGGCCGCTCCAGATGACGTCCGTGTGATGAAACGCGTAGGGCGTGGCCAGGCAGCGTACACCTCGAGCTCAGACGGAGATAACAGAGCGGGAATTTTAAAGTTGTATACACTACCGCACTTTTAAACAACCTGTTTGTGAGTATTTTTAATCCATTTGCTGCAATAAACAACATTTTAAAACGGTATCACACTATGGATGTGCCTCTTCTCTACTTTATATAAACGTGGCATATTGCACCCACGGAGGAACGAGGGATCCCTAACTTTTACAGCTGAAAGAAGCCAGAGAGCCGCACAATAGCTAATATTGTGAAAGTTGATCCACCCCGGATGGGGTCCTTCTTCCGGTGAGAGCATAATAATTTAATACACTAATAGCCACCGAATGTGAAGAACACAGCTGGAAATCACCACTCCCCTCCTTTTTTGCACTTGCGGATCTTTCCGTCACTTACTAGAGACTTGCTCCATCACGTTCAATGTTTTCAATTTACCTGCATTTTTGCACATCTTTTGCACATTTTTTGCACATTTTTTGCATATTCCTATTTTTTGCATATTCCTATTTTTTATTTTATTTTATTAACTTTTTTTGTATCATATCATTTTATTGCATTTATATTTTATGGCATTTAGGTTTTATGATATTTTTCATATAGCATCACTATTGGACTAAATATTAGATTATGCTATCACTGTGATATTCATTTTTGTATTTGTGCACCTTAGTATAACACTCACGGTTATTTCACTAGGTATCACACCCAGTCCCATTTTTCAGCTTTATATGAATTTATTTGCACTTGCACCTTAACAATAATCGCATACTGTTATGGCATAGAGATAAGTATTGCATAAGAGGGTCACAAGGTTTGCGATACCGTGATCTTTATTTTGTATTTGGTGTTTATTTTGTGTTTATTTTTCGGTTTTTTGTGATTTTGGGTTTTATGAACCAGCACGCTGAAAAATATATATTATACGTGTCTCTGTGCTAAATCAACCAACACGCTGAGAATTATATATACCCTCACTTATGTGATATTCACTAACACAATATAGCACATTTATGTCCACACTCCATATGCCAACATATTGGTAGTCCCCACATATCGGTATAGCGCCATATCTATTTTCTCTCTTTGTTTTTGATCTTGTATGATTGCCCTGCTGACCACATAGATGTTATGCTGACATCCGCCATTGGGTCACTGCCTCTATACCGGGTTATTTAAAAGCAATGTTCAAGCACAGATGATAGTCTATGATGTCAAATTTGTTATATTATTAGCGTCATAAATTCATTTTAAATGTGTTTTTGCAGTTAGGCCAGTTTTATTTTCTACTAGGATATAAAGGCCCTGAAGAAGCTAATGGATGTGAAACATGTCAACCTCTAGGTATATTTTAGCAAAGATGATTGCGAATTGATGTTATGTATGGTCTATATTGCTCTAAAGGAATTATAATCCTGTGTTTTAAACACATTTTTAAGCCTTATAATACAATTCTTTATATTCTTTATATATTTATGTGTCTGTCCTCTCTGGTACCAATACAGTTTGACATACATGGTCCTTTGTGGTGAAAATAATAATGGATGTGGTATATCAAAATATCAAATTTTCTTCTTTTTATTAGTGACCTAAAAAAGAATGTTAGAGAAAGACAATACTCACACGGTTTAACTAAAAAAAAAATTTATTAACAATGTAAAATGTAGGATATTTTACAATCAGAGCTAAGTTTGGCATGCCCTATCAGTTATAACACTATGTGCAGACACCATGCTTTAACGTTCTATTGTAACAATATATGATAAGTTGTTCTTACTAGGATATGAGGATATATTGGAGGAAGGAAGGAGGGGACTGAATACACTACCTTCATATATATGTGTAACATTTTCAAAATTGTGAAAATCACACCATTCAAATGGAAGGAAAATACTGATGATCATCATCAAGCTTACAATAATATTTACAAGCCAGATATCTAGTTTTCATCCTCGAGATAACAGGTTAGAAACTTGGCTGAAGTCTTGGACTTAATCCCGGTGCATTGTGGAAGACTAATTATGATTAAGACAAAAAAAATAAAAATACAAAATCAAGGTACAGTTATTGGCCTTTGATAACATCAATAATAATAATTGCTGTCACCATCTCCATACTGAATCTTCATTGTGATGCTGATGAGATGGTTTCCCTATAGCACAATACTAGGACATCAAAGCAGTTTGCATATTTTATGCTTGAGAACTTTTAGTGTTCATAAAGTCTGTTTGGAAATGTTCCATCCAGTCACTGACAGTTTTTGGACCAGTTCATAGGTCAAACAATGTCATTTGCTTCCAGGACCATAACAGAAGTTCTGAAAAAGGCAGTTTAGGCAACACTGAATACATAATGGGTCAACCAACCTCAATACGATATATGACAGCAAAGGTCAAATTATAACGTATCTGTGGAAAGAATGGCTTTTCTTTATTATTTTTAACTGGTGATGAGGCAACACAATCCAAAGAATTTTCTCTTTCTTCTTCTAACAAGTGGGTATGGTGTTAAGTTGAGGAGGCTACTGTCGTCTGAAATTAAAAATCAATATAAGTATTAATCATCACAGTAAACACACTCGATGATGTTGGAGTATAATTCCTAAAAATAAAACTTTAGCAGTAACTTTACTTTAAAAATAAAAACAATCTTAACCCTGGTCTGTTCCATATATTTGAAATATTCTAGCATCTATTGCAGAATTCCACCGGCTGACGTTTCTATAAAAACTGATGTGCAGAGTAGGAACATCTTCCTACTATAGTCACATAATCTGTCTGTGGTTGCCAAGTGTTCTTTATCTCGCAGGACAATCCTGGGATTTCGGACCTAGGACACTGCAGAGTGGCAGCGAGGTGCTGAAATACTCTCTGCACTGTAATTATGCTAGACTTTTGGGCAGGAGATCACTCCATAGTCAAAGTACAATGCCAGCTTCAGCAAAGAGGCAGCATGGCAAGAGCATGTGACTGGTAAGTAAAAACTGAACACCAAGGCTTATTCTTGCTTCCACTGACACCAACAATATGAGGCTTAGTTTAATACACCTGACACCAACAATACAAAGCTTATTTTATCCTAATGACACTGATGGGCTTATCCCCCCCCCCCACTGACATCAATGAGTTGGCTTATTTTCACCCATATGGATGGGCTCCTCTATCTATGATTGGCTTATTCTTTTTTATAATGACATCAATGATGGGATTCATTTTCATCCCACTGGCACCAAACATGAGGCTTATTTTATGCCACTGATACCAACAATGGTGCTTATTTTAGCAAACTGATACCAATGATGGGGCTTATTTTTATCACCACTGACCCCAAGGATGGGGTTTAATTTTACTCTCACTGACACCAACAAAGGGTCCTATTTTACTCATAATAACAGCTATGATTGGACTATTTTCACTGTTTCCCTCCAGGCCTGGTTTTGATTAACACATAACAAAGCATAAGAGGACGAGAAGGACAATATAAGCCATACAGTTTGAAACCTCACCAATGTTATTGGGCATTTCCCAGTGTGTCTGGTGGGTCGTGAGGCACATTTTCCTTTTTTAGACCCTTTGAAATGTCTCCCCCAGGGCCGGTACAGGGGGGGGGGGGGGCAGCAGGTTGTTAGAATTAAAAAGAGTGTCACTATCCTATTCTCCGTGCTGCTGCTAGAGCCTGCTTCAAAAGAGCGTGAAAGATGCACCCCTTCCTGATTGCCAAACTCCTCTCTGAGGCAGCAGTCACACCCCTCACATCTCATCTCTTTTTTAGAAAGGGAAAACTCCCTCTCTTTGGGCTCTTGTTAGTGTGTCTGGCTGAGTCAGGGCTTTCGCAGCAAGAGCTCCAGTATTGGTGGGCGCAGCAAGTAGAGAAGTTTAGGCTGCAGCCTCGATCACTGCTTTCTGCCCAGCACACTCCAGAGCCCTCCCGGAGTGATGATCTGAGACAGATGGCCCACTGCATCTGAAAGTCCCGACCTTCCCTGCCTTCCACCCTGTACTATTCTGTCTATAAACCTACCCTGCACTTTGCAGCACGGGATTACTAGGAAAAAAGTGACTTTCTTGAATAGAGGAGGAATATACTGGGACATTCCACATACACATAGTTTTTAATAAGATATAATGTGTACATCTGTATAGCACCTCAGAAGTCCCAGTAATTCCTAACTTATAAAAAAATCTAAGTATAAACATGTATAAGGTATTGTCACATTCCCCTTAGAACCCGGACCTCGCTCCCAGTGGGACCTGTTTGGACCCCTAAAAGAGTCCCTCGGAGGTCAGCATTTCAGTGCTGATGATGAAGTGATGCAGGCTGTCCTAGGATAGTTCGGGCGTACTGACAAATCTTTCTATGATGTTTTCCAAGCATTAAATTCTGGCATAAGTGTGTAATTGTAGCAGGGCATTATGCTGAAAAATAAATGCAGTTCCCACTACTTCAAATTTTTCCTTTTATTACATAAACTCAAAAGACCCGGTTTGACTTGAACAACCCTCGTATTTTTATTTAAAAAAATCTAAGTACAAAAGGTGAATCAGTAGTGGCATTACATATTTGGAGATATCCAGTACAAATCTCTCTAGGTCAGATTTCAACCCATTCAAGGCCGTTTTTAAGGCAGGGCAAAAGGGGCAGCTGCCCTGGGCCCTGTCATTGTTGTGGGGCCCAAAGCAGCTGCCTCATACTTGCCAACTATCCTGGTTTAAATACCCTCGTCCCTTGAAGTTTTAGTCCTGTGCTGTGTCCCAATATCTCAGTGTGAAGTGCTGCTACTAATGCTGACCAGCTCTGCCCTATTGTTGTGTACAGATGACTCACCTGCAGACCCTGTGTTTACATGTAAATTACCAGCATTCATATGTAAATAGCAGCAGTTTTCATATGTAAATAGCAGTGGCCGGCAGCATTGATATGTATATCATGCCCCCCTGAGGTCATATACACAGTAATCTCTAGCAACCAATCAACAAGCAGAAATCATGTGCTGTAACCTCTACTAACTAATCAGTGAGCCGTAATGTGTGCTGTAACCTCTAGCAACCAGTCAGTGAGCGGTAATGATACACTGTAACCTCTGGCAACCAATAGCTGCCTGATCCGATTCAGTTAACTGATTTTGAGTCTAGCTGCTATTTATTATATGTCTCAGAGCAGGTGGAGAGCAAAAGTGCATGGGGAGGCCCTCAAGAAAAGTTTTGCCCAGGGTCCAATCAATATTAAAGGCGGCCCTGAACCCATTAATTGGTTTGCTCAGTCTGTGACACCCCTCCTAACACATATCTGAACATATTTTTTAGTCCTCAACATAATAAAGAAAACATACACAAAACACTATACATTCCCTTTCCAGGCAGTCTTAATGGGACTGCTGCTGTTATGAAGACATACAATATTATGTCTTGCAATCAAAGGCTAATATCTTACACTGAGTCCTTTCCAATGTATATGGCCATTGCCTTATGACTCATATAACTATATGAAAACAGACTGAGGATTATGAGTGACAGAACATGCTGGGAATCACCCCTTCCTCTGCAGTTGGGTGCCAGCAAATGAAGCCACCCTGCTCATACCATAAATAAAAGCCTTTTATTCACTGGTACAAAAACCCTTTTCATGATGCTGAATGAGGACAGCAGGCTTTGCTGTCCTTTTATAGTGGCCTATCACTTAATGACCCCTCGTAGGGCATTTTCTATAGATTTTTATATTGCACAGATCATTAGGGAAACCACAGTTCAGTCATTACTTGCTCCATGTGCTGTTAGAACAAGGTATAATGAAATCCTATTTAGAAGTAATCCACTTAGCCTGCAGTTTGGGATGATGAACTATCACTGTGTACTGTGATTGATTACATGATGTTGCAGGTTTTCTCACCATTAAAAGATTCTCAAACCTCAGGTGGTAAGTGATATAATAAGATATAATTATTATCCTTCGATACTATTGCTAATTTAGAGGTTTTTAGTGTACATAGAACCATTCACATAAGTTCTTGCCACCGAACCTGCCTATAGTCCAATATCCTTATCACATCCATACATACCAGGGCTGATTTTTGCATAGTGGGAGAATACTGGTGTACCCACAGAAACAAATGTAGAAGTCACAGTTAAACTTCATGACAACTCTGTCTCTGGTGGTATTTGGATACAGGACCCTAGCAATGCAATACATTAGTGGCCAGATCCTCAATGACATCAGTCCCATGCATGCACGCGGGAGCCCTCATTTATGGCACGAGCTCTGAAAGTCTGCCACATTACAACAGACCTTCAGATAGCATGCGCTGGCGACATCACCAGCTGTGTGAATATCTCCTACACCGGGCATCACTAAATGAAGGTCACTGTCCCATCTGGACCGTCACTGTCCCATTAGGAGATGGTTCTTTGTCACCGTGGTCATCACAGCATGGCAGCCGCGGGACAAAGCTTGGGAGAAAAATTAGCTTTGGATGGAGGGCGGGGACTGCTGGAGCTTTCAAGTGTCCCAGCAGGTGATTGGATGTTAGGATGTAGGGCCGTCTTAGCAATCAATCACTTGAAAAGTTAACTGTGACTGCTCCTGCCCTCCATCCAAAGCTGCTGTGTATCCCACTGTCCAGAGCTGCCCTGTCTCCTGCTCTCCACTCTGTGTACCTGAGAAAGATGGGAGAGTGAAGGGGCAGAGCTGAGGGGGCTACAATGTAAATGGAGGGACAGATTTAGTGGGGGTCTGTAATGTAAATGGAGGGCAGAGCCATATGAGCTGAGTGCAGCTGCACTGTAAATAGGGGGACAGAGCTGTGGGGGTCTGTAATGTGAACGGGCTGGTAGAGCTGAGGGGGGCTGCAATGTAAATGGGGGTACAGAGCTGAAGATGAGCTGCAATGTAAATGGGGAGCAGAGCTGAGGGGGCGTCAATGCAAATGGGGGAACAGAGCTGAAGGAGAGCTGCAATGTGAATGGGGGCAGAGCTGAGGGGGGCTGCAGTGTGAAAGGGGCAGAGCTTTGGGGGCTGCAATGTGAATAGCGGTGCAGAGCTGAAGGGGGCTGCAATTTAAGTGTAGGGAGCACAGCTGAAGGGGGCTGCAATGTGAATGGGGCAGAGCTTAGGGAGGCTGAAATGTTAATGGGGGGCAGAGCTGACGGGGAGCTGCAATGTAAATGGAGGGGCAGAGCTGAAGGGGAGCTGCAGTGTAAATGGGGCAGTGCTTAGGGGGGCTGCAATGTGAATGGGGGGAGCACAGCTGAAGGGGGCTGCAATGTGAATGAGGGGAGCACAGCTGAAGGGGGCTGCAATGTGAATGGGTGGCATAGCTGAGGGGGGCTGCAATGTGAATGGGGCGGAGCTTGGGGGCTGCTATGTTAATGGGGGCAGAGCTGAGGGGGCTGCAGTGTGAAAGGGGGCAGAGCTTAGGGGGGCTGCAATGTGAATGGGGGTGCAGAATGTAGGGGGTCTGCAATATAAATGGGGGCAGAGTTGAGGGGGGCTGCAATGTGAAAGGGGCAGGGCTTAGGGGGGCTGCGATGTGAATGGGAGGTAAAGAGCTGAGGGGGGCTGTAATTCAAATGGGGGGAGCACAGCTGAAGGGGGCTGCAATGTGAATGGGTGGCATAGCAGAGGGGGGCTGCAATGTGAATGGGGTGGAGCTTAGGGGGGCTGCAATGTTAATGGGGGCAGAGCTGAGGGGGGCTGCAATGTGAATAGGGACAGAGCTGAGAGAGGGTGTAAAATGGAGGCAGAGGACCTTGCGGTGGGAGGAATGTGAAGGTGGGGACAGAGGACACTAGTGGGGGGGGGGTCGATGTGAAGGGGGGACAGGTGACACTACTGTGGGAGGATGATGTGATGGGGGCATCACTGTCAAGGGAAAATTGTGATATAAAGGGGGGCTGAGGAAACTGATGTAAAAAGGAGGTTTCAGAGGAAGGGCTGTGATGGGAATATCATTCAAACCTCTTCTGTAAGAACATTTTATAGATCAGACCTCCATGAATTTTAATTCAATACCCCTGTCCTAAACAGTGCAAGTTTAGGAGATATTCACTGTACCTACAGATAAGCTTTAGTATAGGCTTTCCTGTAGGTACAAGTCAGAAAAGTGAGTTTACTACTACTTTAAACCATCCATGGAATGGATGGATGGATGGAAAATACAAAAAGTAAAAGTCTTGTGCCCTTTTATCCAGATTGGCTATCAGCGCCAAGACATTTTGTAGTATGCAATAGTAATTAGTATGACTTGTAATGTCTAAGGTAGGGAGATCTTGGAATTTAATAACAGGGCTCATACTGCTGGAATATCTGAGAATAAGCCAACTTTGGCAAGTAAAGCCGCGTACGCACGTAGCCGTCTGTCCGAAGTACTTAGTTTGGCGGAAGTCCGCCAAACTGTCCGTCGGAATTTTCGAACGGGCTACTTGCCCACACACGGCACTTTTTCAGCGGACTAATACGGCGTACTAAGTCCGCCGTACTTTCGAAATGAACGGACTCGCCCACACAGGCGGAGGAAAGTCCGCTCATTTCGAGCGCGTCTCCAGGTAGGCGGGGCCCGCGAAGGAGACGTCGCTGGCCCCGCCGCCTGGTATGGACTTAAAGGGGAACTCCCCAACGCCGAAAAAAATCGGCGTGGGGGTCCCCCCCAAAGTCCACAACAGACCCTTGTCCGAGCACGCTACCCGGTCGGCCAGGAAAGGCGGGCGAGCGAGCGCCCCCCCCCCTCCTGAGCCGTACCAGGCCGCGTGCCCTCAACATGGGGGGTGCCTTGGGGAAGGGGGGGGCGCGCGGCCCCCCCCACCCCAAAGCACCTTGTCCCCATGTTGATGAGGACAAGGGCCTCTTCCCGACAACCCTGGCCGTTGGTTGTCGGGGTCTGCGGGCGGGGGGCTTATCGGAATCCGGGAGCCCCCTTTAATAAGGGGGCCCCCGGATACCGGCCCCCCACCCTATGTGAATGAGTATGGGGTACAATGTACCCCTACCCATTCACCTGTAAAATAAAAGTACAAAAAAAAACACAACACACGAGATAAAATACTTTATTGCACAGCTCCGGGGGTCTTCTCGCCGGACTCCTCTGCTATCTTCTTGTAGCTCTTTTGCTAGCGGAGGAGTCCGGCTTTCTTCCTCACCACCGGCCTCTTCTCCCGACTTCGGGGGTCTTGTCCCCCTCTTCGGTTCTTCTGCCGGGCCACCGCACCTTCTTAAAGCTCTTTTACAGGCGGTGGCCCGGTCTTCTGTCGCCGCTGCCGCCTTCCGTTCTTCTTCTTCTTCTTCTTCTTCTTCTTCTTCTCCTTCTTCTCCTGGAGATGTTGACTCGACGCTCTCTCCGGCCACAATGCCAGGGACGCGCTGCGCGGCCACTTATATAGGGATAAGGGGCGGTGTCACATGGCTTTATGTCACATGGGTTGGTCACATGGGTTGATGTCACATGGGGACTGTGACATCGTAAGGGGGCGGGGTCACCATGTGACACCAACCCATGTGACATAAAGCCATGTGACACCGCCCCTTGTCCCTATATAAGTGGCCGCGCAGCGCGTCCCTGGCATTGTGGCCGGAGAGAGCGTTGAGTCAACATCTCCAGGAGAAGGAGTAGAAGAAGAAGAAGAAGAACGGAAGGCGGCAGCAGCGACAGAAGACCATGCCACCGCCTGTAAAAGAGCTATAAGAAGGCGCGGTGGCCCGGCAGAAGAACCGAAGAGGGGGACAAGACCCCCAAAGTCAGGAGAAGAGGCCGGCGGCAAGGAAGAAAGCCGGGCTCCTCCGCTAGCAAAAGAGCTACAAGAAGATAGCGGAGGAGTCCGGCGAGAAGACCCCCGAAGACGGAAGACCCCCGGAGCTGTGCAATAAAGTATTTTATCTCGTGTGTTGTGTTTTTTTGTACTTTTATTTTACAGGTGAATGGGTAGGGGTACATTGTACCCCATACTAATTCACATAGGGTGGGGGGCCGGTATCCGGGGGCCCCCTTATTAAAGGGGGCTCCCGGATTCCGATTAGCCCCCCGCCCGCAGACCCCGACAACCAACGGCCAGGGTTGTCAGGAAGAGGCCCTTGTCCTCATCAACATGGGGACAAGGTGCTTTGGGGTGGGGGGGGCTGCGCGGCCCCCCCCTTTCCCAAGGCACCCCCCATGTTGAGGGCACGCGGCCTAGTACGGCTAAGGAGGGGGGCGCTCGCTTGCCCCCCTTTCCTGGCCGGCCGGGTAGCGTGCTCGGACAAGGGTCTGTTGTGGACTTGGGGGGGACCCCCACGCCGATTTTTTTCAGCGTTGGGGTTCCCCTTTAAGTCCATACCAGGCGGCGGGGCCAGCGACGTCTCCTTCGCGGGCCCCGCCTACCTGGAGACGCGCTCGAAATGAGCGGACTTTTCTCCGGACGGGAAAAGTCCGCTCATTTCAAAAGTACGGCGGACTGGCATACACACGGCCGGATTGTCCGCCGAAATGCGAGTACGGCGGGCAGATTGTTGTGCAAACCAAAATTCTAAGTCCGCCGTACTGTCGGGTCAAAAAAGTATGCCGGAGGCTACACACGGGCGGATTGTTTGGCGGACTTGAGTTTGCCGGACTTTTCCACCGGATTGTTTGATCGTGTGTACGCGGCATAACCTGCTCCATATACAGGTGTAGAAAAGTTTATGCAGATTATCCATTCAATTTAAAGTGGATTTCTCAACAAGGAAAAAAGGCGGAATAATTAAAATCAAATGCTGGTAAAAATGATGCTACCACCATCTGTTCAAGTATATATGAACCAACAAGAATATTTTTTTAAGCCAACAATCAGTTGGAGGGGGTGGGAGGAAGGAGGGTTAATATTTTTCCATAGATGGGCTTTAAGGACTTTTTATTGCTTGTTAAGAATATGTAAATAATTTAGTATCCATAGTCTAGGCACAGGAACAGATTAGGAAAGTTGAATCTTACCTTGGTTTTTTAATGGCAAAGGCATGGTCTCCCTGAGTTTGCTTAAGAGGTTTTTCATTTCCCTCATGTCTCTGAAAGAAAGGAAAATATCTCCTTGAGTTTGGAATTCCATTCATATGCAAGATGAAGATTTTCTTGACGCCATGTGGAGTTGCCAAGATTTTAAAGCAAACCTGTACTCTGCCTATTGAGTGCTTGGTAGCCTACTCTCACCGTTATTGATACTTTTTAGCCAACTGCCTAAACTGGGAAAGGCTCAGATTGTGGACTGGTTGTAATGAATATACCAGCCTATAAATACCCATAATTTGCTCAAGAACACCCGTCATTGCCCCCTTTCTTCTCTTGTCACCTTTTACCCTATTTTCTACTATTCCATTTACATGTATATTTCATAATAAGGTTTGCTAGTTGACAAATTTGTTTCACAAAAAGATATGTGCATCACTTAAGATGAGTTGCCCATCACAGGTTCCACCATGAAATCCAAGGGTACTGCTCTGGCTCAGTGATCTCCAAACGGTGACCCTTTGGGTCCTTGGGACACTGTTCTTCCCACTGACACCATTCGTGAGACACCAATCTTTCCACTGACACGAATGATAGGGCACTACTCCTGTCACTAATATAAACGATTAGGCAATATTTCTCCCACTCACACAAATAATAGAGCACTATTTCTCCCACTGACAGCAACGATTGAGTACTATTCCTCCCATGGGCACCAATGATAGAGCATATTCCTTCCACAGACACCAATGATGGAGCACTATTCCTCTCACTGACACTGATGATGGGGCTTTATTTCTCCCACTGACGCCAATGACCGAGCACTATTCTTCCCACTGACACTAGTTTTTGGAGCACTATTCCTCTTACCGACACCGATGATGGGGCACTATTTCTCCCACTGACACCAATGATGGGGCACTATTCTTCCCCCTACTAAGCACAGGTGTTATGTAATTTTGTAATCCCACTGGCCACCAAGCCTGAGCCATAGTCTATTCCCACTAATGTTGGGACATTTTCTACCCCCACTGGCCACAGTCCAGCCCCTGTAAAGTCTGAACAACAGTAAACTGGCCCTTTTTTTTTATAAAGCTTGGAGACCCCGGCTCTGGCTCCTTGTATTCCAGAAAATGAGTCATGGAAATGCCTCACTGCACTCTGGGCTACAGCAACTTTTCTTATTCAAATAATATTAGCAAGGGCAGCACAGTGGCTAAGTGGTTAGCACTTCAGCCTGGCAGCACTAGGGCAGTTGGTTAAAATCCCAACCATGGCACTTCCTGCCTGGAGTTTACATGTTCTCCCTAGGCCTAAGTGTGTTTCCTCTGGGTACTCAAGTTTCCTCCCACACTCCAAAGACATGCTGGTAGGTTAATTGGCTCCTATCTAAATTGGCCCCAGTATGTGTATGCATGCATGAATGTGAGTTAGGGACCTTAGATTGCGATCTCCTTGAGGGTGGGGACTGATGTGAATGGACAATATATATATATATATATATATATATATATATATATATATATACTGTATGTAAAGCGCTGAGTAAATTAGCAGCACTATATAAGTACCTGTGATCCCTGCCACTATTTAATAGGTAAGAAACGTTGCTGAAGCCCGCAGTGCAGTGACCTATTTCCCTTTCCGATTGACATATTTACTAGTGGTTCTTCAAATACACCTACCATCCTTTTGCATACATTAATAACACACGTTCCATATAATAATCTTTTATTTTAACTTTCTGGTTCCAAAATTGTAACCTTTTCATAACATGTGCATAGTGGTATTGGTATATTCTCATTGAACAATATGCAAAAATTGATCATACCAACATGTTATTTGATTATATCAATTTTTTATTCCCATTAAAATTTTCAAAATAAATGCAAAATATTAACAACATTTTAAATTATTACAAAAACTATGCAAATACCAGAAATGCTTTTGCTTGTTTGTGTCTAATGCAATTAATGTTCTTTTGAAGCAAAAAGTGCTACTCTTTGCACAGTCTGAAGAGTAATAACCCAATATCCAACAATCAAATGTTAACTAATTTGTAAAACACAACACATTTATATTTTTAATATGAAGCTCCATCATGTTCGATCTAAAATAACAAAGCAATTTACGCTTTCAGATGCCCAAGCTGAAGAAGATGGCAACAAAATCTTGTAAACCCAAGTGTTTTAATAGGGAAGAAAATCCTTAACCACTAAGGGCAACTGAATAAACGTCTTGATCAACATTCTACTGTGCATTTTTTCTTAAAGTGTTACTAAACCCACAACACTAAAATCAGTCTGTATCTGCTGATAGAACAGAGCCTTAGGGGAAAGCTGCACATGCTCAGTTTGGTGTGTGTTGCTAGAGAATTTTTTTTTTCCTCGGCGGGTGCATGTGATCAGCACAGGGCTAATTCGCACTGTCCAGACAGTGGGTCAGGGGTCCAGCAGCCTAATAGGACAATCAGGGGAGAATGAAATCTCCTCCTACAAGCTTTAACCAGACACTGATAGAAGTTACAAGACTGCTATATACAGGGTCAAGGGTCATGCAGCCTCATAGGACAATCTGAGAGAATGAAAACTCCTCCTACAAGCTTTAACCCGATAGAAGTCACAAGACTGCTATATACTGCTGATGAGGAAAGGTATTTAGCAGTTTATATTTACTAAAATAATTGCATCTCCATGTTCTGTGTACTGTGAGAGACCAGATATAGTGAATGCAGGGTCCTGGGTTTAGTAACACTTTAAGGCTCGGTTCACACAGGGGCGACACGACTTCAGGACGACTTTGTGAGTCAACTTGGAGACGACTTGAACACGACTTTTAGACACGACCTGGGGCGACTTACAAGTCGCCCCAGGCCAGGCGACTTTTGCCGTGGCCAATCAGAGAATGAGCTCTGAAGGGGGAACTCCACGCCAAATTTCTGAAAAAAAATTTGGCGTACAATGTACCCCTACCCATTCACCTGTGAAAAAAAGTACAAAAAAAAACACAACACGGGGTTAAAATATTTTATTGCACAGCTCTGGGGGTCTTCCGTCTTCGGGGGTCTTCTCGCCGGACTCCTCCGCTATCTTCTTGTAGCTCTTTTGCTAGCGGAGGAGCCCGGCTTTCTTCCTCGCC
The DNA here is from genome assembly GCF_037356315.1 of Lithobates pipiens. Classification (NCBI taxonomy): domain Eukaryota; kingdom Metazoa; phylum Chordata; class Amphibia; order Anura; family Ranidae; genus Lithobates; species Lithobates pipiens. Next base: position 188,195,394 of record NW_027507790.1, on the reverse strand, counting down.
GCCCGCCTCTTCTTCCGACTTCGGGGGTCTTGTCCCCCTCTTCGGTTCTTCTGCCGGGCCACCGCGCCTTCTTATAGCTCTTTTACAGGCGGTGGCCCGGTCTTCTGTCGCCGCCTTCCGTTCTTCTTCTTCTTCTCCTGGAGATCTTGACTAAACGTTCTCACCGGCCGCAATGCCAGGGACGCGCTGCGCTGCCACTTATATAGGGACAATGGGGCAGTGTCACAAGGGTTGATGTCACATGGGTTGATGTCACATGGGTTGATGTCACATGGTGACCCCGCCCCCTTACGATGTCACAGTCCCGGAGGATGCTGGGACTGTCGCCATGTGACATCAACCCATGTGACCAACCCATGTGACATCAACCCATGTGACACTGCCCATTGTCCCTATATAAGTGGCAGCGCAGCGCGTCCCTTGCATTGCGGCCGGAGAGAACGTCGAGTCAAGATCTCCAGGAGAAGAAGAAGAAGAACGGAAGGCGGCGGCGACAGAAGACCGGGCCACCGCCTGTAAAAGAGCTATAAGAAGGCGCGGTGGCCCGGCAGAAGAACCGAAGAGGGGGACAAGACCCCCGAAGTCGGAAGAAGAGGCCGGCGGCCCCCATACTCATTCACATAGGGTGGGGGGGCTCCCGAATTCCGATAAGCCCCCCGCCCCCGCAGACCCCGACAACCAACGGACAGGGTTGTCGGGAAGAGGCCCTTGTCCTCATCAACATGGGGACAAGGCACCCCCCCATGTTGAGGGCACGCGGCCTGGTACGGCTCAGGAGGGGGGGCGCCCGCTTGTCCCCACCCCCTTTCCTGGCTGGCCGGGTAGCGTGCTCGGATAAGGGTCTGGTGTGGATCTGGGGGGACCCCCATGCCGTTTTCTCGGCGTAGGGGGTTCCCCTTGGAATCCATACCAGACCTAAGGGCCTCGTATGCTCTCGGAGGGGGAACCCACGCCAAATTTTTTTTCAGAAATTTGGCGTGGAGTTCCCCCTTCAGAGCTAATAATTCTGTCAAAGTCGCCTCCGTATATACAGAGATCCGACTTGGAGGCGACCTCCATTGAAATCAATGGGTACAAGTCGCCTACAAGTCGGATTGAAGTAGTGCAGGAACTTCTTTTGAAGTCGGAGGCGACTTCAGTAGCGTGCATTAAGACGGCTCTCATTCACTTACATTGATTTTTAAATGTTGTCCGACCTGAGGCGACTAGGGGCGACCTGAAGTCGGATCGCAGTCGCCCCTGTGTGAACCGAGCCTAAGAAGGATATGGAGGTGGGCTGGGGAGATTTTTTTTTTCTAAAGATGAACATTTACTTTGAAGTGATTGTCACATAGAGTACACTAAAATTATTACCTGCAACAAAAAACTATACTTGCCTCTCCCGTTGTCTGTGCTGACCTTCATATTACTACAGAATACAGAAGTGACGTGCGGGTCAGTGGGAAGGACCACTGAGCACAGCAGGAAACCAGGAGATTGACGTTCCCAGGCGTGCTGGCTTCTGAATAGACTTCAAGCAGTGACTCCTCTTTATCAGAGTAATGTTTGTCAGTGCAATCAGTGGGAGACTTAACTATTTACCTTCTTTGCAGGGAACTATGTTATTACAAGATATATTGTTTTATTTAAGTTTAACCACTTCAGCTCCGGGCGATTTGGCTGCTTAATGACCAGGCCCTTTTTTGCGATACGGCATTGCATCACTTTAACTGACAATTGCGTGGTGGTGCGATGATGTACCCAAACAAAATTGACATCCTTTTTTCCTACAAATAGAGCTTTCTTTTGGTGATATTTAATCGTCTGTGTGTTTTTTTTTTGCGCTATAGACAAAAGAAGAGCGATAGTTTTGAAAAAAACACAATGGTTATTTACGAAAGGCAAATCCACTTTGCACTAAAAGTGCACTTAGAAGTGCAGTCCCTGTAAATCTGAGGGGTAGATCTGAAATGGGGGGAAGCTCTGCTGATTTTATCACCCAATCATGTGCAAGCTAAAATGCTGTTTTATATTTTTCTTGCATGTCCCCCTCGGATTTACAGCGACTGCACTTCCAAGTGCACTTGCAGTACACTTGTAGTGCAAAGTGGATTTGCATTTCGTAAATAACCCCCAATATATTAATTTTTTGCTATAATAAATATCCCACATTTTTTATAAAAAAATAAAAATTTTCCTCAGTTTAGGCCGATATTTATTCTTCTACATATTTTTGGTAAAAAAAAAATGCAATAAGTGTATATTGATTGGTTTGCTCAAAAGTTACAGTGTCTACAAAATAGGGGATAGATTTATGGCATTTTTTTTTTATTACTAGTAATGACTGCGACATTAAGGTGGACACATCGGACACTTTGACACATTCTTGAAACCATTGACAATTATACAGTGACCAGTGCTATAAAAATGCACTGATTAAGGGGTTAATTGTGTTCCCTCAGTGTGTGTTCTAGCTGTAGGGGGGGATGGGACTGACTAGGAGGAGACAGAGATTGGTGTTCATACTTAGTATGAACACACAATCTGTCTCCTCTCCCCTGAAAGAACGGGGATCTGTGTGTTTACACACAGAGATCCCGGTTCTCGCTCTGTTACGAGCGATTGTGGGAGCCTGACGATCAATGCGCCCCCGGGCACTCGCATCAGGGTCGGGCATACGCTGTGGGCATGAGCATGCCCCTAGTGGCCAAAAGGCGAAGCGACGTAACATAACGATGTTGCACCCAGCCATGCCATTCTGCCACAGTAAAACTGGTCAGCAAGCGGTTAAAGCCCAACTCTGGGAAACAGAAAAATGATCCCTTGCAGTTTAACTACTTGTTTAATCTAGGGAAAATGTATGCACTTTAACTCACCTGATCCTTGGCTCCCCCACACTCTGGTGGTGGACTGTCCTTCAGCATCATCACATCCCAATGCAGGACCCTGCATTGAGCTAGATGACATCAGGGCCTTAGGGCCTTAGACTTCTGGAGCATAGGGGAGATGATCTTGCTGTGAGGACTGGTCTAGAAGGGCGGTGGAGGTAGGCGGATCTTCTTTTCCACATCCCCTAGACCTAAACAAGCAATTCAAGTCATATTAAATGTTCTTTTCATAATAAACATGTCATACTTATCTGCCCTGTGCAATAATTTTGCACAGAACACCCCCGATCCTCTTCTTCTGGGGCCCCCTGCCAGCGCTCCTGGCTCCACTTCTTCAAGAACTGCCCCCATTGACAGAACGGGTGGCTCGGCCCCACCCCGATCCTTGTCACAGTACTTGATTGACAGCAGTTGGAGCCAGTAGCTCCTGCTGCTATCAATCTGCCCAGCTCTCATGCAGGATTGTGAATGGGTTTAGGTAAATATAAGGGGGTCAGGGGGGATTCTGTTACACAGAAGTTTTTTTTTACCTTAATGCATAGAATTTATTAAAGTAAAATAGATTTAGGCTTTAGAACCACTTAAATCTTGAATTACAGGAACAGCCCCATGGAAATGTATAATTTTAAGTTTCCCAGAGTTGCGCTTAAAAGCAAACCTGTGTTTTGTCAATGTAGGAACAGATGACTTTAAATCCCCCTCCCTAGCATATACATACTCACCACTCCTCCCCATCGTTCCATTTGCTCTCCACATATGAAGCAGCATTTGATATGTTCCACATAACAGCGATGCTACTTTTAAAGTAAACCTACCACAAACCTGTGTAATTCAAAATTATCAAATGATTATAAAACACACAAACAGGTTACTTTTAATGAAAATTGCATATCAAAGAAATCCGGTATATATAGGCATCGAAAGTCATATCCAATGCTTAGTGGTCGAAACAGTCCATGTACCTCTCCGTGTTGTCAATGTCTGTGGAAACCTGCCAACACTGCTGGACATCTACTGGGGATGATGATGTGTCTTCTAAGATTGGAACTTCAGAACTCTCATCCATTTTGTAGTCTATTATCTTTGGACCAACACACTGCTCTTTTCCTTTAGAATAAGAACACAATAAAATAATAGGTATTTAATAGCATATGTTTTGTGGAACATTGTATTAGAGAAATATAGCTAATTCATCGAAGTTCAAAGTTCAGAACCTGAATAAGCTTGCAAACCTGAATTAACTGTAAAGATAAATGAAAGAAAAAGGGCGCATAGGCCTAGTGCTTTATCCCACAAATTTTATTTAAGATAGAATTAAATTAATTGATACTACTCACAAACATATATAGTATAAGCGCTCATCAAGCAACTCAACTTGGTTGCACTCTCTGATCACTCGAGCATGGGGGGGGGGGGGGGGCCTCACCAGGGTCCCTGCTGGCTAGCGCGTTTCAAAGGCATGTCCTTCATCAGATCCCTCAGAGATTTTCCCTTACTTCGCTTCCCATAGCCAAACAGGAAGCGAGAGCAAAATCCCTGCAAATTAAATAAATTCTTTGGGAACCCCCAGGTCACTAGAACTAGTGCCCCCATTGGAATAATATTCCTCTATTGCTTTTCTGGGGACAACCCAAAATGTGGGATTTGCTTTTACTTTCACTTTCAATGATAATGGTAAACACGGACAAATAGAGAGGGTGAATCCCCTCAACAGGGGCACAGACAGCAATAAAAACCGTCAAGTGTTCTAATCCCTCTCCACTTTATCCAAAACTAAAAAGAAAACATTTTGCCTTTTGTTATACTTTAACCCTTTCACTGCCAAGTCTGTACGCCGTATGGACCTACAAAAGTGCCTGCAGGTGGCCAAGTCCGTACAGCCCTAATTTCCCCCTCTTCTATAAGCTTATGGTCACTTCAATGACCATAAGCTTATATCAGAACTGTTCAGCAGACCCTGCTGAACAATTCTATAACTCTAATCAGCAGATTACAATCTACTGATTATAGTTATTAACCCTAAATGTGACTGCCCTCCCCATCCCACCCATGCCGCTGCTTCCCTGTCCCCAGCTTCTCCACCCCCAGCCCATCCCTTCCATCTATAACTACTTCCCCCCACTCTCCTTACCTATCCCCTATACCCCCCTTCTCCCCCCCAGCACTAATTACCCCCCTTCACCTGATCCGACCCCCCCCCCCCCCAAAAGAGATCCCCTGCAGCTACCTTTAGAAGCTGGCGATCTCTGCTATATCCACTGATAACTGATATATAGTAACCGCGAGTGTTACTATATATCAAACTGTCATTTTATGAATGAATGGAGTCTCTATACAGATTCCTTATTCATTCAAGTAAAGAGCTACAGAGAAAGGGACTATCTTCAGTCCCTTTTCTCTGTTTAAAAAAAAGAGATGGGGGTCTGTTTAGACCTCTGATATCTCACCAAAGACGCCCCCACCCAAAAAAAAAGGATGTTTTAAAAAAGCAATTAAAAAAAACATAGTAAGACCCCCCAGGTCTACCTGCACTCACCCCTCCATGGTGACGGTCAGCTTCTCCCCCCCCCCCCCCAGCTTCTCCTCCCGGCCAACCTCGTCTGTCCTGATTGACCAGGAGGAGAGACCGGAAGACAATAACGAATATTAATTCGCCATTGTCACAAGTGGACGTGTATGGGGTGCAATGCACTGCGCTTAACCTTTTTCAGAGTCCAGCACCCTGCAGGGGCACCCCCCCCATCACCCCTAATGGACCGACCGCTCCTGAGCGGACTCTGTAAAGCAGATCTGCCTGCCCAGCAGGGGATCTGTCTGCTGTTCCCCGCTGAGCAGGAAGATGACAGGTCCATGTGCGCTCTGCTGATGCAGAGCAGACATGGACACAGCCATTATTTTCTATTGGGAGGTTGGATAGAAACGGACCACCTGTCCATTTCCATCTGATACCATCCGATCCGATCTGCTAGATGGGAATGGAATCCCCATCCGTCTGTTTTTAGCAGACTGGATCGGATGCAGGCAGGTGTAAACTGACACATGCCCATTTACATCAGCCTCTATGGAGAACAATGGGTGTGCCTGTGTGAAAGGGGCCTAAGACTTTGTTCACACAGGGCATATACAGCGTACCTTTATGGGGGGCCGCATAGGTGTTACGTGAATCTCTGTGCAGGCCGTATGATTGATGTCATTTGGTATGAAGCACCTGCACGAACAGAGCCTCTGCTCCCAATTTTACATCCATGTAGGTCCGTATGCATGTCCCTGAGCTCACACTGTCTGCGTTCGGTTCGTGTACCCACGCCCACACAGATGTCAGATTGGGATCAACAGCTTTGCCTGTGTAGCCGGTGCATCCCAATTGACATATATGGGACTGCCTGTATGGGGATACATGGAACACCTGTGCATCCCTGTGTAGGTAAACATGGCTCTACATGGGCATACACTTTAGTATGCTAGATGTGAACAATGCTTTAGTAGCAATTTAGCAGGAATTTTGTTATGTTGTGTTTATGTGCACTATTATTGATTTTAGTGTATTTTTTGTGAAAATATTGTTTTGATAAACATTTGCACTAATATCGCGATGCCTTAAAAATCAGTAGCATCTTATTTTTATTCTACTGGCTATGTGTTTTCAGAAAATGTATGGTTTGAGGGGTCTTTTACAAATTTTGAAAGCTGTAAGTGAAAAGGAAAATCTCCAGATTTTCTAAGAAACGTTTGCTTATGTTTGATTTTCACTATTTCTCAAAAGACGCAATTTAAAATTTACAAATATTTGTTATTTATTAACTCAATACAGGTTAAGCTTTTATATTTAGTAGGAATTTAGCAGGAATTTTGTGTTTTTATCTGCTAATAATGGCTTAAGTGTATTTTTTGGCGAAAATATTGATTTGGTAAACATTTGTGCAAATATCGTGGGGCCTTAAAAATCAGTAGCACCTTCTTTTTATTCTGGTCCTATGCTTTCAGAAAATACATGGTTTGGGGTGTCTTTCACAAATTCTGAATACTGTAAGGGAAAAATTAAAACCTTCATATTTTTTGAGGAATTTGGGTATTTACATTTTTGCATACATTCGATTTTAACCATTCTACAAAAAGGCGCAATATAAAAATTACAGATATTTGTTATGTATTAACTCCATACAGGTTAAGCTTTTATATTTAGTTGGAATTTAGCAGGAATTTTGTAAAATTAGCTGTGCTTTTATCTGCTAATAATGCAAAATTATTGATTTGATAAACATTTGTGCAAATACCAAGTGGCCTAAAAAATCAGCAGAACCTTCTTTTTATTCCAGAGGTCATATGCTTTCAGAACATATATGGTTTTGGGGGTCTTTCACAAATTCTGAAAGCTGTGAGGAAAAAATTTAAACCTTGAGATTTTTAGAGAAATTTGGATATTTACATTTTTGTGTACTTTGATCTTAATTTTGCAAAAGGGTGCAATGTAAAAATTTTTTTTTTGCTATTTATTAATTCCATATAGGTTAAGCTTTTATATTTAGTAGGGATTTAGCAGGAATTTTGTAAAATTAGCTGTGTTTTTATCTGCTAATAATGGCTTAAGTGAATTTTTGGGGAATATATTGGTTTGATAAACATTTGCACAAATACTGTGGGTTCTAAAAAATCAGTAGCACCTTCTTTTTATTCTAGAGGTCATATGCTTTCAAAAAATATATGGTTTTGGGGGTCTTTCTCAAATTCTGAAAGATGTAAGGGAAAAATGAAAACTTTCAGATTTTTAGAGAATTCCATTCTCATCATTTTGCAAAAAGGTGCAATGTAAAAATGACAAATATTTCTTATTTATTAACTCAATACAGGTTAAGCTTTTATATTTAGTAAGAGTTTTGTAAATATTGCTGTTTATTTATCTGCTAATCATGATTTTAGTGGATTTTTTGCAAAAATATTGTTTTGATAAACATTTGCGCAAATATCGTGGGACCTTAGAAATCAGTAGCACCTTCTTTTTATTCTACTCCTCATGTGCTTTCAGAAAGTATATGGTTTGGAGGGTATTTTACAAACTTTGAATGCTATAAGGGAAAAATAAAAAAGCAAAGGAAAAATTGCAAAAATGGTCTGGCCACCTGAGTGTACAAAATGGAGCACAGGGTCTGGCAGCGAAAGGTTAATCCCACCCTGGGGGAACCTGCTTTGTGTATATGGAATTTTCCCTGCAAGATAAGTATGTAGCCCATCTTCCATACTTAAAGTATAACTAAAGGCACATTGTTATGTAGTTTTGCATAAAGTGGAGAGGGATTAGGACCCCTATCAGGCTGTTATCAGTCTGTGTTTCCTTTAGGGAGATTAACCATCTCTTCTTATCCTGTTTACCATTATCACTGAAACTGGGGGAAAAAAATTGGAGTTGTCCCCAGAACAGGAGTAGAGGGAACTCTTCCAATGGGGACACTAGTACTAGTGGCCCTGCTGACCACCAGGGATTTCGTCTCACTTCCCATTTTGGCTTTTGGACAGGAAATGAAGAACATTTTTCCCAATGGGACATAGATAACAAAAATAAAGCTGACAGGGGTTAAATCCTTTACTCAGTACTAAGGATAGAAAAAAGTTTTGCCTTTAGTTCTACTTTAATGAGACCCTATCGCCAGACCATTAATTTCAATGAGAGCCTTTTTCATAAGATCATACATGCAGTTAATATATTTTATGTGTGTTATTTACCTATAAAAGCTTCCCTTATGAAGACACCCAAAAGCCCTAATGCCCTGTACACACGGTCGGAAATTCTGACGGAAAAGGTCCGATCGGATTATATTGTCGGAAAATCCGATCGTGTGTGGAGCTATGACTAAGCACCGTGTTCGGTGTGAAACATGTCAGCGGCTGTGCAGTTAGTCTGTTTGCCAGCCTAGATGCTATGATTTTAATTACATTTTTGAAATAAAGTTGAATAATTTGGAGTGCGGCTATCCAGCTACATCTTTTCTACGTGTGTGGACTCTATCGGACTTTTTCCGTCGGAAATTCAGACGGAAAAAATTTGAGAGCAGGATCTCAAATTTTCCAACAAAAAAATCCAATCAGACTTTTTCCGTTCATTTGTAGAGAATTCCGATCAGACAAAGTGCCACGCATGCTCAGATCAAATTACGAGACCAAAGCTATTGGTTACTAGCCTCAACGTAGTCCCGTCGTAACGAACAAACGTCATCACGTTCCAAATGATCGGATTTTCCGATAACTTTGTCTAACCGTGTGTATGCAACTCCAGTTTAGGACCAAATCTTTTGGAAAAAATCTGACGGATTTTGTTGTCGGAATGTGTGTACAAGGTATAAGACTGCTGCTGGGTGCTGCCATCTTGGGATGTGATGTCAGCACTCCCTGCAGACTCAGATGTCACTCAAGTGACAATCTATAGTATTACCCTTCCCAGCAGCTACATGCAATGGTATGTAGGGAAATAAGGGGAGAGGGAGCTGGGCCAGCATGGGTAGTAATTAGACAGCTCTCAGGAAAGAAGGCTCCTATGTGTCGGAAGGGAGGAAGAACTGTGGTTGTGCTAGGTTATCAACTCTTGCTAAAGTGATCAAATCACCTACCAAGTTCAAAGGCACATTGCAAGTGACTAAAACATGTTTATGGAAATGGGAAACTACTGCATTTAAGTAGTAAGCATCTTTAAAAATACTTGATTTATATGTGATTTTGCTTTTTTAATTTGGCGACGCCGTCTCTATAATAAACACACAGCCATTCTACACTCACCCCCTCCTTCAAAGCTATACAGTTACTACTGAATTCATGGTGCATGTTAAACATCTGATGTTGAGGTGGACCTATTTCTGTTTAAAGTCTAATGTGACTACTGAGAAAAGTTAACGGGTTACCTTTGCGCTGGTACTGAAGGGAGCCCAGAAGACACATAGATTTCAGCATTTCAGTTGTATACATTTCTAGGCAGCACTGAAGCTGGATATAAAGTCTGCAGATCTCTGGGTGGATCTCCCCATCTTCTGCTCTAAAAAAATATGACACATTAGAAAAGGTTACAGCATCAAATACAAGTGTCTCAAGTCATATTCAGCACAACCCTTTACTGATAATGAATGGAACAGTTACCTGATATATACAGTGCCTTGAAAAGGTATTCATACCCCTTGAAATTTTCCACATTTTGTCATGTTACAACCAAAAACATAAATGTATTTTATTGGGATTTTAAGTATAGACCAACACAAAGTGGCACACAATTGTGAAGTGGTAGGAAAATGATAAATGTTTTTCAAATGTTTTTACAAATAAATATCTGAAAAGTGTGGCGAGCATTTGTATTCAGCCCCCTTTACTCTGATGTCCCTAACTAAAATCTAGTGGAGCCAGATCCCTTCTGAAGTCACCCTATTAGTAAATAGAATCCACCTGTGTGTAATTTAATCTCAGTATAAATACAGCTGTTCTGTGAAGCCCCCAGAGGGTTGTTAGAGAACCTTAGTGAACAAACAGCATCATGAAGGCCAAGGAACACACCAGACAGGTCAAAGATAAAGTTGGGGAGAGGTTTAAAGCAGGGTTAGGTTATAAAAATATATCCCAAGCTTTGAACATCTCACGGAGCACCGTTCAGTCCATAATCCGAAAATGGAAAGAGTATGACACAGCTGCAAATCTACTAAGACATGGCCGTCCACCTAAACTGACAGGCCGGGCAAGGAAAACATTAATTAGAGAAGCATCTAAGAGGCCTATGGTAACTCTGGAGGAGCTGCAGAGATCCACAGCTCGGTGGGATAATCTGTTCACAACTATAAAGCCCCATACACACTATCAGATTTTCCGCTGATTTTTTCCTTCAGATTTAACAAAACCATGTAGTAGAAGGGCCTGCCTGATTCCATACAAATTGAAACTCCTAAGGTTTGACCTCATATTATATGGTTTTGGTAAATCTGAAGGAAAATATCAGCAGAAAATCTCATAGTGTGTATGGGGCTTTAGTCGTGCACTCCACAAATCTGCCCATTATAGATGAGTGGCAAAAAGAAAGCCATTGTTGAAAGAAAACCATAAGAAGTCCCATCTGCAGTTTGTGAGAAGCCATGTGGGGGACACAGCAAACATGTGGAAGAAGGTGCTCTGGTCAGACGAGACCAAAATTTTACTTTTCGGCCTAAAAGCAAAACGCTATGTGTGGCGAAAAACGAACACTGCACATCATCCTGAAAACACTATCTCCATGTGAAACATGGTGGTGGCAGCATCCTGTTGTGGGGATGCTTTTCTTCAGCAGGGACAGGGAAGCTGGTCAGAGTAGATGGGAAGTTGGATGGAGCCAATTACAGGGCAATCTTAGAAGAAAACCCGTTAGAGTCCTCAAAAGACTTAGGACTGGGGCGGAGGTTCGCCTTCCAGCAGGACCACGACCCTAAACATAAAGCCAGAGATACAATGGAATGGTTTGGATCAAATCATATTCATGTGTTAGAATGGCCCAGTCAAAGTCCAGACCTGAATCCAATTGAAAATCTGTGGCAAGACTTGAAAATTGCTGAGCACAGACCCTCTCTATCCACTCTGACAGAGCTTGTGCTATTTTGCAAAAATCAATAAAAGAATGGGAAAAAATGTCACTCTCTAGATGTGCAAAGTTGGTAGAGACGTACCCAAAAAGACTTGCAGCTGTAATTGCAGTGAAAGGTGGTTCTGCAAAGTATTGACTCATGGGGGGTTGAATACAAATGCACGCCACACTTTTCAGATATAAAAATATGACCAGCTCCTTTCTCTCCACAGTGACTCACCTGTTGTTGATATCCTGCTTGATAGTCCTGCCTACTTAAGCCATCCAGCCCCGATGATCTCTGCCTTAGCCTTGGTCAACATCAACATCACAGAGACTCCTGAGATCCTGTTGAAGACTTGCTTGGCTGACATTCCTTCTGGCTCCAGATCCTGTTTGCTGTTCCACTACGCTGATCTATGGCTTCCTGACTTTCTGGCTTGTCTGACTGTCCATTCCGGTTCATTTGGCTATGTTTTGACTACGTTTGTTCTATTTACTTTTATTATTAAATAGGTGTGATTTAACTGTACTTCTGTCTCGGTCTGATTCATGGTTTCTGACAATGACAAAATGTGTAAAATTTCATGGGGTATGAATACATTTTTAAGGCACTCTATCTGACATATATCTGTATATAGCAAGAATAATGTTCCACTACTCTAAAATCCTAATGTACAAGGCATAGCAAACAAGTAATATAGATGATAATAATAATAATGATAATAAGCCATGCCATCCACCTGTCCAATGGGAGCATTCATTTTGACCACTGAGGTGCTCTTTTTTGGCAGAGGGTGGAGGTGATGGGTAGGCAGGATTATCTTGAGTTAAGCCAAATAGTTCAGGATACCAAACCCTAGGCATCAAAGTCAAATCAGGACCAGGTTGGTGAACAGAAGAGGATTTTCTGGTTAAGAAAGGTAATAGATACTTTGTGGTGCAATTTGGCTACCTGGTCTTTTTAAAGATGATCTATTAGAATTTTTATTTTACAGGTCTGTCCATGTTCCTTAGTAGTTCATAATCCTAGTTATGAGGTTTGACTTGCCCCCTTCCCTTTTGCCACGACATTTCCGAGACCAGCTATGAAGGAGATGATGACTGATTCAAAGCTGTGACTTGCCCCAGCTGTGAGCACTTTTTCAAGACAAGCAACGGCAAGGGGAATACAGAGAGAGGGAGGGCATGTCAAACTCTGCATTCTTCTTGCTGTTGCTTGTCTCAGTAAAGTGCTCACAGTCAAAGCAAACTACAGCTATAATTTAGCCATCTCCTTCATAGCTGTTGCCAATCAACCATGACCGGAGGGAAGAGGGGCAAGTTGAACCTCATAACAAGGTTTACAAAGCACTTACAAACTACGAGAAAGAAGTAAAAAAAAAAAAACAACATATATAATGATAAATCTTTAAGGAAGCAAGTGCTTTAAGAAAGATGAAACAGCTGTATGTAGGTCAAAACTCAAAATCCAGAAAATATATGAAGGAAATGGGAAGAGCTGGAAGCATCACCTGCGTGCACATGACCTTGGTCTCCAGTGATCTAATAACTTGACTAATGTTGGCCATGCACAAATGATCCGTTTGAATGACTCTTCAAAAAATTAGACAATACGATCAAATATAAGAATTAGCAAAAAGACACTTGCTGGGGTTCATTTACTAAAACTGGTGATTGCAAAAAAGCATGGTAGCCAATCAGCTTCTAACTTCAGTTTGTTCAATTAAGCTTTGAGAAAAAAACGTGGAAGCTGATGGGCTACTATGCACAGCTGCACCGAATTTTGCACTCTCCAGTTTTAGTAAATCAGCCCCAAGTGTCATCAATTGATTTGAAGTAAAACTGATCAATTTAATTGAAATTATACAGATCGACCAAAAATCCAACTGAAAAGTAGATAGATCAATATGATTGTTAAATGTATGGTGGATCAGACCATCTCTTTGATCTTGTGAGTGTATTTGTTTGCTCGGACAGCTAATCGATCGACAATATGATCATACATAAAATCATTGTGTATATAGCCCCCATAAGACTAGACTAGAATAGATGCAGGAAGACAGATGTCCAAGTTCAGATTCATAAAAATACAAATAGAAGTTAATTCAATGTTTGGGGCCCGTTTACACCAATATTTTGCAACTTTTTTCACAGCACCCCAAAAGTACAGAGAAAATAGTTTCCATTATATTCTATGAAGCTAATTACATCACAGCACTGTATTACAGAAAAGAGCAGTGTGTTTCTGAAAGATCCTGCTTACATGGTCAATGGTATTGCACTAAAAATTCAACACTTGTTTTAATTATTGGACTTTTATTTGCATGACTATGATTTCAGAGGACAAAATTTAAAGAAGGCAGAAAATCACTTGTAAAACACATGCAAAATTTGCATATGTGTTTTCTGATTTGGTAGTGTAAACTGGGCCTTAGCAATTTCAAGAAGTGCACTTGGCCTATGGTCACATACTTGACCTGTGGTGACATAAAAAAATACTCCTAAAGATCTTTAATATATCTTCAAATTAAAAGTTACCGCAGACAGTACATTTTCCTTTATGCAGTGTCCTTTCCTAAATGTATAGAAGGAACAGAGATGGGATTTTAAAGGTGCCAAACACATTTAAGTACATAAAACAGTCAGTTTTCTTGATGAAGAAAAAGCAGCACTATTCTGGTGTATTACACACCATACTCCAACAGTTCAAAAGTTGTTGCACCCTGTAACAGGTGAGCCCAATAGTAAACCTTCTCCACTGAGTGTCCTTTGGGGATTTAACAGGTGCAAAGCTACGCAAAGCCTACACCACACCGCGTGAAACTGCTCCCCTTAAAATTTACTCTTACCAAAATTCCAAAATATTTATGCCTTTGAGTCATATCTTTGTCATCATAGAATCCCTCTGGATTGGGATCTTCACCAGTTTCAGTATCTCGTAACAAAGGCAAACAGACCTCATAGCCTAATCCAGTTAAGGCAATCCTTAGATCTCCTGTCCATGGTGATTCCCAGGTAGAGTTCGTAGCTGCTGACAGTCTCTCAAACCATGTGGTTACGCCCAGACGTGTTTCGTCATTCCGTCTTTCTCAATAGGATCGCCTTAACTGGATTACGCTATGAGATCTATTTCCCTTTGTTACGAGATACTGAGACTGGCGAAGATCCCAATCCAGAGTGATTCTATGATGAAAAACATATGACCCAAAGGTGTATATATTTTGGAAATCTGGTAAGTGCAAATTTTGATGTGAGCGGTTTCACACAGGATGGTGAAGGCTTTGCGTAGCTATATACCTGTTAAATCCTCAAAGGACACTCAGTGGAGAAAGTTTATTATTGGACTCATCTCTTACAAGGTGCAACAACTTTTGAACTCTTTGAGAGTATGGTGTGTAATACACCAGAAGAGCGCTGCTTTTGCTTCATTGATAATTGTTTGTGATCTTTTTTGATATATGAGTAAAGCCCCATACACACTATCAGATTTTCTGCAGATTTTTTCCTTCAGATTTATCAAAACCATGTAGAGCAAGGGCCTGCCTGATTCCATACAAATTGAAACTCCTAAGATTTGACCTCATATATTGACCTCATATTATATGGTTTTGGTAAATCTGAAGGAAAAAATTAGCAGAAAATCTGATAGTGTGTATGGGGCTTTACTGTTTATCTATTATGATTATAGCGGCTGCTTATATGATTTTCCATGATAATTGGTTTCAAAAGTGCTGGATTAGTGGTTTATTCACTTCTGGGTTCATTAGTAAATTTTATTGGGGAACAATTAAAATAATGAAAATGTCAAACCAACATGAAATATCCATACGGCTTATACAGTGATGATGCAGTAACTTCATCTATCCTTTCTTAAAGAGATAATAACTGCCTCTTTGTAATAACCACTGAAATGCAGCAATTTATGAAAGTAATACAATTATCCATTTCTTGACTGTCTTCTTTAAAGTGAGGTATATTAAACTATTGAATTCTAATTGAAAAAACAAGAACGCTATGGAAAAGAGAGCAAAGGGCCGTAGGGTACACCATGCAATAATACACTTCTACCACTAGATGACGATGTATGCTTGATAAACATATTACAGACACTGCTTATAAAAAAAACATTTTTTCCCCAGAGTTGGAAATGTAAGTGTGCGCTTTATCATTGATGCATGTTCATAAAATGATTTTACAGTTTTCGTATAGCAAAGATACAAGTCATACAGCTTACCCTGCAGGAGCCATTAAACGTGTACAATAATTAGGTAATCTGCACTTGGCATTCATTAAATATGAGCCTTATATCCCAGTCTGTTTTGTCTATGTGTGCCAACACATCATACAGGCAGTCTCGCTGTCACTAGATTTGTGCTAAATAGGAAAATTAAAGTGAACCTTGCAGCTGAACTGCAGCCTCACCTTCAGTCTTGCACAGTTGCTGCTGTTAGAAATCATGGGGCCTCATACTGCCAGAAAGGGCCTCCGCTCACTCCCCCTCACCCCCAGAAAAGATCAAATTATATTTTTGCAAAAAATGCACTAAAATCATTAGATCACATATTTACCGGCTTACTTCCCTGCTCTCCATCCTAAAACATCCTCTCATGTGCTCACTGCAGTTGTTGGAGATAGGGGGAGGGAAGCTGGAAATTCTGTGGGAAAAATTTGCGCACGGAGGGCAGGAAGCAGTGGTGGCCAGAATTTTTTTTGCCCCCCCGGTCGGTTGGTTGCAGTTACCCCATTGCAGCTTCCCATGTTCAGCGGCGGCCTCCCCGTTCCCCTGCTCTCCATGGTGGTGGCAGCGGTTTCCTCCCTCCTTCTCATCGGCAAGTCGACTTTTCTTTTTTTGGCCAATCAGAAAATGAGTCTCACACTGCTACTGATTGGCCCGACTGAGGATCAGTGTTGCAACAGTGAATAGTCAGTCGCTGTTGTAACACCTGGGTGGGTTCATGGTGCAATGCTATTCTATTTTGAAGCCTATTAGAGCCTATGGCTCTAATCAGGTGCTTCAAAAACACCCCCCCCCGCTGCTGTAATTCAGTCGCCCCACATCCTGAAAGATGCGGGATGCTTAAATAGGGGCTGGCCACAGTGGCCATGGATAGATTTGTGCTATGCGTGAATATTCGCTGTTGTAACACTGATCCTCAATTGGGCCAATCAGAAGCGGTGTGAGACTCGTTTTCTGATCGGCCCAAAAGAGAAGACTCAAGACTGGTCAATGAGGAGGGAGGAAACAAAAAGCACCACCACCGTGGAGAGCAGGGAAACGGGAGGCCTCCGCCGAGCATAGGAAGCGATGGGGTAAGTGCGACTGACCATCCGAATGACCGTGGAGGGTAAAAGAAAAATTCCACCAGCAGCCGCCACTGCTTTCCGCATGCCTTTCCCTGCATGCCTTTTTCCCACAGCATTTCCAGCTTCCCTCCTCTTCACTCATGCTATGCATGAATCTATCCATTATTCATATAGGGGGCAGCGCCTGGGCACCCCTAATGGACGGGCCAGCACTGGAGGAAAGCAGGGGGATGGGGGCATAGATGCTGGCACTGATCCCCCTGCAGCACAGCCAGAGGTAGAGGAGGAGAAGCCGGCAGCGCTGCATGGTGAGGCAGAAGAGGATCAATGTCTGCAGTAAGGCAGTACAGCTAGCCCTCCTGTTCAGCGGGCCTCCCTTTTGAACTGATGAGGCCCGGGGCCCAGTACAGGTGGCTGGCTGTACTGCCTTATCAGCGGCCTTGGTTGTACAGGCTCTCCTCCTATACTGAAATAGCTTGGACTGATTTCACTGCACATTGTGAATTCTTCACAGTGTGCTTTAGAAGCTCTATCAAGTCAGACAGAGCCTGCATCATTTTGTGTCTGGAATCCAGCATCATCTATCTCTTTCCTTCCCATCCTTACTGAGAATTGCTTCCTGCATACAGAACAAGAAAAGTGGTATTGTGCAACATCCATGCATGCAGTGTGGGACCATAAACTGGAAACAACATCCAGCATATAAATATTGTGGAGTACACCAGGGCGCTGTCCTGGGACCAATTCTGTTTTACTTCATAAACTATATAGAGGTTGGAATAAATAGTTCAATGATACAAAGCTAAGCAGGGCGCTAACTTCACAGCAGGATATAGCAGCTTTACGTGGGGTTGAGCAGTTATATGGCAGGTGAGGTTTAATATAGAAAAATATGAGGTAATGCACTTAGGAGGTAAAAATATGAATGCAAGTGACTCGATAGGGGGAAAGCTCTGGATGGAAAAGGATCTGCGGGTCCTTCTAGATGACAGACTCAACAATAGCATGCAATGCCAAGCTACAACATACAAGGCCAGCAGACTATTATCGTGCATTACCCCCTTCCTGACCAGAGCACTTTTTGCGATTCAGCACTGCGTTGCTTTAACTGACAATTGCGCTGCTGTGTGACATTACACCAAAAGAAAATAGACGTCCATTTTTTTCCCCACAAATAGAGCTTTCTTTTGGTGGTATTTGATCACCTCTGCTTTTTATTTTTTGTGCTATAAACAAAAAAAGAGCGACTTTTTAAAAAAAAGCAATATTTTTGACTTTTTGCTATAATAAATATCCTCCAAAAATATATTTAAAAAAACCCATATTTTTTCCTCAGTTTAGTCCGATATGTATTCTTCTACATAATTTTGGTATAAAAAAAAAAATCGCAAGAAGTGTATGTGCAGCAAACATGCACGGAACGCACCTTTCTTGCACTGCTTTCTGGTGTGAACCAGACCTTGGTGTATCAGAATACTATTCTGTGTCCCGCAATATGACCAAGAAAATGGGATTTTTATATACAGCTTACCTGTAAAATCCTTTTCTTGAGAGTACATCACGGGACACAGGAGCTTCATTACATAGTGGGTTATATAGGCACCTCTGGTGATTGGACACTGGTTGACCCTAATTAAGGAGAATTCCTCCCCTATATAACCCCTCCCATCTGGAAGGCACCTCAGTTTTGTAGCAAAGCAATAAGAAACCACGTAAAACCCAAGAGGGGCGGGAGCCCTGTGTCCCGTGATGTACTCTCAAGAAAAGGATTTTACAGGTAAGCTGTATATAAAAATCCCATTTTCTTGATCATACATCACGGGACACAGGAGCTTCATTACATAGTGGGATGTCCCATAGCAATGCTCAGATTGAGGGGAGGGAGACACAGATCATAAATATAGACCGCCAGGGACCGGAGGACCTAAACTGCAGCCTGCAGTACACTGCGCCCGAAGGCGATATCCTCTTGCCCTCTGACATCCACCTGATAGAATCTGGTGAATGTGTGGACTGATGACCAAGTTGCAGCCTTACAGATCTGAGCCAGGGAGGCCTGGTGATGCACTGCCCAAGAAGCACTAACAGCCCTAGTAGAGTGCGCTTTCACCTGAAAAGGAGGAATCTTCCCCTTTAAACCATAGGCCTGGGAAATAACTTGTCTAATCCACCTTGAGAGAGTGGATTTTGCCGCCGCCTGGCCCTTCCTAGGGCCTTCCGGCAAAATAAATAAGCAATCAGTTTTCCTTATCTGAGTAGTTGCTTGAAGATAAATACTGATTGCTCTAACCACATCCAAAGTGTGCAAAGATTCTTCTTCTGTGGACTGAGGGTCCGGAAAAAAGGATGGTAGGATTACATCCTGATTCAAATGGAAACCCGAAACCACCTTAGGTAGAAAGGACCTGTTGGGACGCATGACAACCCGGTCCTTATGAATAATTAGATACGGCTCCTTGCTGGAAAGAGCTGCCAGCTCTGATACTCTTCTAGCCGTAGATATGGCTACCAAGAAGACCAATTTTTTAGTCAGGAGAACTAATGAAGCCAGATGCAAAGGTTCAAATGGTTGCCCCTGCAAAGCCGAGAGAACCAAATTCAGATCCCAAGGGCATACCGGAGGTTTAACTGGCGGTCTTGTCCACATGGCCCCCTGGATAAAAGCCCGTACCAGGGAATGCGATGCAAGTGGCTTTTGAAAAAACACTGACAGGGCCGAAATCTGCACCTTGATAGTGCTTATGGCCAAATTCATTTCTAGGCCTGACTGGAGAAAGGCCAAGATTCTGTTAATGACATACTTTCTAGGATGCCATTTCCTGAGTTCACACCAGGAAATATATGTCCTCCAGATTTTGTAATAAATAAGCCTGGAGGCCGGCTTTCTGGCATTGACCAGAGTAGAAAGGACTGGCCCCGAAAGGCCACGGTCTCTCAGAATGTGGGTCTCAGCAGCCAAACCGTCAAATTCAGACTGCGTAAAGCAGAATGGTAGATTGGACCCTGTGAGAGCAGATCTGGCCGGAGAGGGAGGATTCATGGCCTGCCAACTGCCAACTTCATGATTTCCGCGTACCATGGTCGCCTGGGCCAAGCCGAGGCCACCAAAAGGACCGACTTTGTCTCCCTCTTGACTCTTCCCAGGAACCGCGACAGAAGCGGGCTCGGATGAGGGCATAGATCAGATTGTACTGATCCCAGGGAACTGTCAGAGCATCTGACCCCTGAGCAAGTGTATCTCTTGTCCTTGACACAAACTTGTCCAGTTTCCTGTTGAACCTGGATGCAAACAGATCTACGTCCGGAGTACCCCACCTGTGACATATGTTCCGAAACACATCGGGGTGCAGAGCCCATTCTCCTGGGCACAACTGCTGGCAGCTCAGAAAATCCGCCTGCCAATTTTCCACTCCTGGAATGAAGACTGCAGAAAGACACGGAACATGCTTTTCTGCCCAGACAAGTATGCGATTCACCTCTTTTTGGGCCACCAGACTCCTGGTACCGCCCTGGTGATTGATATAAGCCACTGCTGAGGCATTGTCGGACTGAACCCGAACCGGGAGACCTCGCAGTCAGTAAGACCACTTTATGAGAGCCATGTAAACTGCCCGGATCTCCAAGATATTTATGGGTAGTAGTTTCTCGGTCGCAGACCATTTCCCCTGTGAGCACGTCTCCTCCCACACTGCCCCCCAGCCTGTCAGGCTGGCATCTGTTGTGATAATCTTCCATGGAAGAGGAAGAAAAGTTTTGCCCTTCAGCAAATTCTTGGTTTGCAACCACCAGTTGAGACTCTTGCGTGTCCCTGGGGATAGACGCATAGGAAGATCCAAGGATTGGGGCTTCCTGTTCCAAGCCGCAAGGATGCATCTTTGCAGAGGCCTTGAGTGGAACTGGGCGAATGGGATGGCCTCGAAGGAGGCGACCATTTTCCCTAACAGTCTCATGCACAACCGAATGGGGGAAGATCTTCTGCCCAGAATTAGGCGCACCAGATCCCCAATGGCCAAGGCCTTTAGCCTTGAAAGAAACACCTTGCCCTGAGCGGTGTCGATGATCATGCCCAGGTATTCCAACCTGGTGGCCGGCTGTAGGGACGACTTTTCTAGGTTTATGATCCAACCAAGGCGTTCTAGGTGTTCTAGCGTTCTGGTGACGCTGTGATTCAGGAACGCTGCTGTTTTCTCCATGAGAAGCAAGTCGTCTAGATAAGCCATGACGGCTATGCCCTGAGCTCTTAGGTTTGCTAAGAGAGGGTCCAGAACCTTTGTGAAGACTCGAGGGGCCGTAGCAAGCCCGAATGGCAAGGCCACAAATTGAAAATGGCGCCACTCTACCGCGAACCTTAGAAATTTTTGGTGTGCGGGAAAAATTGGCACATGGAGATATGCATCTTTGATATCTATTGATGCCATGAATTCTCCCCCTTGCAGGGAGGAGACCACAGTGCGGATTGACTGCATTCGGAAGGACCGGATGCGTAAAAACCGGTTCAGATCCTTCAGATCCAGCATAGGTCTGACACTTCCATTTGGCTTTGGAACGGTGAAGAGATTTGAGTAAAACCCTGAACCCTGTTCTTTTAGGTTCACTTCTACTATCACCCCCTGGGATAGTAAGTGATCTAAGGCCAGAAATAGCGTTTTTTGCTTTACTGGATCCCTGGGGATCCTTGACCTTAGGAAACGAGAAGGTGGAATCTCCTGAAACTCTAGCCTGTAGCCCAGAGATACCGAAGAGATCACCCACTTGTCCTGGATCTCTTCCCGCCAGGCTCCTGCAAACTGCAGGAGCCTTCCCCCAACTCTGCCGAGCGGGGGTGCCCCTTCACAAGGAATTTTTTGGGCTCTGCTTGGCAGGCTTTCGCCCCCAAGTCTTTTTCTGCCCCTGGGCTCGGCCTTAAGCCTTTCTAGTAGAGGAGGACTGAGAAGGCCGTTGCCACTGCTTAGAGCTTGATGCTTCGGGAGAGAGAGCACGCCTGAATGAAGGACACTTGCTCCTTTTGACTGGAAGGAGAGTAGATTTACCCCCTAAAATATTTTGGACGAATTTATCTAATTCTTCTCCAAACAAACGTTCCCCTTTAAACGGGAACCCAATCAAATGCTTCTTGCATGACAGCTCAGCTGCCCAATTCTTTAGCCATAGGGCCCTTCGCATGTGAACCAACATGAGAGACAAACGTGATGCTTGTTGGACAGAATCCAAAATCGCATCAATCATGAAACACAGAATGTGAGGTAATTCTGCATAATTTTCTACTTCCTCACGGGGAAGGAGCCCAAGCATCTGCTTAACCTGTTCCTTGAGGAACTGACACAACCCCACGGCTGCGACTGTAGGTTGCACCACAGTGCCAGCCATGGAAAAGGAGGCTTTTAATAAGGTTTCCAGCTTTTTATCAGTTGGATCTTTAAATACCTGCGCATTATCCAATGGACAAGTCAGGTTTTTATTCACACAAGAAACAGCCGCATCGACAGATGGGACCCCCCACTTCTTGGTGAAACTTTCCTCCAAAGGATAATGCACAGAAAACCTTTTAGGAGGAGCAAACAGTTTATCGGGATGTCCCCAATCCTCATACATCAATTTATCCATTAAGGGATGAATTGGGAAGGAATAGGCAGTCTGTGGGGCTTTCCTGACTCCCAGGGAAGAAACAGAGGATGTAGCGACTTCAGCAGCAGGCATTCTGAATGTGGTACGCACCAATTCAGTATAATACTGCACCTGCTTTCTGAGTGCCTGGGAGGAGGGGACTATCTCCTCTTCCTCTGACTCATCCGACTGCTCATGATCCCTATCCCAAGATAGGGATCTCTCCTCATTTTCAGAAGAGTCATCTGAGAGAGGGATTTCAGCAGAGGGAGGGGATCTACCCCTTTTCCTGCTATCTTTCAGGGAAGCAGAAATAAAATTCATGATTCTCCCTTCAAAACCCTCCAATTTAGCACTAAGGGAGTCCTCAGTGACATAAACCGGGGCTGAGACATTAGGAGAGGCTGCAAAACCTGACAGGGGCACTGACTCATCTTGAGAGGCTGGCTCCAGTCTTGCAGGGGGGGATGGTAACTTACAGGCACTTTTAGAACCCCTGGACCTAGGCAGTGATTTACCAGTGCCTTTGCTACCTCCCCCTGAGACCCTCTTACGAGGAGACATAGTCCTAAGCTACAAAGCAGAGGTACTAGTACAAGTGCAATCACTGTTGTGCTTAAAGTCTCACAATAAATATATATGCTTAAACTGCACAACCTGATGCTGAGTAGGTGTCTAAGGTTTGCCTGGATCCAATCCCCACGGATGCTTACTGCCCACAGCTCCTGTGTCTCCAATTACAGCCCCCTGACGCTCTGGGCTTTTTAAAACTGCCGCCTGGCGCCTGCGCAGTACAGCGCCGTGCACACTGACGTGCACGGCTCACAACCACACTCCCCCCTCCTCCATTAGGCCGGGAACGCGCACGACGCGCGTGCACGAGGACCGCGGGATCCAGGGGGGGAAGGAGAACCCCAACGGAGCTGCGTGGGACCCCCAAACTACGTGGGACCCCTGTTTACCTTGATGTGGCAGGGACTGTAATGGAGACGTGAGTCAGCTGGAGAACCAGGTTTCACTGAGCGTGTGTACTGAAAGGCATGTAAGTATGCATCAGGCTGTTCTTACTCCCTCTAGTGGTGGAAACCAGGTAAGACATACAACTACTCAAAATGAAGAAATCCATTCATATAATTATATATATATACAGGATTAACTTCCCTTACCTGTCCTCGCCGCAGGAATTGCTGAACCAGACAAATTCCAGCCTTCACCCATCACGGCGGGTATTGTTAGCCAACCTTCAGGTTTATCTGGGGCTCTTTATCAGAAGAACCTCCTACCTGGGCCATGTAGAAAGCTCTGCCAGAAACTTTCGTGCGCTCTGTATAAACAGTACACCAAGTCTGGTTTTCCCAGAGCCCAGTCTTCCAATGGAGAGGACTTACAGGCAAAACCTCGCTTCTTCGGCTGACGAGGCCCGGGTACCATACCATCTTGGGAGTCAAAATATCGGCCCGAGGTATGGATCCGGTTTGTTGTAGCCCTTAGGCCCTCGCAGGGACCTGCATGGAGCTAATGTTTTACGTGACCAACCCCCATAGACACTGGCGAAAAAACTGAGGTGCCTCCCAGATGGGAGGGGTTATATAGGGGAGGAATTCTCCTTAATTAGGGTCAACCAGTGTCCAATCACCAGAGGTGCCTATATAATCCACTATGTAATGAAGCTCCTGTGTCCCGTGATGTATGATCAAGAAAGTACATTTTACATTGTTTCATTATTAAGCCTATTTAATGCACAGTTTGTTCATAGTGAACTACTGGGGTTACAATGTAGCATTTTTCTTTCCCTTGTCGGACAACATCATTACACTTTGAATTTGAATTTTCTGTATCTTTGTGAAAGAAATTACAGAACATTTTGTTGTGCATGTGTCTACTTGTCAGCTGCAAATGTCCTTGACTTATGCAAATCATTTGGAAGATATAGTAGTCTGATCTCTCCCTTGTCAAGAATATGAAAATTGATGAATCTGGCTACTTTATATACATAAAAAAATGATGATGATATATATATATATATATATATATATATATATATATATATATATACACATACACACACACACACACACACATGTACAGTGCCTTGAAAAAGTATTCACACCCCTTTAAATTTTCCACATTTTCACATGTTACCATCAAAAACCTAAATGTATTTTATTGGGATTTTATGTGATAGACCAACACAAAGTGGCACATAATTGTAAAGTGGAAGGAAAATGATAACTAGTTTTCAAGATTTTTTACAAATAAAGATGTGAAAAGTGTGGCGTGCATTTGTATTCAGCCCCCCTGAGTCAATACTTTGTAGAACCACCTTTCACTGCAATTGCAGCTGCAAGTCTTTTTGGGGATGTCTCTACCAGCTTTGCACATCTAAAAGGGTGAATTTTTTGCCCATTCTTCTTTGCAAAATAGCTCAAGCTCTGTCAGATTGGATGGAGAATGTCTGTTATTAACAATTTTAAAGTCTTGCCACAGATTCTCAATTGGATTTAGGTCTGGACTTTGACTGGGCCATACTAAAGGCCCGTACACACAATTTGACTTTTTGACAACAAACATGCAAATTAGCTGTTTTAAGGCCACATCCGACTGTGTGTACGCTCCATCGGACAAAGTTTTTCAGTTTTCATCTGACTTTTGTTGGCTGTGCGAATGGACAAACTTTCTGGCACCAAAAGTCTAATGGAGCAAAGTCCGATCGCATGTACACAAAACCATCGGACTTTTGTACAAAGTACAAACACGCATGCTCAGAACCAATGCAAAAGATCAGACAAAACAGAAGTTGACCAAAGGGTGGCGCGGGAGTAATTGAACGTCCTCTTTTGACTTGTCGTCAGTGTGCTGAAACTTCACTACTTTCATATTTGTTGCCTAAAAAATCAGACCGTGTGTATGCAATACAAATTTACAGCCAACGCCCTTTGTACAAAAGTCCACGGGAAGGTTTGTACAAAGTCTGATTGTGTGTATAAGGCTTATCACATGAATATGCTTTGATCTAAACCATTCCATTGTAGCTCTGGCTGTATGTGTTGGGTCATTGTCCTGCTGGAAGGTGAACATCTGCCCCAAGTCTTTTGCAGACTCTAACAGGTTTTCTTCTAAGATTGCCCTGTATTTGGCTCCATCCATCTTCCTATCAACTCTGACCAGCTTCCCTGTCACTGAAAATCATCCCCACAACATGATGCTGCCCCCACCATGTTTCACGGTGGGGATGGAGTGGTCAAGGTGATATGCAGTTTTAGTTTTCCACCACACATATCATTTTGCTTTTAGGCCAAAGAGTTCAATTTTGGTCTCATCTAACCAGAGCACCTTCTTCCACACATTTGCTGTGTCCCCCCACATGGCTTCTTGCAAACTGCAAACAGGACTTCTTATAGCTTTCGTTCGCTTTCTTCTTGCCACTCCTCCAAAAAGGCCAGATTTATGGAGTGCACAACTAACAGTTGTCCTGTGGACAGATTCACCCACCTTAGCTGTGGCTCTCTGCAGCTCCTCCAGGGTTACGATGGGTACCTTTTGGCTACTTCCCTGATTAATGCACTCCTTGCCCGGCCTGTCAGTTTAGGTGGACGGACGTGTCTTGGTAGGTTTGCAGTTGTGCCATACTCTTTCCATTTTTGGATGATGGATTGAACAGTGCTCTGTGAGATGTTCAAAGCTTGGGATATATTTTCATAATCTAACCCTGCTTTAAACTTCTCTACAACGTTATTCCTGACCTGTCTGGTGTGTTCCTTGGCCTTCATGATGCTGTTTGTTCACTAAGATTCTCTAACAAATTGCTGAAGGCTTCACAGAACAGCTGATTTATACTGAGATTAAATTACACACAGGTGGATTCTGTTTACTAATTAGGTGACTTCTGAAGACAATTGGTTCCACTAGATTTTGGTTAGGGGTATCATAGTAAAGGGGGCTGAATACAAATGCACGCCACACTTTTTCAGATATTTATTTGTAAAACATTTTGAAAACCATTTATTATTTTCCTTCCACTTCACAATTATGTTTCACTTTGCGTTGGTCTTTCACATAAAATCCTAATAACATACATTTACGTTTCTGGTTGTAATATGACAAAATGTGGAACATTGCAAGGGGTATGAATACTTTTTCAAAGCACTGTATATAGCCTTACAGTGTTTGTTACCTTAAAATATATTTTGAGCTATGTGTCACTTAAATTATCTTTACCTTATACATGTTATTCATTCACAGATTTTTTTTTTATTCTGCTAATAAATGGTTGATTAATGGTTGGTCCTGCCAGTGCCTCTTCTTCTTTGTTCTAAACTGAACACGCAAAGCATGGAAGCCAATCCGTGCTTGCATGGTGAGTTTACATATCCCATGGCTTGGCATTACGGAAGGCGCACAGATTGCACAGAACTCTGTTCTGCAGCCCAGCCTTGCACTGTTGATTGACAGCAGCTTCCAGTCGTGCCTCGCTGTCAAACGCCAGCCGCTCCATGTGAGCTGTGTGTAGGAGTTGTGATCACGTGACCTATGGATACAATTTAAAAAATAAAGGTATATAAACAGTGATTTTATGATTTTTATAAGATTTTTATAAGTTGACTTATAAAATGTCTGTTATTACATGCTTGTCTTTTTTAGTAGGTGTTGAGGCTTTACAACCACTTTAACGGTTTAGTTGCGAATCTGCACGCTGTCCTCGCGAATAAAAGCCTCTGGTACGCTTGTGAATGAAGGAGTTGGGATTCTTCTTTTCAGTTTGAACTCCAGAACTTTTCATAAACATTTGTGTTCATAACTGATGACTGGGTTGGCCATGGGATACATATGACTTCAGTCAGTGTGGAGATAGCTCTGAATATGGGAACATAAGGAGGGAAAGGTTTGCACCATTGCATGAAGCCGGTCTCATAAAATGGCCTTAAATTCCTTGGCAGAGCAATTTTCGACATCCTCCAAAAGATATCTGCCCATACCATTAATAGAAATCTATGGTCACAGTATACACTTTCATTTTATATTATCAGCATTGTAACAGCAATACAAACAATAGTTATATTTGACAATCCAATATAAGCTTACTTGAAAAATCTCCTTTTATGTTGTGAGTTCTGCCTGTCTGCTGGCCATCTCTTTCCACAACTTCCTGGATTCCCTGCATGCTTTGCAGCTTCTCTGCACTTACTTTCTTTAGTTAATTTCTAAGGACTACATATCCCACGGTACCTTGCTGCCTGTAAGCAGTGTTTCCTGTACTGACTCCACCTTCTGAAACTCCTCTTCTCAGCACCTCTGTAAGTCAGAAGGCAGGCTCTTTGAAATGCGTGACACAGCAGTGCCTACTCACAGGGCATAGAGAATATGTGGCACAAAATTGAATGAATTTGTGGGGAGCTTCACAAAGTAAATTTTGCAAACTTCAACATTGTTCAGATAAATAGGAGTAGGCTGGAAATAATTAAAATACAGTGTTGAAATTTAAGTAGTTATAAAGCCTAGACATGTTTTACCTTAATGCATTCCTTGCATTAAAGTGTTACTAAACCCACAACAGTAAAATCAGTCTGTATATGCAGTAAAACATGCTTGTTATACTCCCTGTGAAACCTAAGGGGTTCATCCTCTGCATTGTGTAAAAAGGATGTTTGAGCCTGTCTTCTCTGATCCTCCCCTCCTTCTACTGTCCACAATCCATCTGCTGATATCAGAGAGCTCTAGGAGGCACTCTGCAAATGCTCAGTACATTGCTAGACTTTTTCAAGTCACGCAGGACAGTCAGAGGAGAATGAAAACTCCTCCTACAAGCTTTAACCAGTGCTCGTCCAGACACTGATAGAAGTCATAAGACTGCTATATACTGCTGCTGAGAAAATATATTTAGCAGTTTATATTTACTAAAATAATTGCATTTCCATGCTTTGTGTACTGTGGGAGACCAGATATAATTAATGCAGGATCCTGGGTTTAGTAAAAATTTAAGATAAAAAAATGTAAACGTATTAGTGCCCCTACACCACCCCCTCCCCCACTTACACTTAACTGAACCCTCATTTGATCCAGCACTATGAACATCTACAACTATTCTCTCTCCTCACTTCCTGGTCTCACGGACTTTGCTGAGGTAGCGGGAGCCATAGGCTCCTACTGCTATCAATCAAAGCCATTGACAAGCGAGTGGGGGGCAGAGCCTTTTCTGTGGCGATAGACGCAGGCAGGGAGGCTCGGGAGTGCACCCGCATTAGTGCCCCATAGAAAGTGGCTTCCTATGGGGGTACTCGGGGGGGGGAACCAGAAGTTGAGGTTTGGGGTTGCTCTGTGCAACTTCATTGCACAGAGCAGATAAGTATAAACCTGTTTATTATTTAAAAAGCCACTGAGAGCCTGAGCCGGCCGCCCCCTCCACAGGCCAGCGCTCCATTGAGTGAGGAGGGGGCAGAGCAGAGAGCTGTGACTGACAGTCTACAGCTCTCTGCTTACGGAGCTGTGAGAGCCGAGTGATCGGCGGCGTTCGATCGCTCGGTTCTCATTGTAGAGGTGCCGGGGGACAGATACAGCATCTGACCCATGCTGCATCCACCTAGGTAAGTATGATTCTTTAAAAACAAAAAACAAAAAAAAACATACGGTACTTCTCTTTTAACACTTCTATTTCTGAAAGCATTGTTAAATTACGGCATGTTTCATATCTGCCTAAAACTTTTGCAAAGTACTGTACATGGGATATGGAGGTCTTGAGGTAATGTAAAAGGAGCCCACCTGCGTGAGATTGTGGCCAGCACACCACATGGCTTTAGCGGGCTATTTAAATATATATAAATATGTCAGGGCTAGGCAGGATATAGGTTACTGTCATTTTAAGTATGCTAATTGCAGATCCAAGAAAATCCAAAAGGAATATTGGGAATGTGCTGGAAGCTTGGAATCGTCTATAAAAGGGCTGGTAGTGTGGGGCTTATTCCCTTTCCCCTGGACCGGAGCAGCAGCGGAAGAACTCCCTCCCTCATCGCGTGCACCATTTATGTGGTTGGGTCACCCTGAATTTCTAGTGGGGACATGTATAAGTAGAATGTTGGTGATTTGCTGCTCGAATTCTGATAACTGGGCAGATCATTAATTTTGTGTTCATTAAAGTTATGCTGAAAGTTATTATTTAACAACAAAAAATAATTTTTTTTATTGTACAGTAAAATCTTGGATTGCGAGCATAATTCATTCCGGAAACATGGTTGTAATCTAAAGCACTTGTGTATCAAAGCGAATTTCCCCATGAGAAATGATGGAAACTCAGATGATTCGTTCCACAACCATTAATGCATAAGCCCTTCAGTTTATAGCCCATATAAAAATCTTTTATAGCAATGTGGTTGTGTAACTATAAAATGTCCATCCACAAATGGCAGCCTCCACAAGGGGATTAAATTCAAAATCCAGCAGGGTAAAGCTGTCCACATAGACCATCCTCCACACCGCCGGCTCTCACCGCTTTCAGTCTGCACTTTAAGACTACCCAGCAGTAGAGCAATCTGAAAGCGAGGCTTGAAGAGCTCGTGGACCACAGTGTGTTAGGGGGGACATCAATGGCAGTGTGGAGGATGGTCTATGTCCCAGATGCCTGCATACTTCGACATGCCTATTTTAATCATCAAGCATGTGAGTTTCTAAATGTTGTACCTTCATTAAATGTCATCATATTGCTACATTTAGAGGCACCTCTGTTCTGTTTTACATTCCGTTTTTTTATAAATCAGAAAAAATATTTTATTGAACTTGTCAGGTTACAACATCATCCAATGTGCATGTACATAGTAAAGATCTTTAATCATCAACTTATACATTATTGCGTCATTGCCCCACATCACAACATATCTCTTCCCTCCCTCCGATCCTCCAGTAACATGGCCCATACCTCTCCCGATTTATCCAGAGCATATCCCATACGTATTTTCCCTTCTAGGGACATAACAGCAGTCGAGACATCACAAGCTCATTGGGGCACAGCCCAGGCATATCCAGCCATCATGCCCATATACATTCAAACCTGCTCGGGCATCCCCTATGTTGATAAATGTATTGTTCCATAATCAGGGTTTTCCCCATATGTGTTATCCATGAGACGCTAGTAGGTGGTAAAGCTGACTTCTATCCCATCAGTAGCACGTTCCTGGCTTGACATGATGCTACTTGTATATCAAGACATCGCTTGTATATCAAGTCAAAATTTATTTCAAAATTTTGTTTGTCAAAAAACTCTCTAACCAAATTACTCTGAATCCAAGGTTTTACTGTATATGTAAACCAATAAATGTGCAGCGGCCAAAATTTTGCCAAAAATGTCATGGTATCCATTATTCGTTGGGTCGTATCTGGGAAATTGGCTTTATTTAGGGGTGGGTATGGCCTACAATCTCATAAGCAAACCCTGCCTTTTTAGCGCAAAGGTTCCTCATAATAGTTAGCAGTTGGGGCAACACACATCCAAAGGAATAGGAGCTTCTCATTTTGCAAACTGATTTGCTTAAACTAAAACAAGGCAATACTTACTTAGTAAATAAGGTTAAGGTATCTTCACAACAATCATCACATTAAATGCAAGGAAAAACTGAAATTAAATTCAACGTTCATCTCTTTTTTTACTCACTATCGAAATTGAATATACGCTTTCCTGTGAACATTCATTATAGTGGTTTAGTAGGTAAGCTCTCACTACCTTCTCTAGCTGCAGGCACTGTGGTGCAATTCATCCCCACAGTTCACAGCAGAAGCACCAAAATCATTAATTCCTTCTTAGAAATTCAGCTCCCCCTCCCAGTGCAGGTTGGAAGGCTTCCGAGTCACTGATTGAAGGATAAGCCAGCCTCAAGTTCCACTTTAAATACAATCAATACTCTGTTGTGTTGAATCAGACAAAGCCTCAGAACTCAAGCTGTCTTGGAAAACCAGGTATAGTCTATCTAAAATATCACTTCTAATGAGGGGATGTGTTGAGTGTTGATGTGTTGAGCTTATTTTAGTCACTGACACTCATGTGACTGACCCAGTGACTCATTTAGGTATCTGGGTAATTTTATCTGAATACTGAAATTGCTAAATAAGCTTTGCTTCTTTTTAACATGACATTTTATATATGATTGTTGCCTTGCAAAACTCAGATTGCCTGCCTTATCATTTTCTTTCTTAATCAAAGCTCTTTGGAAAAAGGAAAGTGTCATCTCAATTCCAACGAGTCAGCAATATTATTTTAATTTATTATTTTTTTAAATGTAGCTTTGCATAAATCTCAGTGTTGTATTGTTAACTAGGGGCTTAAATAGGTCTCATGAGTCATCATAAAGACTATTTTCTGCATTGAAAAGAGATCAAAGAGCTAATGAATATTCAGGCATTCATTTGGTTACGCATTAGGAAGGAATAAAAAAAGAAACAAAAAAAAAAACATAAAGATGAAAGTATTAAATCAAACTGTATCAGCTGTGTCTGTAGGCGAAAAAACTGCACAGCTGGGAAATAATTCAAACTATTGCTCTACCTACATATAGAAAGATCATGAAACCGGCACAACAATGATATGTAGGACACAATAGATGGGTTTCTGGGCTGGTAAGTGATGAAAATATATATATAATAGGTATGAATTAAAAGGTTAGGGGTCAGTACACAGACAAAGGAGTCAAAGAAGGAGATTTATACACCCGAGTTCCCGAAAGCACCCACCTGCTAGACTTTCAATTTATTTGACTCCCTATAGTGTTCACATTTAATTCACATTGCATTGATGGCAAAAGCAGCACAGAGACTTCTATGGAAGGAAGGGGAGTAAAAGCAAGAAATTTATTAGGGGTTCATAGCAAGCAACCAGCTTACTCGATAACTGAAAGTATTAAAAAACTCATACACTCTCCAGCTACTTTATTAGGTGCACCTTGCTAGTACCGGGTTGGACCCCCGATGACTTCAGAACTGCCTTAAGTTTTGTGGCATAGATTCAACAACGTACCCCAAAAACGTGACAAAACATACATATGTGTGTGTATATCTCTCTTTCTCTCTCTCTCTCCACTTTATTAAGTGCACCTTGCTATCGATAGTACTGGGTTGGACCCCCTTTTGCCTTCAGAACTGCCTTAATTCTATGTGGCAAAGATTCAAAAAGGTGTTGGAAACATTCCTCAGAGATTTTGGTCCATATTGACATGATAGCATCACGCAGTTGCTGCAGATTTGTTGGCTGCACATCCATGATACAAATCTCCTGTTCCACCATATCCGAAAGGTGATCTAATTAAAATGGATTGGATTGAAATGTGGTGACTGTGGAGGCCATTGGAGTACAGTGAACTCATTGTCATGTTCAAGAAACCAGTGGGGAGATGATTTGAGCTTTGTGACATAGTGCATTATCCTGCTGGAAGTAGCCATCAGAAGATGGGTACAATGAAGTCATAAAGGGATGGACATCGTCAGCAACAATACTCAGGTAGGCCGTGGTGTTTAAACGATGCTCAATTGGTACTAAGGGGCCCAAAGTGTGCCAAGAAAATATCCCCCACACCATTACACTACCACCCACCAGCCTGAACAGTTGATACAAGGAAGGATGGATCCATGCTTTCATGTTGTTCTGACCTTACCATCTGAATGTCACAGTTGAAATCAAGTCTCATCAGACCAGGCAATGTTTTTCTATTCTTCTATTGTCCAATCTTTGAGGGCCTGTGTGAATTGTATCCTCAGTTTCCTGTTCTTAGTTGACAGGAGTGGAACCTGGTGTGGTCTTCTGTTGCTGTAGGCCAGTTGCTTCAAGGTTCAATGTGTTGTGCATCCAGAGATGGTATTCTGTATACCTTGGTTTTAACAAGTGGCTATTTGAGTTTCTCTTTGCTATCATCATACCAGTCTGCCCATTCTCCTCTGACATCAACAAGCCATTTTCCTCCATACAACTGCTGCTCACTGGATATTTTCTCTTTTTCAGACCATTCTCTGTAAACCCCAGAGATGGTTGTGCGTTGAAAGCCTGAAAGGTCCCCCTGCTCAAGAAAGCACATGTACGGGCCCGTCTGAAATTTTCTAATGAACATCTGAACATCTGAATGATTCAGAGGAGAACTGGGTGAAAGTGTTGTGGTCAGATGAGACCAAAATCAATCTCTTTGACATCAGCTCAATTTGCTGTGTTTGGAGAAGGAGGAATGCTGCCTAAGACCCCAAGAGCACCATCCCCACTTTCAAACATGGAGGTGGAAACATTATGCTTTGGGGGGGGGGGGGGGTTCTGCTGTGGGGACAGGGCAACTTCACTGCATCAAAGGGATGATGGACAGGGCCATATACTGTCAAATCTTGGGTGAGAACTTCATTCCCTCAGCCAGGGCATTGCATATGGGTCGTGGATAGGTATTCCAACATGACAGTGACTCAAAACTCACAGCCAAGGCAACAAAGGAGTGGCTCAAGAAGAAGTTACAAAATGTCAGCCTTGAAACCTTAAAGACTTGGAGAGGTTCTGCAAAGAGGAGTGGGACAAAACCCCTCCTGAGATGTGTGCAAACCTGGTGGCCAACTACAAGAAAGGTCTGACATCTGTGATTGCCAACAAGGGTTTTGCCACCAAGTGCTAAGTCATGTTTTGCGAAGGGGTCAAATACTTTTTTTCACTAATTAAAATGCAAATCAATTTATAACTTTTTTTAAATGCCTTTTTTTAGGATTTCTATGTTGCTATTTTGTCTTTCACTGTTAAATAAACCTACCTTTAAAATTATAGACTGATCATTTCTTTGTCAGTGGACAAATGTACAAAATCAGTAGGGAATCAAATACTTTTTGCCTGACTGTAGGTAAAATTGAATGCCATGCTTTTATAAAAGACAACCTCCCATATAATTACAGACACCAAACATATCAAAATAATTTCAGATTTAACCACTTGAAATAGTGCAAGTGGATAAGGTGTCTTTTATGGGTAGGCAGTCTCTCTGTATCTGTTTCATGAGAACACCGCACTTCTTCAGGAGGTAAGGGGAACTAGAAAGGTAAAACATAGCAATGCAAAGTTCAAAATAATAAGACATGGAATAATAAAAAATAAATAAATAAATAAATATATATACCGTATATACTCGAGTATAGGCCGACCCGAGTATAAGCCGAGGCCCCCAATTTACCCCCAAAAAACTGGGAAACCTATTGACTCGTGTATAAGCCGAGGGTGAGATATGCCTGTCCATCCCTGTGTGTGTGTCCATCCATCCATCCATCCCTGTGTGTGTGTGTGTCCATCCATCCCTGTGTGTGTGTGTCCATCCATCCATCCATCCATCCCTGTGTGTGTGTCCATCCATCCATCCATCCCTGTGTGTGTGTGTGTCCATCCATCCATCCATCCCTGTGTGTGTGTCCATCCATCCATCCATCCCTGTGTGTGTGTGTGTCCATCCGTGTGTGTGTGTGTGTGTGTGTGTGTGTGTGTGTGTGTGTGTGTGTGGCCTTGTGTGTCCAGCCTACCTGTGTCCTGAGCCTCCGTCCGGTCCCGAGCCTCCGTCCGGTCCCGTCCCGTCCCGAGCCTCCGTCCGGTCCCGTCCCGTCCCGAGCCTCCGTCCGGTCCCGTCCCGAGCCTCCGTCCGGTCCCGTCCCGTCCCGTCCCGAGACTCCGTCCGGTCCCGTCCCGTCCCGAGCCGAGCCTCCGTCCGGTCCCGTCCCAGGATCACCGCTCTTCGTCGGCGCCCATTCCCCTGTTCAAATGCCGCGCCTCCCTGTCTGTGATAGGCGGAACACAATTTCCCAGCAGCCTGTGTTCCGCCTATCACGGACATCGTCTCATCCTCGTCCGTAGTACGAGGATGAGACGATGTCGGTGATAGGCGGAACACAGGCTGCTGGGAAATTCAGTGTTCCGCCTATCACAGGCGAAGGCGGAGCCGGAGGCGCGGCTTTTGAATTATAGAATGGCCGCTGTCTGTCTGCTCGACACGCTGATCGAGCAGGCAGACAGCGATGACTCGAGTATAAGCCGAGGGGGGCACTTTCAGCCTCAAAAAAGAGGCTGAAAATCTCGGCTTATACTCGAGTATATACGGTATATATATATATATATATATATATATATATATATATATATATAATCTCACCACATAAATCAAAATAATGTTCACCAAGCTGGGACAGTCTGGCTCCACACAATGGGTGGGGGGGACAGATATCATACGGCCGCTCTGCTTTGATCAGCAGGGGATCCCCAGCAGATAGGTCCCCTGATAATCCAGAGTCTGCTCCATGTGAAAAGGGCCTAGTTACAGGGCTCCTATGTACTGTTGGCAGTCAGTGTATAAGGTAAGGAAATCAACATGGTGGCAACTTCTGGGGACTTCTAACAGCTGACGTGTCAAGTTCGGATGTAAGTAAATCTAAAAACATTTTGGGTTGAGTGACCCCTCAAAGTGCATCTTTAGCTTAAAATTGTTCTTAGGACAAATAGATTCCAAGACTTGATCTGCATACTTCGAAGGCTGCTTCAGCAGATTTGCAGTGTTTTACTGAAGATTGGTTTTAGTTCATTGATTGTTTTTACTTGTCTGGAATTGTTTTTTTAAGCTTTTCGGAGTTATATTATAAAACAAAAACTGGAGAAGAGTTTACACACTGCTGAGTAAATGGCTCCCTGTCATCCCTCAGTTTCATCTGTCTTATCAGAGTAATGGGGTGAAGTGACTGTCCTGAACATTTGGCTCTGTTACCCATGAACTATGAAGTCATTTCATTAGAAGTAATACAAATATATAGAGAGAGACCATTTGGAAATCTCCAAATACTTTAACTGTTCTTACAATGGCAAAAAAATGGGTCACTTAGCCCATAGCTGGGAGGGGTGAGCTTGCTGTAAAAAGGAAGAAAAGAGACAAATGGTAAAGGAACTGTACATAAAAAAACAGACCCTGTTGCTGTGCATTGTGGTGCAAGGTAAGTACACCCCAAGTGTGTTGGAACTCATCTTTACAGAGAAGCATAAGCTTGGTTCTTTTCATTGGCAAACACTGAAACTGCCAACCTCAGATGGGTTAAGGAAGAAGCAGCCAGTTGGTTGTGCTGACACACAAGGATCATGCTGACAACAAGAGAGCAGAGAAATGGTGAGATGATCAGTGTGCTGCTTCTTCTTTCACTGCCCAGTCACAGGAGAGACAAGACCTATAAGGGCCCTTTCACACAGGCTGTCTGATCAGGTCAGCCTGTCAGTTTTTCAGGTGGACCTGATAGGACCCTCTATATATCTCTATGGAGCAGTGAATGTCAGCAGTGACATGTACGCACAGTGAGTGGAGACAGACCTGTCAACCGCCTGCTCAGCGGGGATCAGCCGAGCAAGCGGAGTCTGTCAAACGGAGGTGCCCGTGTGAAAGAGGCCTTAGTGCTACTGGATAGCAGCAGAAAAAAATATGGTCTCCTTTCCTGCCTGAAATGGCTGTGCTGTCTAACAGAGTTGTGTAAGACTCGGGTCTGGATGTACAGAAATGTTCATCTTTTGGCAGGTAAAAACACTGTCATATACTGTATGCATTTCATCTGTGCAGTTAGCTGTTGGCCTGGAGTTTAGCTTTAAGTTATAACCACAATGTACATTTATAAACATCCTGGTACCTCCTAGGATTAAAACAAGCTCATGACTGCACCCAAGAGCTTAATGTTGATTTTTTAGAGGCAGCAAAAAACTTTCAGGTTAAAGTGATCTGGGTGTAAAAAAAATACTTTTATGGGGCTCAGAAGGTGCATGGCCACTGGCAGCACCTGTGTTGGTTCCCTGGCTCTGCCATTCCTCCGAGGGGGCTGGGACTGGGATAAATGGCTGCACCATTGAGAGCAGGAGCTGATTCCTTGATCCCCCTGCAACTAATGAACCCAGAAGCAACATGTATTACATCACTACCAGGTTCATAGCTGATATTCCCTGTCTACTGTAGCCAGGGAAGCAGCTAATTAAGCATAAGTTGCACTAGATTAGCTGTGGTGGAGGGCAAGGGTGACATTGGGGATCTGAAATTTTTAAAGGGTATATGAAGAGTTTTGGGTACCATAGTTTTTTTTTGTTTTTTTTATTTCACGGGCACACATATATTTAAGACTTGACATGTTTGGTTTCTGTTTATTCAATGCAACCCAAAATTTTAAATTTGCCATGGTAGACAAGTGGTTATTTTTTTTTTTTACACTTTTCAATAGAAATCTGAATACTTTGTTATTTTCCTAGAATTACATTAGGGTTATGTTAACTGTCATACTTTATAAAGAGTACTTATTAGAGTTCCTTCTTAAAAGCAGAACTAATCACCAGTAAATAAGGTAGTAGAAGGTAATTGTTTTTTAGCAGAGGAGACATACAAAGTCTCTTCTGCCAAAAACAATCTTCTTTCCACTGGCAATTTATTTTCTGTGTACACTGTATATATAGCACATGTGCAGTACCTTCTCTCCACTCAGTCCTGGCATGTGTAAGATGCAGAGGAGAGCCGAGCTCCAGTGTTGATGTAACTGTTTGCATGTGCAGCAACTTGTAGGCAGGTGCAGTCAATATTCTCCACTGCAGGTGGCACTTGGAGAGGAAGTTAAGAGAAGCCATGTTTCTCTGTGATTTCTTCGGTTGCTCAGGCAGTGATCCGGTTGGATGCCCATGCACCATGTGACCCTGGCGCCCATATTAGTTTAGGCTATTTAAGCCTATGACCCCTGGGTTTGGCATGCTTTATGTGAGTGGACAGGTTAGAGATGGGTTTGTCGCTGACAGTGGCAGCATTAGGGAAAGGTTCCAGTGGAGTAGGGAGAAAGCAGGGTCTACGTCTACCTCTACAGGAAGCTTCCCATTTGGGAAGTACTGCCAGGCTGCACTTCGCTCCTTGTGGCAGATGAAGTCAGCATCCCTAAATCTCCTGACCGTTGTCAATTCTCTGCTTGCTTGTAAGTCGCTCTGGATATGTGAGCTTCCTGCCGGGCCTGTTGTGCTGCTGATTTACTGTTCAATACAACGTTTCTTGCAAATTGGGATTCTGTGTTTACTGCCTGCCAAACCATGCTGCACCTACTCAACAGACTTCATTGTCAATGGCCACCCAATGGCTGAAGAAGACAATGGGGACCCAGAATAGGAGGCAGAGATGACGGTGTGGAGAAAGGAACGGTGACTGACAGTCTGAATTAGACACCCATAATTTTATAAGTATGCCAGGGGGAGTTTTAATTTTGTATGTAGTTGAGACAAAATAAAAAATAAAAGGTTTTCACATTTATCAGCTGGTCAAAACATTGGGGTTGTATCTGCCCCATCAGCCCCAAGATGTGGGACTACATTTGGATAGGGATGAGCCGAACACCCCCCGGTTCGGTTCGCACCAGAACTTGCGAACGACCCCCGCGTTCGGTACGAACGTTAGAACCCCATTGAAGTCTATGGGACTCGAACGTTCGAATTGGAAAGTGCTCATTTTAACGGCTAATATGCAAGATAGTGTCCTAAAAAGGGTTTGGCGACCTGCCTCCTGCCTCAGGGGACATGGGTCACTGCAAAAAAAAGTTTTAAAAACTACCGTTTTGGCGGGAGCACTGATTTTAATGACGATTAAAGTGAAAAAAAAAAAAAGTGAAATATTCCTTTAAATATGGTGCCTGCGGGGTGTCTGTAGTATGCCTGTGAAGTGCCACGTGTTTCCCGTGTTTAGAACAGTCCCTGCACAAAATTACATTAAACGGAAATAACACCATTTAAAACTGCTTGCGGTTTTAATGTTATATCTGGTTCCTGCAATATGGTTGAAAATCATTGAGAAACATGGCATGGGTAGCCCTCCCTGCCCATTACCAGCCTATTTGGGTCTTGTACGCATATTAAGGGGAACCCCGTACCCATATTAAAAAAAGGAAATGCGTGTGGCCCCCAGGCCCTATATACTCAGAACAGCAGTATACAGGCGGTGCAAACAAGACAGGGACTGTGTAGGTTTGTTGTGTTAAGTTGAATCTGTTTGTCATTTTCAACCGGTACATTTTTAAAGTGTAGCTCCAGTCAAAAAAACTATCTTTAAGCTTTTTGGAAAACATAGGGAAGGGTTATCACCCCTGTATAATTTGTTTTGTCGTCCATCTTTTTTCATCTCACTTGCTGCTGTCTCCTTGCGTTTGCAAGTAGGAGATGTTTGTAAGTTGGATGTTTGAAAGTAGGGGCCTGCCCTATATTATAGCGGTATGTACTGGGTACAGAGCACGCAGACAGCACGCACTATCTCCTAACACTACTGACTGCAAGCCATTTTATTAACCACTTGTTAGCCCAATGTTTGCATAAAGTGAAAGATGAAGTTATGCTGAGTAAATAGATATCAAACATGTCACTCTTCAAAATTGCACATGCCCGTGGAATGGCGCCAAACGTCGCTACTTAAAAAATCCCCATAGGCGACGCTTTAAATATTTTTTTACTGGTTACATGTTTTGAGTTGCAGAGGAGGTCTAGGACTAGAATTATTGCTCTCGCTCTAACATTCTCGGCGATACCTCACATGTGTGGCACATGCGAGCACATGGGGACATGGGCGCTTTAATTTTTATTTTATTTTTTTATTGTTCATTTTACTTTATTTATTTTAGTTTGACATTTTTTTTCCCAAAAATATATTTTTGATCACTTTTATTCCTATTACAAGAAATGTAAACATCCCTTGTAATAGGAATATGGGGTGACAGGTCCTCTTTACAGTGAAATCTGGGGGGTCAATATGATCCCACATCTCACCTCTAGGCTGGCAAGCCTGAAATAAAAAATAAAAAAAAGATTCTGGCTTTGATCGTACTGGCGAGTTGGTAGAAGCACCGGAGGGCGGTGAGGGGTGGGGGGCGTCTATGGCTGGGTATTTCAGGGTATCACCGAGTATGGCTGGGTATCTCTGAGTATGGCTGGGTATGGCAATTTATGGCAGGGTATTACAGAGTATTGGCGGGGTATTGGCGGGGTACTACAGAGTAATAGCAGGGTACTGCAGAGTATTGGGGGTACTGCAGAGTAATGGCGGGTACTGCAGAGTATTGGGGGGTACTGCAGAGTAATGGGGGTTACTGCAGAGTAATGGGGGGTACTGCAGAGTAATGGCAGGGTACTGCACTGCAGAGTAATGGCGGGGTACTGCACTGCAGAGTAATGGCGGGGTACTGCAGAGTAATGGCGGGGTACTGCAGAGTAATGGCAGGGTACTGCACTGCAGAGTAATGGCAGGGTACTGCACTGCAGAGTAATGGCAGGGTACTGCACTGCAGAGTAATGGCGGGGTACTGCACTGCAGAGTAATGGCGGGGTACTGCAGAGTAATGGCGGGGTACTGCAGAGTAATGGCAGGGTACTGCAGAGTATGCACTGGTATTGCAGAGTATTGGCAGGGAATTGAGGGGTTAAATTCGGTGAGCAGTGATGTGGGCACTGCAGATGCAGCCCACATCGCTGCTGACACCGATCTCTTTCCCCTCCGCTGTACCGATCGGTACAGAAAGGGGAGGGAGGAACAGGCGTCATAACATGACGCCGGTTTGTTTCCAAGTGATCACTCCGTCATTTGACGGAGCAATCACGTGGTAAACGGCCGCTATGAGCGTCCGTTTACCGTGATGCGCCGGGTCCTATGGACCCGGCGGTCACGGATGCTCTCGAGTGCGCACACCTCGGGGCACGCGAGAGCAGAATTCTGGGAGGCCGTTAATTAACGGCCTCTCTGAGTTAAACAACCGCCCTGAAGCCGTTAATCGGCAATGGGCAGTTGTTAAGTGGTTAAAGCTAGATCACTAGCTATATAGGTGAGGTGAATATAGTGGTGTATACTGCAGTCAGGGCACAGACAACAACCACTACACAGCAGCAAGATAGGAAATCAGCCAAAAACGATTGGTGTGTACTGTGTTGAAGGTACACAGAACACCCACTGCTTCAGATGCAAAGTAACACACTACAGGAGGCCGCCTTAAAGGCGGCCTTATATAGTGTGGGGCGTGCACTACACAGCCTGAGCTATGATTGGCCACAGGCAGGATGCCTGTGGCCAATCATGGCTCTCCTCGCTGCCGGCGCTGCGATTGGCCAAGCATGCGGGGTCACAGTGCATGCTTGGCCAATCATCGGGCAGCAATGCACTGCGCCAACGCAGTGCATTGTGGTCCGCGCGCGCGTCACTCGAATTTTGACGCGAACGGCCAAAACGTTCGGAATTCGCCGAACGGCCGAACAGCCAATGTTCGAGTCGAACGTACGTTCGACTCGAACACGAAGCTCATCCCTACATTTGGGTCTATCTGGTTCATCCTTTGGAAAACTACACCTAGCTAATGTGATGATAACATACACAGAGGATGTGTTAATGAAAGACTGCTATTCCCCAGTTAAATTTAAAAGTGAAATCAAGTTTGCACAACATTCTAACACCTTAGACTAACATGTTTTCTATATACAGTCCTCCATGTCCAAACAGAGCTTTGGAATATTTCACTTATTTAATTATGAGATATCCCAAGTACAGACTTGTGCAGATTGAGTTGCAGATATAGATCTCAAGTGGTAAACAGTAGATCTAAAGCCTAAAGCTGGCCAAAAATAAGGGGAGAGCAAGATAGTGATCCCCGCTGAGTTGTCCGCCACAGCTCCCGTTTGGAGTTGCCCTTGGATGGCTTGCTGTGCCCAGATACCATTAATACACAAACTACAGTAAGTAAGCATGGACCTGGTGTGGGGTCCTTTTTACCCTACCCCTGTTCATGTGTGTACATATCAGACTATTCATATATAATTTTATTATAGATACATCACGTGCTTGCTCCTGAGTGCCTCAAAAGCCACAAAACACATAGAGCTACCAGATGCTGTGTCTCTATTAATATTTACTTAGGCTTCTAAGTCATAATGCAATACCCACTTCTACAGGATTAGTGAGGCCATAGGTCCTGCAGGCACTACTTTGCACTTTATGGATTTATACAATCATCCTTTTGGTGAACTATGGAATAATTTTGTGGTTATATCATAAGATACCAATGTGATTACCATGTTTATTGTTACTACCATGTCTATCATTTACAATCGATACCAGCATTATATGTATGTATATACTATATAATAATCAATACATTTCCTATACATTCACCAATTTACTCTATTGCAACCACATGCTTCACGTAAAGTCTAACTCTTTTGTTCCCCCTTATTTTTGACTTCAACAGGGATGGAAATACATGCAATGGCTTCATGTACAGTCCCAAAAAATCTTTAATTTTAAAGCTGGCCAAAGATGGATTGAAAGTTGGCTGGTTCAGCCGGTGTGGCCACCCCTATTCGATTTCTGTGGAACAAGAATGTTGGAAAACTTGTCGATCAGTGGCTGCACTGCTACTCAATGCATTCTAACAGCAGAGAGTCCTGCTGTCAAAATATAATGTACTGGTGGGACTACCTCAATTGTGTGGATGAAGGAATCTGTTCCTTTTTTTCCATTGGCTGGCTGAACAAACTTTTTTTTTCATCTATGGCTAGCTTTACTGCACATCTAGGGGTTCATTTAAAAAGCAGCAGTATGGTCACACTGTGGCATATTAACCTCTTGCTGACCACGTAACATATATGTGCAGATTTAAGGAGAGTGGGCCTTACTGACCACACAGCGTCAAGGGAACACTGAGGTTTTTGTGCAGAAGGTGTGCTCAGCATGTGCTTCCAGCACAGTGCCCGAGCTGTCACAACAATTCCCAGTCTCTAGTTATGATAGGGAGCTGTCATAATGGGCTCCCAATAATGTTACTACTGTAAGAGCCATGATGGGGGGGGACTCCTGTCAAAGCCACTATACACTATACCGGTCACTGACAAGCATTTTTTAATCCGAAGAGGGGATGTTGTATTAAAAAAACTGCACCGCAGCTGCAAGTTAAGCATTTTAGGTCTCAGCATTCATTGACAGCAGAAGGCTTTTGTAACAGCTAAAAATTGTAGTTCAGCCAAATGCTGCAAGCTGATTAGGTCAGGGTTGGTGGATCACAAAATACATTTGTAGAGTTATGAGCTGGGTAGGCCATCCAGCATACTTTCCAAACAAGTCTAAAACACATCTAATATACTCCTAGTGAAATGAAATGGCCAATGGACAGAGGTGGTCCAACACATTCAAGAGAGCCCAATACACTCTAAAGGGCTATAGTGAGTCAGCTATATTTCTATGAAAGTAACTAGGTCAATCACATTCCTGAGGGAAACATTGTTCTATTACAGTTTCAACAAAATGAACGGTCCTATCACATTGTGGAAACAAGCATATTTTTGAGGACTCGTTCACACTTGTGGCCAGGGGGTTGGTTTATAGGGAGTGGTAAAAAATAGGTGGATGAGCCTCAGTTTACCACCTCCAGACTGCACCCTCCTAATCCAACACAGCAGCTTAAAAGTGTTGTACACATAACAAGACAAAAATGATGCCTTCGGATGCATTTAGCAGGCAGTAAGTGACTCATTACAGTGAATGGGTCTGTGCCACCACCGTCCTGCAACCTCATTTAATGCATGATGGTTTTCATCATGAAACCCATCCAGAGTCAATCAATGCAGCTATCACTGGAGTCTATGTAGACAGGAAGTGGTGGAGACCAAAAGCGCTTAGATGCAAAGAATGAAAAAACAAATATTTTATCAAACTGATATGTCCTTTGGTTAGGGTTTACATTTATTGTAAAATATTCTG
Source organism: Lithobates pipiens (assembly GCF_037356315.1). NCBI lineage: Eukaryota > Metazoa > Chordata > Amphibia > Anura > Ranidae > Lithobates > Lithobates pipiens. The sequence continues at coordinate 188,151,316 of NW_027507790.1, read as the reverse complement.
CCTGCTCATTCTGTATAAATAAACCTTCATTGCAGTTACTAATTGCATCTTTGTAACAATGGATGGAGTGCTTATCAGCCAAACCTGATTAAAACCTGTTATAGTGTAACTTTATTTCCTGGAGGATCAGGTACAGAACGTCTCAAGAGCAGACAAGACCTCTAAAGAGGTGGAGGGGGTTGTAGTGCATCTCTATCTATAACTTTATTTAAATTTTTAGATGTAGTATGAGAAATGGTTAAATCTTCAAATTTTTTTTTTTTGCTGCCTGTGATCGCAGACTCCAGCAACTAAGAGAAATTTTCTTCCTTAGTTTGTAGAGATTTCCTCTACATGCATCTTCAGGACAGGAAGTAAAGATACATTTGTCCAAAAACATGCAGACAAATGGGTTAAAAAAGAAAAGGTTCTGCTTTAGAAATACTCTATCACATGCTTAAAGTTGACTTACTCAAATGTGAAAGTGCCAGTTATCTACACCCCCAACACTTTTGAATTTTGTATTTTTAAAAATAGTCTGGAGAACCCTTACTAAAACCAACTCATCACCCTTATATTGGTGGCCAGTAGGAAGAATGCACCCTGTGGTAGTGTGAGGCCCTGCCACTGTGAAAATGTATGAGGAAATTACACAGGACTTCACAATGTAATTTCTGAGTGGAGAAAGGTGGTTTTTCATCTTTCTCCAGGTTTTGTCATTTTCAAATCAGGGTTTAGAGCTCGGAGACTTCAAAATGCTGGAGGGAAGGAGTCTCCAATCCTGTGCCCAGGTCTTGCCAGAAACTAGCAGACTGAGTGTGCAGGTGTTCACAGCACTTATAATCTAGGACCTGACAATGGTTCATTGCTCCACCTGGGAGACAAGAGGTCTCAGCAAGGGGCTCAGGAAGATGCCAATTCTGTCCCAGGAGTCATAGATGTACACATGCAGTCGGTGACAGAGCAGCAAGGAACATTTATGTTCATGCTGATGATGGAAACCCCTGCACGGGAAACTGAATTTCTGTCTGAACTTTTCCATTGTATTAATAAAAGTGGGCCAGCAAGCCCTTAAACAGCATTTCTGAAGTGGACTAAACTCACTGAACTAATTGAAAAATCTGTCGTTGAGGAGAAGAGCGATGGGCAGTAGAGACTGCTGCTCTACTGACGCCAATACAGGCCTGGATTTTTCAGGTATTGCAATTGGGGTCTTATTGAGACACCATTTGATACCTTTGATACTTTTTGAATATCTTGCTGATGTCTTTACCCTTCTTTGACGAATAGTCTGATTTTCAAAGTGGCATCCAAAAGAAATATTTCTACCCTAAAAATCTGGTTATCCAATAGGCCTGCTGTCCTCTCACCAGGACACTTCATATATTTCTAACAAATTAAAATTGGGTTGATATTCAACAATAAGCATATATGTAGTGGGGACTATCTATCCCTCGGTGGCTGGGGGTGTGGGTACACTTGTGGGGTCCTCCTTAGCTCACCACCCCCCATGGGGATCACAGCAGCAGAGGATAAGCTTTCTTTTTGTAAACATCACTGATGCCGTTTTATATGCAATCCCTCTCACCTTCACAGATAACTACCTTTTGACGTGTAATTGCCCCATAAGAACAAAAGGCCAACATTTGTGTAAATTTGCAAACTCATTGAACTAACATGATCTTCATCAAACCAAAGTGTTGATCAGATGTTTGTCATGTCAACTGCATCTTATTTTTCTAGTGTATTGTGTACGGTATATATTTTTAACTTTGTATAATAAATTTGCTCTTTTATAAAACATTGTAGTGATTGATGCCCTAAAAAGTCTAATTTAGAGGGTTTGTTCTATTGTGATAGAAGCACTACCACTGAGCGAAAACCCGCACAACATCACATCCTCTACAGTAGTGGCCAGTATTCCACCCTTGAATGCAGAAAAATATCTTTATTGTCACATTACTGGTTTTGCGAAGTGGCATTTGTCCCTAGAACTATGTAGGGACACCATCAAAAGGGAAGTCAACCCTCAATGACAATGACTGCTGTAGGTAGATGGGCTGTTCTTTCAATTCAAAGCCGAGCAGGTTTCCTTTCTCAAAAAAAAAGTGCCCTCTAGTTCTGACTTGGAGCAGATTGTTCACAGCACAACAGCAAGGAAGTAAAGGTAATAGTAACCCTTTTACCCATAGTGAAATTGCAGTTATAAATGAAACTCTATCACTAAAGTGTTACTAAACCCAGGACCCTGCATTCACTTTTTTTGGGGGGGTGGCTGTTCTGGTTGGTAGGGTCCAGAGCACTTACCCTATCTATGGAGGGCAGTGCTTCACCAGGGTGACAGGCTGCAGGAATCATGGGCAGCTTTCCCTTCCACTACTCTCCTCCGCAGGCATCACAGTGGCTTCCATCTCCTCCCTCCTCCCACCCTGCTGGTCTCTCACAGTACACAGAACATGGAGATGCATTTATTTTAGTAAATATAAACTGCTAAATACCTTTTCTCATCAGCTGTATATAACAGCCCTGTGATTGCTATCAGTGTCCAGCTGAGCACTGGTTAAAGCTTTTAGGAGGAGTTTTCATTCTCCTCTGACTGTCCTATGAGGCTGCATGACCACTGGCCCTCTGCCTGGACAGTGCTGAAGGATTGGGGACAGTAAAAGAAGGGGAGAATCGGAGACGATAGGATCAAACAGCCTTTTTACAAAATGTAGAGGATTAACCCCTTAGGTTCTACAGTGAGAATGCATGCTTTACTGCATATACAGACTGATTTTACTGTTGTGGGTTTAGTAACACTTTAAAAAGGAAACATTACCTTTCCCTGGAGATTCGAGGCTGAATGGGTCTTGTCTTTCTACAGTATCTGAAACCAGCTATGTTTGTTAGGTGATATATCGTCATAGGTCCTCATTCATGTGTATCTATGACAGCTTAGTCTTAGCATATCGAATATCATGTTAGGGCATAAACCTCAAGACTTAGGGCTTTAAATCACAGACCTCACTGTCAATTGGAAATATTAACTTTTTCTTTGAACAGGATTCTATCTCGTAGAAACTTTCAAGATGGAAAGAGATTCATCACAGAAATAAGTCAACAGAGCTTACCTAATCTAAACACACCCCAATCTTGGCAAGAGCGGTGAATAGCCGTTCATGGTAAGTAATGGACATTTCACTCCAATCAAAGGAGTTATGTGACAAGATGTAACAGCCATCTTTGGCTCACCCATATATGACAATATTATGTTCTCTGATAACTGTACATACTCTGCTGGCCTGAGCATTGTATGTAGAGGAGGCACGGATATTAGAATTATTAAATCCTGCCTTCTCTGCCTACTTCCCTCTGGGTGCTGTCCCAGGATAGTCATTCATCAGGAAGTAAAAACAAAAAAAAGTATTGACTTCAAACTTTCTCCAGCAGCTAAAGGGGGCAAAGATTAACTGCTAATGCTATGAAGTGCCTGATAAGGTAGGTGTCCATAACATTTTACAGTGGAGAAACTAAACTGACCTGAGTTGAATAGATTAATGGAGAAGCAAAAAGTACGACGTTCAGAAGTCCATCATACTATCAAGGGCAGAGTATTTCCCTTTTCAGACTGTGGTTGTCTGTACAGACAGAATAATATATTCATTTCAATGCGGTTGCTGCATGATGATACTGCATCATGATGTAATTTAGACGTATAGGGAAATTTGGTATCTGGCTACTGTACAAAAATTACATTTGTCCAACCTCTGATTTAACCATGATGACCTGCCGTCCTATATATTCCATTCCCATTTGTTAAGTCTGGAAGCTGAGAAAAGTGTAATATCAGCCTCTCAATTCATCAGAAAAAAACAAAAAACAAACATATAATGCAGACATGATAAATCGGCCAGTCCCTCATAATGCTACAACTACTTGTTACAGAAAAAACTCAATTGCCAACCATATTTTTCAGAATGCCCTTCTATAAGAGCCTGGTCATATCTAAAGAATATATTTATTTGTTAGAAATCTTAAAATATTACATTAAGTCCTACTTTGCATTGCCTTAGTACACACACTAAATGACAGTTAAAGTGCATTAATGGCCACATTTTCTTTCATAGTTTTTTTTTATAGAGTAGGGAAGTGAAAAAAAACCACTAGCAGGTTATATTTTGCTGTCTATGTCCTGCTAGGGAGGTTTCCCTTCATTTACAGTTCTTGTTCCCTCTAGAAGATCTCAAATTCACTTCTTGCTCCCATGACGACTTTAAAATGTATTATTATTATGACTATGGCCACCAGGAAAAATATAATGAGATTGTAAACCTTCTCCAATCCTCCCTAAACCCCAAAAAAAGTTTGACTGTACTTATACTTTCAACTAAAGGTCCCTTTATGATATCTACAAAAGTCCCAAATTTAGTTAGTATGTGATGCTCAATCATCAAAAAGTAAATAAAAACTTTCTTTATCATTCCTGACCAAGCTAAATCCTCCTTCATTTGTACTGTTGTTAAGCTCTCCTTAAGCAAGAGCTGCAGGATCACGTTAGTAGGTCAGAATGCACATCTTTTTTTCATACAGACTAGCTTGGATAGGTGGGGAGAACATTTTTAAGCACTGTCAGGCTTAGGCCAGTGATGGCAAACCTTGGCACCCCAGTTGTTTTGGAACTACATTTCCCACGATTCTCATGCACTCTGCAGTGTAGTTGAGCATCATGGAAAATGTAGTTCCAAAACATCTGTGGTGCCAAGGTTCACCATCACTGCTTAGGCTTTTCTTTCCACAGCACTTTTATTTTATTTAATGCAAGGCCTTATTTCTACTTTAAGAAACAAGCAGCACTAATCTAGACATGGAAAAGTGACTGGGATCAAGTATGGCAATGAACCAGTTTGTCCTAGGGGAAGGTATTATTAGATGTTATTAATCTAAATTTTATTATAGAGAACCCACATATGGTATGGGTTCCCAAGGGGGTATATCTGACTGTATAATACAATATAATACAATGTTACCAAATAAAATGTCCAACATAAAACAAGTATTAGCAAGTGTGACGGAAAGCCTGGCACCCAACTTGGGTGCTTCTGACAAACGGTGCCTCCTGCTCTTCAAACCCTTCCAGCAGACCAAGAGCTAATACCAGCCTTTTTACCCAAAGCATACACAGACCAGATGTTGGGATAAGAGCCACAGGAATGACTGTTTATTGAACAGAAAAACAGGTTTTTATACACTTCGAAAGTAGGGTAGTCACTCACCACATAAACAATAAAAACAAATATTATCCAAAATATCACATAATGGTTAGATAACGAGGTAGAGTTTACACGAGGCTAATCCCATCATGTAGGAACCACCAAGAGGATTAGCCAACAGACAGAAACAATAGGTGACTATAACATTGGGAATTCACACCTAGGACGCATACAATGGAAGAAAGACACTTAACAATAAACACATGACACCTTATAAAACAGATTATAGCAGGAGACCCCACAACAACTCAGACAGTCTGGCAACCGTCTACAACCCTGAAATACACAAAGTACATTACACATGCTGTCTTCAGGTGTTTGGCTTTAATTTGTGTAATCTGTCCACTAGATGTTCCAGCAGTCTGAAAAAGTGGGATTAATGTATCTTCATAGATTTCTTGAGGCATATTTTTGATAAATATTTCTGTCCCAAGAGAAGGAGTCTCTCCAACCCAGTCTGCAGGAGGGCAACCCTATTTTATCTGACCATTAACCTGTACAAGATTAATATTACACTTTTTCATCCACTCCAGAAGGGAAGTTTTATTGTCAATATTCAGAGAATTAAACCAAGCCTCACGCTACGCGTTCATCGCGTGGTTGTCCATCATTAGAGGCTGCTCTCTCCATGGGATCAGAATGGTCTCTTCCATAGGCCATAATCAGTGTGTAGGAGGCCCCTTCTAGTCCCTCCAAAAACCCTTGTCCCGGTTTGGTCTGTCAAAGCAAGCATTATTAGTTACTGTATGTAACATAAGGCATTGCCTCAAAACATTTATATGCAGCAGATGGTCACCAGTAATCATTTCTCATGTCAAGAGGTAGCTGGAATTATGTAACACCTACCTAGGGACAGTTAGTACACACTAGCTTGCTTCTCTAAAGGGGTACATACTTTAAAAAAGTGGAGACACGCCCAACAGTGTATTTAGGTTTTGTGCTGCCTTAGGCCTGACTAAACTCTTGCACCCCCAAATTTAAATATTACCCACCCCTTCTTGTCAAGGCCACACCCCTTGCTGTTTAAGACCTGCCCTAAAATTTTCGAGTGGGGACACTAATTCTGAGGGCCTGGGGGGCAATACATTCCCTTAATTTTCATTGATTTTCTCTCACTTCCTGTTTGGCTAAGGGGCAGAAAGTGAAGGGAAATCTTTGCAATGGGATAGGGATGGTAAAAAATAAACTGACAGGGGCTATAACCCTCCCTTATTCTATCCAAAACAAAAAAAAAGTGTTGCCTATAGTCCTACTTTAAGCACAAATTTCAGATAATTTTATGGAGAGGACTAAGAAGATAAAACCATGCCAATAGTGCAGCAGAAAACATAGCACAGTGAGGAAGGTTTGTGGTCCAGGATGATAGGGCAGTCAAAATTAGAAGCAGCGTCCCCCCTCCCCACAGTTGTGGAATGCGGACCACCCGCGGCCACTTTATGAGGGATGCTAGACTAATTTGCCTCTCAGCCCAGTCCGCCCCATAAGACTGGCGCTAGCTGGTGGGGACTCTTTTCGTGCTGACCCCTGCAAAGTGCTGCCCCAGGCCTGGGCCTTGTCGGCCTAGGCCAGGATACAGCATTGGACACGCCGTTCTATAAAATACAAAGGCAAAAGTGTGAAGGAAAACTGTGTAAACTGTGTAAGTGAGTGTTCAACAACGACTCTGAATTCAGTGAGCTGCCACTTCACCCATAGGCTTCCATAGCCCAGTCATTGTCAGTGCTCCCTCCTCTCCCCTGCAGCAGGCGTTCACTGACAGAGGGGAGCGATCTGTGGGATCATGCGACTGTAACGGAGTGGATTAAAAATAGTATACAGATCTATTTCATACAATTTATACAGGAAAGGTAGAATGAGGGGGAAGGGAACATTTTTAAGAACAGATCTAGTTAAAGTGGTTTTAAAGCCTAAACATTTTTTACCTTAATGCACTCCTTGCATTAAGGTAAAAAAAAGTTTAGGCATCAGTATTGGCCCCTCATCCCCCACCCCCTCCTTTTGCTTACCTGAGCCCTCATTAGATCCATCACTGTGCACGTGTCTGCAGCTCTTTTCTCCCCTCTTTTCCATGTCTCACTTGCTTTGCCTGGGCGCCGGGAGCTATTGGCTCCCACTGCTGTCAATCAAAGCCAGCGACAAGGGAGCGGGGGGCTGGGCTGAGTCCTGTCTGTGCTAATAGATGCAGCGAGCACGAAAATGCCCCCAGGGTAAGCTGCTTCCCATGGGGGCACTGGACACTGAGCATGGGGCAAAGAGCTATTGCCGGGAACCAGGGAAGAGGAAGGTGGGGCCACTCTGCAGAACAGGTAAGTATAGACATGTTTGTTATTTAAAAAAAAAGTAAAAATCATTTATAATCACTTTAAGCTTTTTTTCCCACTTTACCACCGCATTTGGGAAGAAATATATAAAATCAGACACTTATTTCAATGTATTCCACCTATAACTGAAGTATGACTTTTGGGTGTATTGGCCCTATAATTATTTTTCTATCTTTTTAAGCCAAAGAAACAATGTTTTATAGTCACAGAGCTTTTCTTCTAATTAGTTGAATTAAATTACATCTTTTGAATGCTAGCAATCCCATTTGCAAGCTGCAGCTTGGCAACGCTTGACCACTGCAGGGGAAAGTCCCCTCCCCTGACCGGCGATAATGATTCAGCTCTAAAGACACCGCATAAGAGATATTTTACATTCTGCAGCTGTGAAAAATGCAAATACTGTCATTTTAAATTTTAAAAGCTAGATCAAAACCAAAATGGACTGCCGATGTCAAAAGAAAACAAAAAAAAAAAAAATGAAATTCTTTGTTTCACTTTCCCAGAGTTTGAAAGACAAAACCTGATTGGTTACTCCAGGTGACAGCTTTACTATTACTTTGTATTGTGCTGGTGTGCTTTTATAGCCAGCCTTCAGTGCATTCATTCACTTATCTCAAGTGTGCTTTAGATATACTTATGCCGCGTACACACGACCGGACTTTTCGACTGACTAGGTCCGACGGTCTTCCAGATGGACTTTTGGCAGAGGTCCGATGGACTTTCTGAACGAACAGACTTGGCCACACATGAACGGACTAAGTCCGTTTGAAAGTCCGTTTGTTTTAAAAAATAACAAAACAGTAAAGTTAGCCCAATTTTTTTGTACAATGTGAAAGATGCCGCGTACACATGACCGGACTTTGACGGACTAGGTTCAACGGTCTTCCCGATGGACTTTCAGCGGAGGTCCGATGGACAGCGTATGCTATGCATACTAGCTCATTATGCCTTTGCCTTACAGGGTGCATTTTAAAAAATATATAATTAGCATTTACTTCCTCTTTTTTTTTTTTTTTTTTTTTTTTTAATTGTAATTTTTATTGAGAGAATTTTTTTACAGAAAGTGAAAAGATACAGAACTGACAATATTCAAAGAAAATCTGGTGCATACCTTATTGGAGAGACTGATATAACCTCATGGTGACTACAGATATACAGTAGCAATGGAAGGATAAAAATAGATAACTAAAAGAAAACAAAGCAAAATAAAATGCAGAAAGGAAATAAACAACAGAAAAGTTTTACGTAAAACCTTATGAAAATAAAAAGGCTGAGAGACAACACATATCGTAAAGCAGAGGTTGGGGTCTTGAGCAGGTGCTTCAATAACGTAACTAATATCTGACATAAGAGGGCTACATACCACTATAAATTTCCTCAGGAGGTAAGGTAAGCTTCAAATGGCCTTTGGGCCAGCAGAAACAGACTTGAAGTACCGACACAATACAAAACATCAGGGAGCCAGAAGGTCAGGGAACACTAGGGGACGGGCACCAACCGGGTGGCTAGGGGTACCAAGGGCTCCCGTGGGAGCCCAAAAATCGAGGCATCCCATGGGGCCCAGATCACGCCAAACCGGTCAATCCCATCCTCCACCATAGCCGTCAAATGCTCCATCCTGCGTATGTCCCCGACGGTTTGTATCAGCTGAGTCTGGGTTGGGGGCTGAGTAGACAACCAATTAGAGGGGATAGCTCTTTTAGCAGCAAGCAGCACATAGGAAGCTAATTTATTAGCTGCCTTCCCCAACTCCGGGAAGGGAAGGCCTAGGAGAAGGTGGACAGGATCCAATGGAATGGGGGTGTCAAAAATTTGCTGGAGCATGCGAGATACCATGGACCAGAAAGGAGTAATTAAAGCGCATTGCCAAAAGATATGATAATGCGTGCCCTTGGTCCTCCCACACCTCCAGCACATGGGAGAAAGAGAGGCGTCATACCGATGAATAACCTCGGGGGTCCTATACCAGAACAGTAGGACTTTATATGCTGTCTCTCTCTGTGCCACACATCTGGAAATTTTAGAGGTGGAGGACCAAATTCTGGACCATTGTGGGAGAGTGATTTGTTGATTAAGGAGCTGCGTCCACTTGCCCATGTAGGAGTGGGATAGGGCAGTGAGAGAGGACCTCTGCTGGAGTATATGGTAAATACTAGAGATAAGCTTTGCTTGGTAGGGGCCCTGGGAGCAGAGCAGCTCAAAAGGCATCGGTGTGGAGAGGGAGAGAGAGGGGGAAAGAGTTGAAAAGTAGTGAGTTATCTGGAGGTATGAATACCGCATGTGGTTAGGGAGTTGACTGTCGGTTTGGAGGGCCGAAAAGGGCTTAAGTTTACGCGTGACAGGGTGAACGAAGTGGCGGAGTTGGAACAATCCCTCTCTAGCCCAGGGAAACATACGAACATGCGATAGACTGTCAGGAATTAAAGGATTAAACAGCACATTAGAGAGGGGGGAACAGGGTGATGACAATGCAAATTTGGAAGAGCAGGAACGCCACAGTCTAAGCGTGAACAACATGGGACCCAGGCATAGATCCAGAAGCCCGGGGTCCCCCATTGTCCCCGGCGACCACGCCAAGGAGCAGGGATGGGTCGGATATAGGGAACCCATCTCAATCTCCGTCCAGCGATTCGGAGGTCTCAGGCAAGACCAAGACACTATCGGGCGCAAATGAGATGCCAGATAGTATTTGTAGACGTCCGGTGCACCCATGCCCCCCTGATCTTTGGGGGCAAAAACCACCGAACCAGCCACTCTATGGGCCCTGCCATTCCAAATAAATTTCAAGAACCAGCGCTTAAGCAACTTAATCTGTGACATCGGGATGGGGACAGGCAAGGTTTCAAAATAGTATAACAGTTTTGGCATGATGGACATTTTCAGGACATTAATTCGGCCTATCCAGGACAGGGGAAGGGAGGTCCATCGAGATAACATACTGTTGATAGACTTAAACAGAGGGATGTAATTGGTCGGGTAAAGGGCGGAGTAGGAAGTCGTTAGCTGAACCCCAAGATATTTGAGGGACGTTGTGCACCATCGGTAGGGGAATGTATTTTGTAGACGCAGGAGTTCCTCCGGGGGAACATGGAGGGGGAGGGCCTCCGTCTTTGCCGTGTTGACCTTATAGCCCGACAGGGAACTAAATTGAGTGAGTAGGGCATGCAGGGAAGGGAGGGAAATGTGGGGACTGGTTAGAGTAAGGAGAACGTCATCCGCAAATAAAGATAATTTATACTCCCTTTGCCGCATGGGCACCCCCTTGATATCAGGGTGAGATCTGATAGCCTCTGCCAGGGGCTCTAGGCAGAGTATAAAGAGGAGCGGGGAGAGAGGGCAACCCTGTCTCGTCCCGTTTGTCATAGGGAATGAGTGGGAGGTGAAGGACACTAATCGGACCTGGGAAGAGGGGTTGGAGTATAGGGATTGTAGCGCGGAGAGAAAGGGTCCCCGCAAGCCAAATCTAGTGAGGGTCGCGAACATGTAGGGCCAGCTTAACCGGTCAAACGCCTTTTGGGCGTCCAGACTGAGAATCAGGGCGGGGCGACGAACTCTGTTCAGCATGTCAATTAGGTCTATAGTTCGCCGGGTGTTGTCACCCGCATGCCTGGTTGGAACGAAGCCCACCTGGTCTCTGTCTATGAGCTTCGTCAGGAATTGGGACAAACGGTTTGCAAGGATTTTTGTAAATAGTTTGTAGTCTGAATTTAAAAGGGCTATAGGTCTGTAGTTGTCTGGTAGGGTCGGGTCCTTGTCCTGCTTAGGAATGACCGTGATGAAGGAGTGAAGAAAATGTTGGTGAGGTGACTTACCAAGAAGCAGCGAGTTATACAGGGTCACTAGATGAGGCGACAGGATGGGGAGGAAATGTTTGTAATAGGAGTATGGGAGGCCATCCGGACCTGGGGCTTTGTGGGAGGGGAGAGCCTTAACAGTGTTATCCACCTCATCCTCTGTAACGGGTGCGTTTAGTATATGCAGATCCGAATCTGACAACTGAGGGAGCTTCAGGCCCGACATGAACTCCTCAAAAGCAGCCAAATCAAAAGTTGGATGTTGTGCGGGGGTTAGGCAATTATAGAGTTTGTTATAGAAGTCGCCAAACACCTGGGTCATTGTCTGGGGGCAGAAAGTGGGGGACCCGTCAGGGAGTTTGATGTGGTCCGGGAAGGCATGATAAGGCCTAGGGTTAAGTCTAGAAACCAACATCCTGTGTGGCTTATTCGAGTACTCATAGAACTTCTGTTTAGCCCACAGGATTGATTTGTCTACGTGAGACATGTCTAGGGATTTAATACGGTTCCGCAGGCCCGTGACCGTGCGCAGCCGATCCACCGTGGGGGAGCGCAACAGAGCCCTTTCTGCTCTGTGAAGTTCTAGGAGCAAAGAAGTTTTCAAGAGAGCTGCATCTTTTTTCCTTCGAGAACCGAGAGCAATACATTGCCCCCGGAAGAAGGCCTTGTGGGCCTCCCAGAGGGTGGATGGGCTGGGCACTGAGCCCTTGTTCAGGAGAAAATATTCAGTCAGGGCCGCCTCGAGTTTAGCATTGGTTTCAGGGTGCTTGAGCAGGGACTCGTTGAGTCTCCAGTGACATTTCTTGGGGAAAGCAGCAGATAGGCATAAATCTAGAGTCAAGGGGGCATGGTCCGACCAGGTTATCGCACCCAGGTCAGAGGACACTGTGTGAGATATCAAAGGGGCCGTAATAAAAAAATAATCCAATCGAGAGAACATCTTGTGAGGAGGGGAGTAAAAGGAGTATTGCCTACCCGAGGGATGTTTCAGCCGCCAAGCGTCGAACAAGTGGTGTGTACGAATAAGTTTCCTAAAGGAGGTAGCCAGGGTGTGAGAGGCCGGGGGAGGAGTGAGATTAAATAGAGATCGTCTGTCCCGGGCGGGAGAGAGCACAGCATTAAAGTCCCCCCCTAGAACTGTAAAGGGAGTAGAAAGCTTATGCAGACGTGCCAAGGCATCTGTGAGAAATTTCACCTGGCCTGAGTTGGGGGCGTAGACGTTCATGATCGTCATAGGATTAGAGAGATAGGATCCCTGCAAAATAATATAACGACCATGAGGATCCACTTGAGAGGACCTAACCTGGAAAGGACATGAGTTTTTTATTAAAATTGCTACTCCAGCCTTCCCCGAGGGGTCCGATGCCACATAGGACACCGGAAAATGTTTAGATGCGAATCTAAAGGAGCCTCCGGCCCGGAAGTGCGTCTCCTGGACTAATATCACATCCGCGCCGGAGGCCCTAAACTCCCTCAAGGCCAGCCATCGCTTCCTGACGGAATTCAGGCCCTTTACGTTATAGGAGACCAGTTTCAAAGCCATGTCGCGTCGGGGCTGTCAGGCCAGTGAACATGCAGGTCAAAGGGCGGAGGCCCAGACACAACACGGCTCAAAAGGGGGCCAGGGAGGGGCCCCAACCCGCCTATCAGCACATTATAATTAAAACAGATATTGCTTACAGTAGAGTTAGTTGCAACATGGAAAGAAACACCCAAAGACATATATAGACATAAAATGCACATAACAGTTATCGGCAAATGGATCAGAGGAAAAACCCCAATAAAAGCAATAAAATCAGAGAAATAAATGGAAAAAAAATAAAAAACAAAAAATAAGAATAAAAAATTAAAAATTAAAAATAAAAACCAAAACACCAAGAAGACAGCAGAGCAATAATATGAAAAAAGGAAAACACATATCAGTCCCCAAAAAAGGGGGTACGCGTGCAGGCCCAAAAAGGGGGCCACTGAACATAGTGATGCGGAGCAACCATAAGGCCAGGACGGCCTAAAAAAAACAAGAAAAATCAGCAAAAAAAAACCTGAGAGAGTCAAACCCCTCAGGGGTCCTTGGCCGCAGCCCAAGGACTTGGTGGGGAGCATGGCAGTTCCCAACATGGAAGGGGGTCCGTGACGTCCCGCCCCGACGATCCAGAGAGGTCGGTGGCGTAGTAAGGGCTCCTCATGTCCTCCGTAACAAAGTCAGTAGCCGAGGGAAGCAAACATAAACTGAAGTAGAAAACAGAACCGTAGAAAAAACAGCCCAACTGGGATCTCTGAACTAGCGGTGGAACTGCGCAGGGCCGAAAGCCAACTGTAGACATACCTCACTCCATGGGGGGGGGGGAGACCGTCAAGAAGGTCGCAACCCCCCATCTGAGGCAACAAAAAGAAAAAAAAAGGAATGAAGTGGGCAAATCCCGAGGGGACCCCGACAGGTCTTCAGGTGGGGGGTCTGGAGCGTTGAGAGCGTAGGGGTGTGGAGTAGGCCCTTGATCCTCTTCCTCTCACCGGGGTCCAGATCCTGGGAGGAAGAGAGCTGTGCCTTGGGGTAGTCGGAGGAGCTTGGTCAAACTCTGCAGGGAGCGGGGGAAGGCCCAGCTTCTTGAGGAAAGCCTCCCCCTCCTGGGGGTCCCGCAGGGTGTGCTGGGCCCCCTCCATGGTGACACTCAAACGGAAGGGAAAGCCCCAGTAATAAGGGACCTTGAGCTCCTGAAGGTGGGATGTGATGGGTCTAAGAGAGCGACGCTTGGCCAATGTGATGGGAGAAAGGTCACTAAACAGTTGAATCTTATCCCCCTTGTACTCGATGCTGGACCTGTTGCGTGTAGCCTTGGTCAGTGCCTCCTTGCTCTCATAGAAGTGGAAACGCACCACTATATCCCGGGGCCTGGCCCCCGCAGGGGGTTTAGGAGCCAGGGACCTGTGGGCCCTGTCCAGGCGCCAGTTGATGTCCACTATGTCCGGGGCCAGAGTGTTGAAGAGGCCTAGAAGATACGGCCTGATGTTATTGTCAGCTACCTTCTCAGAGACACCGCGGATCCTGAGGTTTTGGCGTCGTTCTCTGTTCTCAAGATCCTCCTGTTGGAGTTGTAGCTGGGAGACAGAATTTTTAAGAGTAGCGTTTTCCTCTTCAAGGGCCTGCACATACTGCAGAGTCTCGTCAAATTTCGTTTCCAGGGTCGCCGTGCGTTCCCCTAGGGCATCTATTTCCCCCCTAAGTTCTCTGGAGATCCTCCCCATCTCCTGGGCTATGTCCCTGGTAACTTGCTGCGCCAGGGCCTGGAGCTTGAGATCCATCAGTTCCGGTGTAAGGGCCTGCGGAGGGGGGGAAGGCGGGGGCTGTCGGGGTGACCGCTGCGAGGAATCCTCCGCCATAAGCGCACTGACATAGTCCTTCGGATCCCCCTGCGTGATCGGGGCCGGGGATGAGGGCCTAGTTAGAAAGCGATCCATATTGGAGGAGGGCTGCGGGGGACGATACGCCGATCGCTGATCCCCGATTTTTCCCATGAAGTGCCTGGGAGGGATGAGGAGGGTCGGAGGCTTGCCCCTGGATCAATCTTGTGCTAGCGTTAGCGTTACAGGGGCCGCGGATCGCGGGACGGGACCGGAACTCACGGATTAAACATCCACCATCTTGGAGAGCCGCGCAGGCGACCTAGTAGAGATGTTTAAGGCATAAATCAGGTAGGTAAAAGGGTGAACGAAAGCCTTTGAGTGCAGTTGAAGGGCTTGGGTGGGCCAAGATGGCCGCCGGCTGGGCCAAAGCCTCAGACCTAAAGTGTGGAGGTGGCCGTGGGGCAGGTAGAGGACCCTCCAGGGGAGCCCAATCCCCGCTGTGGCGGGGTAATATGTCCTTTCCCCTGGGGGCAGTAATACTGGTGCTGTAGGGGAGCCAGACAGGAGATCCTGGGTGTAGCAAGATGGCCGCCGGAATACAGCTCACTAACCTCTGAGCTGATTGCTGCTCCTGTGTCTTCAGGCTCGGCACCCGTCCTTCAGCGGGGGGCCCCGAGGGTCGAGCGGTGCTAGATGGTGCCGGGATGGCCGAGGGGCGGCCCGGATTCCGTTGTCCGGCGGCCGCGGGGACTGAGTAGGCCGCAAGATGGCGGCGCCCGGCCTGTGGTGCAGATCGCGGCCGCGGGCCGGTGTATGATGCCGAGACCGGCCAAATACTGCCACCGCCCGAAGGAGAGGTATCCCGCAAGGGAGATGGGTGGACCAGCGGCTTTACTTCCTCTTTAAAGCCACAAGTGATTTTTCTTTTTACCACTGCTATTCCTTTATATTGGCTTTTGACATTCACAAATGCAGCAACTTAGAAATTGGATGGAAGGTTTAGCACTGGGAAACACTTTTTGAAAGATAAAAAGTGCATTTTATATACAACTTACAAAGATCAGACCAAAATGAGGGACACACGAGGAGGAAAGAGGGACAGAGGGACTCTGTTCCAAATCAGGGGCAGTTGGAAGCTATGGGCTACCCCTGATCTGTCATGCTTAGATTTGACACAGTATTTTTTTCCTTTTTTTCTGGGCCTGGAAGGACCCAGGGATAGGCAGATGTAAACAGACATAAGCCCATTTATTTCAGCCTGCCCATAGACCCACATAAATCTTCCAATCAGCTCCACTGGAAAGCCAGTGTGAAAGAATGCTAACTGTGTGGTCGCCAGGATGGGAAGTGAAGTGAAATCCCCCAACAGGGACACAGATAGCAAAATAATTCTTTCCTACTCTGTCTAAAACCTAATAAATATGTTTAAGTTTAAATCAGTATTTTTTGCTATACAATTACTTAAAACCTCCAAACATTGTATTTTATTTTTTTTAGCAGAAACCTTAGAGAATAAAATGACAGTCATTGAAATCACGCGGTTTTTGCAAAGCGTTTATTCAAACGCAACTTTTTGGGAAAAAATACACCACTTCAATACCACACATAGTCAAATGTCATCCTTGAATTTGTACGGGAAATATCTTAATGATGCCTGCAGCTACAGGCATTATTCAGATATCATTCTTTCCAGCCAGTGATTCTGTGCACGATAAGAACAATCATAGTGGCAGTTCCACTGCTTGATCATTCTTATAGGCGGCGGGATGGGACGCCCCCCCCCCCCCGCCATCCAGTGCTTCTACGGGCTCTCCTGTGCCATCGGGGGCCCGGAGGAAGAATTGTCCGGCACTGGATGACGACGATAGAGATTGGTCACCAGTCATCTCTATGCCCTTGTACACACGGTCGGACATTCCGACAGAAAATGTCAGATCGGACCATGTTGTCGGACATTCAGACTGTGTGTGGGCTCCATCGGACTGTTTCCGTCGGAATATCCTACGGACAAATTTTTAGAGCTGGGCTATAAAACTTTCCAACAACATGATCCGATCGGACTCTGTCCGATTGTGTGTAGAGAATCGGACAAAGTGCCACACATGCTCAGATCAAATTCCTAGACCAAAGCTATTGGCTACTAGCCTGAACGTAGTCCCGTCGTAACGAAATAATGTCATCACGTTACGTACGATCGTATTTTCCGAAAAGTTTGTCTGATTTTGTTAGCGTAGGGGTTGTCGGAATGTCCGACCGTGTGTACAAGGGCTATGACCTTTTGAGGCTCATAACGTCACGCCTGGGTTCCCAGATGTAAACAAAGCAAAAGGGGTCTTATTGACCCCGCATCTCTCCATAAAGAGGACCTGTCAAATAGATTCATATTTTTACATTCCTTGTAATAGGAATAAAAGTGATCAAAAATGTTTTTTTTTTTTACCCCTGTCCCTGGTAGCTTGCGCTCAGAAGCAAACGCACATGCAAGTCCAGCCCACATATGTAAATGCCATTCAAACCACACATGTGAGATATCGCTGCATGCATTAGAGCATGTGCAACAATTCTACCACTAGATCTCCTCTGTAACTCTAAACTGGTAACCTGTAAACATTTTCAAAGCGTCGCCTATGTAGATTTTTAAGTACCGAAGTTTGGCGCCATTCCATGAGTGTCCACATTTTTAAAGCGTGATATGTTAGGTATCTATTTACTCAGCGTAACATCATCTTTCACATTGTATAAAAAAAATTGGGCTAACTTTACTGTTTTGTTATTTTTTAATTCGTTAGACTGTTTTTTATCCCAAAAAAAGGCGTTCAAAAAATGATTGCGCAAATACTGTACAAGATAAAAAGTTGCAATGACTGCCATTTTATTCCCTAAGGTGTCTGCTAAAAATGCATATATAATTTTTGGGGGTTCTGAGTAATTTTGATTCTTACATGTAGGAGAGAAGTGCCAGAATAGGCCCGGTATTGAAGTGGTTAACTTCCAAAAGTGATCTTGCAGCGAATCCACCACTGGTATAACATTTATATGAAAGCTGGCAGCCTGAAGAAAAAAAAAATACTGGGGTTATGGCATCTAGCTGCAGCCATAACCCTGTTATTTACCGTAAAAATGATGGTCGGCAAGTGGCTAGAGTTTGGCTTTAACAATGGTTTATACATATTGGATAAATCAATAGAGAATGTAAATGTAAGCTACCTTTGTATAGTTGCCCAAACACTTTGGCACGTATTCCTATTGAAAAGTATTACACAGGCACATCTACTTGCAAGGATTAGACCACATTCAACCTGATGATTCATCATAGTTATGATGTGAATCTAAAGTGGGTGCAGAGGACAAATGCAGATATACATCAATGAGGATTAAAATCCTTAGTTGCAATGCGCAGACTGTGCAGCATATGTGGACTTAGACAAGTCAGTGGGATTGCACATCGCAGGTGCCAAAAAAAAAAAAATCAATGATTCACTGTTTAAAAGTGCTGAATGTTCCTAAGCGATCGGTGCCAGCGAAATAAAACACTGACCATTTTATCAATATGACTTGCCACTAAATGATATATAGAAATCTCAACAATACATAAATATAGATGTTTAAAAAACAAAACAAAATGACACTTATGATTTAATTATGGATGTTCCGGTAATTGGAAAATGTCATTTATATTTTACAAATCTACCTTCTTGAAAAAAAAGCGAGTATAGCATGCTGCAAATGTATAACATACAGTAAGCGAGTATAACATACTGTAAACAAAAGGCAAATGACATGTGTGTAATTCACTGTGGAATATGCATGGTGTTCTTTGTGGATAAAAATAAAGGCAACCAAATCAGATGGCTAGGCTAGAACTGGAAAATCTGAAATACTGCAGAACCCATCATTTTTGTTAACTAGAAAATTAAAAGGGGTGCTGCTGCCAGAGACGCACGGGGGGTGGGGTTTGAGTGTTTCCAGAGCCACATGGGGGGGGGTCGTGGGCACAGTGGCTGCACATGATGGGCACAAGTGGCTGCATTTGACGGGCACAGTGGCTGCATTTGACGGGCACAGTGGCTGCATTTGACGGGCACAATGGCTGCATTTGATGGGCGCAATGGCTGCATTTGATGGGCGCAATGGCTGCATTTGATGGGCACAAGTGGCTGCATTTGATGGGCACAAGTGGCTGCATATGATGGGCACAAGTGGCTGCATATGATGGGCACAGGTGGCTGCATATGATGGGCACAAGTAGCTGCGTTTGACGGACACAAGTGGCTGCATATGATGGGCACAAGTAGCTGCATATGGCGGGCACAAGTGGCTGCATTTGACGGGCACAGGTGGCTGCATTTGACGGGCACAGGTGGCTGCATATGATGGGCACAAGTGGCTGCATATGATGGGCACAAGTGGCTGCATTTGATGGGCACAAGTGGCTGCATTTGATGGGCACAAGTGGCTGTATATAATGGGCACAAGTGGCTGCATTTGATGGGCACAAGTAGCTGCATATGATGGGCACAAGTGGCTGCATTTGATGGGCACAAGTGGCTGCATTTGATGGGCACAAGTGGCTGTATATAATGGGCACAAGTGGCTGCATTTGATGGGCACAAGTGGCTGCATTTGATGGGCACAAGTGGCTTCATATGATGGGCACAAGTGGCTGCAATTGATGGGCACATTGTATGCATTTGATGGGCACAGTGGCTGCATTTGATGGGCACAATGGCTGCATTTGAAGGGCACAGTGAGGCTGCAATTGAAGGGGGGATTAGTATTTTTCAGTTTGTTTGCACCCCCCCAAAAAAATTTTGATCACCAGCCGCCACTGCCATTAGGACATCAGTTATATTGTTATACACGTTGTACCTTCCTCTTGAATTAGATCCAGCCCTAGTTGGTCTTTTTGACCAATACAAGAGACTTTCTTTACAATGGTATCTTCTTAAATAATAAAAAAAATGTATAAAAATAAAATTGACTGTCAATTTGCTCTTGCTTTATGTGCCATCAGCCCTGAAAAATCGTGCTTTTTAAACGCAGCACACATATTCTGTGAAGTGTCCGTAAGCATGTGTTGAGGAAATGTGCTAAGAACAAAAGTGGAGAGTATTGGTGTGCGCAGCCTATTGCATTAGATCAGTGGTTCTCAGGACCCACTAACAGGCCACATTTTAATTATTACCTTGGGGAGATGCAGACTAGAATACTGCAATCACTGAGCAGCAAATATTATCACCTGTCATGTATTTGCGTTATCTTGCAAACCTAGTGTTCATCTGTTAGTGGGTCCTGAGGACAGGAGTTGAGAACCACTGCTTTAGGGTGTGCACCTCAGAGCACAAACACACCTGCGCGCGTGTATCAGTACTTTATTTTTTGTATTATATTAAATCATTTTTTACAATATCCTTTTTAATTTTTTTATTTTACATTTTTTTAGGAGTCTTGTTGGGAGGGTTTTGGTGAAATATTAAGGGTCTAAACAGACCTTTGATGTTTCACTTTTGAGTGGGACTGAGGACAGAGCTTCCCCAGTTTTTCTCTGCAGCCTCAGCTCCAATGGACACTGAACTAATGGGAAGTGCTCTTTGCTGAGCGGCTTCTTGTTCGTTCATAAACTGAAGCATAGTAAACTTAGTTTACTATGCTTTGATTGAGAATGAACACAGGAGCGACTGATATAGATTAATTACTGTGTTCATTCGGAAAAGGAAGGGGCTGGTAAATGAAATATTTACCAGCCCCTTCCCCTGCTCTCCATCCTGAAACATCCCCCACAGTAGCTGGTGGGAGAAGAGGGAAGCTGACAGCATTGCAGGAAGGGGGGACGAGGTGCGCCAAGAAACAGGGGAAATCGTCACTGCACAGGATGATTAAGGTGTGCCCAGGCACACCCGGCACACCCTGTGTGCATGCCTATGATGGAGCGGGAGAAGCCAGTATAGTGAAAGATATTTTAGAATTTTTCGTAACTCATTCACCAGAATTTGCTCTTCTGAATATCATCCAAACTACACTATAAGTATTGGGACGTCTGCTTTTACAAGCACAGCGCTTTACAGGACTAGATAGGTTAGTCTAATGGCGCGTACACACGCGGCATTAGACTAACGAGTTCCGCCGAAACTGACTTGCCTACACACGATCACACCAAATTCCGATCGTTTAGAACGCAATGACGTACGACGGGACTAGAAAAACAAAGTTAAATAGCCTGTAGCCAATAGATCCCCTTGTGTTGTTTTTGGTCCGTCGGGAACAGCATACAGACGAGCGGTTTTCTTGACAGGAACTGGTTCCAGCGGAAAGATTTGAAACATGCTCTATTTCTAGGTCCGTCAGAATTTTCGAAAGAAAAAGTCAGATGAAGCCCACACACGATTGGAATGTCCGACAGGATGATTCCGTCAGACCTTTTCTGCCAGAATGTCCAGTCGTGTGTACAAGGCGCTAGATTGTGGCTGCAAGTAGATTTCGAGATTTTATAGTTTTAGGCTGAACTTCCACTTTAAGTCTGATTATATGTAGACCTTTTTTTCTAAAACTTTCTATACTTTTTTGTATTTTTGTTTTTCATGGTTACAAAAAAAGAAATAAAAAATGCTGAGGAGCTAATACTGCAGATATGATTATATATTTTCTCATGCATTGTATTGTATTTTCTTTGTATTTACAGTCATCTGATGTAGGTACCAGTTCTTTTCTTCTTCACTCTACAATATGCAGCAATTTATTGGAACAATGTATATGTGTTGATATGATTATTATTCGAATGCTATTTGCACTGCTAAATCTCAGTTAAAACAAATAAATACCTAAAACACATCTATGCTTTTACCACTACTTTACCAAAACCAAGTA
The DNA here is from genome assembly GCF_037356315.1 of Lithobates pipiens. Classification (NCBI taxonomy): domain Eukaryota; kingdom Metazoa; phylum Chordata; class Amphibia; order Anura; family Ranidae; genus Lithobates; species Lithobates pipiens. The sequence continues at coordinate 188,129,764 of NW_027507790.1, read as the reverse complement.
CTGTATTGCTCACAGTACAAATACTGAAGTCAAAATGTATTAATTTTTTTAAAAGGGGCAGTAAAAAAATAAAAAAAATAAAAATAAAAAAAAACAGCAAAAGGGGCCATATTTATATTGAATGAGAAGTGTCCCTTGTGCTGGTCGTTGCTCTTTTCCTTTAAATGTTCTGCCCCCCCCCCCCATACCCCTGCAACAGTAATCTTTTGGTGCTGTAGAGGTTAATATGAGCCTCTAAACCGGTCATCATGCTAACTATGCCCGCACTTTTCAACCCCCTTTCTCCATTCACTACTACAGCATCCATCATTGAGATGCACTCTTGAATTGAGGACAGGTGGATGAATGAAAGGCCCACCTCCGCCACTGATAACTGGAAGCTATGAATAGAGGAGGGAGAAGAGAAGGACGGGCACAGTTGGCACTCTCGGTGAGTGCCTATGACAGGTTCAGCAGTATATGTGAACAAATTCCTCACAAAACAATCCCCATTCAACCCATTCAGTTTAAATAAAAATGAAAAGCAAAAGGGAAAAGATTTGTGCATATATAATTACATATTATTAGTATTATAATACAGGATTTAAATAGTGCCAACAGTTTGTGCAGCGCTTTAAAACATTAGAGGAAACAGTACAGCTACAAAACAATTCAATACAAGAGGAATCAGAGGGCCCTGCTCATTAGAGCTTACAATCTAGAATGATATGTATTATATATAACCTCTGTTCTTAGAGAACAAGGGGTGAAGAAACAGCAGTGCACTAATCTTTCCAGTGAAGGGCTATGCATGGGGGCATGTCAGCACAAGTCCGACCACTAAAGGACAGGCAAGTTGTTCTCCCAGCACAGTCACGCTGGGATAGATGTGCTCTCATGCCTAGTGTGGTCAGTTTGAAATTAGAAAGCTAGGGGACTGGCAGAAATACCAGGCATTTCACACAAAGGAAGCAATACAAAGAGAACAGGTAATGTTTTCAAACACAAGTACATGGTACAATAGGCACATATCAAGAATAGGAAATGTTGGGGTAACACAATCTTTAACCACTGCAGTATCGGAAGACAACCACTGCAGGGGTATTGGGGGGGCAGCAGGGGAAGAAAGATTTAAACTAAAGCCACTGAACCAACACAAAGTACACTTAAAGAAGAGCTCCAGTCTGGAAAAAAACATTGTAGCTGCTGACTTTTAATATAGGGACACCTACCTGTCCAGGGATCTCGCAATGTCGGCACCCAGAGCAGATTTGTTAAGCGGCATCGAGTGCAGCGCCAGCATCGTCGTCAGTAACGGAAACCGGCAGTAAAGTCTTCAGGAAGTGCTGTTTACTGGCTTTTCCTCTACTCGCACTGACAGGGCAGGGTCGGGTTTGCACTGATAATCAGCGCATTGATTATCAGTGCAGATTCATCAAGGATGCCCACTGGAGACCACCAGGGATGCCCACTAGAGCCTACCATGGACGCCAATCAGTGCCCATTAGGGATGGCACTCTGTGCCCATCAGCGATGCTACCTGCCAGTGCCTCCTGACCAGTGCTGCCTATCAGTGCCATTTATTAGTGTCACCAATCGGTGCCCATCAGTGCTGCCTATAAGTGCCCACCAGTGCCACCTATCAGTGCCACCTATGAGTGGCCATTAGTGCCACTTATCAGTGCTGCCTGTTACTGCTGGTGAATGCCACCTATCAGTGCCAACCAGTGCTGCATATCAGTGCCCATTAGTGCTGCTTATCAGTGCTGCCTATAAGTGCCAAATCATCAGTGCCCATCAGTGCCACCTCATCAGTGCCAATCAGTACTGCCTCATCAGTGCCCTTCAGTCCAGCCTTATAAGTGAAGAAGAAAACGTACTTATTTACAAAGTTTTGTAACAGAAACAAAGATAAACTTTTCGCCCTTATTTTATTTGTAGCGCAAAAAAATAAAAACCCCAGTGGTGATCAAATACCACCAAAAGAAATCTCTATTTGTGAGAAAAAAATTATAGAAATTCCATTTGGGTACAGTGTTGCATGAAAATTCAAAGTGTGACAGCGCTGAAAGCTGAATGGTGGACTCGGCAGGAAGGGGGCGAAAGTGCCCGGTATTGAAGTGGTTAAAAAAAACCTTCTAGATTACTTCTGCCTTACTTCCTGGTTGGACTTCAGGCCATGACACAGGAAGGAGTAGATGATGTAAAGTGTGTGCTAATGAGATCAGCTGGTCAACTTCTTCCTGTGTCATGACCTAAAGCCTGACCAGGAAGTAAGGCAAAAGTAATTTAGCAGTGTGTTTAAACAGCCCTGAAGAGAGGGAGGTAAGCCTGTGTAGAATTAATGTATAGAATTTTTATTTTTGCAAAATAAGTACAGTAGTGCTATATTGGTACATAGGGAAGCTGGAATTTAGAAGAAAAAAAAGGGGAACTTAGCCTTTAAGCACATCAAACTGTCCTGTGTCTTGCATAAGTCAACATAGCAGATGTGAAAAACAAGGTGGAAGATGATGTCTTAAATTATGGACAATGCCTGGAGAGGCAAATTCTATATTTACAGGTACAAAGGAACAGAAACACAAATGTTGTCAACAAAGGTGTTAAAGAGATAAATGGAGGAATGTTGGAGCTGTGATGGCACAGTATATAAAAAAAAATATTTATCTGGAATGAAGGAAGATTCAGAGCAAAGTGGGAGGAGGCTAAAGAATGTGACAGTTATAATAGGAATCAACATAAATAGCAACTGAAAGCCATCCAGGAATGAGTAATGTGAGGTCAGGGCTAGTGACATTCTAAGCCTATTTACACCACTTGTAATAGAACTGCCATTGATAGTAAACTTGCTTGTAAGTGCTTCAAATTGCTTAGTAATACAGACTGAAAGAAGACAAATGTCTGTTGGGTTCAACCATTAGGAAAGAAAAAAAAACTCTTTAAAAAGCCCCTTGGGGCACATGCACACTATGCATTACATTAACACAATACGTCAGCATGCATTAAAGCTGATCTCCAGCCTTACTTTCAGTCTTCCACAGTTGTACAGACTCCTGTCATTTACTGAAATTGCTCACACAACTTTACTGCACACCATAAGCATCTCACAGTGTGCATTAGAAGCTGCAGCAAATCAGAGAGATCCAGTCTCATTTCATGACTGAAGGACATCCAGCAACATCTAGATTCTAGCTCTTTCTTCCACAGCCTTATTGTCCCTGGTCCATCCTATTCACTCATTGGATTTCAGTTCTTTCTTTTTTTTTTTATCCAAAGAAAAAGTTTATTAAAGTAAACATATACCGGTACATACAGACTGAGGCTTCACGAGTAGTCAATTACAGAGCATGGAAAACAGAATCACACTGCAAATTGAGCATAACCAGATCTCTAGTGTGGTTCAATAAAAGACTATCCCTCTAATCTGAATCTTTCCCTCCTGGAGCCCTATTATGCACCATAACCCATGCTTCCCATTCCAATGTTTTTGAGATCAGTTTCAACTGGCTTTCAGACCTAGTAACCTACTCATTACCAGATCCACCGGGACAAGTCCGGGTACAAGTCACGGCCCCAGAGTTTTACAAACATTTGTGTGCATCCCCTATGTTGGTACATAACTTTCTCCATCCGGAGCATATTTCCCACTGCAGTGATCCATTCCTTAATCGTAGGAGGGTCCTCTGACTTCCACTGTATCATTATTAACTTACGTGCCAAAAATAGGGTTCTGATACCCGCTACTCTAGTACACTCTTCCCATTCAAACTCCTCCAGCAAATTGAGCAAACAGGGTTTTGGGTCTAGAGGCATAGCAAACTGAAATATCCTGTTTATGGTGTCCACCACTCCCTTCTAATAGGAAGGTAATTTTGGTCAACTCCACAGTAGATGGATCAGATCACTATGGTCTCGTTTACATCTAGTGCATAGTGGGGTGTGCCTGAGCCCCATAATATACATTCTATGGGGGTATAGTACACCCTCAGTATGATGTACAGTTGCGTTAGCCTTTGTGAAACATTCAGCGAACAGATTGGCACCGCCTGGAGAACTTTTCCTCCCATTGGTCCCCATCCACCCGACCTACATCTCCCTTCCATTTATCCAGCATTCGCAGAGGGTGCTTTTTCAGAAAAGTCTGCAATAACATACTATAACATTGTGATATAAATCCCTTGTGTCACGGTATGCCTTAATTGCATATAATAAAAGCTCATGGAAGACGGTGAACCAAACAGCTTCAAATTACAAAATTACAACAGTACTCCATTATGGAAAATATGTCTAATGTATAGCACCCCATACCTCTTCCTTAAAGCCCCATGTTGCAACTTGCCAATTTCAAGGTAGGTTCCATTAGACCAGATCAAGCTAAATTCCGTGTATCCAGTCACTCCCTGCAGATATCTGATTTTATTCCATACTTTTTGAATAAGGTTATAAGTCGGGTATATCTTATGTGGTTTACCGTAGACCAGAGCTTCAAAGGCCACTGGAACTAACTTGCCCTTTACTGTATGCAGCATCACGGTCTCAGAGGAGCTGCTGTTGGCACCCTTCCGCTCCATACCCAAACTCATCATATTAGAGTGACCTACTTGTTCTTAGCATGGTGATGCCATTGGAGTTCACATAATGGTAACAGCATTTCCCTCCATTAGATGGATCAGCCCATTTATTTTTGGTCTTTCATCTTCTGAATTGTGAGGGATATTGGTGCCAAACTATTTAACTCCAGCAGCTTGTACTTAACACTTCTGGGTATGTCAAATGCCTAGTCCCCTACTTCATGCTGTGTTTCACCCTATGGATCCTACATCACTAATGTGCCCTCATGCCCAAACTCTTGCCAATATAAAAAACACATTAACACGAGCCTTTGCTAAGCCAATACAGGGCAAATCAACAGGTTCAAATCAGCCTTTGCAGCAGTGTACACTCACATTGCCTCCCTGTGCTAAGAAAAATAGCCACTACTTCCCGGTGTAGGGTGGCAAGTGACCTTCCTCCAGGTGACAGTGCTGATACTCAGCAGCAGTGCCTTGATCAGTTTGGTATTTGTGTTTCCCTTGTCCCTTGCAACTCTTGTCATATGACCTCCTAATAATATAGACCAGGGGTCTCCAAACTGCGGCCCGGGGGGCTGGATGCAGTCCTTTGCTTGCCTTTATCTGGACCTTGGAGCACTATTCCTCCCACTGATACAAGACACTATTTTGCTATCTAACACCAACAATGGGACACCATTTCTCCCAAGGACACCAATAATGGGACACTATTCCTCCCTATGATTCCAACAATGGGCACTATTCCTCTAACCTAATACCAAATGTGGTAAAACAAAAACAAAGGGAAGTGGGGTTGGGACTTTACATGAGGCACACTGGTGTGTATAATGATGTATGGAATAAACACAAATAAGCTGAATGTCACAATCGCCTAGGGGTAATTCATAATAATGATAATAAGCATAATAAAACCGATAACAGTGAAACATTTATGATACAGAATATAATCATAAAGAGTCAATATATATATATATATATATATATATATATATATATATATATATATATATATCATAGCAAATTATTAATTAATGAACATGATTTGTGACAAACACAGTAAATGATAAACAATCAAATACATAAAGATAATTCATACATGATTTACATGATATGTGAAATCGATAAGGGTTTTAATATGATACAGTTATCAGGGCAAACTTGTACCCGGCACCCATATAAGAACACTCAACGCATTTCATGGCCTCTTGCCACTCGTCAGGAGTTGGATGCATGAATGAACTAAAAATGAAATAGATAAATTATGGAGTTATTTATAGGGATTTACTATAGTTCATTATTGCATCCAACTCCTGACATATCATGTAAATTATATATGAATTATCTGTATGTATTTGATTGTTTATCATTTACCGTGTTTGCCACAAATCAGGTTCATTAATCAATCATTCGCTATTAAATGTATTATTATTATATATATTGATTCTTTACCATTACATTCTGTATCATAAATGTTTCACCGTTATTGGCTTAATTATGCTTATTATCATTATTATGAATTACCCCTAGGGCAGTGATGGCGAACCTTGGCACTCCAGAGGTTTTGGAACTACATTTCCCATGATGCTCATGCACTCTTCAGTGTAGGTGAGCATCATGGGAAATGTAGTTCCAAAACATCTGGGGTGCCAAGGTTCGCCATCACTGCCCTAGGGGATTGTGACATTCAGCTTATTCATGTTTATTCCATACATCATTATACACACCAGTGTGCCTCATGTAAAGTCCCAACCCCACTTTGTTTTCATATAACATATAGGGACGGAGGCATGCTGATGTTGTTGCTCTAGGCTGAGACAGGTCACATTTATTTCTAGTCAAATGTGGTGATGTTTACTCCTACGGATGCCAGAAAAATGTCCTCTCCCGTTGGCCGTGATCTGGCCCTCCTGAAGTCTGAAGGACAGTAAACTGGCTCTTTGTTTAGAAAGTTTGGAGAAACAGTTCAGAGATGCTGGATCTGTAGCACCAGACCAACCAAGAGGACCAGCAACAATTGGAGGAGGCTGAGAGTTACGTGCTGCACCAGATAACCCAAACAATAACTACACCTGTCTAAGAAAACTTGCTTACTAGTGTAATGCTTTAATCTACCCTCATTTGTAAGGTGTGAAAAGTTACTGCACAACAGAACATCCCCAGCTGCTGGATGGAAATAAATTCTAGATCACGGAGAAAGCCGATTTGTCTGGGGAATAGGAAGCAGGTTACAACAAAGCCACAGCATCTCTTAGCAGTAATGCTATCTCTGCTTTTGGACAGGCAATGCAATTTGAAGGGATCCATATCAAAAGCTTGAAAGGATGCAAGCTTTTAAGAGAAATAGGATCCTTGGGGCTGAAAGGTTTCCAAATTAAAGCAAGCAACTGCAATATTATACATCAAGAAATAAAGACCACTGTATGCACCCAGCTGACGTTGAATATAAGCTCCAACAAAAAATCAATGGGGTTGATTTACTAATGGCAAATAAAATATGTGCTTTTTAAATGCACTTGTACCCTGCAAGGGCATTTGCTCCAGAGCTTAGTAAATGAGGCAAAGCTTCTCTTTGCAAATAATTCCCAATCGTGTGCAAAGAAAGTTAGCAGAGCTTTCCCTCATTTACTAAACTCTGGAGCAAATGCACTTACAGAATGCACTTGCACAGTGCACATCCTATTTACCTTTAGTAAATAAACCCCATTGCCAATGTATTTGACATCTACAGTATAAAGTCTTGTGTATATACAGCTGTGCTCATAAGTTTACAAACCTTGGCAGAATTTATAAGTTCTTGGCCATTTTTCTGAGAATATGAATAACACAAAAACATTTCTTTCACTCATGGTTAGTGTTTGGCTGAAGCAATTTATTATCAATCAACTGTGTTTACTCTTTTTAAATTATAATGGCAACAAAAAACTACCCAAATGATCCTGATCAAAAGTTTACATGCCCTGGTGATTTTGGCTTGGTAACATGCACACAAGTTTACACAAAGTGGTTTGAATGGCTATTAAAAGGTAACTATCATCACCTGTGATCTGTTTACTTGTAATTAATGTGTGTATAAAAGGCCAATGAGTTTCTGGACTCCTGACAGACCCTTACATCTTTCATCCAGTGCTGCACTGACATTTCTGGATTCTGAGTCATGGGGAAAGCAAAAGAATTGTCAAAGGATCTGCAGGAAAAGGTAGTTGAACTGTATAAAACAGGAAAGGGTTATAAAAAGAATCCGAGGAATTGAGAATGCCAATCAGCAGTGCTCAAACTCTAATCAAGAAGTGGAAAATGAGGGGTTCTGTTGAAACCAAACCACGGTCAGGTAGACCAACTTAAATGTCATCCACAACTGGCAGGAAAATTGTTCGGAATGCAAAGAAAATCCACAAATAACTTAAGGTGAAATACAGGACTCCCTGAAAACATGTGGTGTGGCTGTTTCAAGATGCACAATAAGGAGGCACTTGAATAAAGATGGGCTGCATGGTCAAATCGCCAGAAAAAAGCTATTACTATGCAAATTGCATAAAGTATCCTGCATACAATACGCCAAACAGCACAGAGACAAGCCTCAAACCTTCTGGCACAAAGTCATTTGGAGGGATGAGACCAAAATTTTGCTTTTTGCCCACAACTGTCATTGATGTTAAAGGGGGCAATACACGGTATAACGAACTGGGGTATGTACATTTTTTATCAGGGTCATTTGGGTAGTTTCTGTTGCCATTATGATCTAAAAAGAGTAAACACAGTTGATTGATAATAAATGGCTTCAACCAAATACTAACCATGAGTGAAAGAAGAGTTTTTGTGTTATCATTCATATTCTCTGAAAAATGGCCATTAAATCATAAATTCTGACAGTGTATGTAAACTTATGAGCACAGCTGTGTATACACACACACACACACACACACACACGGTATCTCACAAAAGTCAGTACACCCCTCACATTTTTGTAAATATTTTATTATATCTTTTTATGTGACAACACTGAAGAAATTAAACTTTGCTACAAAAGTAAAGTAGTGAGTGTACAGCTTGTATAACATTGTAAATTTGCTGTTCCTTCAAAATAACTCAACACACAGCCATTAATGTCTAAACTGCTGGCAACAAAAGTAAGTACACCCCTAAGTAAAAATGTCCAAATTGGGCTCAAAGTGTAAATATTTTGTGTGGTCACCATTATTTTCCAGCACTGCCTTAACCCTCTTGGGCATGGAGTTCACCAGAGCTTCAGAGGTTACCACTGGAGTCCTCTTCTACTCCTCCAGGACAACAACACAGAGCTGGTGGATGTTAGAGACCTTGCTCTCCTCTACCTTCCATTTGAGGATGCCCCACAGATGCTCAATAGGGTTTAGGCCTGGAGACATGCTTGGCCAGTCCATCACCATTAGGCAGTGGTCCTCTTGGAGGTGTGTTTGGCGTCATTATCATGTTGGAATACTGCTCTGCAGTCCAGTCTCTGAAGGGAGGGGATCATGCTCTGCTTCAGTATGTCACAGTAATTGTTGGCATTCATGGTTCCCTCAATGAACTGTAGCTCCCCAGTGTCAGCAGCACTCATGCAGCCCCAGACCATGACACTCCCACCACCATGCTTGACTGTAGGCCAGAAACACTTGTCTTTGTACTCCTCACCTGGTTGCCGCCAAACACGCTTGACACCATCTGAACCAAAAAGGTTTATCTTGGTCTCATCAGACCACAGGATATGGTTCCAATAATCCATGTCCTTGTTTGTCTTCCGCGAACTGTTTGCAGGCTTTCTTGTGCATCATCTTTAGAAGAAGAGGCTTCCTTCTGGGACAACAGCCATGCAGACCAATTTGATGCAGTGTGCGGCGTATGGTCTGAGCACTGACAGGCTAACCCCCCCCCCCACCCCTTCAACCTCTGCAGCAATGCTGGCAGCACTTATACATCTATTTCCCAAAGACAACCTCTAGATATGATGCTGAGCACGTGCACTCAACTTCTTTAGTCGACCATGGCGAGGCCTGTTCTGAGTGGAACCTGTCCTCTTAAACCGCTGTATGGTCTTGGCCACCATGCTGCAGCTCAGGTTCAGGGTCTTTGCAATCTTCTTATAGCCTAGGCCAGGGGTGCCCAACCTTTTGAAGAGTGAGCATCACTTAAGGAACTTGGTAACCTTTCGCGGGCCACAATGAGCGGAGCGGGTGGATGGCATGTCCGTGTCCACTCTGCATTTGGAGAGAAGATACGGACGCAGCCCATGATACTTTTTAGCAGATCGTATTGGAGGTAGAACACAAGTCGGTTTATGTCTGCCACTAATTAGAGGTGAATGGAGGGTCCAATTGGTTGGACTGACGGAACTGACCATGTGAAAGGGGTCCGAGGTTGCTTTTACACTGTTGCGCTGTGGTTTACCCACCCCCCGTGAACGTAGTGAACCTTTGGCTTTCCTGAAGTTTGCAATAGACTTCTATTATATTCTGCAGGTTTGGTGCACTTTCAGAAAGCTCACCAAACTCGCAGGTAATAATAGAAGTCTATGGTTCAGTGTAGGTAATTGCTCTGCACCTGCGGATCAGTTTGAAAGCAGCCCAGTAACCACTGCAGAAAAGATATGCCTGTATATACAATGATTTTAGTAATAAACTGACCTTTAATAACAGTATTCTTTCTATTCTATCCCAGAGCAGGAGGTCGTGGGCCACATCAGAGGGCTCCGCAGGCCACATGTGGCCCCTGGGCCACTGGTTGGGTCCCCCTGGCCTAGGCCATCTTTATGTAGAGCAACAATTCTTTTTTTCAGATCCTCAGAGAGTTCTTTGCCATGTTGAACTTCCAGTGACCAGTATGAGAGAGTGAGAGCAAAAACACCACATTTAACACGCCTGCTCCCCATTCACACCTGAGAGCTGGAAACATCAGTGAGCCACATGACATTGGGGAGGGAAAATGGCTAATTGGGCTCAATATGGACATTTTCACTTAGGGGTGTACTCACTTTTGTTGCCAGCGGTTTATACATTAATGGCCTTGTGTGGAGTTATTTTGAGGGGACAGCAAACTTACACTGGTATACAAGCTGTACACCCACTACTTTACATTGTAGCAAAGTGTCATTTCTTCAGTGTTGTCAAATATATATAAAAATATAATAAAATATTTACAAAAATGTGAGGGGTGTACTCACTTTTGTGAGATACTGTAAAAAAACACTCATGACAGTACAAATGTTGACATTTGAGAATACAGCTTCCTTACTTTGTATGGCTATTCGTTGGGTCATTGTAAATAATAAAAGAACAAGATAGTGCGGGGACCCCTTTTCCATTTATCGCATATTTCCACCTCCGCCAGACACTTGTTGGAGATGTGGGGTCACAAGAGGGAGTTATTTACATATATGGTTTGTATGTGACAAAACACAACTCTTCTGGAAATCTATCTTTGCAATATACATTACAGCGATATTTACAGTGATTCCCTTTCACTAATCCCGCACATAGCACTGGTCTCGGTACTTCCTGGACCAGTCCCAGCCCTTGCGCCATTTCCTCTTGGCTGGCAGACAATTAATCTCCCAATACTGGAAGTCCACCGTTACCCCTCCTTTGGTGAAATGTGTTGCTGAAGTTAATGATATTATGAGAATGTATGTATTCAAATAAAGACTGTTTGCTGGATAAAAAAATAAAATAAAATAATGTAATCAAATCAAAAACACTGAAATTTGCTCAGTCACAGAATCGTCGCTGTCGTCACTTTTAGTGTCTGATGACGAATTTCCCCATGAATCACGTTCGCTTATGGATATTCTCAAGTGTCCAGGCAGAAAGAACAGTATATATAATGTAAAAGTGCAGGCAGGGCACTGGACAAAGCATTAGGGACAAAACTGATGTGAAATGATTTCATACAGTAATGTAATCTACAGTGTATTATGTGTGTTATGTGTTTTGTACTTTTTTGAATTTGCATCACGACCAAGGCAGCCATCAGAAATTTTTGGGCCCCTTATACAGCTTGAGGCATGCCCCCCCCCCCCCCCCCCAGCGTGACCACCATCATTCCCCAGGGCCTGTCCATGGGCCATCTCACCGAATACGCACTCTGCCCCCCTCGCAGCTGTACGCACTCAGCACCCCCCTCACATCTGCATATATGTCAGCCCCCGTCATACTTGTATATGTCAGCCCCCTCACTCCCGTACACACTCGGCACCCCCCCACAAGTGTATATGACAGCCCCCCTCCACACATCTGTACGCACTCAGCCCCCCTACCCCAATCCTGTATACATGTCAGGCCCCCTCCCTCACACCTGTGTACATGTCAGCCCCCCTCACACCTGTATACATGTCAGGCCCCCTCACACCTGTATACATGTCAGCCCCCCTCACACCTGTATACATGTCAGCTCCCCTCACACCTGTTTACATGTCAGCCCCCCACCCTCACACCTGTACACATGTCAGTCCCCCACACTTGTATACATGTCAGCCCCCCCACACCTGTATATAGGTCAGCCCCCCAATCTCACACCTGTATACATGTCAGGCCCCCACTCTCACACCTGTATTCATGTCAGGCCCCCTCATATCTGTATACATGTCAGGCCCCCCTCACATCTGTATACATGTCAGCCCCCCACACCTTTATATATGTCAGCCCCCCTCACATCTGTACACATGTCAGCCCCCCTCACACCTGTATACATGTCAGCCCCCCTCATACCTGTGTACATGTCAGCCTCCCTCATACCTGTGTACATGTCAGCCCCCTCACACCTGTATACATGTCAGCTCCCCTCATACCTGTATACATGTCAGCCCCCCTCACACCTGTATACATGTCAGCCCCCCTCATACCTGTATACATGTCAGCCCCTCTCACACCTGTATACATGTCAGGCCCCCCTCATACCTGTATACATGTCAGGGCCCCCCTCACAGCTGTATACATGTCAGCCCCCCTCACACTTTTTTACATGTCAGCCCCCCTCACACTTGTTTACATATCAGTCCCCCACCCTCACACCTGTATACATATCAGCCCCCCTCACAGTTGTATACATGTCAGTCCCCCTCACACCTATTTACATGTCAGCTCCCCATCCTCACACCTGTACACATGTCAGCCCTCCATACCTGTATACGTCAGGGCCCACTCACACCTAAATACAGGTCAGGCACCCTTACACCCGAATACAGGTCAGGCCCCCCTCACAACTGTATACAGGTCAGCCCCCCCACATACCTGTATACATGTCAGCCCCCTTCACACCTGTATATATGTTAGCTCCCCCTCACAGCTGTTTACATATCATGATACTGCGATGCGATCTCGAGTATGGTTCGGGTTTACTGCTTTTGGTAATGAAAATTAACCCCAAGCTACAATCGGGAATACCACTAGGGAGGTTAATCACCACTTGTTTTTTTTATTTTTTTGCTAAACAAATGTAAAAAGACTGAGATTTTTTTATTTTTTAAAAAAAAAGAAGTTTCTTAGTTTCTGTAAATAAGTCATTTTCTCCTTCACCGATGTGCACTGTTGAGGCTGCACTGACAGGTACTGAGAGGTTGCACTGATGGGCACTGATGAGGAGGCACTAATATGCAGCACTGATGGGCACTGATTGGACACAGCTGATCACGTGGTAAAGAGCCTATGACGTCTATCAGAGATATGGGGGTTTATTGACAAAAGGCAAATCCACTTTGCACTGCAAGTGCACGTGTAAGTGCACTTGGAAATGCAGTTGCTGTAGATCCGAGGGGGACATGCAAGGAAAATAAAAAACAGCATTTTAGTTTGTACATGATTGGATGATAAAATCAGCAGAGCTTCCCCTCATATCAGATCTACCTCTCAGATCTACAGCGACTGCACTTTCAAGTGCACTTGTAGTGCAAAGTGTATTTGCCTTTCCTAAATAACCCCCAGGGTGTGTCCAAGTGGCTTGTTCTGAAGGATGTCGTATGATGTCCAGTCAGTATGATGAAACCCCCGCCTGGTCATCATTTAGCTATAGGCTGGATGGGAAGGTGTTAACCTCCCTGGCGGTATTCCCGAGTCTGGCCTAGGGGGGAAGTTTTACACCAAAAGCTGTAACCCCGAGCCAGACTCGGGACCGCATCGGTGGATCCAGGAGGAGGTTTACTTACCTTCTCCCTTGGATCCAGCGATGTCGCCACGCTGTACGAGCGGCTCATCCTCCGCTCGATTCATCATGGAGCCGATCTCCAAATTCAAAAAGTGAAACACACAGTATACATACAGTATAATGTAACCTTACAGATTACATTGCTGTATGTAATTATTTCACATCCCTTTTGTCCCTAGTGGTCTGCCCAGTGCCCTGCATGCAGTTTTATATTATAAAAACTGTTCTTTATGCCTGGAAACTGGAGATTGTCCATAGCAACCAAAACTGTCCCTTTACATCAAAAATTATTTTAGACCAGCTAGAAAACAGCGATAATAAATTAGAATCACTCGCAAAATTCAGCGATTTGTGGGGAGATCCGTCATCAAATATTGAAAAGTAATGACGGTGACAATTCTGCAACTGAGCAAATTTTAGTGTTTTTGATATGATTACATTATTGAATAATTTTTATTATTGTTATATTATTATTTGGTATAATTATTTATTATATTATAATTTATGATTTCATTTTTCAAACTTTATCATACCTGGGATGTCTGCTAGACTCTGGTTTGGACAGATTTAAGTGAGTTATTCCTAAGGCCGCGTACACACGGGCGGACTGTTCGCCCAACTTTGTCCGCTGAACAGTGTTTGGGCGGACAGTCCGCTCGTGTGTGGGCTTTCAGCGGACAGTTTCAGCGGACAGTTTGACGAACAAGGTTTTTCGGAATTTCCGAAAAACTGTCCGCTGAAACCTTGTTTCAGCGAACAGTCCGCTCGTGTGTAGGCTTGTTCGTCAAACTAAGTTCCGCGCATGCTCAGAAAGGATTTACACGCCAAAAGTTATAATGCAGTGTATAGGACGTCGTATTTTTCGTCCCGTCGTACGTGCCGTTCACGTCATCGCGCACGGTTTCAGCAAACTGTTCGTCCGTCGTGTGTGGCCATGTCCGTCCATGCTAAGTTTGAGCGGACTGTTTGCCGAAACTGTTTGACGGACAAAGTTGGGCGAACAGTCCCCGCGTGTGTACGCGGCCAAAGAATTACAGGACTACAATATAAAATGCCAAATTTTCATGCAAAATAATTGTACAGCTTTTAACACCTAAAATCCGAAATAATTGTACCACCAGGGAGGTTAAGGACACTATGACGCTCCAACTTAAGTCTCAGCATTTTTATTTCATAGCCTTTGCATTGATAGCATCTGCTCATATGTGATAGTCGTTGAGATTGCCCTCTTTCTTTTTTGGTCTCATGGCTTCAGTTGTTTTGATTGCTATATAACTGCTTTGTCAATTATGTTACTGTGCTGTTAATGTATCTATATGCTATGCTACTTAAGGCTACGCAAGCCTTCCATTTGTTCAGTAATGTTTTGTGTTCTTTCTTTTTTTACAAAAAAATATACATATATTCACCCCTAAATAATAAAAGAAAACGGTATAGACACATCATTGCATGTCCTGCCATTCTTCTATTCTTGTTTTTTTTTTTTGGATGTTAAATGACTATGCAAATATTAGGCTAAATCTAAGTTCACTTTAAACTCTATTTCCAACAAGTAGAGTTTAAATCTTCGCATAAGAACACCAATAGTCAACAAAATGTACATCAAACCTTTGTGGCTGAAAGACGCCAATAAAGAGTAAATCAAATAAGTCATTAATTTATATCACCAAGCCTAGCGGGGATTGCACTGTACTCTCACAGTGCGATGAGGGTTTGTATGGTACAGCAGTATGTTGATTGCCCAGGGGTCTTTTTCAGTCCTAACCATCAGTGCTTAATGTACCATGTCAGCTGAATGGATGGAGAGCCCAACTGTCAGCCTTTGTATATGTGCAGCTTCTCCCTCCTTTATAAAGTGTTGCAATCCACTTATATTCGCTAATGAATTACTGTACAAAGAAACTCTGCTACTGGAATGTTGGCTTTACTTACAGGAACTGGTTACATGTACTATGTAAATCCAAAATGCAATGGATAAATAGGCTGTGTACAACTGCTCACTTTATTGCAGTCAGTAGAGTTTTCTAAGTTGTCACAATCAACAGCCTATAATAAAAAAAAAAAAATTTGTATATATATATATATATATATATATATATATATATATATATATATATATATATATATATAAATTAAATGATTAAAAATCATAAATAAAGACCTTTCTATGTTGCCTATAGATTTATTAAGGCTGGATTCGCATCAGGGGTCTGATGGGTCCCTGTTTTTCGTTTCAGGGACGAATCAGGGCCAAATTTTTGCCTGGATTCGGCCCTGAAATGGAGCCAAAGATGCACAGGACTCCTGTGCAAGCCGCTCCGCAACCGCCATGGAGATATGTGAACCGGCTCCATAGAGAGCCAATCACAATCTCCTGTCATGTGAATTGCATGTGGAGAAACCCTCATCCAATTCGCATAGGTGTGAACCCAGCCTAAATCTTCTTTAGATGAGTAATGCTGCGTACACACGACCGGACTTTCTGGAAGTCTAGGTCCAACGGAATCAGTCCGTCGGACAATCCGATCGTGTGTGGGCTAATCCGATCGTTTTTCATTTTAAAAATCCAACGGACCTAGAAATAGAACATGTTTCAAATTTGTCCAACGGACTCAATCCCTATTGGGAAAACCGTTCGTCTGTTTGCTGGTCCGACGGACCAAATATGACACAAGGAAAGCTATTGAACTTCCTTTTTTTGGCCCGTCTTACCTTGTCACGTTCAAAACGAACGGACTTTCAAACAGACTTAGCCCTTATACACACGGTCGGACGAAGTTGTCGGAAAATCCGATCGTTCAGAACGTGATGACGTAATTTCTTTACGACCGGACTATGTTCAGGCTAGTAGCCAATAGCTTTGATGTAGGAATTTGATCTGAGCATGCGTGGCACTTTGTCCGATCGGAATTCTCTACACTTAATCGGAGTATGTCCGATCGGAGCATTTTGTCAGAAAATATTTCCGGCAAGTTGGAAAATTTGGTCCGACGGATATTCCGATGGAAACAGTCTGATGCAGACCACACACAGTCGGAATATCCAACAAAACGCTCGGATCGGACACATTCCGTCGAAATCTCCAATCGTGTGTACAAGGGCTAAGTCCGTTCGTGTGTGGCCAAATCCGTTAGTTCGTAAGTCCATCGGAACTTCGCTGAAAAGTCAGTCGGGAAGACCATTGGACTTAGTCCGGTCGTGTGTACGCGACATAAGAGATAAAGTTCAGATATTTTTGGAGTGTGGCTCATGATGCATGTTTTTGATATAATTAGCACTCTCTAGGTTTTGTAGTCTTTTTGCTGGTTAGTGGACTTTCAATGGGGGCATTGAGCAAAGAAACTGAGAAAACACATTAGGTCCTCCATCAGGAGGTGCACAAAAGTGTGGCTGTGGCATAGTGCATGCTTTGTGTGAATATGCAACGCCAGGTTGGAGTGGCAAAAAAGTGAGGACCCGAGGGCAATAGCTGCAATGCATCACATGTTCACGCCCCCCCCCCCCCCCCCCATCCATGCAAAAGATGCATGTGTAGGCCTGAAAGTCTCATTCTTAGGGCACCGGGCAGCAGACTTACCCATTTCTGGATCCTGTGGGACACAGATAATGCAGTCCCCAAATTGATGTCTCCAGGATCCAGGACACTTGACAATTATGTAACAGTCTACTGTTAGCAGACAGCAACATGCAAAATAACACTGTAAAGCTTTATGGCCCGTACACACGATCCAAATGTCATACGAAAACTGTCATCCGAGGAAGAATCATACAATTTTTGGATCATGTGTACACTACTTTCGAAAAGCCAATCACGACAGTTCATCCAATATTATTCAACCGGACAAGAGCGAAAATTTTCCAAAAATTTTCTGAAAATACCAGATCGTACAATTTTCATTTAGTCAGTACAGTTGTTCTCCGAAAATACACTACAAATACATTACAATACAGGACATCACTTCTGATTTATTTACCTATTCAATTTCTACTTGCGACTATTAAGTGAAAAAGGCCATACAATATTCGGGTCGTGTGTTATGGGCCATAAGAATGCTGATGCAGAGCTTCCAGAAGAGGGGGGTCTTGATGAGGTCTGCCCTGACTTGACCCAGGCCACACGTATGAAGAAAAAAAAAAGATTTAAAAAAATGATTTAATAACACATAAAAATACCCCTCCCTTTATAAATCCCCACGTGTCAGGACACATTGAATGCCCTGAATGAGAATTGCGCTGAGTGTCATAAAAAAGCCTACACAAAGTCATTCAGCATATTTTTATAAACAGTGACAAGGCACCGATTTCTGCCCACCAAATTGGACAAATATTTATCTCAGGGCTGCAATGTTTGTTGGCCGACAATTGTGTACCGTTTGTATGCAAGACAAAATCCAGGCACACGGCTTTGGACAAAAGTCTGAGGTTTTGTCTGCGGAAAATCCAATTGAGTGTACGAGGCTTAACTCCTCATCTGTCCATATAACCAGCAGCACAACCATAAAATGTTACAGACCTTTACATGGAGCCTCTGTATGTGAACGGTCAGATTCCGAACTGCCTAAGCAGTACAGTGCCTTGAAAAAGGATTTATTTCCCTTGAAATTTTCCACGTTTTGTCATGTTACAACCAAAAACGTATATGTATTTTATTATTTTATTGGGATCTTATGTGATAGAGCAACACAAAGTGGCACATAATTGTGAAGTGGAAGGAAAATGATAAATGGTTTTCAAAAATGTTTACAAATAAATATGTGAAAAGTGTGGCGTGCATTTGTATTCAGCCCCCCCCCCCCCCCCGAGTCAATACTTTGTAGAACCACCTTTCACTGAAATTACAGCTGCAAGTCTTTTTGGGGATGTCTCTACCAGCTTTGCACATCTAGTCAGTGACATTTCTGCCCATTCTTCTTTTCAAAATATCTCAGGCTCTGTCAGATTGGATGGAGAGCGTCTGTGATCAGCAATTTTCAAGTGTTGCCACAGATTCTCAATTGGATTTAGGTTTGGACTTTGACTGGGCCATTCTAAGCCCTTGTACACATGGTCGGAGATTCCGACGGAATGGGTCCTATCGGACCGTTTTGTCAGATATTCCGACTGTGTGTGGTCTCCATCGGACTGTTTCCGTCTGAATATCCGACGGACCAACTTTTCTAACTTGCCGGTAAAATTTTCCGACAAAATGCTCCGATCGGACATACTCCGATCATGTGTAGCCTACTCCGACGGACAAAGTGCCACGCATGCTCAGATCAAATTCCTAGACCAAAGCTATTGGCTACTAGCCTGAACGTTGTCCCGTCGTAATGAAATAACGTTATCACGTTATGTACAATCGGATTTTCCGACAACTTAATCCGACCGTGTGTATGCAACATCACTTCCGGACCTCTTCCGGAATTAATCAGTCGGGATTACTCCGACGGATTTGGTTGTCGGAATCTCCGACCGTGTGTACAAGGGCTAACACATGAATATGCTTTGATCTAAACCATTCCATTGTAGCTCTGGCTGTATGTTTAGGCTCGTTGTCCTGCTGGAATGCCCCAGTCTCAAGTCTTTTGAAGACTCTTATGCTGCGTACACACAGCCGAAATTTCCGATAGAAACAGTCCGATGGGAGCTTTTCATCAGAATTTCCAATCATATGTATGCCCATTGGTCTTTTTCTGTCGGCATTTCCAAAGTTTTTTAGATTGAGAGCCTGCTCTTAATTTTTCCGGCAGAAAACCTTCCTATTGGATTTTTCGATCGTGTGTATGCAATTCCGATACGCAAAATTCCGACACATGCTCGGAAACAATTCGACGCATGCTCGGAAGCATTAAACTTCCCTTTTATAGTGCTGTTGAACGTGATGTACATTGCGGTGTTACTGACCGTCGGAATTTGATGTGACTGTGTGTAGACAAGACAGTTTGAGCAAAATTCCGTCGGAATTCCGATGGGAAAACCATCAGAGCTTTTTCTGGCGAGAATTCCGATCGTGTGTACGTGGCATAACAGGTTTTCTAAGATTGCCCTGCATTTGGCTCCATCCATCTTCCCATCAACTCTGATCAGTTTCCCTGTCTCTGCTGAAGAAAAGCATCCCCACAACATGATGTGTTCAGAGTGATGTGCAGTGTTAGTTTTCCGCCACACATCGCATTTTGCTTTTAGGCCAAAAATTTCAATTTTGGTCTCATCTGACCAGAGCACCTTCTTCCACATGTTTGATGTGTCTCCTACATGGCCTTTTGCAAACTGCAAACTGTACATCTTATGGCTTTCTTTCAACAATGGCTTTCTTCTGGCCACTGTTCCATAAAGGCCAGATTTGTGGAGTGTACAACTAATAGCTGTCCTGTGGACAGATTCTCCCACCTGAGCTATGGATCTCTGCAGCTCCTCTCTTGGCTGCTATTCTAATTAATGCTCTCCTTGCCTGGCCTCTCAGTTTAGGTGGACGGCCATGTCTTGGTAGGTTTTCAGTTGTGCCATACTCTTTGCATTTTCAGATGATGAATTGAACAGTGCTCCGTGAGATGTTCGAAGCTTGGGATATTTTTTTATAACCTGACCCTGCTTTAAACTTCTCCACAACTTTACTAAGGTTCTCTAATAAACCTCTAGGGCTTCAAAGAACAGCTGCATTTATACTGAGATTAAATTACACACAGGTGGACTCTATTTAACAATTAGGTGACTTCTGAAGTCAATTGATTCCACTAGATTTTAGTTAGGGGTATCAGAGTAAGGCCCCTTTCACACATGCGAACATTATGTCCATATTTCATCCATCCGTTTGCGGATGAAATACGGACATACATGCATTCCTATGGGATAGCAGGTGTTTGCGGATAAACTTCCGCAGACACCCGCTATCGTCCGCCTGCGCTATTGTCCGATTCTGCAGACGGAGGAAAATCCTATTTTTCTATCCGTCTGCAGAGCGGATCGGATGAACACGGACAGACGGTATCACACGGGATGGATCATTACTGATCCGTCCCGTGTGAAAGGGGCCTTTAGGGGGCTGAATACAAATGCACGCCACACTTTTCAGATATTTATTTGTAAAAAAATTTGAAAAACATTTATCATTTTCCTTCCATTTCACAATTATGAGCCACTTTGCGTTGGTCTATCACATAAAATCCCAATAAAATACATTTACGTTTTTGGTTGTAACATGACAAAATGTAGAAAATTTCAAGCGGTATGAATACTTTTTCAAGGCACTGGTATTACTGTTCACAAAGCACCCTTGGGAAGCAACGATCCCAAATAAAGTAGGTACAGTATATTTATCCGCTATCTGCACCATAACATGGGTAAAAAAAAAAATGAATAAACATGCCTACATGGAAATTTAGCAATACGTTAGTATTAATTTTTCCTGTATACGCGTTCTATTGCCCGTGATTCTTCCTGCTGTAAATTAGGTCACATCTCTAACTTCATTATTCTAAAGACCAGTCTTTCATTAATGTATTCAGATGGAACTCTCAGAAGGTTCTGCAGAGACGGAGCAAACCGAATTCCCGGAAATGCACTACAAGGCTGCCAGGCACTGGGTATACCTGGGAGACTGCAGCTGCCGGCTTCCAAACACAAACCTAACAACTGGATTTCAATAACGACGTGACTTAAAGTTATTAGTGACTAAGAGGACTTATTCCATTATGTCTGTTATTCTAAAATACAGCAGCACCTGAAACGAAGCATAAACTAGACATATTGATATGGTGTGCAAAATAAATCCATCGCCAAATGAAATAAACACAAGTGAAGGACCTTTAAGTTAAAGCATTCATTAAACAAAATAGTTCTTTGCCTGAGAAAGCCATTACATAAATAGGTCCACAAGGAAATGCATTCAGTCGTTGCAGCAAAAAACGCACACGATCAAATTAAAGCGTCGGGGTGTGGGGGGGGGGCATAATCCAGGGAGACACATGCCTGCTACCACACCTAACCTATTAGAAAAAAAATCCCTAGAATGTGTTAGTATTTTACATTTTTTCTTACTTATTTTGCAGTATATATATATACACACACACACACACACACACACACACACACACACACACACACACTCACTGGCCACTTTACTAAGTAACCTGTTTAATACCTTGGTAGCACAAATTGCTAATCAGCCAATCACATGGCAGCAACTCAATGCATTCAGGCATCTACACGTCATGAAGGCGACTTGAAGTTCAAGCCGAGCATCAGAATGGTGAAGAAAGAGGATTTAAGTGACTTTGAACGTGGCATAGTTGTTGGTGCCAGAAGGACTGGTCTGATTATTTCGAAAACTGCTGATCTACTGGGATATTCACGCACAACAATTTCTAGGATTTACAGAAAATGGTCTAAAAAAGAGAAAATATCCAGTAAGCGGCAGTTACGTGAACAAAAATGCCTTGTTGATGTCAGAGGTCAGAAGAGAATGGGCAAACTGGTTTGAGATGATAGAAAGGCAACAGTAACTCAAATAAGCACTCGTTACAACCAAGGTATTCAGAATACCATCTCTGAACGCACAACACATCACAACACACCTAGATGGGCTACAGCAGCAGAAGATACACCGGGTGCCACTTCTGTCATATGAGAACAGGAAACGGAGGCTTAAATTCGCACAGGCTCACCAATATTGGACAATAGATGATTGGAAAAATGTTGCCTGGTCTGATGAGTCTGGATTTCAGCTGCGACATTCAGATTGTAAGGTCAGAATTTGGCATAAACAACATGAAAGCATGGATCCATCCTGCCTTGTATCAACGGTTAAGGCTGGTGGTGGTGTAACGGTGTGGAGGATATTTTCACTGACAGGTTTTTTTCCTATGCATTAAGGTGAAAAAACACAAAGGTTTACAACCCCTTGAAGGTCCATACAGCCCTGTCTGAACAGAGAAAGGAGGAAAGGAGTATATACATCTAAGCTTGTGTTGTTGAGCTCTGTAGACAACAGGTTTTATTCAACAGAGCAGCTAAGAAAAGACAGATAAACCAGAGTCAAGGCAACAGTTTCTTGGCAGAAATATTTTTAAAAAACTTTTTTAAAAGTCCTGGAATTAAATTAGAACTAAAGTCAAGACTTCTAAGGGAGGGTTATAACCGCTAACAGTTTTTTTTTCTTCTGTGTTTCCTTCGCCTCCTGTCCCATACTACATCAGGAAATTACAGAAAATCCCTCCAAAGTGATGGAAAATCTTTAGCTGTCACCAGAGTTAGTGTCACCATTGGAAGGGTTTCTCTTTCTTCCCTTACCCCTTTTTTGGTGCCAACTCAAAACTTGGGATTTTTTTAATTTTCTCTCTTGAGGATTATGGTCACCCAGACAAAAAGAAAAAGTGAATCTCCTGGGAACACAGAAAGCAAAAAAAAAACGAATTCCTCTCCACTCTATCCAAAACTAAAATAAAAATGTCAACTGTAGTTGTACTTTAACCACTTCAGCCCCGGAAGGTTTACTCCCTTATGACCAGGCCATTTTTTG
This sequence comes from Lithobates pipiens, assembly GCF_037356315.1. NCBI lineage: Eukaryota > Metazoa > Chordata > Amphibia > Anura > Ranidae > Lithobates > Lithobates pipiens. The sequence goes on along the minus strand of NW_027507790.1, from coordinate 188,106,565 downwards.
CGTTACGGCACTGCGTTACTTTAACTGACAATTGTAGGGGCGTGCGACGCTATATCTGAATAAAATCGATGTCCTTTTTTTTCCCACCAATAGAGCTTTCTTTTGGTGGTATTTGACCACTTCTGCTGTTTTTACAAAAAAAAGGGGTCCACAATTTTGAAAATAAAACAATATTTTTTACTTCCTGGTATAAAACATTCCCAGTAAAAAATTTGAATTTCTTCATCAATTTAGGCCAATATGTATTCTGCTACATATTTTTGGTAAAAAAAATCCCAATAAATGTATCTTGACCGGTTATAGCGTCTACAAACTATGGTATATTTTAATTTATTTTCATTTTATTAATTAATTTTACTAGTAATGGTGGCGATCAGCGACTTATAGTGGGATTGTGATATTGCGGCAGACAAATCGGACACCTAACTGACACTTGATACTTTTTGGGGACCATTGACACTAATACAGGGATCAGTGCTAAATAATATGCACTTCTACTGTGCTAATGACACTGGCGGGAAAGGGGTTAACATCAGGGGCGATCAAAGAGTTAAACGTGTTCCCTGGGCGTGCTTACTAACTGTGGGGGGATGTGTTTGGACTGGAGGAATGTAAATATTTGTGTCCCTGCTCGGCAGGAACACAGGATCAGCACATTCCCCTCTCACAGAATGGTGGTCTGACATGTCTTCATAGGCCATGCTGCCTTTCTGCCTTTCTCCTGAACGATCAGCAGGTCCCGGCGGACATCACGTCCACCGGACCTGCTGGTGGGCTCGCGCTGCGTCCAATCACAGTGGGAGCGGGTCGCCGGAGGCACTCGTGCAAATCCCAGACCCAGAAGTGGATGATCTGGCACAGAGCGGGTGCTCTGCCACAGTAAATGTACGTAGGGCAGCCGCTAACTGGTTAATAATAAATGACAGGAAATATACACACAAACTACTATGGGGGAGATTTACAAAAACTGGTACACACATAATGTGGTGCAGCTCTGCATAGAACCAATCAGCTTCTAGGTTTTATTGTCAAAGCTTAATTAACCACTTGCAGACCAGCTGCCACAGTTTTCCTGCAGCAAGTTGGCTCCACTGCACAAAATCACATTGTACGTGATCTCACAAGGACTGGCTAGCAGGCACGCGTGCCCACCGCAAGCTCCGTGAGCCCGACCTGCGGGTCCCACGACTCGATGTCCGCGGGGAAACCCGCGATCGTCTCACGAAGAGGAAGAACGGGGAAATGCTTATGTAATCAAGCATCTCCCCGTTCTGCCTAGTGACAGTGTCACTGATCACCGCTCCCTGTAATCGGGAGCAGTGATCAGCGTAGTGTCACACACAGCCCCTCCCCCCCACAGTTAGAATCACTCCCTAGGACACACTTAATCCCTACAGCGCCACCTAGTGTTTAACCCCTTCGCTGCCCGTCACATTTACACAGTAATCGATGCATTTTTAATCACACTGATCGCTGTATAAATGTGAATGGTCCCAAAATAGCGGCAAAGTTACTATGCACGGCTGCATTCAGATTATGTGTGCAACATCTTTAGTAAATCTCCCCCCGTATATCTCCTTTAAAGCTGGGTTCACACTACTGCGAACTGGATGAGGGTTTCTCTGCATCCAATTTGCATGTTAGGAAATTGTGACCCGCTCTCTATGGAGTCTATGCACGTCCTCTGGCCCATTTCAGGTCCGAATGCAGCCAAAAATTCGGGCTGAAATCGCACCTGAATCAGTAAACAGGGACGCACCGGACCCCTTGCTGTGAACCGCTCCGTACTGCAGTGTGAAACCGGCCTTAAGCACCATTGTGATGTTTGCTGGATAGCATTAGCCTTTCACTAATTAATTTCACTTGTTGCCTGCGCCACGCCTTGAGTAAATTATTGCCAGTATTAAAGCAACATTTGAAACAGAACAGAAAGGCTTATCAAGGCTTATCAAAGACCAAAGCACTAGCTATTAATGGCATTTTAGTGAAATATTACAGCATCTTGATGCAGTTTTTTACAATTATAACATGTCTTTGCCAAGAAATCTGTAAGACATCATAATTGCAGACTGACCGGAAAATATCAGTGTTCATTCCAGTAATGAAGAAGACTCTGGAAAATATTAGTACACTAAAGCCCCATACACACTATCAGATTATCTGCTGAGTTTTTCCTTCAGATTTACCAAAACCATGTAGTAGAAGGGCCTGCCTGATTGCATACACATTGAAACTCCTAAGGTTTGACCTCATATTATATGGTTTTGGTAAATCTGAAGGAAAAACTCAGCAGATAATCTGATAGTGTGTATGGGGCTTAAGAAACATGTGTATGCCAGAACACCTGCTCTCGTGCGCAATCCTTACATTCAGCAGTTTACAGAGAACTAGGACTGGTAGAGAATGTACAGGGGCCATGGATGCATATCCCTATATCTGTTCTATTTGTATGAAGAGCCAATAATTAGTGGCATGGGGGGTTATTTACTAAAGGAAAATCCACTTTGCACTTCAAGCGCACTTGAAAGTAAAGTCTCTGTAAATTCAAGAGGGGGACATGCAAGGAAAATAAAAAAATAGCATTTTAGCTTGCACATGATTGGATCATAAAATCAGCAGAGCTTCCCCTCATTTCAGATCTACCCCTTAGATTTAGAGCGACTTTACTTCCAAGTGCACTTGCAGTGCAAACTGGATTTTCCTTTAGTAAATACCCCCATGGTATCATAAAAACAAAAGATCCAAGCTGAAATTTGTGGAAAACAAATATTCTTTATTATGCTCCAAATACGAAATTACTAGCTGATTTGAAACACTTACCTATCAAGATTAAATATATTGTCACAAAATAAGATTTAATTTAGTAAAAGAATATCATGACAACTGGTAAAATTCAATCCTGACAGCAAGCCTTTTTTAATGCAGGGTAATACAATAAGTTTACGTTAAAGTGGTTGTAAACTTCTGAAATGAAAAATTAACAAAGCATATCCTTCTATAGCGTGTACATGCCTCCAAATCCAAAGCACCTTGTGTGATTTCTGTCTCTTCTATCATTCCCCTGATCTGCATGAATCACTTCTGTCTATGCCGACACCAGGTAATCCTGGGAGATGGCCCTGCCCCGCTTCCAGCACACAGCAGGTTATTGGCAGCTTCAACTGTACATGTTATCTATGAGACTGTGTAGAGGGGTGTGTGTCCATTCCATCCACTCAGGTCTCAGATTGCACTAAACTCTGCGCTGTGTAGTGTGTGATATCAAATCCCCACCCCCTACCTTCTGATACCGAGGAATGCAATCTAATTTCTGTATTTTGAATGGATGTAGAGGAGAGGAGGCTGCAAATAAACAGATGCATTGACCAATTTTAGTACAACCGGTCTGTTGGATTTTATTGCATGTGATGAATGTCTGGGGCTATAGCCGCTAGCAGTAATCATTGTTTTCAGCCGGTGCCTTGCCGAAAAAGTTCCCCTGGCAGATAATGACCCCCTGTACTGTGCAGGCTCGTCGCTTGCGCAGAACAAACTACTACGGAGCCGCCGAAAGTCTCTGAAGATGAACAGCTGATCGTCAGCGGCGCCTGCGCACTTAATATTACATTTTGCCCTGAGTCCAGGTTCAAGCCCCACCATCCAAGTGGACATAGAGTTAGATTATAAAAATGCAGAGCAAAGCAAGGCTGTGCCCGAAGCGTGCCACAGCCTGTTACAAGCAGGTGCCGTGTACAGCTGACTCAGGTGTTCAACTTCGCATATTTTCGGCAGCTCCGTTGTGGTTCGTACAGCGCAAGCGCTGTGCCTGCACAGGACAGGGGGGTCATTATCCGCTAGGGTGACCTTTCTCTGTAGAACAGCGGCAGGGAAGGCTCCCTGCCGGCAGAACACACTAGCATAGCAGGAGGAAATCCCTCATAAACACTAACTGTGTTGATGGGGGAATCAAGCAATTTTGTATTTCCGAGGCTTGCCTTAGTGTCCTGGCTACAGTGGTTTTATCACAAAGAAAGTGAGTGAAGATCTCCAACAGCAACACTTTCAGAAATATATTTTTTCGTTATAGTAGGACGGCGATCGGCCCTGTTACAAGCAGGCGCTGTGTACAGCTGACTCACAGGTGTTCAGCTTCGCCTATTTTCGGTGGCTCAGTTGTGGTTCATACTGGACAAGCGCTGCGCCTGTGCAGGACAGGGGGTCATTATCCGCCGGGGGGACCTTTCTTGGCAGAACAGCGGCAGGGAAGGCTCCCTGACGGCAGAACACACTAGCTCAGTAGGAGGAAATCCCCCATAAACACTGACTGTGTTGATGGGGGAATCAAGCAATTTTGTATATCCGAGGCTTGCCTTACTGTCCTGGCTACAGTGGTTTTATCACAAAGAAAGTGAGCAAAGATCTCCAACAGCAACTCTTTCAGGAATATATTTTTTCGTTATAGTAGAGAAAAGCTAGATTCCTTGTTTTTATTCACGAGCACACCTTTGTATATTGATAATCTTTATTTACACAAAACAACAGATATCACAGGTTGTAGTCCTGTGATGCCTGTTGCTTAATATTAATCCACAAATTTACCCTACACAAACTGTGGACAAACCTGTATGGAGTGTAACGGATAGAATACAGCTTCTCTGTAGCTTTTTATTGCTGTCTGTGTCCTTGTAGATTTTGCCTTACTTCCTTTCTGATCAAACCGTGACAGGGCTCATTTACACTTGCTTTGACTTCAACACACATTAAAGCTCCTTTCGCTTCGACATGCTTTTTAAGTGTTTTTGAGGCTTCTGCAATGCTTTGGTGGTGCCTCTGTGATGCTTCAGTGGTGCTTTTTTGAAGCTTTAGTGAAACTGTCAGGAACCATAAAACCAGGCAGAAGCAGAAAATGCAGTTAAAAATCACCCCATTAATGTAATAGAAACAATAACAACAGTTCAGGAACCTAGTCAAAAATAGAAGCCAAGGTTTGGAAGCCAGAGTTGGTAATCAGACAAGGCAGGATCAGAGAGCCATAAGTCAGCCTTGTCAGGACCCAAAAATCAGGAGAAGGAATCAGTAGAGAAGTCAGCCAGGCAAAGTCATACACAGGGATACAGCAGGAACACACTGGAGACGTTGACCATGCGAGGGTAAAGAGGGAATAAGCAAAGCTGTTTAAATAGCAAAAAGGGACTGGCTGTAGACTGGACTAATGAGGCATAACATGGTAACCAGGTGAGTCACAGTGGAAACAATGAATGGCTGGTAATTAACCGACAGCTGAGCAGCCTCTGTGCACTGAAAGAAAGAGCTGAAAAGTAAAGTAAATAGCAGGAGCCCAACCCTGACAAACTTGGCAAATGCCCTGTGTGCGTGTTGATATTTGTTGATACCCACAATACCTCCAAAACAAAGCAAAGCTAAAGCTGAATTAAAGCCTCTCAAAAGCAAAGCAAAGCAAGGTGTAAACAGGACTGTAAGCAAACCATTTTATTCAGCGACAGAGGCTTTGACTGGTGTTCATAGAGCTTTAAAAAAGCGTGTTCGAAGTCATGTTTTGATGCAATAGTAAAGGTAAACCTAAGTGAGACAGAATCTCTCCAGAGGTCCAGATGGGAGTCAAAATATAGCTTCAACACTCCTTTCAAAACTTAAAGTTTTGGTCTGACGTACATGTTAATAGAATCCGTCCGTTTGCCCATTAAAGGTAAAATGACCTCTTGAAAGAAAAACCCATTACCAATGATGCACACTTTCAACCCAATCCCCTGCCTCTCTGTCTGACCTCTTTGATAAATACCTCCCAGAATGCATTGCTCAGTCCAAGGTGTTCAAACACTAAAACTGGATTATTCTCACATGAAGGGAAGGGAAAATGTAACCTTTGGTAAACTCCAACACCAGCCAATAATGGGATGGGGATGCAGAGTCAAAGGCTACTTCTTACAATGAAACCAGAAAAGGTAAATTGACAGCCTCTTTAAGGACATAAAATATAAAAAATATACAATTTGTGCTTTATGTGGACAGAAGGTCAGTTTTTACATAATTTTACTAAAGGATATGTTAAAATATATTAAATTGAAAAAAAAGTTGAACTTTTTGTGCTGCCAAGGGATGGTAAGCATGTGTAAGCTGAAGTATTTCTCAATGCCGCGATATGCAAATGCCTGGCTCACATTTATGGAAGACAGGAAATAATCACATAAACACTAATGATGATTAGACATCTGCTCTTTCAGAATCCGTCCAAATTTGTTTTGTGTGTTTATAAAAAAATTGGAAGATTTAGACTGATAAACTGGCACAGAGTATAGGCGGCACAGTGAAAGGCATTCAGTGACTGTACAGCCATTGTAAAAGAGAAAATGAGAATATAATAAAATGTTCAAATAAAATATGCACACTTTTATTTTGTACTGATATAATTTTTTATGACTGAAAAGTAATGATTCCAATTTCTGTAAAATATAACAGATTTGTAAACTGGTGTAAATATAACATATTTGAACACTTACATTGCAAGTGTCTATCTAATGGTCCCAAATTGCACTTTAGATATAATCTATTATTATTCTTATACAGCATTTATATAACACCAACAGTTTGTGCATCACTTTACAACATGAGTCCAGACAGTACAGTTACAACACAATGTAATACAGGAGGAATCAGATATATACAGTAGTTGAAGCCCGACTGAAGTCACAGAAGTAGATATGCAGTCATACGGACATAAGACTAATTTCCCAAAGCTTTAAACACAAGGATTTATGTATACTATATCCTTCAGTCTTATATGACTTGCAGCGATTTTATGGGCCAACTTCTCTGGGGACCATGTCTGATACTCATGAAAGTCTTTTTTACATTACATTTTCCTGGGAAAGTTTTTACCTAGGTAGGTTGCCAGGTCTTTCCCCAACCCTGTCCAATTGTTCAGGCTTGGGACTGGCATGCACATAGTCAAATTTGTACACACATACTAGGGCCAATTTTGATAGGAGCCAATCAACATTCCATCATGTTTTTAGAGAGTGGGAGGAAATTGGAGGACACGGAAGGAACACATGCAAGCCCAAGGAGAACATGCAAGCTCTATGCAGGTAGTGTCCTGACAGAGATTCAAACTAAGGATGCCAGAGATACAAGTCAGTAGTGCAGTAGTGGCAGTAGTGCCAACTACTAAGCTATCTAACTGCTGTGTCTCCATGCCAGTGTTCCAAAACCTCATCCCTGATGATTTACCCTAAATGGTGGTACCACTTGGGCCAGCAGTTGGCTGATGTCACAGAGCAATAATGTCAGAAACCACCAAGATGCATGACTGGCAGCTGGCTCAACTTCTTGGTCCACCTCTAAAAGCCAGAGCCAGGCACTCCAGCCACATCTACAGCCCAGTGTTCCAGAGAGCACTGGAGGGGCAGAGCAGAGAGTGGTGACTAACAAGTCACTGCTCTGCTTAGAGCGGACTGAGAACATGATCATGTGATCTCTCAGTTCTCAGGCTTAGAACCAGTGGGCGACAGCTGGCAGCATCACATTGATAGTGTTTATTTTTAAGCATCAGCCAGTGTTCCTCTATTCTGCCACACCAATAGAGCAGATGTAGACCTACTAATATCTCATGTAAGGTCTATTATGTTAATGTAATTGCAAAAGCTGAAGGCTGGAGAACATTGTATTGTATTGTGTTGTGAAGGCAGGAAGCCATCCCTGTCAGGAGAACACAATGCTCAGTGTTGCCGGCTATAGCCAGTGGCACTGATCGTTTGGAAAAAAAACAACAGGCTGATTGTGCATAAGTTGATTGGTAGATAATAGCCCATGCATGGATAGAAATTAAAGTATAACTAAAGGCATAACTTTTTCAGGTTTTATTGCAGTCTGTGTGCCCCCCCCCCCCCCCCCTTATGGAGATTTCACCCTTTCGATTTTTCCTGTTTGCCATTATCATTGAAAGTGAAAGTAAAAGAAAACCCCCAAATTTTGGGTTGTCTCCAGAAAAGTAATAGAGGGGAAATCTTCCAATGGGGACACTAGTTCTGGTAACCTGGGGGTCTCCGAGAAATTCCCTTAATTTGCAGGGATTTCCTCACACTTCCTGTTTGGCTATGGGACAGGAAGTGAAGGGAAATCTCCACAATGGTGACAATAAATCTGATTGGGGTTATGCCCTTCCCTTGCTCTATCCAAAATGACGATTTTTTTTTTACCTATAGTTCCACTTTAAGTCATTCCGTGCTGAACCAGACAAATTTCGATCCAAGTACAGCTAGCTTTAATCTCATCCACTTAGGGGTTAGATTTACTTCAACAAATAAACCATAAGCATATCTAATAAGATACGTTTTCTTCAGAAAAGAATGCTCTGAAATTACACCAATGCCAGTCATATGATTGATTGCCAGAAAGATGGTCACGTGGTGTGTGTGCTATTGTTTTGGAGAAGTTACTAATTAGCTATATGACAATGTAAATAGTTTTCCCGAATTTGGCCACATGACTAGCGTAAAACAGAAATCATTGGAATAACTAATAATGGTGGATAAGAAATGGTTAAAATTGCTGATTTTAATTGTTACAAGCTATAATCCCTGCTCAGATCACATATGTTGTATTTTTATTTTTTTTATTTAGCACAGCAATGGCCCCATTTTCTCACGCTTACGTGTGAATTGGTCCAGAAGGGATTTTAAAACATTTGAGTGCTTGGTACCAGCATCCTAAGCCAAGACTCTTATGAAAACAAACACCTGATCCTCGCTGTGCTTTGGGACTCACTGTTGCAGTGAGTCCCAAAGCAGGCCATAGGGCTCGTACAAAACATGTCTCTAAATTGCTGGCTGTTCAGATTCCTTAAAGTTACAGTATTAAACACCTCAATGCCTTGCTATTCTCCTCACAAACTGCAATTCTTCCCCTGTGGCGGGTGTTCACGGGGGTGGTTGGTGACCAGATATTCATTCTGAGAGACAGCAATACAGCAAAGAGACACCCCCAGACCAGCAAAGAGACATTCGCAGACCAGCAAAGAGACATTCGCAGACTAGCAAAGAGACATCCCCAGACCAGCAAAGAGACATCCCCAGACCAGCAAAGAGACATCCCCAGACCAGCAAAGAGACGGCCCCAGACCAGCAAAGAGACGGCCCCGGTCCAGCAAAGAGACGGCCCCAGTCCAGCAAAGAGACGGCCCCGGAGAACCCTGTCGACCTTATATCTTTACCTCACGGTGGAACATGACACTAGTTTGACCAAATCCCGGGAGAAGTGGAGTTCGGACATTCCGTCCCTAGGGGAGGAGGAATGGGAGGAGTGCCTGACTTCTTACATTCCAACAATGATAGCCGCGAAAGACAGGTTTATACAATTTAAATTCCTGCATAGGGCCTACTTCACCCCGCAGAGGCTGGCGCGTATTTACCCCCAAAGGGACCCTAATTGTCAAAGGTGTAAACAGGAGGTGGGCACTTTCTGGGACATGGTCTGGTCATGTCCCAAAATCCAGCCCTACTGGGAGGAAGTGGTTTCTACACCAAATGCTGTGACCGGGTCGAACCTTCAGGTCGACCCTCAAACCCTACTATTGAGCCATTTGGCAGACGTTGAGGGGGACAGGTACTGCAAACTGTGCCTTACCTTCGCATTGTATTATGCCAGACGCGAGTTTCTATTGAGATGGAAACTCGAAGACCCCCCTACCCCTGCCTCGTGGAGGAGATCAGTGAACCTGGTGCTCCCCCTGTATAAGTTGACCTACGAAAGTAGACAATGCCCAGGGAAATTTGATAAAATTTGGTCCTCTTGGATAGACGCGTCCGCTGATCTTGGTTCCCCCTCCCCCTAACTTAGAGTTGAGCTGAGACGGTGGTGGATCCCCCCCCCCGGTTGACCTCCCTGTTCTCTCTCTCCCGACCATTTCCTCCCTGGCCCCCCTCCCCCCCTTCCGCGGGCTCGCGCAAATGTCAGGTACCTGCATGATGACTGTGAAGTTCAGCTGGGGATGTCCTGCATTTATGATAGAGTAATGGCTACTCCTGTTATCTGTATTGCTGGATTATTAATTTAAGAATGATTACTGGATGAAGGTGTTTTTTTCCTTAATACAACTGTGTAATATCAGATTTACTGTACTTTGCAATGTAATGCTGATTTGTCTAATAAAATTTTTCTGTTAAAAAAAAGAGACGGCCCCAGTCCAGCAAAGAGACGGTCCCAGTCCAGCAAAGAGACGGCCCCAGTCCAGCAAAGAGAGGACCCCAGTCCAGCAAAGAGACGACCCCAGACCAGCAAAGAGATGACCCCAGTCCGCCTCAATGCCTTGCTATTATCCTCTCAAACTGCAATTCTTCCCCTGTGATCTGATGTGATATCACAGTTTCAGCATATGAAGTCCTACCTGACTCATTAAGATATAAGATCATGTGTACCCAACAATGTACCAGGGCCCCCAGATGTTCATGGGCCTACCACCAATGGAATCAAGAATACGGGCCATTGTACATAGGAATCTGTGTGCAGATTCTGATGTGTATTGTGAAGCAAGGATCCAATTCTGAAGCTTTTCCTAAGGCTTGCATCAAATTTTGAATGGGATCTCATGCAACAATATACTTGTGCAAATTACATACAGTATATGATGGAGGCATACAATATGGAATAATGCTTCCAAGTTCATGCAATGCACGTGTTTTGATATTTTGAATGTCTTAAAGCAGTGGTGTCCAACCTTTTAATTCTCCCGGGCCACATTGGAAGAAAAGGAATTGGCTTGGGCCACATACAAAAAACACAAACAATAAGGCCCCATTCACACATGCCAATTTTAATTCAAAATAGCACTTCAATTGTGGCAAAACACACCATGTGTGTCATTCTTTCTTAATGGCACCTCAATCGCGTGCAATTTTGCCATGATTGTTGCGAGCCAATTGCAGCAAAGCACATCGTGCAATGCTGTTGCCCAAAAGAAGCTCCTGCTCCTTTTTGGGTGACAAACTTTGGGTGATGCTTTTTGCCACAATTGCCACGTGATTCTATTGCGTGACAATCGTGGCAAAATCGTACTGGGTTTGAGGTGCCATTAAGAATGAATGGCAACCAAACATGCATGGCGCGTTTTGATACAATTGCAGTGCAATTTTGAATCGCACGCAAAATCGCAGCTGTTTGGCCTGTAGTAAAGAAGTATGAATGGGGCCTAAAGGTAGTTGATCAAAAAATGTCAGGCAGATGATTGGAGTTCAACTATCTGCTGTGTACTCAGACTATGCTTGTACAGTGCAGGGATGGGAGACAGCTAGGCACAGTGTCAGGGGTAGATGGGAGGTTAAGGACGGGGGGGCCACAACTGAAATCAAATCCCCTAGATTTGGCCAATCAGCACTTACTTGGCTGGTGCTAGCTAGCGGGAGTCCCTGCATGTACTGCCAGTTCTGCTGTAAACACAGCATCCTCGCCATCCTTTCAGACGTTCCTGGGCCCTGCTTGTATGTGCCAGCCACCACCGTGGATGCTATACCAAATACGGCATTCCTGACATTCCTCCAGATGTATACATTTATAGCTGCAAGTTTACAATTATGTGTTGGGCTGCATGCAAAGCGCTCTTGGGCTGCATGTGGCCCATGGGTTGGACACTGCTTTCTTAGAGCAATAATAAACCCTTACATAAGCCCACTAATGTGACTAGCCTCAGGTAATACAGGGAGATAAATGAAATCCTCCTACATAAGCTATACCCGTTTATCTGCAGCCCTCTCTCCTTCACAGTTTTCTAAAGTACACAGTTTAAATCAGGCCCGACAACAAATAGGCCCGGGTATTTCAAACTGGGCAACCCAATCCCTGGGGAGGGAATAGGGCAGAGATGTGGGGCCGGTGTTCACGGGGGTGGTTAGTGACCAGAGAAGGCCCCAGACCAGCAAAGAGAAGGCCCCAGACCAGAAATGAGAAGGCCCCAGACCAGCAATGAGAAGGCCCCAGACCAGCAAATAGAAGGCCCCAGACCAGCAATGAGAAGGCCCCAGACCAGCAAATAGAAGGCCCCAGACCAGCAAAGAGAAGGCCCCAGACCAGCAAATAGAAGCCCCCAGACCAGCAAAGAGAAGGCCCCAGTCCAGCAAAGAGAAGGCCCCAGTCCAGCAAAGAGAAGACCCCAGTCCAGCAAAGAGAAGACCCCAGTCCAGCAAAGAGAAGACCCCAGTCCAGCAAAGAAACAACCCCAGTCCAGCAAAGAGACAGCCCCAGTCGAGCAAAGAGAAGGCCTCAGACCAGAAAAGAGATGGCCCCAGACTAACAAAGAAATGGCCCCAGACCAGCAAAGAGACAGTCTCAGACCAGTAAAGAGATAGCCCCAGACCATCAAAAAGACAGCCCCAAACCAATAAAAAGACAGCCCCAGACCAGTAAATAGACAGCCCCAGACCAGTAAATAGACAGCCCCAGACCAGTAAATAGACAGCCCCAGACCAGTAAATAGACAGCCCCATCCACCCCCTTTCCCCACATTATAGAGCGGGAATTTGGATGTAAGACACTGGAAAATGTTAGTGTTTTTTTTTCACTGTGCTCACCTTCCTCCCTGTGCAACTGTCACAGTGTCCCGGTCGGTGTTAGGAGAGAGGCTGCTGCCGTCTCCTTGAGTGCAGCTATACCTCCAGCGTGACCGGTCCACGAGATGTCACAGGAGCCTTCTCTCCTGCCTCCTTCTGCACCTCACAAGTGTGCTGGCGCCAGGTCTGCTTTAGGAATGCCCATATAGTGGGAGGGGAGCGGCACCCAGGTTCTGTATTAACCCTGTCCAGGCCACGGTCACCACTTACCTCCCGCTGTGCAGCCCAGTCATTAAGAGGCTGCTCTTGCTAAAACATACAGCCCAGGGGCCTGCGGCCCACCAGGCAAATGCCAGGTGTGCCCCATGGCCAGTCTGGCCTGATTTAAATTGTATTTCTCAGCTTCCAAGGGGGTGGGGACCTGATGTCACACACTGCACAGAACAAAGCACAGAGCTGAGTGTAATCTGAGACCTAAATGGAGGAAAAGGACACCCTCACCTCTACACAGCTCACAGGGAAACATGTCAATCACCTTGACTGATGAAGATAGCAATGGATGCAGAGAGCAGACAAGAACTTTGATTTTGAACAAGATTTTGACTCAGGAGACTGCAATTGCTGTCCTCCTTAAAAAAAGTTTAAGGACAGGCAAAGCTGAAATACACTTATTAAAGTACAGAACGCTTTATTAGCATTCCCTCTATGCCCCTCTGGTGTCTGAGGCCCCCAAGCAGCTGCCTATTCCACTCTTATTATAATTCACCTCTGTGGGCACCCATAACCCTCCAACAGTGCCAGGCAAGGAAGGCTTGGAAAAAAAACCTGTCCCTCAACATATGATTGCGTCATTACTAACATGAGATCCTAATAGATTTAGCATAAAACAAATCTTTCATCTACCGATTTACTGCAATTGGCTGCTGTAACAGTAGAAGATGTCATGCACTCCAATGTACACAGACTCTAGATGACAATACAATAACAACAACTAAACACACCTGTTTCTTATAGCATAAATGAGATGGCAATCATTAGACTGTAATATGTGAACCAACAAAAGACTTAAAGTGTTACTATACCCGCAACAGTAAAATCAGTCTGTATATGCAGAAAAGCATGCTTGTTATACTCACTGTGGAACCTAAGGGTTTAATACTCTGCATTGTTTAAAAAGGCTGCTTGATCCTGTGTTCTCTGATCCTCCCCTTCTTCCACTGTCCCCAATCCATCTTCTGACAGTACAGAGCCTTGGGGGCATTCTGCACATTCTCAGTTTAATGTGTATTGCTGGAGAGTTTTTTTTTCTTGAGTCAAGTTACCCCAATTTTTTTTTATATTGTGAAAGATAATGTTACGCCGAGTAAATTGATACCCAACATGTCACTCTTCAAAATCGCGCCCGTGGAATGGCGACAAACTTTTACCTGACATTTAAATAATTCTACAGGTTGGATGTTTTGAGTTACAGAGAAGGGTTAGGGCTAGAATTTTTGCTCTCCTTCTACCGATCGTGGCGATACCTCACATGTGTGGTTTGAACACTGTTTTCCTATGCGGGCTCTACTCACGTATGCATTAGCTTCTGCGCATGAGCTCGGCGGGATGGGGCGCATTTTTTTATTGATTTATTTTACCTTTTATTTTTATGCTGTTTTTAAAAAAAAAATGGTGTCACTTTTATTCCTATTATAAGGAATGTAAACATTCCTTGAAAAAAAATCATGACAGGACCGCTTAAATATGAGATCTGGGGTGAAAAAGACCTCAGATCTCACATTTACACTAAAATGCAATAAAAAATAAATAAATTGTAATTTAAAAAAAATGTAAAAAAAAATAAAAAAGTCCCTTTAAGAGCTATGGGCGGAAGTGATATTTTGACTTCCGCCCTGCAATGGTATGGAGACGGGTGGGGGCCATTTTCCCTTCACTCATCTCCATACCCAGCATAGATCAACATCCGATCGCCTCCACCGCTACTGACAGAACCGGTAAGCGGTGAAGGGCACCAGAATATGGCGGAGGGGACCCTCTCCCCCTGCTGATAAAAGTGATCTCGCAGTGAATCTGCCAAAACCGGACTGCCGGCTGAAAAAGAGGATACCAGGGTTATGGTAGCTAGCTGCTGCCATAACAACGATATTCCTCTTCAAACTTAGGACGTATATCGGCGTTCGGCGGTTCGGAAGTGGTTAACCACTTAAAGACTAAACCTTTTTTGACACTTGTTGCTTACAAGTTAAAATCTGTATTTTTTGCTAGAAAATTACTTAGAACCCCCAAACATTATATATATATATATATATATATATATATATTCATAGAATGAGAATAAAATGGCGATCGTTGCAATATTTTATATCACACTGTATTTGCACAGCAGTCTTTCAAAAACTATTTTTTTTAGGAACAAATATACTTCAATTAATTAAAAAAATGAAACAGTAAAGTTAGCCTACTTTTTTGTATAATGTGAAAGATGATGTTATGTTGAGAATCGTGGTCTTTATTCTAAGCAAAAAAATTGCGATTCTCATTTTATATAGAATCATGCAGCTCTAGCCAACATGGAGAGGTATTTAGGCAGAAAAAGACCCCAAATTCCTCAAAAAGCAGCATTTTTTATGCTCAGTGTGAATGAGGCCCTAAGGTTGAACTCTAGGGAAAACAAAAAGCCTAATTTTCAGTGGATTTTTTTGCGACGAATGTTGGCTCAAACTTGTCAACAAATGTTGTCGGAAATTCTGAACGTACAAACACGTACGACGAGCTGAGAAAACTGTTTCTGCTTGATTCCGAGCATGCGTGGAATTTTGTGCGTCGGAATTGTCTACACATGCTCGGAATTTACGACAACGGATTTTGTTGTCCGAAAATTTGAGATCCAGCTGTCAAACATCTGTTGTCGGAAATTCTGACAGTAAATGTCCGATGAAGCCTACACACGGTTGGAATTTCTGACAACAAGCTCACATCCAACATTTGTTGTTGGAAATTCCGATCGTGTGTACGCGGCATTAGAGTCGAATGCTCATTTAGCCTAGCATGGGATGAAAGGACATGGAGGGACAGTCCACAAGTTGGAGCATAAAGAAGAAGAGGAGGCTGCGCTAGCTGCCGGGGTAGCAGAGGATTGGGTAAGTAAAAATGCTTTTTCCAATACCCTGGACCTAAATGAGCATTTAAACCTTGCAGTGTATAAAAGCCACACTGCACAGGAGAATTTTTCCATTGCCCGATGATCGGTTAAATAAAAAGGCATAAACACCCCACCGTTTTCCCATTGCTCATTACTTATTAATGGCAGGATTTTTATATGTTTGCTATTTTTATGTCTCATATTAGGATTTGCAGATGCACATTAAATTACAACCGCTGGTAACATGGATACAAAACAGCCTCAGGACTATAATCCAAGCACTATTTTTTTAAGAGCTCCTGAATCCTGGGGCACCCAAACATGCAAATAGTGATACTTCCTACTAGTGTTGGAGGCTGACATGTACCCTTCCCCCATACATGTTCCTATTATCCCTTCACTATGATGAGCAGCCTTACTAGCCAATAGGAAGGTGCAAGATATGGGAGTAAGGGTTGGGTTTTTGTTAGGAATGGTTGCAATACAGAAATGATATTGCCCTAGTATTCTGGCTTCTTTAGGTGTTTGAGAACACCTTTGAAAATTAGTATAGGTGCTGTTAAAGCGGTTGTATCCCATTTTTTATTTTACCTACAGGTAAGCCTATAATAAGGGGGATGAGATACGGGGACCTCTTTCTAAGATGAGTATTTCATAATGATATAGTATATGCTGCATACTAGCTCATTATGCCTTTGCCTTACAGGGTTTTTTTGTGGGTTTTTTTTCCATGTGCGGGTATACTGCTTTAAGT
Organism: Lithobates pipiens; assembly: GCF_037356315.1. Lineage (NCBI taxonomy): Eukaryota > Metazoa > Chordata > Amphibia > Anura > Ranidae > Lithobates > Lithobates pipiens. Next base: position 188,090,133 of record NW_027507790.1, on the reverse strand, counting down.
GTTTGCATTGTACCTCTTGCACCAGTTTTTACCATTACAGTGCTGACAAGTTTATCAGTAAGCGTAGCCATCAGGGAGTGCTGATGTGTTGCTATGGCTATTTTTATGATTTTTATAGCATACATATAAGAATGATGCATTTAAGTTACATGTATTGTTTTTAAAAGCTTGGCTTCCCATCTTTGTATGTTAATTAACTAGTTGGACTGGTTCATGAGCTTTTGACAGGAAGTGGTGCTACAAGTAGAGGAAGAAGAAAGAGTACTTGAACACAGGCATGTCTTGAGCAAACAAATGAGCAGCACTAGTATTTTGGAAGGACTCCAAGAAACTAAAATCTCATCTGCAAAGACACTGGACAAAGGAGGAAGAAGAAGACTCCATCAACAAGAAAAAAAACAAGTCAAGTAGCTGTTTAGTATACTTATTGCATACATTGTCTGTGCTAAGTTACTGGGAAGGATAGATTGTTTGGGCATGTGTATATTCTATGCCTTGTAATACTCTGTTGTGCATTATTTTTCCTAAAATTCTGTGCAGTTTGTATGTACATTTGTTTAGTAAAGTATTAATACACTACAGAGGTTTTTGTGCTTTTTTGATTCTACCACACTACCACAAAGAACCTTAACAGACAAAGAAAAACAAGATGTAGTTAAGGAAAGAAACTATATTATGACAGTAAATGGACTGTACACCTACAACTCCCAGGGAGAGCCAGGTAAGAGGAGACAAAGAAGTTGTATCTTCTGGTCTGAATACCAGGCAACTTCTTTTTTTCTGCAAGGAGGCTGAGGTGTGCACATCACTACTCCTGTGTGCACATCAACCTGCTACAAAGTCTGTGACCAAGACAGAAATCAGAGTGGCGTTAGGCTGTGTGCTGAGGACAGGAATCGCTATAGGTAGATCCAGAAGTGAGCTGACATCCTAACAGCGGGACCACTTTTACTATATTGTTGGAACTGGTATGAGGACATTGCTGCTATTGATCTAGCTCCTAGTAGAGACTGAGTACTTAGGAACTGGCCATCTAAATATCAGGCTTACTAACTGCTTGCAGACTTTACGGGGACTGTACTTATGTGCACCACTATAAAGATTGGGCCCAACATTAGCCAGCTGAAGAACTAGCACTAAGGACTGCTCACCAAATAGCTGCCTCACAGTGCCTATTGTTCATAGTAAGAGGTACCCCTTTAGGGAGTTTTAAATATCATCACTGTCATTTTTATAGAGGGCACTCTAAAGTGGTTATAGCCTACTGTTTACAGAGAAGTTATGGCAGCATTGATTAGCATTGCTGTTACTGTTTTCTTTTTTTTCCCAATACTTTATTTTTACAGGAAAACATACATTGGATACAGAAACCGTACAATAGTGTAAGACTCAAGATACATATCAAACCAGGGAGAATCCAGTTCACATAGAACAGTATAGCAAGCGATCTCAACATAAACATGTAATCGGAACAGTGAACGATCTGAGCGGAGGAGTCTCTGCATCACACATGCCAACATTTTTCCACGATAGAAATCATGTAGTAAGGATTGCTAGGTATCAGGGCAACCCCACGAGTCCCCAGCACAGCAAGAAAATGAAGGGGAATCAAGGAGAGAAAAGGGAAGAGAAGGGAGAGGGATAGAAGAAAGAGAAAAAAAAAGGGGGGGGGTAAGTTAGGTAACAGGGTTAGGTTCCATCCACCCATAAGTTGTGTCGGATTCCTGGCGTACAGAGAGGGCACATTTGATTACTCCCGCCGGGCTAGTCTCACGTACTCCTCAGAGTTTACAAATTCATGCCAATAAAACCATCGTCTAGAAAACTTCTCGCTGAGGCCCAATTTTCCATCGCATGAATGTCAGCGACCTTTTTCAGCCAGACGGAAATCGATGGAGGTTGTGTCTGCTTCCAGTATGTTACTGGTTTCTAATGTCATTGCTTATTGCTGATTTAGTGGTTTACCAGGTTTACTGAACTTCATTCTGACTTGCCATAGCCTAGTGAACATATTGTCTAGTGAAGTGTGATTAACCTAATCCTTTACTTACTCATTTATGTGCATATTGCAGTTTACTACAGTTTACAGTTTACTACTAAAACCCATGACAATATATTGGGTTCATTTACCACCAACCAGTCTAATGTTTTCTTTGATACTGAACCTTAGTTGTGTGCAGGGTATCAATATTTTTGCTCCCAACAGCAGTGCAGTATCCATTCCTTAACCTGGTGTGTCAGAGGGGCCAAGGTTATTCACCGAGTTGAGGCAAAAGAACATATAACCCAATCTACCATGCGGCTCCTGTGGGGGTAATGCTATGGCACTGTGTAGATGTAATATATCTGCCCATTTTACCATACACAGTGTCACAAGCACACATGGCAAATAACCACAAAGGTCTTGTTCCCTCTAACTACACAAGATGCAGAGTCCAATGTCACATTTTAGGTTCCAAAGGTGGGGGGGGGGGGGGGGGGTGGTGCCTATGCCTATTCATATGCAAACATCACCTTTATGAAAAATCCTTAAATGCCTAAAACACCCCTTGGAAACTATACTGCAGTCTAAGACCAGGGAATTATTGCACTCAGAATGGTGGCCAAAAGAATCTTGCAATGCCACTGCTTATATCACATTATACAGTATTTACCAAATGTAGCTATATATGAGCAGACTGGTATTATTTTACCCGTGTCACAAACATTCCTCTTCGGATCAGATCTATAATATTATACACAAAGAGCTTTACTGAAACGCAAACACCATTGCTTAATACAAAAACAAATAATTAATAAGTAAATAAACTACACAATGTTCCAAATGTGTATTATGCATAGAATGCAAAATCTCATTGTTCATTCAGAGGGGAATAATCTATTAAGCGGAAAAGAAATACGCATTGCAAAGTACAGGTACATTTTGGAATCCAGTATTGCATTTAAATGCTTGATTATCTAAGTCACTAAATTATTTACTCAACACTTTTAAAAAAATGTCAAGAGATCATACAGTTACTAGTGGAGATAGAAAAATGGATTTACAGGATACAACTCAGAACCAAAGATCAACACAAATGGAATTATGTTTGTCTACAACCCTGGTGCCCAACCTGCAGGCATTCGGCAACTACTGTGTGACCCTTGGACTTCAGTAGCCAGCCCTGCTGAGGTGTTTACTAAGGGCCAGTGAAGGAATATTAGGGGGGTTGAGGGGAGCACAACTGTGAAGCCTGGTACATATTTATAGAGCAGGGGTGCCCAACAAGTGGCCCGTGGAGCCCTCTGATGTGGCCCGCGACCTCCTGCTCTGGCATGGAGGGTTGGCAAGTCCAGATTGTGGGTTGTCGACCCACCATCCCAGAGCAAGAGTGTTATGAATGAAACCAGCGGTAGATGAAGTAAGTGGTTGTGGAGCAGAGCCGCATAAGCTGACCTGAATGGAAGACTGTTGTTAAAAGGTAAGTTTATTACTAAAATCAGTGTGTATATGGGCATATCTGGGCTGCTTTCAAACTGATCCACAGGTGCAGCTCTGAACACCTGCAGGTTACCTGCACTGAGCCATCGACTTCTGCTTTTACCTGTGGGTTTAGTACACTTCAGAAAGTGCACCACCCCTGCAGGATATAATAGAAGTCTATGGAAAAGTACAGCTAAGCCACAGGTGTACTGCGCTGTACCCTCAGTGTGGGTAAATCACAATGCGTCAGTGTGAAAGCAGCCTTTGGCTGCTTTTGACACGATCGGTTCTGACGCGATCAGAACCTCTGTTCACTTCTATTCAACCACAGATGTAAATGGACTTGTGCCCATTTACACCCACCTACCTCCAATCCAATAAAAAAAAAAAAAATAACAGAAAAGGGGGGCCCTCCCCTTCCATCTGGGCAGGTCTTATCTGAGGGCCCATAGAGTTGAGCGGGCTGTGTCTGTGTCAGCTCTGCATATGCAGAGTGTACTTGGTCCTGTCATCCGCCTGCTCATTGTGGCTCGTGACTAGTTACCAAGTTGCTTAAGTGGCCCTCGCTCTTCAAAAGGTTGGGCACCCCTGTTACAGAGGGATTGTAATGGCTGTGATTTCCAGCAGTTTAATTTAACATGTCTCAATTGCAAAGACTCTGTCACGCTTACCCCTAACACAGGTGGTCCGGCACTATAGTTTGCTTCTGTGTTCTTCGCCTATAGTAGTCCCCTTTTCCATAAGGCAAGCAGGCCTACAGGTACTCAATTGACCTCAGGTCTTATACACAATGCTACAGTGCCTGGCTACCATGCCGCAGTAGGAGCAAACTGAGCACAGCAAACAGGTATTTGGCAGGTGGGCAGGTAGGCAGAGTGATTCAGTGACAGTCTAGGTACACAGCAGGCAATATACAGAATAGTCAGGGTCAAATCAGTAGTCAAAAGGTAAGCAGGGTTCAGAGAATAGTCTGAGATCAAATTCAAGGTCATAATCCAAGCTAGCAGGCAGGGCAGACAAACAGGGAGTTTGGAGCATGTGTTACAACGCTATCACAAGCATGAGACTAAAGGCTTGGCTGGCTTAAATCAGGTTTGGTCTCCACCCAGAGACTGGCTACATCAATCACCTTGCAGGTGGACAGCCAAAACCTGGATGCTGGAATGAGATCAGCAGCTGTGATAGAGCAGGAGTGCTACATTCTCCTGCCATGCAGTAGTACTTCATCTGTGTCAAGTTCACCTTATAGGAAATTCCACCTAAAATAAAATGCTACCTATTTTTTTTTCTCTTCACTGACAGCCTGAGAAAATTCTAAATGATTATAAATAACTTCCATTAACAAAAAATTATCTCAGGCTGTCTGATATATGTTTTCTCTTTTAGTCTAAATTGAAATGCCTTCTACATGTTTCATAGAGGCTCTTAAATAATTGCTAATAAAGAGCAGACAGGTTCCTTCGCTCCAGTGTACTGTATTATGAAAATTCATTTACATCTAACTCCAGAGCTTGGTGATAATCTGTTACTCATCTGCCCATGTGCCCTAAGGTAACTCAATATGTTTATTTAATTGCACAAACCTATTAACTAAATGGTGTATAATTTATTGGACAATAACATGGATGGTTGATTAATCAAATGAGAAAAATGCAACCATCACTCATTAAATACATGAAGTGTACTGGAAGAAAGAGAGAATACAATTATTGCATAAGCAATGTAATATATATTTGAGCATTCACTGATTAAATTCCGGCCTTTAGAGACACGCCAAAGCTCAAGCTACCAAGCACTACAGAGAAAGTGAACCCGTACAAAGAGGTGCCAAAGCAGGCCCAGTTCTCTCACCAGATACTCCTAAATGTCCCAAAAAGAAATGAAGTGTGAAGAGTGCCAAACGGCTCAGTATACAAGAGTATTGCCCCATACACACGGTCGGACATCCCGACAACAAAATCCGTCAGATTTTTTCCGACGGTTGTTGGGCCAAACTTGTCTTGCATACACATGGTCACACAAAGTTGTCGGAAAATCCGATCGTTCAGAATGCGGTGACGTATAAAACGTATGACGGGACTATAAAGAGGCCAGTAGTCAATAGCTTTCGTCTCTTAGTCTATTCAGAGCTTGCATGGCACTTTGTCCATCGGAATTGTCTACACACAAACAGAATTTAAACGATCGGATTTTGTTGTCGGAAAATTTTAGATCCTGCTCTCAAACCTTATGTGCCGGAAAATCTGATGGAAAAAGTCCAATGGATCACACACGATAGGATTCAACATGATCCGATCACACATTTTCCATCGGAAAATCCGACGGTGTGTATGGGGCATATTAGTTATGAACAAAATATTATCAAAATGTATGTGTGTGTAACAGTATATATGAACATATAGTTTCTTGGGGTAAAACCTATAAGGTCAGTGAGGTGTCTGAATCAATAGCAGATGTTCCTATACTCAGAGAGTCTGAGTAATTAGCATATGAAAAGATCTCATTGACATCAAAGAATGTAAAATTACCATACATGGTTTGAATTTTATCCAATTCCACTAATTTGACTAGGTCAGGACTGGGACAAAAAATTGGCCTGGGCATTTTGGAGTGAGCAGGCAATTTTTCCAGGGACCGAGGGGGGGCATTCAGGGGGGCAAATTAGTGATGGGATGTTCATGGATTCGGTTCTCTGCATTGTAAGGTAAAGGGGCACTGTGATATAAAGGGGACTGCACTGTAAAGGGGCACTGTAATGATTAAAGTGCCCATTTACGTTATAATGCCCCTAGCAATCACAGTCCCCCTTGCAGTGGTCAAGTCTTGCATAAACTATCATTTACAAATGAGATTGTTCTTTTAAATTTTCACCTTCAAAGGGGAGCGGTTTATGACTGGAAAGTTATGTAGGGCAATACAGGAATTGAGATCATGAGAACCATTACTTCAAATAAAGTGATTTAGAAGGGTGACCAGAGTTATTTGCATGAAGGGCATGCATCAATTCCAATTTCCAATTTCCCCAAAGGATTTTATTATATTGAGGACTGAGATATTCAGAACAAGACAGTTGGTTAAAAAATGGACCCAAGGGCAGGTCTGAAGGAACGCGTGGAGCTTGAGACATGAATGGAAAAATTGTAGCTAATGTGTATTGTAATTGGTCTCGTCTAGAATGTGCCCAGATTGTAGGATTCTTTGCATTTGTAATCTAATGTGATAAAATTTAGGTAATTCAATGTTTTTCCCAAACATGAAATCAGAAAGAAAATACAGAGCACTGAAGTGTGCAAATCAGCTGAATTAAGTAAATCAAATAAAGCAGTCAATCTATAAAAGTCTACAGTCCAAAAAGAAATAAAAAAGCGAAAACCTCCTGCTAATCAGAGACAATTCAACACTGACCAATCAATACAAATGCAAGGGTGCAAACCTTCTGCATTAAAAAGGTGATTTCATGAAGAGGTGCCCAAAAACAAAATTACTATAGCAATGGATTTCAGGGCTCAAGCCTGTGTTGAGCATGATATCACTACTGGGCTCCAGTATTGCCTTTTATGTGCCACTGAATGTTAATTTTTAACTTGTTTTAACCACTTGCTAATTGGGCACTTATACCCTCCTATCTGCCTAGGCCAATTTTCAGCTTTCAGCGCTCTCATACTTTGAATGACAATTGTGCGGTCATGCAACACTAAACCCAAATACATTTTTTATCATTTTTTTCACACAAATCTGCTTTGAGATCACATGTGATCTCAAAAAAGATGGGTACCAGGAGCAGCAAGTCGTGGGAGCATTACACTGCGTGATGTGCATGTAAGTGATCCACACACTATAAGGATAGTGGGAGCTATCTCTAGCTCAGATATCAGGGTGGCGGGGCTAGATGGCTTCACAACGCTACATGGCTACAGCACTATCAGCAGATGTATATTGTGGAACTCCCTGGACTTCCGTGTGGGAATCGAGCACCCTGCATTACAGGATCTGTGCAGTGCGAGATCCCCTTATAGACGGCATCTTATGGAGATACCTGGGACACCTGCCAGTTATTAGACACTCTTGACCACAACGGTTGCATGAGCGAACCATTGGTCCTGTGATTGTCTATATCTTTGCACAATACTTCTGTCCTGACCTACAGATGAGCTTTACCCACTGTCCTAGTTAAATAAACTATACACTGGGTTACCCTTACTTATTCGGCTCGGCCTAAAGCTGAAAACCTGAACGAACTACTGACTGCTTGCAGCTATATGCCACCATCAATACAGTGTTTATCACACGTGGAATAACAGTCAACTAAGTTAAAGCAGTGTTATTGCTCTTTAAAGGGTCTACTTTTCAAGTGCGTGGATTCCCAATACAATACCCCTTTATCCCCCAGCTGGGGGCTTGATGGTTAATAGTGACGGGATATGCACATTTAGTGATGTTGCTAGTCACCAGGACTTACGTGCCTATTTAACCGCCACTTTTTGTACCTAATATTTACTTGGGTGTATATGGTGTGTGTGCTTGATGTATACGTGACGCAGCTGCTTTTATTTAGACAACGTTGTGTTATTTTAATATTAATCTAGGTGTTGGTGGTGGGTACCTAGGTTTTGTATTCTTGTTTTCATTAATTCCTTGATAAGCAGCTTGGTCCGCCCGTGACTTCCTTTCTCAGGGGGGCCTTCTTTGCCCCTGTTCTATTTTTGGATGAAAACATGTACCTGCACTGTTTTTGGGTAGCATATCGCATTGCAACCTAATGCTTATACAGCCACATGCTTTATGGTGCGTTCAGAGTTCAAGTGCATTGTTTGACACCTGAACATGTTACATAGTAGGTGAGGTCGAAAAAGACACAAGTCCATCAAGTTCAACCTATGTGTGTGATTATATGTCAGTATTACATTGTATATCTCTGTATGTTGCGGTCGTTTAGGTGCTTTTCTAATAGTTTCTTGAAACTATCGATGCCCCTCGCTGAGACCGCCGCCTGTGAAAGGGAATTCCACATCCTTGCCCCACTTACAGTAACGAATCCTCTACGTTTAATGTTAAACCTCTCTTCTTCTAATTTTAATGAGTGGCCACGATTCTTTTTAAACTCCCTTTTACGAAAAAGTCTTATGGGCAATGATGGATGCCAATCAGTGACAAACAATAATGCCTGTCAATCAGTGATGCCCATTGTGGGCACTGATTGGCATCCCTGGTGGTCTAGGGTGGCATACCTGGCCCTAGTGGCTTCCCTGGTGGGCCAGTGTGAGCATCCTCGGGGGGGGGGCTGCGCTGATAATTGTTCAGCACAGACCCCCCCATCAGAGGGGCAGCCGATCGGCTCTCCTCTACTCGCATCTGACAGACGCGAGTGAGGAGAAGCCAATCACCAGCTCTTCCTGTTTACACTGTGATCAGCCGTGATTGGACACGACTGATCACATGGTAAAGAGTCTCCGTCAGAGACTCTTTATCTAGATCGGTGTTGCGGGGTGTCAGACTGACAATGACGATCACTGCGATGCATGCCCCTGGGGGCGCACAGAGGCTCAATATCCTGAAGACTTCATATGACTTCTGGTCAGGTTATTGAAACCCCTTTTCCGCCGTCATTTTGCTATATAGTGGGCGGCAAGTGGTTAACAGTCACTTGTTAGCTCAGCAACTGCCCATTACAGGCTAGGAACTTGGCATCCCTTGACAAAGTAGCACATAAACAGCAGCTCTCACCACCTTCAGCTTCCTCGCAGACACTGAGCCCAGTTCTACTGCTGCAGAAATGCTAGCCCACCTGACTGCCACCAGCCCACCTAGCTGCTTTTGCTTCCCAGTCCTTTCCATGGAGACTCCTCAGGACAAAGTTGGATGAAGACTTGGCACACCGCTGTCTTCAAGAGAGCACTGCTACAGCTGGTAGTCTCTCCCTCTGTCTGTCCCTGCACCGTGCTGATCTACTCTCCGTCTCTCCTTGCTCCTGCTGCCTCTCTGGTTAGGGTCCCTCCAACTGCCTCCTGTGGCCAGGCCAGTCCAGGCCAACCTCCCAAGCTCCACCCTGAGATAAAACCCCGCCTGGGCAGGGGTCCCTCAATGGCCACGTACAGACTTACCTGCTGACATGGCTCATGTCTATTTCAGGGCTCCATAGTTCCCTGCCAGGCCCCCAATCCTGGAAATTGGCTAAGGGCCCTTAATTATTCAAGGCAATCCCTCCTAGCTCCTGCCTACTATCTTCCAGAACATTATCCAACATTCTAGAAACAGGGGAGGGCACCAGAGAGCTGCCAGGATAAGTCATCCAGCCCTGGCCTCTAATAACTCTGACCCAGATTCTGTCACTCTGGTTTATCCCTGGGCCAGGCCAGACTATAGTTTGCCTACTCTAATTCTATTAACACACACTAGAAGGTGTTTCATATTTATAGTCAAAGTATTTCAAAAATAGATGTTTTAGTTTAAGGGTGCATTCACATGGGTGAAGAGGGCCATACACCATAAAAAAGGAGTGTTTTTCTGTGACTGGGAGTCATAATGTGCCAAATGTTGCTCAGGTGTTGCGTACAGCCATCTGTATAAATCAATGACAGGCTGCAGCTATACGCTGGTAACCACACATCCAAGTGTTTTCAGGAGTAAAGGGATGGATGAGCAGTCCTGTGCCCAAAGGTGCCCATCTGTGCCTGTATGCAAGTAAACGCTGGGGTGTGCATATGCCAGCATACAACCACGGCCTGTTATTGATTTGTACAGGTGACTGTATGGAACAATTGTGACTACGGGCACAGAACATTTACTCCTTTATTATGGTGTATGGCCCTCTGTTCTTGTGTGAATGAACCCTTAACACTGTAGTCTTTCCCTGGTGTCTTTTTTTCTTATTGTTATGTAGTATAGGTTCAGTTTGTGTTTAGTTCTATCATTAGCAGCTCTTATCTAGCTGACATGTGTGGAATTTAGTTACATGCCTGTGTACATCGGACCAGCGGAGCCCATTGTCTCCAAGTCTATACATAGCCACTGATTAGGATTCCTCCAGAAACCACAGTACGAAAAAAAACAATGATGTGAAACTGAAGTGTTCTCAAAGCAAACCTCTGGTATGTCTGATGAAGTAAAAGGTTTGTTTCATTGAAGACCCCATAAGATTATACATCCTCCCATCACCCCCCAATTCACCATTAGGGTGCCTCAGATTCTGGTAAAAGTTGTGACTTTCTGAAAGTAGCTCAGCAAGAAACCCCCATGTGCAGTGGTGGCTCGTGGTTTTTCTTGGAGGGGGGTGGCAAACAACTACCCATCCCCCCGAGTGGCACCCCCACCCTACACTGTTTGCCGGTCGGTCCGGCACTTACCCCACTGTGGCGGGTGGAAGGCTGCGTGATGCAGCGACTCAGCTCCGAGTCCTCTCCTCCATGGAAGCATACAGCTCCTCCCCTCCTCCTCCTAGGCATTCAATAGGATCGCCTGTTCTTTCAGCCAATCGGGTGACCGGTGTGAAAACATGCTTCCTGATTGGCTGGGAGGAGGATCAGTGTTACAACAGCAAATATTGGTTCACTGTTGTAACACACCTGGGTGGGCTCAGAGTGCACTCTCTGTGACCCAAGCCCACCCTATATTGAAGCCTTTTAGAGCCCCTGGCTCTAATTGGTGCTTCAAAAAAAAAATAGCCCCTATGCACTGGAATCCATGCGCCGGTGTCCTGAAAAAGGCTGGACACATGGATAGGGGAGGAGGCGATGGACAGCGGAGGGGCGGTGCCTGGGTGGTCTTAATGGACGGGCTGCCCCTGCCCATGTGACAGCACTGGAGTCTAGGGTGCGACCACTCAGACACGAAAAGCTGAATATGTGGAGGTAAGGAGATGGTTACTGTTTCCGCATATAGGCTACGGTCTTACTTGGTCACCATTTGGTAGGGGAGTGTGGGGAATGTAAGTTTAGTAACCTTACTGTGCCTACTTCATATCTCCCAAGTCACTCATTTGAATGGACTGCATGCGCGTGGGAGTCACGGATCGCGGCTAGGGTATGCCGTCACCACATGTGCCCGTGGCATCACCAGCTGCACGTAGTGTGAATATCTCCTATCTCCTAAACAGTGAGGAGATATTCACAGTACCTACAGGTAAGCCTTATTATAGACTTACCTGTGGGTACAGCTGTAAAAAAAAGTATCTGTATTTTTAGTCCGATGAATGGCGAAACACCCAGAGTGATTAGCACCACATCCCAAAGGATATGAAATAAGGGGGAGTTGGAAAAGAAGAAGGATTTTAACGGTGCAAGAATATTCACAAATTTGAAAATATAATCAAAAAGAAATTATGGTTTTACAATTTTATTAAATTCAAAGTTAAAAAGTTATATATAAACATTATCACAGTGAGTCAAACAAAATGGTGGTCAGAGAAAGCACGTTGTTTCAAGTATATGTAGTATTGCACATTAGCCTGACATGTTTCGCTGACTTGCTTCTTCAGGGGATGTGCAAATCGAACCACAAGTATCGTGATAAACTGTACATTTGTTTGAACGAAAAAAAAATTAATGTACTTCTCCAGCATTACTTATTTAGCATTCAGTAAGAACATTGTAGTTACATTTCTAAAGGAGTAGAAACAGCTCACTTTGCAAAGTGGATGTTGGTGGATAAGGAAAAGCTGTGTTCCCTGTTAATGCCCAATCGTGTGTGAGGGAAATAAAAAAAAAAAAATAGCTTTATACTAGCACTAGCAAATAATGTTGTCACCTGCCTGTCCGGGATTCATCCGGACAGTCCAGGTTTCAGTCCACCTGAAACCTGGACACATTATCCAGACGGGAATGTGGCTCGGAACAGGGCTTGACAAGAGGGTGAGAGGGCACTATGTGCACTACATTACTATTCTCTTTGGAGTGCCCAATTGTGTCTCATGTCTGTTACAATCCTTTAGTGTATACTAAAACAAAAAAATGTACTGTGCGCCGCTAAGGTTTTCGGGTTTGGCTTGAAGAAAATGTGGCAACCATACTAGCTAAGCAAACACAGCTTCACCTTATTCATTAACATTCAGTAATAAATTAAGCATTTACTGCGCTAAGAGAACACAGTGTATGGCTAGTTTTACTCCTTTAATGAATGTACCCAATTTCTCACCATGGTTTTGGTATAGCTCCCAACTGTCCCTGATTTCGAGGGACTGTCCCTGCTTTGGAGAAATGTCCCTCTGTCCCTCATTCCTCCTCATCTGTTCCTCATTTTGATCTGATCTATAAAGTTCTATATAAAATGCACTTTTTATCTATCAAAAAGTGTTTTCCAGCACTAAACCTTTCATCTGGTTTCTAAATTGCTGCATTTGTAAATTCCAAATGCCGATATAAAGGAATATTAGTGGTAAAAAAAAACATTTGTGGGTTAAACCGCTTCCCGACCGCCTCACACATATATACTGTGGCAAAAGGGCACATACAGGCAGATTAATGTACCTGTATGTTGCCCTTTAAGAGGCAGCTTGCAGGCACGTGCTGGGAGCTCCGTGACCGTGATCGCGGGTCCCACGGACTCGATGTCCGTGGGGATACCCGCGATCGTCTCACTGAGAGGAAGAACAGGGACATGCTAATGTAAACAAGTGCCTAGTGACACTGTCACTGATCAGCTCTCCCTGTAATCAGGTGCTCTGATCAGTGGCGTGTCACATACAGCTCCCCCCCCCCCCAGTTAGAATCACTCCCTAGGACACACTTAACCCCTACAGCGCCACCTAGTGGTTAACCCCTTCAATGCCAGTCACATTTACACAGTAATCAATGCAATTTTTTAGCATTGATTGCTGTATTAATGCCAATGGTTCCAAAAATGTGTCAAAATTGTCCAATGTGTCCGCCATAATGTCGCAGTCCTGATAAAAATCACTGCTCGCCGCCATTACTAGTAAAAAATTAATTATCAATAAAAATGCCACAAAACTATCCCCTATATTGTAGACGCTATAACTTTTCCGCAAACCAATCAATAAACGCTTATTGTGATTTTTTCTACCAAAAATATGTAGAAAAATACGTATCAGCCTAAACTGAGGAAAAAAATAATAATATTTTTTGGGGATATTTATTATAGCAAAAAGTAAAAAAGAATGCATTTTTTTCAAAATTTACGCTATTTTGTTTATAGCGCAAAAAATAAAAACCGCAGAGGTGATCAAATACCACCAAAATAAAGCTCAATTTGTGGTAAAAAAAGGACGTCAATTTTGTTTGGTAACCACGTCTCATGACCGCGCAATTGTCAGTTAAAGTAACGCAGTGCCGAATCGCAAAAAGTGCTCCGGTCAGGAAGGGGGTAAATTCTTCCGGGGCTGAAGTGGTTAACAAATCAATTTTTTTTGTATAATTCTCCTTTAAGAGGGCGTGGCAAGGGGTGTGTCCTATGACTGCATACTTTTGCTGATAGGTGTCCCTCATTCCCATCTTAAAAAGAAGGTGTTTTGATACTACATCTTAGTGAGACCAACCTATTCTGGCACAGAGTTTGCCCCTCGCCCTGCTGCATTAAACTATATGGACTTTTCAGGCTGTTTGCATACACAAGCTGTGATTTCCTGTGATTTAGGGCACACCATTTTAAATGAACTTCTTCCAATAAGACACATTGCAGTATAAGAGAAAAGAAGCTACTTAGAGGATGGCAGCCTTCCACGGAATATTGATTACATCAGCATAACCAGAGTTTCCTCTCTTCCTCCCAGTAATAGCTCTTTGATTTTTGAAGGGAAGTCAAGGTATTAAAAGATAAATCTTAGTGAGGGACAGGAATAATATAATGAACTAGAACACCTTTTTTTAATAGAATTTTCACCTTTCAGGCACAAACATACTAGGAATTTTAATTTGGATCTGCCTGGATCAGCAGATGAATGTACTTACCTCTTGCAGACTGTGCCCATGTTACTCTGCATAAAACTGCCTCTTATCGGCTCGGCATCTTTAAAAAGTGAGGGTTCCCTCTGTGGAATCCACCTACCCGCAGAACTCCTCCATCTCTGCCTCCTGTTAGGGTTGCTACCTTTTCTTCAAGCCAGACACCTTAGCCACATATGGCAAACTTTGATTTTTAAGGGGGAATGCTGTGGACCCTGGTGTAAAGGGGAACTCTGATGTAAGGGGGTTTCTGCTCACCAAACCTCCCACTTACATCAGAGTTTCCAGCATTCCCCTTAAATTATGGTTCCCAAAGCCCCCCTTACATCAGAGTCCACAGGGTACCACTTACATCTGGGCCCCCCTTACCTTAGTGTACTCACTCACTTGGAGGCAGAAGAGAGAAGAGGAGGGGAATTTCAAACACAGACATTGGATGGTGAGCCAGGGGCGGACTGACAATTCATGGGGCCCCCGGGCAATAGGAGATTATGGGGCCCCCAGGCAATCAGACATTATGGGGCCACACAATATACACACACACACACAGTATACAATCACGCAGTATACACAGACATGTTTCTATTGGCTGAGAAGGTACTGGAGAGGTGGGGTAGCTATAATCTAAGGATTTTCAGACCAAAAGAATGTTGGTAAGGGACAATTCAGAGACAGATGTAAGAAAAACACAGATTTTTATATACTTCCCTGGTTTTACTGAGGCTGGCAACCCTGATGGGGCCCCCTAGTGGCACGGGGCCCTCGGCAGTGCCGAGCGGCCCAATGGTCAGTCCGCCCCTGTGGTGAGCTCACTTCCCACACATCCCTTTCCTGATGCACAGAACGCCAGGGATTGGAGTGTGGGTGGGCAGACAGAGGGGTAGAGGCAGGAGGAGGAGGAGCAGATCAAGCCCTCTCCTGTCTGTGTATGGGGAGTGGGGCCTGTGTGCACACCTATGCACTTTGCGATTGTGGTGCTTTGTCTATTCTTAATATTGTGTCCAGGTTTCAGGTGGTCTGAAACCTGTACACACGATTCAAACCCGGACTGTCCAGATGAATCCCAGATGGGTGTCAACCCTACCTCCTGTTTGCACTTGACAGATGAGTCATCAGTGTGGGAAACAGACATGTTGATACTTTGCTTCCCTAAATTACCAGTTGTAAAATGTGGGCGCTCAGTGAGGTTTTTTTTTTTTTTTATTCTTTATTTACATTTTCAATTTTCCACACATAAAAACAAACAGGGATCTGACATATTTCAATAACATTACATCACTAACACAGCAACAGTCCCCCCGAAAACCCACCCCTATCCCTGCACCCCCCCCCACCTCCATACACGTCCCCTCTTACATTATACGTTCACCTAATTGATCCTATCTCTTACCCTATAAGCTCTTACCAGCTCTAATTTTCTTGGGTTATCTCCCGCACATACCTCCATGAGTTTTTAAAACGACCCCAGCCCTTCCATTTGTCTTCCCAATCCACAACCTTCTCCTCCGCCCTCTCTTTATCTTGCACCTTCTCTATTTTTTGAATGTAATTTATTCCATTTATCCACTTACTTATCTTTGGGCTTTCAGGTTTCTGCCAGTTTTTTGGAATCAATCCCTTGGCTGAATTTAATAGAATTGGTACCAATGAAGCTTTATATGACCCCATTGGTCTTTCCATCCTGTGGAACAGGCAGACCCATGGGTCCAGAGGGACAGACTCACCCGTTATCTCTTTTATCAATGCTATAATCCTTATCCAATAATCTTTTATGGTGGGACAATCCCATTGCCTTCCATTTTACATCCTCTCCAGCATTCTGATGAAGTTTCAGATTGATATCTACTTCATCTGTCCGGAGTAAGATACCATCTCACTAGGCATTTGTAATTTATTTCTGTCATCCTAGTATCCGGTGCCGTTTCATGTGTCATTCTCCATATTTTACCTGATCTAACGCTCCTACACCTCGTGCCCATTTCCCTTTCCCATTTCTTAAAACATGGAGGGTCCTCCCCATTCTCCACCTCCAACACAATTTTATATATTTGAGCAATACTGTTTTTTGTGTTCCCCTTTGCTATCATCTTTTCCATTTCTGTGTATTACTTTTCCGATCGAATTGGATCGGGTAGGTTTTCCACAAATTTTTTCACCTGGTTGTACCTCCATGTATCAAGATTCCAACTTTCTGTATCACCTTGCAAACTCTGAAAAGTGCAGATTTTTCCTTTTTTTAATGTCTTTCACATCTTTTTTTATCCAATTTCCCCCAACCTCCCTCATCCCAGGTGCAAAAAAAACATTATCTTTCAAGTGAATTGATGGGGAGTTGTATTTCCATTTTTTTATTACGTGTATTCTATCCCATATTTCCAATGTAATATCAGTGATTTCATGTGTATCTGGTCCTGATTCCCTAAAATGTGGTGGGTTCCATACCGTGTGACCCAAATGTGTATTACTCATAATAAATTCTATATCCCTCCATCTTTTTTCATTATTCTCCCTTGTCCATTCTACTAAACGTGACATAACCACCGCATAGTAATATTTTTTTAAATCAGGGACAGCCAACCCTCCTTTTTTCTTATTTTGGCACATAACGGCACCTGAGATACGTGGTCTTTTATTCTTATATATATCTAGAGATGATACCTTTTAATGTTGTAAAAAATGATTGTGGGATCTTTAATGGAAGCATTTGAAATTTATAAAGGATTTTAGGGGATATTATCATTTTTAACGCATTAATGCGGCCAAACCATGAGAGTGGGGATGTTGAATTTTTTTTTTATTTCTCTCCTTATCTCATCTAACAGCGGGATATAATTTATTAAATATATTTTCCTGAAAGTATCCGTTAGTCTAATCCCCAAATACTTTATATCCCGTTTCCAACTAAAGTGGAATTATTTTCCCAGTCTCGCGTCTTCTGTTTTATTTATATTAATATTCAATATTTCTGACTTTGTGGGATTTATTTTAAGATTAGAAATCTCACCATACTTTTCCAGAACTCGTAATAAATTAGGGAGAATTATCCTAGGATGTGCAATGAATAAAAGCACATCATCGGCAAAGGCTGCCAACTTATGTTCATCTTGTCCCACTCTTATCCCCCTTATGTCCACACTATTTCTTATATAGGCCAATAAAGGTTCCAATGTCAGTATGAACAACAAGGGGGGCAGAGGGCAACCCTGCCTTGTTCCATTTCTCATTCTAAAAGGGGAGGATATATGCCCATTTACCTTCACCATTGTTTGAGGGTCCCTATACAATGCTTTAATCCAGCTAATCATCCTGTGTCCAAACCCCATCATCTCCAGAACTTTCCACATAAAGCCCCAGTCTACCCTGTCAAAAGCAAGCCCAGTGGATTCTTTTCCATTTACAGTATAACCAGAGCGTAAAGTGGTTGTAAAGGCTGAAGGCTTTTTAACGCCATGCATTCCATGACCTTCTGTGTGCTGTTAACCCCACAGCCCCTCCCTTATACTCATCTGAGCCCCATTTCAATCCAGCAATGTGCATGGGAGCCTCGGTTGCCTCGGGTCTCTCTCTCCTCATTGGCTGACACACAGCAGCAGGAGCCATTGGCTCCCACAGCTGTAAATCACAGCCAGGGATTCAATGAGGAAAGGGCAGAGGGCGGGGCCAAGCCACGGTTCTATGTGTCCTATGGACGCATAGAGCAGGGATTGGGAGTGAGCACACACTAGTGCCCCATAGCAAGTGGCTTGTTATTGGGGCACTTGTCAAGGGAGAGGAGCCAGGAACGCTGGTGTGGGGCCCCAGAATAGGAGGATTGGGGCTGCTTTGTGCAAAACATTACACAGTGCAAGTACACTTTATTACCAAATGTATTGGGATGCCTGCCTTTACACGCACATTAACTTTACTTTAATGGTCTCCCAGTGTTAGTCAATATTGAGTTGACCCACCCTTTTCAGCTATAAGAGCTTCGACACTTCTGGGAAGGCTGTCCACAAGGTTTAGGAGTGTGTCTATGGGAATGTTTGATCATTGTTCCAGAAGCGCATTTGTGAGGTCAGGCACCAATGTGGACAAGAAGGCCTAGCTGGCAGTCTCCGCTCTAATTCATCACAAAGGTGTTCTATCGGGTTGAGGTCAGGACTCTGTGCAGGCCAGTCAAGTTCCTCCACCCCAAACCTGCTCATTCATGTCTTTATGGACCTTGCTTTGTGCACAATCATGTTGGAACAGGAAGGGGCCATTCCCAAACTGTTCACACAAAGTTGCATGAAATTGTCCAAAATGTCTTGGTATGTTGACGCCTTAAGAGTTCCCTTCACTGGAACTAAGGGGCCAAGCCAAACACCTAAATGGACTTTGACTTACACATAAAAATGGAGCAAATTCACATTATTGCAATTTTATATTGATGTATAATACTATCAACTGTAATTCTGCTTCAGTTTGAACATGAAGAGAAGCAATAGTGAGGTTGTCTTTTCTCACCTATATCTGTATTTGTGAAACCACAGCTCATGGGTATGAAGTGAAAAGACCACCACTTGGTGTGTAGAAAGGTAAATGGCAGTCAAATCTTACCAAGGCATTTTTAAGGGCATGTCAATGGACCATGCAATGCATTTATAGTTGATGCCAGCTGCATTGGCTGTTATGATAGGGAGTATTGAAACTGAGGCTAAAGCTGGGCATAGACAGCTCGAATCTGGTGAACCAGCCAAGATTCGAACCATGTATGGGCAGGCTGCATTTATCCAAGTTAATCAATCGATCAAAACAAACTATGAGGATCTGGCGAGGTACCTATTTTAAAAAGTGACAAAATATATAAAAAAACTAAATATACTAGACGAGTAATAATGATTGACAGCTGCTAGCACTGATCACGTCCTATAAAGCCGTGTGAAAACAATATAAATAGAAAATTACTATGCTGCGCTATCTCCTAACATTAGTATCAACAAATAATTTTAAATTGTCTGCTTTACAATAATGAGAAAATAATAAATGATAAATGAACAAAAATTATAATATATTCCAAAATTGTATATAGAGTTTTTTGATTGCTGTGATGATAAATACTGTGTTAAGCAGGGGCCTTGCTAGGTGGCAAAAGAACCAGGGGCCTCAGCCCAGAGTCCAAGGCCTGAACGGGGGGGGGGGGGGGGGTGTTGTACGCAACATTTTTTTTGGCTGGGCCGTGACACTGACGGTAGTGACTTACATACACTAACCTATCTACACTAACGGTAGTGACCTACCTACATGAACTACCTACACTGACGATAGTGCCAACAGCGCCTATGATGGACGTCACATGTCCCGCGGTCCCGGCATTGGACCAGTGGGACGTCCATCATAGACGTGCAGGCTCCAGAAGGCGGGACCTGCTCTGGCACTCGGCCGCACTCGGCGGCGCTCAGGATCAGATTGGTCCAGGCGCTCGCCGCAGCGCTCGGGGCTCACAATGAAGACCCTGCAGAGCTGACACTCGGGGCTTTAGGGGGTCACATTCGGGGCTTCAGCCCCCCTAGCCACCCCCTCCCGACGCCCCTGGTGTTAAGTGTCACATTCCACAAACAAAATAAAAATAAGCAAAATTAAAAAAAAAATGTTTTGCCTGTAGTTGTACTTTAAAGAGGAGTTCTGCCTGGGGAAAAAATAATTAAAAGTTAGCAGCTGCAAATACTGTAGCTGCTGACTTTTACTATATGGACACTTACCTGTCAAGGGAGCCCGTGATGGCGGAACCCCAGTCGATTTTCAGATTGGCTGATGGGTGCTGCCGCCGCCATTCATGATAAGGAAAACCGGAAGTGAAAGCGTCACAGCCGGTTCCCTACTGTGCATGCACGGAGCGTGCTGTGCTTTCTAACTGGCCCGGCGGCGGAGGAAAGAGGAGAGGGAAAAACTTCCAAGGGACAGCGCCGTGGCGCCGTCTTCTGGAAGTGGGTAAGGGTACCTGACAAAAACAGGTACCCCCTCCCCCTGAAAGGTGCCAAATGAGGCACCAGAGGGCGGAGAGGAAGCAGATAAGCGGAAGTTCCACTTTTGGGTGGAACGCCATTTCAGGTAAACACACACTGATCTGCTTGATACAGGAGAGCCACAACTAAATTTGCCTAGTCAAACCTAGCAGATTTTCTTTCACCATCTTTGTCACATTGCAGACATTTCCCTTAACTTTCTGTTTCATAGCCAAACAGGAAGTGTGAGGAAATCCCTGCAAATTAAGGGAATTCCTTGGAGACCCCCAGATTTCCAGAACTAGTGTCCCCATTTGTAGATTTCTCCTCTATCAATTTTCTGGGGACAAGTCAAAGTTTGGGATTTTCTTTTACTTTCAATGATAAACAGGACAAATAGAGAGGATGAACTTCCTTAAGGGGGGCACAGACAGCAATAAAAACTTACAGGCATTGTAATCTCTCTCCACTCTATCCAAAACAAAAAAAAAAGGTTTTGCCTTTGGTTATAGTTTAATGCCTGGTACACACAATGAGATTATTAGATGGATGATTGTCCTTTTTTTTTTTTCCTGCTAGTTTCCATTTCGAAAAATTAAGGGTTTACTAAAGTTCCGAAAATTTTCATACGACAGAATAAAAATTCAGATGTGATGCAATGTATTGTATCTATATTGTTATTTTCCGTTGAAAACTGTACTGATTAAACGAAAATCGTATTCTAGCATCTTATGAGAAACATTTTTGTATTTGTCACTTTGGTTAATTTCAAACGTAAGCTTTGTACTAACAATCAGATTATTATACGATCAATTAGAAAGTGGTATTTTTTGTACGATTTTCTGATTGAACGTAAGCTAAGGAGGTGAGTTGCCATCTAGATAAAGGAAGGCCCGTAGACTTGGTGTATCTGGATTTTGCAAAAGCATTTGACACAATTCCCCATAAACATTTACTGTACAAAATAAGGTCAGTTGGCATGGACCATAGGGTGAGTACATGGATTGAAAACTGGCTACAAGGGCAAGTTCAGAGGTTGGTGATAAATGGGGAGTACTCCGAATGGTCAGGGGTGGGTAGTGAGGTCCCCCAGGGTTCTGTGCTGGGACCAATCCTATTTAATTTATTCATAAAAAACTTGGGAGGATGGGGTAAACAGTTCAATCTCTGTATTTGCAGAAAATACTAAGCTAAGCAGGGCAATAACTTCTCCGCAGGATGTGGAAACCTTGCAAAAAGATCCGAACAAATTAATGGGGTGGGCAACTACATGGCAAATGAGGTTCAATGTAGAAAAATGTAAAATAATGCATTTGGGTGGCAAAAATATGAATGCAATCTATAGACTGGGGGGAGAACCTGTTTTTTTACAGGTACCTTTCCCCACTTCTGGGAGACAAGCTTACAGCTGCTCTGGGCTCTGTAGGATGAAATTTTGACTGCTTGAACAGCCTGAATATTTATGTAAATCCAGCCAATCCCTATGGAGGTGTGCCCAGATGGTGGATGGAGAGTGCATAAATAGTTTGGATCCTCAGAAAGCAGTGTTCTTACAACTAGAGGTGAGTTTCTCAGCTAAAAGGAAAGTCAGCCTTTCCTAGCCATCCTGCTGAGGATCCAGCCTGTTCATCATGGTCCCAGCTGTGCTCACCTGAGTGGGTTATTATTCTGCAAATCACTAGGAGTCAAAAGAGGGGTGCCACTGAGGTTCTTATCTGGGAACTTTACTGAGGAGTCTACCTGCTGAAGGAGGAGTCTGAAGAAGACATCCAAACTCTGGGGACAAAGACAGATCTAAAGGAGAACGGATCTCAGTGACTGTTGCTTTATCCACCCCCACCCAGTTTCCAAGCTTCACAAGCTCACGTTCCCTTTGTTCTCCTGCCAATCCGGTTGGTAATCTTGCAAGTAACACACCTCTTGTATTAGACTGCCTTCAAAGGAGCAACAAAGACAACTTTGGACAGCAGCATTGTCAGTCTGGGGGGAGGGGAGTGTTAGATGTTCTAGCAGATTTAGATGCACTCGCAAAATGAAGCCAAACTCCAGCTAACTTGCTTTCTCCATTTACCCTCCTGAGCATATGTTTCTCGTTTCCATTATATTCTCTTATATATCCTTTATATTCCAATAAATAATAATTCAATACCCTTTTGTAAATATTATGAAGATTTGATTTTTGTTATACAAAACAAGTTTGAGCGGAATCTTGCCAGAGATCTATATCAATGTTTATATCATACATTAACTATTAGCGATTGTGGAGTGTGGAGCCTGATCTCACCTGCAGCAGCATGTAAAATAATTAACCATAAGGCCCCATGCACACTGGAGCTCATAAACTGCAGTTTATTGGAGTTTGGGTGTTTTTTTTAAAAGCCCATAAACTCCACTCTGTTAGCCTATGTGTCCAGGGGTACACTGTCAGAGAGGTCTTACTGTCTGTAAGACTGTCACCTGTTTTCCTCAATGTGAATAAGCGTGATATAGTAGGACTGGACCTAACCACATTTTTAATGGTATAGGACAGTAATGGCAAACCTTGGCACCCCAGATGTTTTGGAACTACATTTCCCATTATGTTCATGCCCTCTTCAGTGTAGTTGATCCACTATTTATTACTGCTTACTTTTGCACTTTAGGTGGCAATTATGCCTAGCCCTCACTGTTAGCCATTCTGTGTGCTGGATTGTATTACCACTTGCCAACTTTTTACTTGCTTGGTTATGAACTCTACTGAGCAATAATACATTGAGTTTACCATTACTATCTGCTTTGGTGCCTGTTTTCAAACAATCACTATTTTTGGGTGATAGGAATTATTTGCAGTGTTTCACTGTGTTTTCTTGCTTTTCAATCCCTGGTGTGTCAGAGGGGCTTAACCAATGACCCCTTTAGGAGTGATACAGAAAAATGAAAAACAATTGTGTTGTAAGTACCTTAAGCCTCATACGGTGCGATTGTTGGCCAACCGAGTGTCTGATTTTTGTCAAAAGAACATGTGGCAGGATCTTTTCTTGCTTACTAACGGTACACAATTGTCATGCCACAAACACGAACGTAGTGACGTATTACGAGGAATTTCAGCTCTTGAGCGCCACCCTTTGGGCCCCTTCTGCTAATTTCATGTTTGGTGAGCATTGATTCCGAGCATATGTGTTTGTACTTTCGACTTTTGCGTGACGGATTTGTGTACTGACCAAACAAAAATCTGACGTCAAACCGTTGTCCACCGATAATTTTCTAGCCTGTCATCCAACATTTGTTTGCGGAAAATTGGACAACAATTGTTAAAAGGAGCGTATTAAAGGTAAGATTTTAGGACAACGGTCTGTCAACAGACAATCCCCTGCCAACAATTAAACCATGTGTATGAGGCTTTAGAGCAGGGATATGCAATTAGCGGACCTCCAGCTGTTGCAAAACTACAAGTCCCATCATGCCTCTGCCTCTGGGTGTCATGCTTGTGGCTGTCAGAGTCTTGCTATGCCTCATGGGATTTGTAGTTCTGCAACAGCTGGAGGCCCGCTAATTGCATATCCCTGTTTTAGAGTGTCCAAATTTCTTCTGAAAATGTTGCCATCAGCTATGTCTGTCAGTTGGTAATCCTGTAGTATGTTGGTACAAGCTGTCTACAGTCCATGCTCATTACTGGTCATTACTGAGGGTGTGCTGGTGTGTCAGTCACCAGTTATCGGTGGTACAAGCCACCTATGATCCATGTGCAGTATTGGGCATTACTGGGGGTGAGCTAGCATGTCAGTTATCAGGTGTAGGCAGTACAAGCTATATATAATCCATGCTCAGTATTGGGCAATACTGGGGATGTAATTGTGCGTCAATAATCAAGTGTGGATGGTGCAAACATCCTATGATCCAAGGACATTATTGTTTATTACTGTGGTGTGCTGGTATGTCAATCATCAGGTGTGGGTGGTACAAGCTGCCTATGATCCATGCTTGGTTCTGGTTATTACTAGAGCCATACTGGTGTGTCAATTATCAGGTGGTGCAAGCTTCCTATGATCCATGGTCTGTACTGCCCATTACTAGGGGCATACTGATGTGTCAGTCATTTGCTGTAGATTGTGCCAAGCTGTCCATGGTCCATGCTTAGCATTGGGCATCATTGGGGGCATCTTGGTGTGTCAATTATTAGGTGTGGGCAGTATACACTGGCTGGGATCATTGATCAGTAATGGCCATTATTGAGGGCAAAGTGGTGGCCAGGTAGATCACTCATTCACAGCAGCCATGGACCTATCTCTGCTTGGCTTTATGAGCGGTTGGCAGGGAAAGAATCACAGAGAATTTCTTACTGACGTCTGATTAGACATATGGTTAGGTTATCTGTGGGCTGTAAAACACCATGCATTGCTCTATTTGCTAGGCCACACTTTAGCTTCAAGAACAAGTAATGGCACCCTGAAATGTCCCTTGAAATCCTTAAAAAGCCTTTCCTGTCTATGACATCAACTTTGATATTGTTATGCTTATGAAGTACAGCATTTACTACAATTACATGAAAACTCATAAATATTTCAACAAGCTCTTCAATACAAACACACTCTAGGCATGAATTACCACTTTGTTGTTCTTTCTCATCCTCCTGGGAGAGTTGGAAATAAACCGTGAAACGCTTATTGAGAAATATTTTAATCTGGTAAATTCAAGTGTGTCAGTAGTCGGAGGATTAACCTGTCATGCTGCATATCTGCTGGCTAGTGGCTTCAGCTTTCATCTTATGTGCCGCAGGGACGAGAGCCTGGCTGCCAGCTAATGTACGGCTGGAAGCTACTACTTTCAGACCAATCTGGTACTGAACAGATAACTATGCCAAGACATTAAACTACTCTGAGCCTAACTTGACAGCGTTCACTGAAATCTTATTTATCGTAGGCAGGATTTTTTCTCATCGCCAATCGATTTTAGATATATTGTGCATTTATTTTATCTATAGGACTCAGCATGTCAAGAACTTTCTTGGTTCTCTAAGAATAGGAATGGCAGCTGTTGCCCTTCTTATTTCCAGTTATAAACATTTCCTACATATTATAGACAGGTCCTGGTAATGTAGGCCCATCCTAGGAGAAAATCAGATCTCTTTTTAAAATACTAGTTGCCTGGTTTTCCTTCCTTATCCTCTGACTTCCTATTGACCCCCCCATTTGACCCTTCACCAACTGATGAGCCAATGGTAGGACTTAGAAAGTGGGTGAGGGGCAGAGAAAAGATGTGATCAGGCTGTTGTTGCTCTTTCACTGTGCAATCTGAGACAAAAGGTGGCGTGGCGACTAGGGTTGCACCGATATGGGTATGGATACTAAACATTTGCACAAATACTTGTACTCATGCAAATGATCCGATACTAAAACCGATACTTTATGTGTGGTGTGGTGCGATTTGAGCCCACACAAAATGAATGGGTTTAAACCGCACTGCAAAGATTTGCATGTGATTTGAACAGGAATGCGGTGTGTATCCTATCCGAATCACATGCAGTTTCCCCCACCGCTCCTATGTGAACCCAGGCTCCTATGTGACTTCAGCCTGGGTTCACACAGGAGCGGTGCAGGAAACCGCAAGTAATTCGGACAGGAATCGTACTGCTTTCCTCTTAAAATTACATGCGATTCTTTGCAATGAGATTTGAGCCCATGCATTTTAGGAGGTAGCTTTTTCCTTTCTTACACATCACAACTCTCTCCTTTTCTGGGAGTATCTAATTACTGGTCCAACTCCTCCAGTCAAATTACCTAAAATGCAAGGCATTTTCCCTTGTACCCGACTTGTTTCGGAGTCTTCCAGCCACATACACAACTCCTTAGAGAAATGTTCTGAGGTGCAAAATGAAAACGGAGTCGGTCACACCTCATATTTCTATACCCAAACTGCTGTTACTGCCATGGTAAGCATTAACAAACAGAAGCTCAAGAGAACCTTGAGAAGCAGGGGAAAAGCCTAAAAAAATAAAAACCAATGCAGCCACCACGTCCCTCTTAGCCCTTGTACACACGGTCGGACATTCTGACAACAAAATCTGTCGGATTTTGTCTGACTGATTTTGTCCGAAACTTGTGTTGCATACACATGGTCGGACAAAATTGTCGGAAAATCTGATCGTTCAGAACGTGATGACGTTATTTCGTTATTTACGTTCAGGCTAGTAGCCAATAGCTTTGGTCTAGGAATTTGATCTGAGCATGCGTGGCACTTTGTCTGATCGGAATTCTCTACACATGATCAGACAAAGTCCAATCAGATCATGTTGTCGGAAAGTTTTATAGCCCAGCTCTCAAACTTGGTTTGTCGGATATTCTGACGGAAACAGTCCGATGGAGCCCACACATTGTCGGATTATCCGACAACACTGTCCGATCGGACATTTTCCATCGCGTGTACAAGGGCTAAGAATTATTAAGCTATAATATATTAAATATTTGCTTCTGGGTTTAGTACCGCTTTAAACATGATTTTTTTGCATGTTCAAGACATAGTAAAATACTAATTACTGTAAAAAAAAATCAAGCACAGCAACTACATCCTCGTATTGTTCCTCCTACACATCATTTTGTTTCCTAAATGTTGTCTGATTTAAAGAGACATTTCACTACAAAATAATATTTTTTTTTCAAACATTCATATTGACTATTGCTTACATATAAAATGTTTATTTCTGTGCATCCATTCCTTGGTTTTGTCAATGTTACTCTTTAAACTAGCTGTGTTGTATTGTGAACAGAGATGCATGCTTTTCTAAAGCTGGCCAAAGAGGAGACAATTTTTGGTCTAGTACAACAAAATCATTATCAAACTTGCATAAATAATGGTTCATGTCATGCAGAAAAAAATATTGCTTATGTACTGCTAAATTGGGAAATATCAAACTTCTCTTCCTTTAATGTTACATAAATACATATGTAAAGCATAGAGGCCTAAGTCCTACACACTGCAATCTATCTAATTTTGGAAGTCTAAAGGTGCCCATTGACATGTGATGACAGTGCCCCAATATGGCCAGACTGGGTGACGATCCAAAGTATATGGGGCAGTGGTGAGGGGTTATAAGCCACTGTCAGGCTTTTATTTCAGTTTTTTTTCCCTGTTAGGGAGATAACATTTCCATAATTGTCCTGATTACCATATCACCAGGGATGAAAGTAAGGATAAATCCAAACTGTTCAGTTGTCAACAGAACAGGAATGAAGACACCACGTCTTTTGAGCCATTTGGTTAGAGTTGACCAATAATAGAGCATGTTTTAATAATGCTCCAATAATAGAGCATTAGCTTTCAACACCCTTCTTGGACCACATGTCCCTACTTGAAGTAATTCTTATAGATCACATTTTGGAATCTATATACCTTTTTCGTAATAGGAGCCCTTACTTAAACTTCAAGAGGTCTGCATACTTAACAAAATGTAATTATAGGTATCCAATATCTGGAGGGCCACTGGGCATGCCAAAAACCACAGAATAAAAAACTGATATTCTCTGAATGGTGGTGGTGCCAAAACCCCTTGTGTTCAGTGTGCAGAGAGAAAACCACTCAAGCAGGACTTGGAAGATTGCAGCTATCACTGTAAGTAACATGGACAACTACAGTAGTTTACAGCATCCTCAGATGCCTTCCAGATATACCATATGGATAATTAGATCATGCCAAACTGGACTACTGTAAGTTGGCAATAAAGACATATCCCGGAGTTGAGATTTAAAATGACTTCCCAGCCTTGTCCCATGCATACTTTAAAGGAGCATTCCGCCCAAAACTGATATTTTAGTCCTGCACAATTGCATGAAAATGAATTATAATGTATGATGGCTTCCTACACCTTTTAGAGATTCTTATGAGAAGACATCCCTACCAACATTCATAGCTGTGTAGTGCAAAATACACTGCAGTATAAAAATGTTGCCCCAGCAATGACATTCATTAGGACGAAACATGTAGGATGGACGTCACCACGCCTACCTGGGCACTGGAAGCTTTTATGTACTCTATGCCTTTTTTACTCTTCATTATGTAAGATTACCTATTTTTTATTAACCACTTCCCGACCAGCGCACGTCGATGTACGTCGACAGAATGGCACGGGCAGGCATATTGGCGTACAGGTACGTCCAATATTCAATGCCGCCCTGCCATCGGGACCCCCGTGAGTCCGGTTGCGGGACCCGCGGACTCGATCGCCGCGGGCATCCCCGCGATCGTCTCACGGAGCGGCCGAATGGAGAAAATGCCGTGTAAACAGCATTTCTCCATTCTGCCTAGCAACTAGTGACGCTGATCTCTGCTCCATGTGATTTGAGCAGAGATCAGTGTTCACTAAATGAAAGCCCAACCCCCCCACAGTTAGTAACACACCCCTAGGAACACTTAACCCCTACACTGCCACCCCCTGGTTAACCCCTTCACTGCCAGTGTCATTTACACAGGAATCACTGCATTTATATAGCAGTGATTACTGTATAAATGACAATGGTCCCAAAAATGTGTCAAAAATGTCCGATGGTTCCCCCACAATGTCGCAGTCACAATAAAAATCGCTGATCGCCGCCATTACTAGTAAAAAAAAAAATAATAAAAAATTATTAATAAAAATGCTATAAAACTATCCCTATTTTGTAAACGCTATAACTTTTGCGCAAACCAATCAATAATCGCTTATTGCGATTTTTTTACCAAAAATATGTAGAATACGTATCGGCCTAAACTGAGGGAAAAAAATGTTTTTTTTATATATTTTTGGGGGATATTTATTATAACAAAAAGTAAAAAATAATGTGTTTTTTTCAAAATTGTCGCTCTATTTTTGTTTATAGCGCAAAAAATAAAAACCGCAGGGGTGATCAAATACCACCAAAAGAAAGCTCTATTTGTGGGAAAAAAAGGACGTCAATTTTGTTTGGGAGCCACGTCGCACGACCGCGCAATTGTCAGTTAAAGCGACGCAGTGCTGAATCGCAAAAAGTGGTCTGGTCTTTGACCAGCAAAATGGTCCGGTCTGCAAGTGGTTAAATGTGGTTTTAAGATATTGCACAATGAAGTACTCCTCTTTTTTTCTCACATGATTGTGTAAATCTGCTCATGGCTGCAAGTGTTTAGCCCTGGAGGTGATCTGACAAGTATTAGAGTAGATTTTATTTGGCTGCCTGCTCTCTTGTGACTGGGTTGGAGTGAAGCAATTTTACATCCATCCATCCACTTAAGGCCTCATGCACACGAGACGCAGCTAAACGCGCGTTCAGATGCAGTTGGACAGTTTTTTCAACTGCACCTGAACTCATTCAATGTTATCCTATGTGTCCATGCACACAGTCTCGTTTTTTTCCGTTTATATGCAGTTGCGTTTAATCTCGTTTTTCCAGAAGCAAAAAAATGCGTTCAGAAACAAAAATTTCTGCGTTTCAGACGCAAAACGCGGCAAAACGCGGTAAAACGCGGCAAAACGCCGCTACCGCGTTTAGCCGCGTTTAGCCGCGTTTAGCCGCGTTTGCGTTTATATGCGTTTTTAAAGGTGACCTTTTTTTTTACATTAAAAATCTCAAAAATGATTGCAAATGATGAAAAACCATTAGAAAAATATTTTAAACAATTGCAATTGCAAGTGGACAATCCACAACTTGTGGCAAGTGACGTGGCAAGTGGACAATCCACAACTTGTGGCAAGTGACATGGCAGGTGGCAAGTGATGTGGCAAGTGGACAATCCACAACTTGTGGCAAGTGACGTGGCAGGAGAAGTGGCAAGTGACGTGGAAAGTGGACAATAGACAACTTGTGGCAGGTGACGTGGCAAGTGACCTGGCAGGTGACGCGGCAAGTGACTTGGCAGATGACGTGGCGAGTGGAAAATCAACAACTTGTGGCAGGTGACTGGCATGTGACGTGGCAAGTGGACAATCCATAACTTGTGGCAGGTGACGTGGCAAGTGACGTGGCAAGTGGACAATCCACTTGTGGCAGGGGATGTGGCAAGTGACGTGGCAAGTGGACAATCCACTTGTGGCAGGTGATGTGGCAAGTGACGTGGCGAGTGGACAATCCACAACTTGTGTCAGGTGACGTGGCAAGTGGACAATCCACAACTTGTGGCAGGTGATGGGGCAAGTGATGTGGCAAGTGGACAATCCACTTGTGGCAGGGGATGTGGCAAGTGACGTGGCGAGTGGACAATCCACAACTTGTGTCAGGTGACGTGGCAAGTGGACAATCCACAACTTGTGGCAGGTGATGTGGCAAGTGATGTGGCAAGTGGACAATCCACTTGTGGCAGGTGACGTGGCAGGGGACGTGGCAAGGGACGTGGCAAGTGGACAATCCACAACTTGTGGCAGGTGATGTGGCTGGTGACGTGGCAAGTGGACAATCCACATCTTGTGGCAGGTGACGTGGCAGGTGACGTGGAAAGTGGTGTGGCAAGTGGACAATCCACAACTTGTGGCAGATGGCATGGCAGGTGACGTGGAAAGTGGACAATCCACATCTTGTGGCAAGTGACGTGGCAGGTGATGTGGCAAGTGACGTGGCAAGTGGACAATCCACAACTTGTGGCAGGTGACGTGGCAGGTGATGTGGCAAGTGATGTGGCAGGTGATGTGACAAGTGGACAATCCACATCTTGTAGCAAGTGACGTGGCAGCTGACGTGGCAAGTGACGTGGCAGGTGACGTGGCAAGTGACATGGCAAGTGGACAATCCACATCTTGTGGCAAGTGACGTGGCAGCTGACGTGGCAAGTGACGTGGCAAGTGACATGGCAAGTGGACAATCCACATCTCGTGGCAAGTGACGTGGCAGGTGATGTGGCAAGTGATGTGGCAAGTGACGTGGCAAGTGGACAATCCACAACTTGTGGCAGGTGACGTGGCAGGTGATGTGACAAGTGACGTGGCAGCTGACGTGGCAAGTGACGTGGCAAGTGGACAATCCAAAACTTGTGGCAGGTGACGTGGCAAGCGACGTGGCAGGTGACGTGGCAAGTGATGTGGCAAGTGGACAATCCACAGCTTGTGGCAAGTGACGTGGCAAGTGGACAATCCACAACTTGTGGCAGGTGACGTGGCAGGTGACGTGGCAAGTGAACAATCCACAACTTGTGGCAGGTGACGTGGCAAGTGACGTGGCAGGTGAAGTGGCAAGTGACGCGGCAAGTAGACAATCCACAACTTGTGGCAGGTGATGTGGCAAGTGACGTGGCAGGTGATGTGGCAAGTCACGTGGCAAGTGGACAATCCACAACTTGTGGCAGGTGATGTGGCTGGTGACGTGGCAAGTGGACAATCCACAGCTTGTGGCAGGTGGCATGGCAGATGACGTGGAAAGTGGACAATCCACATCTCGTGGCAAGTGACGTGGCAGCTGACGTGGCAAGTGACGTGGCAAGTGGACAATCCAAAACTTGTGGCAGGTGACGTGGCAAGTGACGTGGCAGGTGACGTGGCAAGTGATGTGGCAAGTGGACAATCCACAGCTTGTGGCAAGTGACGTGGCAAGTGGACAATCCACAACTTGTGGCAGGTGACGTGGCAGGTGACGTGGCAAGTGAACAATCCACAACTTGTGGCAGGTGACGTGGCAAGTGGACAATCCACAACTTGTGGCAGGTGACGTGGCAGGGGACGTGGCAAGGGACGTGGCAAGTGGACAATCCACAACTTGTGGCAGGTGATGTGACTGGTGACGTGGCAAGTGGACAATCCACAGCTTGTGGCAGGTGGCATGGCAGATGACGTGGAAAGTGGACAATTCACATCTCGTGGCAAGTGACGTGGCAGGTGATGTGGCAAGTGACATGGCAAGTGGACAATCCACAATTTGTGGCAGGTGACGTGGCAGGTGATGTGGCAAGTGGACAATCCCCAACTTGTGGCAAGTGACGTGGCAAGTGGACAATCCACAACTTGTGGCAGGTGCCGTGGCAAGTGACACGGCAAATGCAAGTGTACAACTGCTCTCTATGCTGCTGCTGCTCACTCTGATCCAAATAACAGAAATAGTTAAAAAAAATGCTTTGAGAGCTTGGGGAGGGTCTACATGATGTTATCTTTATAAACGCGTCTAAACGCAAACGCGTCTAAACGCAAACGCGTCTAAACGCGTCTAAACGCGGCATGCAAACGCGGCAAAACGCGCGTTTCTAAACGCGCGTTTCAGCTTTTTTTAACAGAGGTTTCATCTGCGTCTCGTGTGCATGAGGCCTAAGGGTTTAAAGCTAAGGCACAACTAGACCTGCAAAAGTGTCTTTGTTTCTGGTAAGAGGCAACTTTAAACGCTTGGTAAAGCACTTTCGTGTACTGATCACTGGATTCCTTATTTGTATGAATTACACGAGTGGAGCGTCTCATTTTTTACACACGTATTTAATACTCTATTGGGATTATATCTACTTGGACTGATGCATGAATTTATAGAATTAAACGACTATTTATCTTTTACTTTTTGATACTATTTATTGATGCATTTCATAATCGTGTTTTTTATTTATTTGTATAATATGTATAGCACTGTGCATTTTATTAGATAACACAAAACATATTGTTTATTTCATAAAAATGTTGTACCTATGACATTTGCCTCAATCATATAAATTCAGTTTCCCTGATAAACCTGACCAACAGAACACTTAGGTGTCCACATAAAAGTCATGAATTCTTACTGGGGAGATGACAGAAGGGAGCTAACCCTCTAGTAGCACAGAAAGAAGAGCCACAGCTGAAGGTACACAATGGATTCCAGGTTTTATTTGTGTGATATGAGCTTGTGGATAAGGCCAATGACTGCGATACCCGATGGAGAGGGAGTGCTCACACAGAGACCAAATTGAAGTGAAAGTTCTTGTATTTAGATAAGTAGCAATAAGCAAAATTACAGTGACATTTTTAAGGACTAGTATTCTGTAGTGCAAACGTGCAGTCATTAAAGTGGAATTTCACCTAAAAGGTGAAGTTCCGCTTTCCAGCCTCCCCCCCTTTACACACATAACATTTTTTGGGGGGGAGCCTACCAAGTTTTCATAGGCACCCACTTGAATCACAACCTCGTTCTTTTCCCCGCAGCCTCTTGGGATATGTAACAGGTCCCAGAAGGCTGTAGGACCATTCACAAAGAGAGTCACACTAAAGATGCTGGCATCGGGGACACGAAGACTGGTGAAGAACCGACCTAGGTGCATTTGGCACTGGATCCCTGGACCAGTATGTGTCCTTTTATTAAAAGTGCGCAGCTACAGTATTTGCAGCTGCTGACTTTAAATTTTTTGTTCTTCTTTAAAGCGGACCTTCAATCATTTGTTTCATCTTTCCATCTATTAAATCTTGTTGTTTGAACTTTGGATAATAAAACATTTTTTTATGCCAGTAAATACCTTATACAACCTACTTCATGTTTCTTGTCTAGTAAAAATCCTAGGCATATGACATCATGCACAGCTCTCTAACTCATTCTTGTGAGAGTTGGCCAGAAAGGGAGGGGGGATGAGTCAAAAGAGGGTCAATGAAAGCTGCAGAGCTGGATGTGTGTCTGTGTAAAACCAGGAAGTGAACAGGCAGCAGCTTCAGCTGCCCACGGTTAAAATAGCTGCAGCCAGACTCAGTGGAAGGAGATTTCTGCAGCATATTTGGCAAATACAGAATCATACTATATATAAAATAATATGCAAAGTGGTTGGAGGGAAGCTTCTGAAAGGGAAAGATCTTTTTATTACAAATTATGTGAGCAGATTGCAGTTCCTCTTTAATGGAACAGGTGGCAGCATATGGCATACAGTGAGGCAATGATTTATAACAGCAAGTCACTCAACAATGACACAGTAACACAGCAGTATCTCGTAGAGCATTAGTAACAGGGCACTGTACCAGGCAAGGCTTGCTTTACTAAG
This sequence comes from Lithobates pipiens, assembly GCF_037356315.1. Taxonomy (NCBI): domain Eukaryota; kingdom Metazoa; phylum Chordata; class Amphibia; order Anura; family Ranidae; genus Lithobates; species Lithobates pipiens. The sequence goes on along the minus strand of NW_027507790.1, from coordinate 188,055,928 downwards.
GATGGCACCTGCTGGAGGGGTGGCTGACTGGAAACACAAAATTAGGTTCTTCTAGGCTGAACAAAAGACAGAAAGAGAATCAGCTATGTCCCTACCCTGTCCCTGCTTGAACAGGAACCTTTCCCTATGCTCAGTCTCACCCTAACAAGTGGGGTCTTCTCCCTAACCTATCCACTTGCCAAAAGTGTGCCAAACCTAGCAGGGCCCTCCTTGTTCAAAGGCTGCCCCACCTAAGATGGCCGCTGGAGGTTACCAGGAGTCGCAGTGTCCAATCAGACAGCTGATTTCCTGAGACACCTATGGAGTCTGCAGAGGAAAAATCTTAATCTAAGCCTCTACTCCATCTGTACAGTGGCATAACGCCACCTAATGGATGGAGGACAAATTGCACCGGCCTACAAGCTGGCTTGCAGTGAGTGCAGAGGAGGAAGAGAAGTTGCATAGACATGCTGGCATTTTGAATTTAAAGGAGAAGTAGGGCCAAAATTCTTTTGAGCCTACTTCTCCTTGGAAGGACAGGAGTGAACTCCTGTGACCCATAATCAGCTGACATAATTCAGCTGGTCCAGACTCTGGAGAGATCCTGAATTTAATGTCGGTATCCACCAAGGTGTCTGGCCGGCAGCTGGCTCAGTCTCTCAGTGAGCAGCTGAGAACATGTCCCCTCCACAGCCCAGCACTCCAGTGAGCACTGAAGGGGCAGAGCAGACAGCAAGTGCTCTGCTCAACTGCTCACTGAGAATCAAGAACTGAGTGATCAGCAGCAACTGCTTTGGGACTTTGTTTAAGGGTATAGTTTAGATATAACTACCTCTTCTTAAATACAAATACGTTATATAAGAAACAGGTTGGTGAATCAACTGTGTTCACTGAAAATTAAATATTACTTTTGAGATGATTTGGCCTCACCCTTACTATGGGCAGGCAGATATGGACGTTGAGCTAGTTTACTGGAATGCCTACTATGAATATGACCAGACTCAATCATAATAGGCAACTTTCTCAGAAAATTGGTAGGGCACTTTACTTCAATAGGAAAAATGACAGTAACTGGAATGTAGTCCTCTGCCTAGCAGGGCATTCTGCTGGACTGTCTACATTGAGGCCCATTTCACACTGGTGCGCTTTTGTTGCTTTTTTCCAGGATGATGAAAACTATTCCTTATTAAATCCTATGTAACTGTTCACACTGCAGGCGTGTTGTGCTTTGGGAAAGTCTTGCATGCATTGACTTACAATTAAAGGCGCCTTTTTGGTGCAGTTTTTGCAAAAGCACACCAAAAAGGCACATTCCATTGTAAGTCAATGGGAACGTATCAAAAGTGCATCATTGTGCACAGGTCCTAAGTGAGACACATGACAAATATGCACACAGGGCATCAGAATATAATGTTCTCATTATGCATTTTATTTTACCCCCAAGGTAAGGGAAAGCATAGAGCTTCTTTTTTTTTTTTATAGTGCTTTTTTAAATATCTTTAACATAGTGACAGGGTTACTTTAAGATGCTGTCATTTACCCAATTAGGTAAAACCATTAGAGCAAGACAAAAGTGAAAATTTCCAGTTCATATTGGTGGAGAATGGTTAAAAACTCATTGATTATTAGAACATTTATCACACCTAACATCCCTCCCCCCTTTATGACAACAAGCATCTTCACATAGAAAATACTGTCCTAGTAATGGCCCCTGCATTACAATTAAAGGCCTGTGCCAACCGAAATCGGGCTTGTCTAAGATTCCTTTCACACGAGTGGTTGAATTGGGTCAGCCTGCCTGTTTTTTAGGCAGACTCGATCAGACCCCCCATTTTCCTTTATGGAGCAGCAGATGTAAACGGACTTGTGTCCATTTACACCTGCCTACCTCCAATCCGATAAAAATAAAAGGAAGGGGATCCTTTGCCCTCTGTCTGGTTGGGGCAAATTGGAGGGCATTTGGGAGTAAATGGACAGCCGGTCTGTTTACATGCTGACTAACATAAAAACTAAGATGGGGGCCATGACCCAAATTCTTGAGCTCTATTATTGATTATTAATAAGCCGATATGTCCTTTTGGTCGGGGTACCTCCGCAACTAAATAACAATCCAGAAGCCAATATAGAGGGGACCCAAACAAGTTACCTCCCAGTACAAGAATTGCATATGGGTGAACCAACCACAGGGTACAGAAGAATAGAAAAAATTACTTTATTGAAAAAATTCAAAAATTAGCAAAAATATTGGGCCAGCCGGTCCATACATCCAAGCACTGATAATTAAAAACAGTGGACAATGTTGTCACACACATACAACACAACAGGGCCCATAATAACACAGACACACACGTTATGCATATAATCTCCAATAGTAACTCCCTAATGCCGGGCCTGGGGACAAGGCAGGGGGTCTAAGGTCCAACACTGTGCAAGCCTCGCATTAGGTAAATGCACCATGAAGATACCTTGGACTCCACACCACAATCCTTGGGATCACTGAATCGATTTGCTAATTGGTGAATTTTTTAAATAAGGTTATTTTTTTCTATTTTTCTATACCCAGTGGTTGGTTCTCCATATGCAACTCCTGTACTAGGAGGTGAACTGTTCGAGTACCCTCTACATTGGCTTCTGGTCTGTTTACTTTTTGCTCTGCAAAAGTGAAGTGGACACGGACCTGTCATCCGCAGCAGGGGATCAGTGGACAGATCCCCCTGCTGAGAAAACCAGATCCAGCCTGTGTGAAAGGGGACTTAATGTCATCCTTGAGATGCTTCTGAGTTTATTCAGAATTGTCAGATGCTTTTGACCTGCAATTGACCTCCTTCTGACTTGGTGGGGTTTACATTAACACATGCCACTTAACTTGGAGGTTTTTATTCAAGTGGATCATAAACTTGTTAAATGTAAAAGTTTCTTTGCAGGTTGGCCCACCTCAAGGAGTATTATGCCACTTACACACGACCAGACTTTTCGAGGGACTAGGCCCGACGGTATTTCCAATGGACTTTCGGCAGAGTTCCAACGGACTTTCCGAATGAACGGACTTGGCCACACACAATCACACCAAAGTCCGACGGATTCGAACGTGATGATGTACGTTGACTAGAATAAGGAAGTTCATAGCCAGTAGCCAATAGCTGCCCTAGTGTCGGTTTTTCTCCGTCGGACTAGCATACACACGAACGGATTTCTCGGCCGGGTTCCTGTGGAAAAATTTAAAACATGTTCTATTTCTAAAGTCCGCCGGATTTTTGGCAAGCAAAGGTCCGATGGAGCCCACACAAGATCGAATTGTCAGACGGACTCGTTCCGCCGGACCTTTGCTGTCAAAAAGTCTGGTCGTGTGTACGTGGCATAACACCTGCTTATTCACAAGCTCTTCCTGCCCAATATTTACCAAGCAATTTTACTGGCTCCTTCTATGCACATTGACTGAACAGTGTTTAGACCCTAGCCTTTGTATGTAGAAAGCCCACACAGGCCACAAAGCCCACACAGTAGCAAAATCCTAAATGGCCCGGAGACTGACAGTTGTTTACAATAATGAAACAGCGGAGACTTAACGCTTGAATACTTGATGACTGCACATTTTTTGATGCTCATGGAACAATGCTGCTACAAAGATCTCCAGTCATGTGAGATAGCCCATTTGAAGTATGGTACAATACCACTATAATATGACTCTTCAGCCCACAAGATGAATGTATCCTTTGTGAACACCATCACACAAAATCTTAGATTAGACAAACCATGCCTCTAGTCCAACTCATCTAAAACTGATACAAGCTTTTGGATGGTATGTCTTGAAATTCTGAGGACAACTTGTTTAAGTAAAGCAAGACCTTTCTAAAATCTTGGTGCTATCCATAATTATATTAGCATAGCAATTCTCAAGGAAATAATATCACTAACACCTCATGGGATGTGTGTGCTTCCGGCACATAAACATATGTAAAAGGAACAATACAAAGACAAGTAGACAGTTACAGCTCTGTGTCCTTGCAAAGACCTCTGAGCAACGCTTTTTTTTTTTCACAGACATAATGAACATCATGAATTAGCTGCTTGATTATGAATGAAGGGAGCAGTGTTTCCTACCCGGAGATTGCTGAGAGTTTTTGGTGTGCTTGCAGAGCCATCTCACAACCTTTGGTTCGAGTTTTCTGCATTTCTGCCCGTAGGGAGGGACAGCTTACTGACACATCCCCGATGGAAATGACTAATTCACGGTACAAAGCCACCTGGGTGTTGAAATCCTGGACAAGCTGGAAAAATACATCAACACTGTCAGAAAACAGCATTTCTCTCAACCCTTTTATCATCAGAGCTCTAATACACATGACCTTTGTGACTACTTACTATCATGACATTAACTCCTGCGGAGAGCCGCTTAAAAATCAAACCAATTAGGTAGCTTTCAACAAGGGTTAATCTTATACTATTAAGTAATGAAAAACATCATATGCAACCAAGCTCATGGGGATCAAATCCATTTGGGATCATTTTAATGGCTTAATAGCACAGGATTAACCTCTTGGTCACCACGTTCACATCTCCAACACGCAGCAACCAGTATGCAACCAGCAATACAGAGACAGTCAACAAGGGGTTAATATCATGTTAATTAGGGATTTAACGGTCCAGTGTAGTTGAGCCCTTTCTGATAATGAACAATTGCATACATATTTTAAAATAATATTTAATTTTAATAATATAGCACTACATTACTAAACACAGTTTGCATTTGATTACAAAGACCTCTAAGAGACGTGAAAATATGCTGCATTACATTAAATGCAAAAAAATAAATAAAAATATGGCATTTTCTGTTCAAATTATGGTTCAAGAACTGATCATCATTCTTCATTAATTGTTTACCAAATACAGCAACCAAAGCTGTTTTAAATGCAAGAAATTGTGAGCTGCAGCACAGTGCACATAAGGACAACCCTCCCATCTGTAGGCTAGACAGCAGAGGTGAGAACATCCAGGTGTCTACGGTGCAGGCCAGGAAATTGTCCTACATACATAACAATCAGCCAGCCCTTTGCTGATGAGGTTTGCTGCAGGTATTCTGTTATCCCCATCTGATCTGTGATCCCCACCATCTTGCCCTTGTATTCATATTTTGTTGCTGGGGGTTCCTTGGGTAATGCGCAATATCTGCCTCTTAGATATGTAACCACTGACACCAATGATCTATTTAGCCACTTGTAAGGGTGGTAATCTTCCCACCGACCAATATAAGGGCCGTGCTTCCAACTCACCACCAATGTAAAAAGCATTATTTAAGCTGGCCATCAATATACAGGGAGTATTTCTCCTGCTGACCACCAATGGAAAGGGATTTCCTCCCACTGACGACTGACGTGAAGGGTGCATTTCTCCCACTGACCACCAATGTAATGAGCATTCTTCTCAGGGGCCACAAATGTAAGGTGGCCATTCCTCCTACTGACCACCAATGTATGGTGGCCATTCCTCCCAATGGCCACCAATGTAAGAAGCATTCTTCCCACTGAACACCAATGTAAAGGGCATCCTTGTCAATGACCCCTAGTATAGGAGGAGCATTTCTCCCACTGAAAATCAATGTAGAGGAAGCATTGCTCCCACTGAACACCAAGAAGGGGCATTCCTTCCACTGACCACCAACAAGGGGCATTCCTCCTACTGGTCAACAAGGGACATTGCTCTTAATGGCCACCAAAAAGGGACATTCCTCCCACTGAACACCAACAAGGGGCATTCCACCCACTGAACACCAACAAGGGACATTCCTCCCACTGAACACCAACAAGGGGCATTCCACCCACTGAACACCAACAAGGGACATTCCTCCCACTGAACACCAACAAGGGGCATTCCTCCCACTGAACATCAATAAGGGCATTTCTCCTACTGACCACCATCAAGAGGCATTCATCCCACTAAATACCAACAAGGGGCATTCCTCCCACTGAACACCAATAAGGGGCATTCCTCCCACTGACCAGCAACAAGGGGCATTCCTCCCACTGAACAGCAACAAGGGGCATTCCTCCCACTGAACAGCAACAAGGGGCATTCCTCCCACTGACCAGCAACAAGGGGCATTCCTCCCACTGAACACCAAGAAGGGGCATTCCTTCCACTGACCACCAACAAGGGGCATTCCTCCCACTGGTCAACAAGGGACATTCCTCTTAATGGCCACCAAAAAGGGACATTCCTCCCACTGAACACCAACAAGGGGCATTCCACCCACTGAACACCAACAAGGGACATTCCTCCCACTGAACACCAACAAGGGGCATTCCTCCCACTGAACATCAATAAGGGCATTTCTCCTACTGACCACCATCAAGAGGCATTCATCCCACTGAATACCAACAAGGGGCATTCCTCCCACTGAACACCAATAAGGGGCATTCCTCCCACTGACCAGCAACAAGGGGCATTCCTCCCACTGAACAGCAACAAGGGGCATTCCTCCCACTGAACAGCAACAAGGGGCATTCCTCCCACTGACCAGCAACAAGGGGCATTCCTCCCACTGAACACCAATAAGGGGCATTCCTCCCACTGACCAGCAACAAGGGGCAGGCCTCCCACTGAACAACAATAAAGGCTGATCTATTGCACCATGCATGTGCCAACACACACACTGAGATATTTGTACAGTTCAACTTAAGACCCCTTTCACACCAGGGCATTTTGCAGGCGCTATAGCGTTAGAAATAGCGCCTGCAATCCGCCCTAAAGAAGCTGCACCATTGTGTGCAGTGTGAAAGCCCCGAGGGCTTTCACACTACAGCGGTGCGCTGGCAGGACGTCAGAAAAAAGTCCTGCCAGCAGCTTCTTTGGAGCGGTGAAGGAGCGGTGTGTTTACCGCTCCTCCACCGCTGCTCCCCATTGAAATCAATGGGGCAGCGCTGTAATGCCGCCGGCAAAACGCCACTATTGCGGCATATTGCCGGCGGTTTTAACCCTTTCGCGGCCGCTAGCGGGGGTAAAAGCGGCACGCTAGCGGCCGAAATGCACCGCAAATCCGGCGGTAAAACGCCGCTAAAAATAGCTGCATTTTACCGCCGACGCTATCAGTGGTGTGGTGTGAAAGGGGTCTAAATGTAAATAATTCTACAGTAGGATTGTAATGTATATTGTATGTGTAGCTAAAGAAAGATCGAATATATAAAATCCATGTACCCATTACACACACAGGCAAAATTATACATCTTGGCTGTTTGTGTAACAGCTTACAGTGCCTTGCAAATGTATTCACCCCCTTGGCATTTTTCCTGTTTTGTTGCCTCACAATCTGGAATTAACATGGATTGTTTGAGGATTTGCATCATTTAATTTACAGAACATGCCCACAACTTTGAAGTTTTTTTCTTTTTATTGTGAAAAAAACAACAAATAGGACAAAATAACAGAAAAAGTTGATGTGCATAACTATTCACCTCATATGAGCCTCATTTTGCAGCTATCACAGCTCCAAGTCGCTTTGGATAAGTCTCTATGAGCTTGCTACATCTTACCACTGGGATTTTTGCCCATTCCTCCTTTCAAAACTACTCCAGCTCCTTCAAGTTGGATGTTTTGCGCTTGTGAACAGCAATCTTTAAGTCTGACCACAGATTTTCTATTGGATTGAGGTCTGGGCTTTGATTAGGCCATTCCAACACATTTACATGTTTCTCTTTAAACCACTCAAGTGTTGCTTTAGCAGTGTGTTTGGGGTCATTGTCCTGCTGGAAGGTGAACCTCCATCATAGCCTCAAATCACACACAGAGTGGGGCAGGTTTTGCTCAAGAATATACCTGTATTTAGCACCATCCATCTTTCCCTCAAATCTGACCAGTTTCCCAGTCCCGACTGCTGAAAAACATGGTGTTCTTTGGGTGATGTGATGTGTTGGGTTTGCACCAGACATAGCATTTCTTTTTATGGCCAAAAAGTTACATTTTAGTCTCATCAGACCAGAGCACCTTCCTCCATACATTTTGGGAGTCTCCCACATGCCTTTTCACAAACTCAAAACATGCCATTTTGTTTTTTGCTGAAAGTAATGGCTTTCTTGTGGCCACTATGCCATAAAGACGACTCTATGGAGAGTACGGCTTATTGTCTTCCTATGTACAGATACTCCAGTCTCTGCTGTGGAACTCTGCAGCTCCTCCAGGGTTACCTTAGGTCTCTGTGCTGCCTCTCTCATTAATGCCCTCCTTGCCCGGTCCGTGAGTTTTGGTGTGTGGCCATCTCTTGGCAGGTTTGCTGTTGTGCCATGTTCTTTCCATTTGGTTATGATAGATTTGATGGTGCTCCTAGGGATTATCAAAGATTTGGATATTTTTTATAACCTAACCGTGACTTGTACTTCTCAACAACATTGTCCCTTACTTGTTTGCCTCTTGCTTAGGTGTTGCAGCTTCTGGGGCCTTTCAAAAAGGTGTGTATATGTAATGACAGATCATGTGACACAGGTGGACATCATTTCACTAATTATGTGACTTCTGAATGTAATTGGTTGCACCAAAGCTTTTTATGGGTTTCATAACAAAGGGGGTAAACAAATACGCACATGCCAATTATCAGTTTTTTTAGTTCTGAAAAATATTTTTATGTATATATTTTTCTAATTTTACTTCACCAACTTAGACTATTGTATTCTGATCCATTTTATATAATTCAGACATTGAACTAAAGGCTGTAATGTAACAAAATAGGTAAAAAGCCAAGGGGGTGAATACTTTTGCAAGGCACTGTACATATACCTATAAGTTTGGAGCGTCTGTTGGCGTTATGAAGAATTTCGAAAAGACCATCACACGTATTCCACTGTGTGCATTTATCCTCAGTACCAGTGTTTCATATTTTAGGAGCTACTTGTAAGTCTGATTAACAAATTACAAAAAAATGTAGCACTATGGTCATTGGTTTAAATAAGTGCATGGAGTTTGCATGTTCAGATTTACTCTAGTTTCCTCCCACGCTAAATGACATGTTGATAGGCTAATTTGCTCCTATCTAAACGGGCCCTAATACGTGCATACATGTAAGATATAGGCACTAGATTGTAAGCTCCTTTAGGGAAGAGACTGATGTGAATAAATAGTATGTAAAGTGCTAAGTAAAATGTCAGCGCTATACAAATGCCTTTGATAATTAAATAAATAAATCAGTCCAGATAAGAAAGGGTTACCTAACAATAGTAGCAGGCAAAACCCAGCGCCCTAGACTCTCGTGAATGCAGTTGATGGGTTAACCCTCGTGCAGCTGTAACCGTCTGAACTCGCTGCCTCTATCTGCAATAATAACACTAGCCTGACGCCCAGCTGCAAGTTCTGCAAGACACATTTGTCAGTGCTGAAAACGGGGAATGGTGTAATGTCATGATTCCATTACACACCAGTGCCTTCACCCATTTAATACCTGCAGGTGTCCATAGCAGGAGAAAGCCAGGTTCAGGAGGCAGCATGGAGGTACCGGCTTGCCATTACTTATTTAGCCTAGGCAGCAAGTGGAAATGTGTGATGTGGTTATACTGCAGCCTGTTAGCAGCAATGGGGCGGTGTTAGAAGGAAATTGGCATCCCTGGATCCTCCAGCTGTACTATAGTGTTTGAAAAGAAGCCTTGTGTAGGTGCAAAGAAATCTGGACTCTGCCTAAGAATGTGCGGTACCCCAGTCATTGTGACATCTATAAAGAAGATCTGGGGCCATGGTGGATTAATTATCATAAGGGCAAAAATAGGCAGATGCTTCAAACGCTCAAAATATTCTGCACTTCTGTACTATATATAGTAAGTCAGTGCTAGTTTTGCAAGTTTTTTTCAGAAGGTGGCCAACAATTGCTGCCTCTACGTTCCTCTAATTAAAGGTTTTCTTCAGGGTCATACACAATCGGTATGCAAACTCCCTGTAACTGCAAGTATTGCTTGTATATTAACTGGCACCATCATAAGAGTAATTTGCAAAGAGTATATCACTGCATAAGATCCTCTTCAAAAGCGGGGTTCCAAAGTCTTCAAAATCTCTTTACAAGCATATATATTATAAGCAAAAAACACTCTTATACATGGTGTCATGAGTGGGGATCATCAATTAAAAACAGCCTAGGGCCTTCAGTTTCCTTTAGGCCGAATCAAAGATCATACACAAGTGGTATGTAAGCCCTTCCCACCTGGAAGCATTGCTTTTATATTATCTGACATTATCATAAAAGTAAATGGCAGAGTATACCTCTGCAGAAGATCCATTTCACTGATGCGTGATCCCATTGTAGGCCAACCCTTATGCGCGATCCCATAGTACACCAACCGTTATGCATGATCCCATCGTACACCACCTGTTGTGCATGATCCCATTGTATGCCAACCCTTAAGCATGATCCCATCGTACACCACCCTGTTATGCATGAAATAATTGCATGCCAACTCTTAAGCATGATCCCATCGTACACCAACCGTTATGCATGATCCCATTGTATGCCAACCCTCAAGCATGATCCCATCATACAATGAACCTTAAGCGTGATTCCCATTGTATGCCAACCTTCAAGCATGATCCCATCGTACAATGAACCTTAAGCGTGATCCCATTGTATGCCAACCTTTAAGCATGATCCCACTGTATGCCACTCCTAAGCATGATCCCACTGTACGCCGACCCTTAAGCATGAACCTATTGTACGCCAACCCTTAGGCATACTCTCCTGGTACACTGACCTGGGCCCCACAGTTTCCTTAAAGATAATCAAAGATCATACACAATTCATATGCAAGCCCCTGTACTATACACATTGAATGTCGACTCTTATGCGTGATCCTATTGTATGCTGATCCTTATGCATGACCTCATTGTATGCCAACCCTTTACCATGACCTTATTGTATGCTGAATTGATCCTTATACATGAACCCATTGTATGTCAACCCTTATGCATGATCCCATTGTATGCCAATCCATATTCATGATCCCATCGTATGCCAACCCTTATGCATGATCCCATCGTATGCTGAACCTTATACATGATCCCATCATACACCAACCCTTATGCATGATCCCGGCAGGGGGGAGCCATGAATTAAAATCAGCCTGGGGCCCTGAGTTTCCTTTAAGATATTCAAAGATCATATTCAATTCATATGCAAGACCCTGTACCATACCCATTGTATGCCAACCCTTATTTATGTTCCCATTGTACTCTTGCCCTCATGCAAGTCCCCACTGTAGCCTGACCCCTAAGCATGAACCCACTGCATATCAACCCTTATTCATGATCCCATTGTATGCCAACCCTTGTGAATAATCTCATTATATACCAACCCTTATGCGTGATCCCATCATACGCTGACCCTTATGCATGACCCCAATATACTGGCAGGAGGGAGCCATGAATTAAAACCAGTCTGCAGCCCTAAGTTTCCTTTAAGATAATCAAACATCATATACAATTTATATGCAAGCACCTGTACCATTCCCATTGTACTCTGACCCACATGCAAGACCCCACTGTACCCTGACCCTTAAGCATGATCCAATTGCATGCAAACCCTCATGCATAACCCCATTGTATGCCAACCCTCATGCATGATCCCATCAGAAGATGAACCTTATGTGTGATCCCATCATACGCTGACCCTTATGCATGATTCCAATATACTTGCAGGGTGAAACCATGAATTAAAACCAGCCTGGGACCCTGAGTTTCCTTTAATATAATCAAAGATCATATACAATTTATATGCAAGCCCTTGTACCATACCCATTGTATGCTGACCCTTATCGATGTTCCTAATATACTATGACTCACATGCAAGACTCCACTATACCCTGACCCTTAAGCATGACCCCATTGCATGCCAACCCTCATGCATGATCCCATTGTATGCCAACCCTCATGTATGACCCCATTGTATGACAACCCTCATGCATGACCCCATTGAATGACAACCCTCATGCATGATCTTATTGTATGCCAAACCTTATGCATGATCCCATCAGAAGCTAAACCTTATGCATGATTCCATTATATATCGACCCTTATGCATGATCCCAATATATTGGCAGGGAAGACATGAATTAAAACCAGCCAGGGGCCCTAAGTTTCCTTTAAGATAATCAAAGATCTTATACAATTTATATGCAAGCCCCTGTACCATACCCATTGTATGCTGACCCTTATCGATGTTCCCATTATACTATGACCCTCATGCAAGACTCCACTATACCCTGACCCTTAAGCATGACCCCATTGCATGCCAACCCTTATGTATGATCCCATTATGCTCTGACCCTCATGTAAGACTCCACTATACCCTGACCCTTTAGCATTGTATGCCAACATTCATGCATGACCCCACTGTTCACTGTTCCTTAATCTCGATCCAATTGTGCGCCGACCCTTACACATGCTCCCCTTACACCAATGGATACCCCATAAATTAAGAACAGCCCCAGGGCCCATAATACAACAAGGCCACCTTTGAGTTGAGATTCAGATAAGGACATTAGCTTCAGAAGAGTGATCCCTATGCATGCCCATACATACTACACTACCACCTATGTGAGCGCTATCAGTCCACCCTGGACTTTTAAATGTAGTGCATGTGATGAGAATGGAGAAGCCGGTGTGATTTGGGGTGGAAGCCCGTGTGATGGGGGGGATGTTGGGGGGGGGGGAGCCGGCGTGATGGGGGGGGGGGGTGCTGGGAGTGGTACTAGAGCAAAGCCATGTAGGGGAGGTTTGGGGTGCTGTCCATCTACCCACCATCTTGCAGTGGTCCAGGGCTCTCTGGGATTTGAGGGTGCTCTCCGAGCTCCCCCTGCGATCAAGGTCCCTGGGGAGAGATTTGCCGCCGATCTGGAAGATGGATCCCTGGGACCTGGGGCGATTAATGCGCCCATTCGGTGCAGAAGTCATGCATACACATCCAGCAAGCAACGCCAAGGCGATGGATGGGAGGGAGCGGAGAGGTCCGCACAGCCACTGTCACTCCGGATCCGGGAGGGGGGCTACGGACAGACACAGGGATGGATGGATACAGGGGGGCTCCTCTATAGCAGCAGGTACAGGTGAACCATGGCTCCGATCTTAGCCCTGCAGTGCCATCCTTCCATCCCCGATGGCAGCACACACAGCGATCTGCTGATGGCCAGGACAGGGGAGAGGTGCCATCCAGGACCAGCGGCTCATCGGTCCCTGATCAGCATGCTGCTCGGCCTCCTCTATGGGATCGGGGCTCCTCTCCTCCTCTATGGATGGGGCTCCTCTCCTCCTCTATGGGATCGGGGCTCCTCTATGGACGGGGCTCCTCTCCTCCTTTGGCTGGGGCTCCTCTATGGATGGGGCGCCTCTCCTCCTCTGGCTGGGGTTCCTCTATGAACGGGGCTCCTCTCCCCCTCTATGAATGGGGCTCCTCTATGGACGGGGTTCCTCTATGGGTAGGGGTTCCTCTCTTCCTCTATGGGTAGGGGCTCCTCTCTTCCTCTATGGGTAGGGGCTCCTCTTCTACTCTATGGATGGGGTTCCTCTCTTCCTCTATGGATGGGGTTCCTCTCTTCCTCTATGGATGGGGCTCTTCTCCTCCTCTATGGATGAGGATCGGGGCTCCTCTTCCTCTCCTCTCCTCCAAGATCCTGGGAGATGCTTCTGGGTGCCAGTGGAGGAGAAGGTTGGGAATCTGGCAGACTGACGTGCTTTAGCATCACAGCACATTGATAGGATGGGAATACTAATGCGATCTATCCATCCAGCCCCCTACTGTTTATATACTTATCCAATCAAACGCCCAACAACATCAATGGCAATATTACTTCATAGGGTTCTATTATTAGCCAGTGTCTGGAATAGAGCACGCAGCCACGTAGGGAGGCAGGCTCTGCTAAGGTGAGCTGTCATTGAGGGTCTCAGCCAATCACACAGCGACCCTGGGAGGGGGGGTCTGGGATCAGGCTGTGTGCAGGTGGTTGGAGACACACATACACTGATCAGTCCTACTTGTATAACTGCTCCCAGTAAACTGAATAATTGATTATCTCTCTATATATTAGGCAGCAAGTGAAGTTGATGTGTCAAAAGCAAAAATAAATGGGCAAGCGTGAGGATTTGATGGACTTTGACAAGGACCAAATTGTAATGTCTGGATCAGCGGTCTCCAAACTGCAGCCCGGACCTTTGATTGCTTTTATCTGGCCATCGGAGCACAATTGTCATCTGCTGATACCAACATATTGCCCCTTCTGTCCATTATGAATGCTGCTGCTAGACTAATACACCATAATAACTGATCTGTGACTGCTGCCCCTCTCTGCCAATCTCTCCACTGGCTTCCCCTACCCCACCATAACAAATTCAAAGTACTAACCACAACATGTAAGTCCATCCACAACATCGCCTCCACCTACATCACCAACCTCATCTGCAGATATCACCAAAATCGTCCTCCCAGGACCTCCTGCCCTCAAAAACTCCCTTGTTACCTCCTCCTATGCTCGCCTCCAGGACTTCTCCAGAGCCTCTCCCACCCTCTGGAACTCCCTGCACCAGTTTGTCAGCTCCTACACTGTCCGCCTTTAAGCGAGTCATGAAAACTCACTTATTCAGCGAAGCCCACCCCACCTCCACCTAAGAATTGTATCCGAGTCACCTCCATCAGATCATCCCCTGCAGCTATTAACTTTTGTAGCACCTCCCCCTCCCTTTAGACTGTAAGCTCCACGAGCAAGGCCCTCCCATTCCTACTGTATTGAACTGTGTTGTAATTGTATTGTCCCCCCTCTACATTGTGAAGCGCTGAGCAAACTGTTGGCGCTATATAAATCTGGTATAATAATCCCCCTGCTGATGCCAATGAAAAGGCACAATTCCTCCCAATGACACCATTGATGGGGCACAATTGCTCTGAATGACACCAACAATGGGGAACAATTCTTCCCACTGATATCAATTAGTGGCATCATCATAGCTCCCAACTGTCCCTCATTCAGAACAAAGTCCCTCTGTCCCCCTTTCCTCCTCATTTGCCCCTGATTTTGTTCTCATCTATATACTTGTATATAAAATGCACAACTTATCTATCAAAAAGTGTTTCCCAGTGTTAAACCTTTGATCCAATTTCTAAATTGCTGCATTTGTAAATTCCAAAAGCCAATATAAAGGAATAGCAGTGGTAAAAAAAAAGCACTTGTGGGTTTAAGCAATCTTTTTTTTTTGTATAATTCTACGTTTAACCACTTCAATACCGGGCAATTATACACCTTCCTGCCCAGACGAATTTTGAGCTTTCAGCGCTGTCACAATTTGAATGACAATTGAGCGGTCATGCTACACTGTACCCAAACTAAATTTTTATCATTTTGTTCCCACAAATAGAACTTTCTTTTGGTGGTATTTGATCGCCTCTGGGATTTTTATTGTCTGCTAAACAAATAAAAAAAGACCGAAAATTTTGAAAAAAGCATGTTTTTTTTTGTTTCAGTTACAAAACTTTGTAAATAAGAAAGGTTTCTCCTTCACTGATGGGCACTGACGGGGCTGCAGTGACAGGCACTGATAAGGCGGCACTGATGGGCACCAAAGATGTGGCACCAATGAAGTGGCACTTATATGCGACACAGATAGGCACTGATAGGTGGCACGGATTGGCATGGATAGGTGGCACAGATGGGCATGGATAGGCAGCACAGATGGGCATCGATAGGCAGCACAGATGGGCATGGATAGGTGGCACAGATGGGCATGGATAGGTGGCACAGATGAGCATGGATGGGCACTGATAGGCAGCATGGATGGGCACAGATAGGCGGCATTGTAGTGTACAGTATTGTACGGATGGATGCCAATCAGTGCCAAACAGTAATGCCCATTGTGGGCACTGTTTGGCATCCATTTTGGGCACTGACTGACATCCCTTGTGGTCTAGGGGAGCATACCTGGTGCTGGGCATCCCTGATGGTCTGGTGGCATCCCCGGTGGTCCAGTGTGGACATCCTTGGGGGGGGGCTGCGCTGATAATCGATCAGCACAGACCTCCCCTGTCAGAGGAGCAGCTGATCGGCTCTCCTCACTCGCATCTTGCAATCAACGGCTCTTTCTATTTACACTGTGATCAGCCATGATTGGACACGGCTGATCACATGGTAAAGAGTCTCCATCAGAGACTCTTTACTGAGATCGTAGTTGCGTTGTGTCAGACTGACACACTGCAACAACGATCGCAGTGATGTGCGCCCCGGGGGTGCGCAGCAGCTTAATATCCTGATCACGTCATATGACATCTGGTCAGGATATTAAAACCACTTTGCCGCCGTCATTTTGCTATATGGCGGGCAGCAAGTGGTTAAGGGGGCATGGCAGGGTGTGTGTCCTATGCTGACTTTTTTTAATAAAAAATCATTCCTATCTCAAAATGTTGGGAGATATGCAGCCTTCCTCCCACTGACACCAACGGTGGGGCATTATTCCTCCCACTAATGTTGGAAACTTTTCTACCCCCTTAAGTCGGAAGGACAGTAAACTGCCCCTTTGTTTAGAAAGTTTGGAGACCCCAGGGCTAGATGACTAAGTCAGAGCAACTCCAAAACTGCAGCTCCGGTGGGATGTTCCTGGTCTGTAGTGGTGAAAACCTACCAAAGGTGGTCCAAGGAAGGATGACAGGATCATGGTCAGCCTAGGCTTACTGATGCACATGGGGAGTGAAGGCTGGTCCATGTAGTCCGATCCAGTCAATGCTGGTTCTCATAGAAAGATGTCAGAATGCAAAACGCATTCCAGTTGCATATGGGGGTTTTCAGCCACACACCAGTCAGGGTGCCAATGCTGACCTGTGTCCACAGCTAAAAGTGCCTACAATGGGCAAATGAGCATCAAAACTGGACCATGAAGCAATGGAAGAAGCTGGCATCATCTGATGAATTCAAGAATGGTTTGAGGGGCACAACAGTGAGTATGAGGTGTTGACATGGCCTTTAAATTCTCTGGATCTCAATCCAATCAAGCATCTGTGGGATGTACTGGAAAAATGAGTTTGATCCATAGAGACCTCATCTCACAACTTATAGGACTATTGGATCTGCCACTGATGGCTTGGTGCCAGATACCAGGTGGATACATGATGTAAAGGGGGATTCTACTGGGGATACCCGATGTAAAGGGGTACTCTGTTGGGGATACCTGATGTAAAGGGGGATTCTATTGGGGACCCCTGATGTAAAGGCGGACTCTATTGGGGACACATGAGATAAAGGGGGATTTACTGGGGACTACACCTGGTAGGGGGGTGGTGCAATCCACTATCTTCTCCCTGGGCGCTGGATGACCTTAAGCCCTTGTACACACGGTCGGAAAATGTGTCCGATCAGAGCGTTTTGTCGGATATTCCAACTGTGTGTGGTATGCATCGGACTGTTTCCGTCGGAATATCCGTCGGACCAAATTTTCCAACTTGCCGGAAATATTTTCCGACAAACTGCTCCGATTGGACATACTCCGATCATGTGTAGAGAATTCGGATCGGACAAAGTGCCACGCATGCTCAGATCAAATTCCTACATCAAAGCTAATGGCTACTAGCCTGAACGTAGTCCCATCGTAACGAAATTACGTCATCACGTTCTGAAAGATCGGATTTTCCGACAACTTTGTCCGACCGTGTGTATGCAACAGTTTCGGACAAGATCCATCGGACAAAATCCGACAGACAAAATCCGACGGATTTGGTTGTCGGAATGTCCGACCGTGTGTACAAGGGCTTAGAGGTCTAGTGGAATTGGGACCTACTCAATATTAGGTGGGTGGATATAAAGTTATGGCTGATTGGTGTATACACTACAGTTTATTCATTTTGGATTGTCACACCCTACAAGACAACTTCTCTTTAGAGAATGCATTGTGCCAGCAAGAAATAGCGTAGCAGGTCATACTGCTCATATGTCACTTACACCAATCAGTAGATTAAAAGGAGAAGTTTGGGATATATAAAAAAACAAAACAAAACACACAGTCACCTCTATACTGCAGCATCAGTCCCATGCGGGCTTACAAGTAAAAGTCCAGCCTAACACTAAAATCGCTACATCTATAGACATCCATGATCTAACACTAACCTATCTAACCGTGGAGGAAATCAGTATACATACCTTTTCTGATGCACTGGGAGCTAGAGGTAGCTGTCAGTCAGGTGGCTGGATGGATCCAGACAATACGGTCAGAATCCTTGCAGAACCTGGAGCAGCGGGCAATAATCGTCTCTCAGCTGACTCTAGGTCCCAGGAGCGCAAATGTAAGCACTGTGACCCACAAAAGAAGTATGACCAAATAAGCTTTGGCTATACTTCTCTTGTAAAGTGTAGCTAAAGACAAAGATTGTTCCTTCATTTGGGGTAGAGTAGGGGTAAGTTAAAGGGCTCATTCACACTATATCCAATGAGCTGCATTAATCTGTGCCAGGGATCTCTAAACTTTTTAGCACATCGTATTTTTTACACATACAGTGCCTTCCAAAAGTATTCACCCTCTTGGCATTTTTCGTGTTTTGTTGCCTCACAACCTGGAATTAACATGGATTGTTTGGGGAGTTGCATAATTTAACCACTTGCCGCCCGCCCTATTACAAATTGACGGCGGCAAAGTGGTTTCATAATCCTAACCGGACGTCATATGACGTGATTAGGATTATGAGCCGCTGCGCGCCCCCGGGGGCGCGCATCGCGACGATCGTTGTTGCGGGGTGTCAGTCTGACACCCGGCAACTACGATCTCGGTAAAGAGTCTCCGACGGAGACTCTTTACCATGTGATCAGCCGTGTCCAATCACGGCTGATCACAGTGTAAATGGGAAGAGCCGGTGATCGGCTTTCCCTCACTCGCGTCTGTCAGACGCGAGTAGAGGAGAGCCGATCGGCTGCTCCTCTGACAGGGGGGGTCTGTGCTGATCGATTATCAGCACAGCCCCCCCGAGGATACCCACACTGGACCACCAGGGACACCACTAGACCACCAGGGAAAAGGTAATAAAAATCCATAATCCTCCCTAGACCACCAGGGTGCCAGTCAGCACAATGGGTGCCAATCAGTGCCCATAATGGATGCCAATCAGTGGCCACAATGGGCATCACTGATTGGCATGCATTATTGTTTGGCACTGATTGGCATCCATTACTATAACACCGATGCCGCCTATGAGTGCCCACCTGTGCCGCCTATGAGTGCCCACCTGTGCCGCTTGAGTGCCCACCTGTGCCGCCTGAGTGCCCACCTGTGCCGCCTATGAGTGCCCACCTGTGCTGCCTATCCATGCCCACCTGTGCCGCCTATCTATGCCCACCTGTGCCGCCTATCTATGCCCACCTGTGCCGCCTATCCATGCCCACCTGTGCCGCCTATCCATGCCCATCCGTGCCGCCCATCCGTGCCGCCCATCCGTGCCAGCTATCAGTGCCAATTTGTGCCACCTATCAGTGTCCGTCCATGTCGCCCATCCGTGTCGCCCATCCGTGTCGCCCATCCGTGTCGCCCATCAGTGCCGCCTATCAGTGCCACTTCATTGGTGCCACATTGGTGCCCATCAGTGCCACCTTATCAGTGCCCATCAGTGTAGCCCCATCAGTGCCCATCAGTGAAGGAGAAAACGTACTTATTTACAAAGTTTTGAAACTGAAACAAAAAAAACATTTTTTTTTTCAAAATTTTCGGTATTTTTTTATTTGTAGCGCAAAAAAAAAAACCGTAGAGGTGATCAAATACCACCAAAAGAAAGCTCTATTTGTGGGAAAAAAATGATAAAAATTTCATTTGGGTACAGTGTAGCATGACCGCGCAATTGTCATTCAAAGTGCGACAGCGCTGAAAGCTCAAAATTGGTCTGGGCAGGAAGGTGTTTAAGTGCCCTGTATTGAAGTGGTTAATTTACAGAACATGCCCACAACTTTGAAGATTTTTTATATATTTTTTTTATTATTGTGAAGCAAACAACAAATAGGACAAAATAACAGAAAAAGTCAATATGCGTAACTATTCACCCCCCTAAAGTCAATACTTTGTAGAGCCACCTTTTGCGGCTATCACAGCTCCAAGTCACTTTGGATAAGTCTCTGTGAGCTTGTCACATCTTACCATTGGGATTTTTGCCCATTCCTCCTTGCAAAACTGCTCCAGCTCCTTCAAGTTGGATGGTTTGCGCTTGTGAACAGCAATCTTTAAGTCTGACCACAGATTTTGTATTGGATTGAGGTCTGGGCTTTGATTAGGCCATTCCAACACATTTACATGTTTTCCCTTAAACCACTCAAGTGTTGCTTTAACAATGTGTTTGGGGTCATTGTCCTTCTGGAAGGTGAACCTCCATCCTAGCCTCAAATCACACACAGATTGGTACAGGTTTTGCTCAAGAATATCCCTGTATTTAGCACCATCCATCTTTCACTCAACTCTGACAAGTTTCCCAGTCCTGACTGCTGAAAAACATCCCCACAGCATGATGCTGCCACCACCATGTTCGGTGTTCTTTGGGTGATGCGATGTGTTGGGTTTGCACCAGACATAGCGTTTTCATTGATGGCCAAAAAGTTCAATTTTAGGCCTCTTTCACACCGACGTGCCGTTCAGGCCCGCCTGTCAGTTTTTCAGGCGGACCTGAACGGGTGCTCCATAGAGCTCTATGGAGCGTCGGATGTCAGCGGTGACATGTCCGCTGACATCCGACCCGCTCCGATCCGAAAAAGTGTGACGGAGGAAAAAGCTATTTTTCCATCCGTCTGCGGATCGGATCGGATGACGACGGGCACTGCGGTCCGTCGTCATCCGATCTCCCATAGGGGAGAGCGGCGCTGGGACAGGTCCGTCCCTGCGCAGTGTGCAGAGACAGACCTGTCATCTCCCTGCTCAGCGGGGATCGGCGGAGTGATCCCCGCTGAGCAAACGGACATCCACGGGGCGGATCAGAACTGATCCGCCCCGTGTGAAAGGACCCTTAGTCTTATCAGACCAGAGCACCTTCCTCCATACATTTTGGGAGTCTCCCACATGCCTTTTCGCAAACTCAAAACATGCCATTTTGTTTTTTGCTGAAAGTAATGGCTTTCTTCTGGCCACTCTGCCACTCTGGGGCCTTTCAAAAAGGTGTGTATATGTAATGACAGATCATGTGACACAAGTGGACATCATTTCACTAATTATGTGACTTCTGAAGGTAATTGGTTGCACCAGAGCTTTTTATGGGCTTCATAACAAAGGGGGCGAATACATGGCAATTATCAGTTTTTTATTTCTGAAAAATAGTTTTATGTATATATTTTTACTTCACCAACTTAGACTATTGTGTTCTGATCCAATTAATATATAATTAATAATGCATTATTGATATAATTCAGATTAAAAAAAACATTGAACTAAAGTCTGTTATGTAACAAAATAGGTAAAATTTATTTTATGTGTATGAGTGAATAAAATGTAATAAATTATCTGAGGTAAGGGTGGGGACTGTGATGGATACACTGGTATAAAGGTGCACTGTGATGGAGACACTGATGTAGTGGGGGCTCTGATGGGGACATTTAGGTCTGATAGAGACACTGGTATAAAGGGGCACTGTGATGTAGATACTGATGTAGGGGGGCTCTGATGGGGACACTGAGGTAAGGGGGGGCTCTGTTAGAGACACTGGTATAAAGGGGCACTGTGATGTAGCTACTGATGTGGTTCTGATGGGAAGACTGATGTGGTGGTGGGGAAACTGATGTAAAGGTGATTCTAATTAACATACTGACATAAGGGGGGGACTCAGATGGGTACATTGATTAAGGGGTGACTCTGATTG
Organism: Lithobates pipiens; assembly: GCF_037356315.1. Lineage (NCBI taxonomy): Eukaryota > Metazoa > Chordata > Amphibia > Anura > Ranidae > Lithobates > Lithobates pipiens. The sequence goes on along the minus strand of NW_027507790.1, from coordinate 188,034,144 downwards.
AGACAATGATGAAAGGGTTGACTCTGATGGGAAAACTGATGTACAGGTGGACCCTGATGGGGATGGTGATGTATGGAGGGACTCTAGTGGGCAACTCTGATGGGGACACTGGTGTACATTGGAAATCTAATGTAAAAAGGACTGTGATGAAAACACTGATGGGGGCGCTGATGGGGAAGCTAAGGTAAGAGGGGACTCTAAAGGGTTCCCTGAAGTAAGTAGTGGCTCTGGTGTGAACACTGGTGCAAGAGAAAACTCTGATGTAAGGAGGGATTTAGGACTGTGACAGGGATACTGATGGAAGGGATGATGACTTTGCTTTGTTTTACTAAAGTTATTTATCCTTTGTTCTGAATCCCATCAATCCAACTAAATCATATTTATTAATTTATGTTCCCATCAGAGTCACCCCTTACATCAGTGTCTCCATCAGAGTAGTCCCTATTAGACATGTGCAGAGTAAAATATTTCGTTTCGGAATTTCGTTTTCGTCCGAAAAATTAATTTATTTAGTTACTCCCAAAATTCGTTTTTATTTATTTAGTTTTGCCTTCAAAAATTTCATTCGTCCGAAAATCCACATGAATTACGGTCAAATCTGTCTTTGAAGGCTTATGGTGTCTGTCGAATGTATAAAGAAGATTCGACGGAGCTAGTATATAGCATACTTCGTGTGAACTTTAGAACCCTATTAAAGTCTATGGGACTCCAACGTTCAAAATCTAAAGTGCTAATTTTAAAGGCTAATTTGCAAGTTACTGTCCTAAAAAGTGTTTGGGGACCCGGGTCCTGCCCCAGGGGACATGTATCAATGCAAAAAAAAGTTTTAAAAACAGCCGTTTTTTCGGGAGCAGTGATTTTAATAATGATTAAAGTGAAACAATAAAAGTGTAATATTCCTTTAAATGTAGGGGGGGGGGGGGATGTCTATAGTATGCCTGTGAAGGGGCGCATGTTTCTGGTGCTTAGAACTGTCCCTGCACAAAGTGTCATTTATACAGGAAAAAAAGTCCTTTAAAATCACTCGCAGCTATTATGACTTGTCGGCTCCGTAATACAGAGAACACTCATTGAAAGTCATTGATAAAAAAAATAAATACATTTTTAAAAAAAAAAGTGTGGAGGTCCCCCAAATTCAATTACCAGGCCCTTCAGGTCTGGTATGGATATTAAGGGGAACCCTGCGTCGAATTTAAAAAAAAAATTGACGTGGGGTTCCCCCTAAATATCCATACTAGACCCTTCAGGTCTGGTATGGATATTAAGGGAAACCCTGCATCAAATGTAAAAAATTGACGTGGGGGTCCCCCTAAAAATCCATACCAGACCCTTTATCCGAGCACGCAACCTGGCAGGCCGCAGGGAAAGAGCGGGGGTGTGAGAGTGCCCCCCCTCCCTCCTGAACCGTACCAGGCCACATGCCCTCAACATTGGGAGGATGCTTTGGGGGTCTGTGACTCCTCAAAGCACCTTGTCCCCATGTTGATGCGGAGAAGGGCCTCATCCTCACAACCCTGGCCGGGTACCCACAAAGTACCCCTACCATTTCACAAAGAAAGTGTAAAAAATAGTTAAATAAGACAAATACACTTTTGAAAAATTCCTTTATTAAAAATAAAAAAAAATAAAAAAAAGATTCCAACGGTGGTAATCCACTCTTGCTATCCAGCGACGGACGATCATCTCTCCGGGGTCCAGCGATGGCTCATCTGAATCAGCGCAGCGAATCCATCCATCTCCTGTCTCCACGGAGGAGACACGCAGTTCCGGCGGCCTGACGTTTGTTATATGCGGAGGGCGGGGCCACCTGTCACCTGACCCCATCCCCCTCGGACGCAAGGGGAAACCCGGGGTTCCCCGTGACGTATGGGTGACCCCGCACCCCTCTGATGTAACACAGGCAGGTTTCCGTTACATCAGAGGGGGGCGGGGTCACACATATGTCACAGGGAAGCCCGGGTTTCCCCTTGCATCAGAGGGGGCAGGGTCAGGTGACGGGTGGCCACACCCTCCGCATATAACAAACGTCAGGCCGCCAGAATCCCCGCAGTGTCTCCTCCGTGGAGACAGAAGATGGATGGATTCGCTGCACTGATTCAGATGAGCCATCGCTGGACCCCGGAGAGATGATCGTCCGTCGCTGGATAGCAAGAGTGGATTACCACCGCTGGAATCTTTTTTTAATTTTTTTTTTATTTTTAATAAAGGAATTTTTCAAAAGTGTGTTTGTCTTATTTAACTATTTTTTACACTTTCTTTGTGAAATGGTAGGGGTACAGTACCCCCTTACCATTTCAAACAGGGGGGCGGGATCTGGGGGTCCCCTTGTTAAAGGGGGCTTCCAGATTCTGATAAGCCCCCCGCCTGCAGACCCTCACAACCACCGGCCAGGGTTGTGGGAATGAGGCCCTTGTCCTCATCAACATGTGGACAAGGTGCTTTGAGGGGTCACAGACCCCCAAAGCATCCTCCCAATGTTGAGGGCATGTGGCCTGGTACGGTTCAGGAGGGAGGGGGCCGCTCTCTAGTCCCCCCTCTTTTCCTGCGGCCTCCCAGGTTGCGTGCTCGGATAAAGGGTCTGGTATGGATTTTTAGGGGGACCCCCATGTCAATTTTTTTTTCATTTGATGCGGGGTTCCCCTTAATATCTATACCAGACCTGAAGGGCCTGGTAATTGAATTTGGGGGACCCCCACGTTTTTTATTTATTTATTTATTTATTTATTTTTATCAATGATGACTTTCAATGAGTGTTCTCTGTATTACGGAGCCGACAATTCATAATAGCTACGAGTGATTTTAAAGGACTTTTTTTCCTGCATAAATGACACTTTGTGCAGGGACAGTTCTAAGCACCAGAAACATGTGCCCCTTCACAGGCATACTATAGACACCCCCCCCCCCCCCCCCGTACGAAATTTAAAGGAATATTACACTTTTATTGTTTCACTTTAATCATTATTAAAATCACTGCTCCCGAAAAAACGTCCGTTTTTAAAACTTTTTTTGCATTGATACATGTCCCCTGGGGCAGGACCCGGGTCCCCAAACACTTTTTAGGACAGTAACTTGCAGAATCTTTTCTCTCTGTCAAATCTTTTTTCTCTGTCGAATATTTTCTCTATATAATCTTGGACTAATAGAGGTAAGGTTAGGCACATTCGACCACAGGTTCTATAGACACAGATTGTTATTGTCAGAGTCACGTTGAATCTCCTATTCTATATCGAACTGTTGTAACAATGAAAACGAAAATAAAGCATTTATTTATGTCGGGTTTTTCGTTTTTCGGATTCTGTGCTTTCGTTATCGTTTGTCAAAACGAAAACAAAAATAGCTGAAATTCGGACGAAAATGCCTAGTCCCTATACCAGTCTCCAATTCAGAGTTCCCCCTTACTCTCCATCAGAGTACCTCCTTATATTTGTGTCCCCATCAAAGTCCCACTTTACATCAAAGTACCCCTTACATCATTGTCCCCATCAGAGCCCCCCTGTACATTAGTGTCCCCATCAGATCTTTTTTTTTTTACACAAAATTGTCATATTAACAAGTTATTTCTCACACATGGCATTCTTGCAACTACACCCCAAAACACATTTTGCTACTCATCCTAAGTATGGCGATACCACATGTGTGAGACTTTTCACAGCCTGGCCACAGAGAGAGGCCCAACATTCAAGTAGCACATTAAGGTGTAAATTATACATCTAATTTTCTGACTACCTATCACATTTTTGAAAGCCCTGGAGCTCCTGGACAGTGGAAATACCCACAATATGACCCCATTTTGGAAAGCAAACACCCCAACGTATATTTTATTAGGCATAGTGAGTCTTTTGAACATGTAATTTTTTCCACAATTTCTTTGGAAAATGTGGAAAGAAAATGAAAAAAACATTTTTTTTCACAAAGTTGTCAATTTCAAATATATTTCTAACACACAGCATGTACATACCAAGAATGACACCCCAAAACACATTTTGCTACTCCTCCTGAGTATGGCAATACCACATGTGTGAAATTTTACACAGCCTGGCCACATACAGAGGCCCAACTTCCAAGTAGCACTTCTAATTTCACTGTTTACCTATCACACTTTTGTAGGCCCTGGAGCACCATGACAATGGAAATGCCCACAAAATGACCCACTTTTTTAAAGCAAACACCCCAACATATAATCTACAAGGCATAAAGAGTCTTTTGAACGTGTCATTATTTTTCTGCAAGTTTTTGCAAAATGTGGAAAGAAATTTTTTTTTTTTTTTTTACATAAAGTTGTCAATTTAGTACCTGAGTATGGTGATACCACATATGTGAGACTTTTTTTTACAGCCTGGCCACATATAGAGGCCCAGCATGCAGGGAGCACCGTCAGGTGTTCTAGGAGCATAAATTACAAATCTATTTTTCTGATTACCTACAGTGCCTTGCAAAAGTATTCACCCGCTTGGCTTTTTACCTGTTGTGTTACATTACAGCCTTTAGTTCAATGGGTTTTTTTTTAATCTGAATTATATGTGATGGGTGAGAATACAATAGTCTAAGTTGGTGAAGTAAAATTAAAAAAATATATACATAAAACTATTTTTCAGAAATAAAAAACTGATAATTGGCATGCGCATATATATATATATATTCACCCCCTTTGTTATGAAGCCCATAAAAAGCTCTGGTACAACCAATTACCTTCAGAAGTCACATAATTAATGAAATGATGTCCACCTGTGTCACATGATCTGTCATTACATATACACACCTTTTTGAAGGGCCCCAGAGGCTGCAACACCTAAGCAAGAGGCACCACTAACCAAGCACTGCCATTAAGACCAAGGAACTCTCCAAACAAGTAAGGGACAATGATGTTGAGAAATACAGGGTTAGGTTATAAAAAATATCCAAATATTTGATGATCCCTAGGAGAACCATCAAATCTATCATAACCAAATGGAAAGTACATGGCACAACAGCAAACATGGCAAGAGACGGCAGCACACCAAAATTCACAAACTGGGCAAGGAGGACATTAATCAGAGAGGCAGCACAGAGACTTGAGGTAACCCTGAAGGAGCTGCAGAGTTCCACAGTAGAGACTGGAGAATCTGTACATAGGACAACAATAAGCCGTACGCTCCATAGAGTTGAGCTTTATTGCAGAGTGGCCAGAAGAAAGCCAGTACTTTTAGCAAAAAACAAAATAGCATGTTATGAATTTGTGAAAAGGCATGTGGGAGACTCCCAAAATGTATGGAGGAAGGCGCTCTGGTCTGATGAGACTAAAATTGACCATCAAAGAAAACGCTATGTCTGGCGCAAACCCAACACATCACATCAACCAAAGAACACAGAACATGGTGGTGGCAGCATCATGCTGTGGGGATGTTTTTCAGCAGTCGTGACTGGGAAACTGGTCAGATTTGAGGGAAAGATGGATGGTGCTAAATACAGGGATATTTTTGAGCAAAACCTGTACCACTCTGTGTGTGATTTGAGGCTAGGGTAGAGGTTCACCTTCCAGCAGGACAATGACCCCAAACACACTGCTAAAGCAACACTTGAGTGGTTTAAGGGGAAACATGTAAATATGTTGAAATGGCCTAGTTAAAGCCGAGACCTCAATCCAATAGAAAATCTGTGGTCAGACTTAAAGATTGCTGTTCACAAGCGCAAACCATCAGTGTCCCCATCAGAGTCCTACCTTATATCAGAGTTCCCTCTTGCATCCTTATTCGCATAATGCATCCCTGTACATCTGTGCCCCCCCCCCCCGCGAGTCTGCCCTTACATTATTGACCCCTCTTACATCAGTGCCCCCCCCCCGAGTCTCCATAAGAATGCTTCTTACAGCAGGGTCCCCATCAATGCCACCGTCAGAATCCCCCTAACATCAGTGTCTCCATCAGTGTCCCGCTGTACATCAGTGTCCTCTTCAGAGTCTCACTTTCTGCCAGAGTTGCACCTTACAACAGGGTTCCCCCTTGCATTAGCGAACCTGTTACATCAATGTCCCTATTAGAGTTTCCTCTTCATCATTGTCCCCATCAAAGTCCCCCCCCTTATAGCAGCATCTCCATCAGAGTCCCCCCTTACATCAGTGTCCCTATTAAAGACCCCCCAACATCAGTGTCCCTACCAGAGACCCCCCCAACATCAGTGTCCCTATCAGAGTCCAACATTACATTAGCATTCCCATCAGAGTCTTGCCTTACATCAGTGTCCTCATTAAAATCCCCCCTTACATCAGTCTCCCAATCATAGTCTCCATAAAAGTCCCCCCTTATATCAGTGTCTCTATCAGAGTTCCCCCATACATCAGTGTCCCTATCAAAGTCCCTCCTTACATCGAAGCTCCCCCTTGCATCAGTATTCCCATTAGAGCCCCCTGTATATTAGTGTTCCCATCAGAATCACCCTTTACATCTGTGTTCCCATCAGAATCCCCCCTTACATAAGTGTCCCCATCAGAGTCCCCCCTAACATCAGTTTCCCCATCAGAGTCTCTCCTAACATCAGTGTCCCTATCAGAGCCCCACCTAACATAAAAGCCTCCCTTGCATCAGTATTCTCATCAATGCCCATCCCTAAATCAATGTCCCCACCTGAATACCCCCCTTACATCAGTATCTTAATTAGAATCGCCTTTATATTAGTGTCTCCATTACCACATCAGTCTTTCTATCAGAACTCCCCTACATCAGTATCTACATCACAGTGCCCCTTTATACCAGTGTCTCTATCACAGTTCCCCCTTACCTCAATGTCCCCATCAGAGCCCCGACTACATCAGTGTTTCCATCACAGTGCACCTTTATACCAGTGTATCCATCACAGTCCCCCTCCCCCTTACCTCAGATAATTTATTCAATTTTATTCATTCATACACATAAAATCGATTTTTTTTTCCTGTCTGCAAGTACAGTGACTTGCAAAAGTATTCACCCCCTTGGCTTTTTTCCTATTTTGTTACATAACAGCCTTTAGTTCAATGTTTTTTAATCTGAATTATATCAATAATTAATAATTAATTATATATTAATTGGATCAGAACACAATAGTCTAAGTTGGTGAAGTAAAATTAGAAAAATACATACATAAAGCTATTTTTCAGAAATAAAAAATGAATTGGCATGTGCATATGTATTCACTCCCTTTGTTATGAAGCCCATAAAAAGCTCTGGTGCAACCAATTACCTTCAGAAGTCACATAATTAGTGAAATGATGTCCACTTGTGTCACATGATCTGTCATTACATATACACACCTTTTTGAAAGGCCCCAGAGTGGCAGAGTGGCCAGAAGAAAGCCATTACTTTCAGCAAAAACAAAATGGCATGTTTTGAGTTTGCGAAAAGGCATGTGGGAGACTCCCAAAATGTATGGAGGAAGGTGCTCTGGTCTGATGAGACTAAAATGTAACTTTTTGGCCATCAATGAAAACGCTATGTCTGGCACAAACCCAACACATCGCATCACCCAAAGAACACCGAACATGGTGGTGGCAGCATCATGCTGTGGGGATGTTTTCAGCAGTCAGGACTAGGAAACTTGTCAGATTTGAGTGAAAGATGGATGGTGCTAAATACAGGGATATTCTTGAGCAAAACCTGTACCAATCTGTGTGTGATTTGAGGCTAGGATGGAGGTTCACCTTCCAGCAGGACAATGACCCCAAACACATTGTTAAAGCAACACTTGAGTGGTTTAAGGGGAAACATGTAAATGTGTTGGAATGGCCTAATCAAAGCCCAGACCTCAATCCAATAGAAAATCTGTGGTCAGACTTAAAGATTGCTGTTCACAGGTGCAAACCATCCAACTTGAAGGAGCTGGAGCAGTTTTGCAAGGAGGAATGAGCGGAAATCCCAATGGTAAGATGTGGCAAGCTTATAGAGTCTTATCCAAAGCAACTTGGGGCTGTGATAGCTGCAAAAGGTGGCTATACAAAGTGTTGACTTTAGGGGGATGACTAGTTATACATATTGACTTTTTTTGTTATTTTGTCCTATTTGTTGTTTGCTTCACAATAAAAACACTCACCTGTTGTGGTCACTTGTTCACCCACTTCATAAACCTCTCCTTCCTCCACATTATGAGGTTGTGGTGTTGCGAGTTCCCCTTCTTTAGGAGGTTGGGGGTCCCTGGAGACCTCAGATGTTCTGAGTCTTTTGTCCCCAATGTGAATTAAAAAATAGGCATACTTAGCACACAGATATTTGAGACCAGAAATAGGAATATGAAACATTGCTTGAAGTGTCATACAATTGTCTGTTTTGGTAGAGTTACAAGCTAAAAACATGATTTTTTGCCTTTCTAAAGTTAGAATAATTACCTGTTTTGTGCAAGTTTCACACGTGTAGAGACCCCTAGTATCCACTGGATCACCTGTATGGGACACCGTAATAAGTTTGTTCTGGTGTCCCACACTAGGGCTCCTGCATCCAGATGTGTAAACAGCTGCTGAGTGTCCTCTCCTTACACTGAATCAAGTTTGCATTTCATTCTAGTTACAAACCCATCTAGACAACAATGTAATAAACGTCTTTTAATACAAATAGGCATGAACAAATGTAGTTAACCTGCATCTGCCAAAAACATTGTATTAGTGAGCGAACAAACAATGTTTACTACGAACGATTACTGTGCCCACGGACCTGAAAGTTGTCATTTTAAACTGTACAACAGTAAAGAAAAGCACACGGAGCAGCACAAATGTAATAATAGGAACACATGACTAAATACTTTTTGCAGCACTCTCTTGATTCTTCTGTACTGATCCTGCTCCCTCAATTTGAGGTCTGACCATCGTTTCCTCAGTTGATCCTTAGATCGCCATACCCCAAAATTCTTCTGCAGACTATTCACAACTTTAGCCATGATCTTGGCCTTTCTCACATTTGTGTTTGGGTAAGGTCCATGCTTACCATCATAGACGGCCCTCTTCAAGATGTCCACCATCTCCACCATCTCTACAAAGGACATATGTGAGGCCTTAAATCTCTGGGATCGGGACGTTTGTGGCTCCGGGCTTTCATTGTCCTCCTCGTTGCTGCTCTCCTCTGCATGCACTTGCTCTTTCTTCGCCATGTGCTCTCCGACTGCACCAAAAGAGAAGGGGCGGGGAATATACTAGAAAGAAGGTCAGGGGGGCGGACAGAGTTTCATGCATGCGCAGTGTATATAAAGCATAACACGCGTGCGACGTACATACAATCTGTGAGCAGAGGACAGAGTAGCGTAAGCGCCGATCATGATAACGGAGGTACGAGTTGAACTTGGGGCATCAGTCGTCTATACTGCTTATAGATTGAGGCCTATATTGGGGCAAGATTAGGAGAGTTTAGCCTGACATTAGGGTTTGTCTTGTATTGTGTCTTGCAGATAAAATGGATTGATTTAATGATCACAACTTCCTCCCCCAATTTATTGATATGTACAGAGAGCTGCCCTGTCTGTGGCAGGTAAAACACCCCTTTTATACTAATAAAAGAAAGAGGCAGGCAGCGTTGGATCAGTTGCTGCAATTGGTGAAGCGCAGATCCCCATGGCAAACATCAACTATTTGAAGGCCAAAATTGGGGGCCTGAGGAGCACATATAATAGAAAGAGCAAGAAGGTACAGGATTCCATGAGATCAGGAGCAGCAGCAGATGACATTTATGTCCCCAGGCTCTGGTATTAAGACAGACTGCGATTTCTGTCAGACCAGAGTGAAATCAGGCCATCACTCTCAACCCTTCCTTCCACACTTCCTTCCACTCTTCCTTTCACCTCAGATGAGGCTTCAGAAGTCCAACCTGGGCCTTCCACCCAGGAAGAAGATGTGGAGGAGCCCAGCTTGAGTCAGGTATAGCATTGTTTAACAAATTTCTCAAAATTTGTGTTTGATTGATGAATAATAAACTAAAAATATGCCCTATTTTCACAGGAAAGCCTCAGCCAGGAGGAGGCTATGGAAAGTGGCAACCAGGAAGTGGCAGGGGGAAAGTGGCAGCCAGGAGGTGGCGGGGAAAGTGGCAGCCAGGAGGTGGCCTGGCCCAGTAGCCTGACCGAATCCCAGGTTCCTCCCCACCACCTTCCAACAAAAAGTACCAGGAAGGGGAGGAATGTGCAGGAGTCAGCGCTTTTTTTGATTCCTATTAAATGGACAACTCAGGCTACCAATTTTGCCTGTCAAATAATTGAAGTCTGCCCTGGGCTACAAAGGCTTTGCCAACTTCACCAGTTTATACAGCGTTGCCATCCTCTTTATTTTGTTATGACCCCTAATAAATTCCTATTTTATTATCACAAATACTTGGCTATGTGTTTTAGTTCAAAAAGGACAGTTTGTTTGTGAGTAGGCAGGTACATTTCAAAAAGACAATGTCAAATTAACAAGGGACACCAACACCAACCAATCTCTTTGAGGTTAAAAAATACAAGATAATAATGGTGTTGTGGTAACTTGACACACAAAATGAGAAAAAATATTATGGGGATCACAAAAAAAAAATCAGGAGATCTTGATAAAAAAAAAAGAAAAAAAGTAGATCACTATACAAAAAAACAACAACATTATTCTGGAGAAAAAAAAAAAAAGATTTATGAGATCATGAGAGATAATAAAAAAAAAATCAGGTTGTCAGAACTCTGTGTGAATATCAGCAGCAAAACAACTTCATTATTCTAGCATTATAAAGAAGAAGAGAATGGGCTGCATTAAAAGATTAAAAACTTTGCAGCATGACGAATGTGCTATCTCCATTATGAATGCTAATTTTATCAGACTGAGCACTTCCATCTCGTACTTGATTCAGGGCATGCGTGGAATTTTGTGCTTTGGAATTGTCTGTACACGATTGGAATCTATGACAACGGATTTTGTTTTTGGAAAATTTGAGAACCAGCTCTCAAATTTTGTTTGTCGGAAATTCAGACACTAAATGTCCAATGGAGCTTACACACGGTCGGAATTTCTGACAACAAGCTCACTTTGAACATTTGTTGTCGGAAATTCTGATTGTCTATATGCAGCATTAGAGTTACGGAGAAGGCCTAGTGCTCTTGCTCTAACATTCGTGGCGATATCATACATATGTGGGTGCGACCTACAAATGGGTTTGCTTCTGTGTGCAAGCACGTGGGGATGGGGCACTTTTAAAAAAAAAATATTGTTTATTTTCTTTTTTTAATTTTACACTTTTCCTTAAATTTTTTATTTTTTTATCACTTTCATTCATACTACAAGGAATGTAAGCATCTCTTGTAATAGAAATAGGGCATGACAGGACCTCTTTATGGAGAGATGTAGGGTCTATATGTCCCAACATCTCTCCTCTTTGCTGGAAAGAGATAAAAAAAAAAATCGATCTCAGACTTTGCAGCAAAAATTTTTTTTTAAAAATGGGAGTGTTTACATCTGCCGGTGCAGGAAGTGACATCATGATGGCGCATTAAGGCCTTCGAGGATCATAGAGATAACTGGGGACCACCTTGTCCATGGCCAGCTCTTTGTTACACCATTGCTGCCGGCGGATACATTTCCCGATCGCACGGATGAGCCATAAGAAGTACCGGAGGACGGGGGGGGGGGGGCTGTAAAAGCAATCAAACAGCTAAACAGCCACTATGATTGCTTTTACATTGCAGGGAATCGCTTGCTGAAAAAAAAACATATCTTGATGATGGCTGCAGCTACAGGCATCATTCAGATAAAACCACTTAAATTCCATTAAAGTCCAAAATGCCATATGACATTCACCTAAAGATACGTGGTTAGAAAATTTGTGGACCCCTAGTTTGTGTACCATGTTGTGTTCTGCTCTGACACTTGTCTCTATATTCATTCACAATACAGCTAATCGGATCAGTTAAGGGCCACCTACCTGTCAGCCCGCTCACAGAGTGCTCCTTTTGGATTTTTAATTAAAAAGAAGCAGGCAACAAGTGCAGTGCTGAGTTTATTTACAGTTTATATAAAAAAAAAAATATATATATATATATATATATATATATATATATATATATATATATATATATATATATATATATATATATATGTAGCGGGGTCTCTTTAAGGACTATAAAACTACTGTTCCCAGAACCCCGCTGGTTCCCAGGATGTTTGGAGTTATGCCTCAAAGACTCATGGGGGAGGAAATATAAGGAGGGGGAGAGGCCTAGTTCGCTCTCTTTGGACACCCCCCTCTCTCCTAGCAAGAGGAGGTCTGTGCTGAACTGCTGGAGGGACAAGGCCTGAAGCCTGGGCCTTGTGCTCTTTTCCAAAGAGCTCTCTGCCAGCCTAGTTGCACCTGAGAGACATTTTCTCATTCCTTGCTGCAGTACACCAGAAGGATTGAAGACTCGGAGGTCGTGGATTCCTGTTCCTAGACGAAAAGTCAGAGAAAACGGACTTGGACTTGTCCGGGTGGTGAGAGCTGTTTAAAGACAGATACTTTATCTTTATTATTCGTTTGGATTACAAAGTTGTTCTTCAAGTGCACCACCGAAAGATTGCTAGCGAATATTGTTTTACTGGACTTCCATCTAGATCAGTCAGGCCTGACTGCATAGGTAGATAGTGCTGGGTGTTAGTTTACCCATGCGGGGAAGTAACTGAAAAAGGGCAGCGTTAGAGTTGCATAGCAATACTTTAATATGCTGATGACTCTGTTTATCTTTATCACTGGTTACTGCAGGGACCTGCTTATGTGTTGCAATCCAAATGTTTGATTCATGTTATTCCTTTTATAAAAACAATAAGTAAAGTCAGTTATATACTTTCAAGGATTGTCTATGAGCTTGAGTTATCCACCCATGCACACACACATATTTAGAGTATAAGTGATTTAATGTGTATTGCTAGATACTAACTGTGCCAAAGTGGGTAGTGCAGATTGCCGGGGGGTTGGCAGGGCTGTGCTCAGGACCCAAACCAAACCTGCGGCCCTCTTAAGTGAGGGTATCGCTATACGTGGGGGCTCGTAAATCCGGGATTTCTGAGACAGCGGTGAACACGCCAGAGGTACCGGCATGGACCCACAGGGAGTCAGAGCGTGGTGTGAAGCGGCTAAGGCCGACCCAAGTCAGTCAGTGGTCATTAGCCTCCCAGGGGAGAAATGGTCGACTGAGACCGTAGAGGAGTTAATGAAGTCAGTGTCCCCAGACCATGAACCATGGGTGATGGAGATAAAATCAGACCCAGACATCTCATATCAGTACGCGCTAGTGGAATACTGGGATGGGATGCCGGAGGCTTGCAAGCGAAACCGTGTACGGACACAAGACAACAGATACTTTAGGTTGGCGCACGCAATAAAGGAGGAGCCATCGCCAACGGGATCACCGCAGGCTGCGGCCCGTACCTCACCCGAGAGTCTCGGATCAGCACCGGGCCACCCTTAGCGCAGAACTGTGTGCTGTCCTGGGGGAGATTGTGGCCCAGTGCAAGAAGGATCCCACAGATTACCCGATGTCGGGGTACAGAAAACTCCGGATGTTTTCAGGGAGGAAACCTGTACCTTCGGAAGAAGAGGGATTTGAAGAGTGGTTAGATAGCGCAACTCAGGCACTAGAGGAATGGGAAGTTCCAGAGCGCAGAAAGAAGCAGAGGATTGTGGAAAGTCTAAAGGGGCCTGCTCTAGAGGCCGTACGCAACCTGAAGATGAGCAGGACAGACTGTAATGCGCAGGAGTACCTAGATGTACTACAGATTGTGTTTGGTGGGACAGAGAAAATCTCTGAGCTTGCTTATCAGTTAGAGCATTGTTACCAGAAGAAAGGTGAAAAACTATCAGACTACATGGGACGTTTAGATAAAATCCTGCATAGGATGATCCTAAAGAAGGGGATCAGCCCAGGAAAAGTGGATGAGGCCCGTGCTCAACAGGTACTGAGGGGAGCTCAACCCATGGATCCTATTGCATGGACACTGCGTGCCCGACTGGATGGGAAGAATCTGGAGTACACTGACCTCATCCAAATGATCAGAGAGGAAGAGGCCCTACTGGAAGAGAAAAGGGAAGAACATCTCACCGAGCCCGTCAAACAACCGGTAGCAATAGTTACACCGGCCATGACTCCCGCTAGAGATAAGGAGGTGGACACTTTGAAGTTGCAGATGTCCCAGGTGATGGAGATGTTGACTGCTATGATGGCGAAAGGTCAAGGGGGAGCCGAGAAACCAAGTCCTAGGAAGGAGTTGTTTCCAGATACACCAACACCAAGCCCCACTCGAGACCGAGAAGAGATGCTATGCTACAACTGCGGGGGCAGTGGCCACTTCGCCAGTAGATGTTCCAGTCCCAAGAAGAAGAAGATAGATAACCGCCAGCCGGCGGGAAACTTCAGAGGGCCCCGGTGAGGGAGTCAACCGGGTGCCCATGTCTTTCAGTGAACTCCAAACTGAATAGAAGGAAGAGAGAGAGAGAAAACCAGACCCCTCAGAAGAAATGCCTACAAATAAGAGACAATAACATCCCTCAGCGGGTTTGTACTCCCATTACTGTGGGGAGGGTCAATGCATACCAGGCTCGAAAAATAATAAAGTCTAAAACCAACTGGATGAAGACGGGTCCCCAGAAGAGGGTGGCCTCAACCCGGCCCTACCCAGAAGAATTGGTCGGCCCGTCCCCCACTGTCTCCATCCAGGTGGAAGGAGTCTACACGAAGGCCCTCCTGGACACTGGAGCTCAAGTGACTTTGTTGTACAGAGACTTCTATGATAGGCACTTGAGCCATTTGCCTATACAGAAGATAGAAGAGCTGGAGATATGGGGCCTGGGAGCTCAGAGTTTCCCCTACGATGGTTACCTGCCCATAAAGCTGACCTTCGATCCCTCGGTGGCGGGGAAAACAGAGGTGTTTGACACCCTGGCAGTTGTGTGTCCTAGACCGCCCGGGGCCAGCAAGATGTCCCTCATCATAGGGACCAATACGGATCTGGTGCGAAGACTTCTGACCCCTCTAGTGGAGACGAGAAACCATCAAGATCCCAATATCCATCCCACGCTGAAGACAGCCTACCAACGGTTGGTCCTAGAGCAGAAGACCCCAGGAGAGGGGATAGGGAAGGTGTGGAGACTTGGGAGAGAGGGAGTGGTGCTGCAGCCCGGAGAGGTAGCCTGCCTCAGGGCCACGGTGAAGCTTACCTGGGAGCAGCCTGGCCCCTTTGTCATGCTGGAATCCGATCCAAGGGAGGACCACTCAGGCCTGGAAGTGATACCGGAAGTGATTTCAATCAAGGCCCTGAAGAAGGCTCGAGGAAGAGTCCCAGTGAGTGTGAGAAACCCTACGGAGAGACCCATAGAGATCCCTGCCAGGATGCTGTTGGGGCAGGTGAGTCCTGCGGCCCCAGTCAGCTGGTCAGAAGTAAAAGGAACAGGTGAAGGAGGAGATGTTTGGGAGAAACTTTCCATGGAGAACCCGGACCTACCTGGAGCCTGGAAGGAGAGAGCCAAGGCCCAGCTGACTAGATGGGAGAGGATTTTCTCAAGGATGAGTTTGATGTGGGATGTGCCAGGAGTGCCCCCCACCGAATCCGCCTCCAAGAAGACAAACCCTTCAGGGAAAGGGTTAGGCGGGTCCCTCTAGCTGACCTGGAGGATCTGAGGGAGCAGCTTGCGGAGTTGAAGAAGACTGGTGTGATTCGGGAGTCTAGAAGTCCATATGCCTCCCCCATAGTGGTGGTCAGGAAAAAGAATGGGTCGTTGAGGCTTTGTATTGACTACAGGACTCTTAACAGGAGGACCATCCCTGACCAGTATACCACACCGAGAATAGAGGATGCCCTACAGAGTTTGGCTGGTGCCAAGTGGTTCAGTGTAATGGACCTCAAGAGTGGGTACTACCAAATCCCCATGCACCAGGAAGACCGAGAGAAGACAGCTTTCATAACCCCAGTGGGATTCTTCGAATTCAACAGAATGCCTCAGGGCCTGTCTGGAGCCCCTGCTACCTT
Source organism: Lithobates pipiens (assembly GCF_037356315.1). NCBI lineage: Eukaryota > Metazoa > Chordata > Amphibia > Anura > Ranidae > Lithobates > Lithobates pipiens. The sequence continues at coordinate 188,018,207 of NW_027507790.1, read as the reverse complement.
TCAACGCCTCATGGAGAAGACCGTTGGAGACATGAACCTCATAGAAGTCCTTGTGTACTTGGACGATGTCATTGTCTTCGGGAAGACTTTGGAAGAACATGAGGCCAGGTTGGAGAAGGTGTTGAGAAGACTCAGCGAAGAGGGACTCAAGCTTTCTCCCGAGAAGTGCCGGTTTTACCAATCCTCTGTGAACTATCTGGGACACATAGTGTCTGAAAAGGGAGTGGCTACAGACCCTGAGAAGTTGGAGGCAGTTACCTCTTGGCCAAGACCGACAACAGTCACAGAGCTCAGATCTTTCTTGGGGTTCTGCTCCTATTATAGAAGATTTGTGGATGGGTTTGCCCGGATTGCCAAGCCACTAAACAAATTGCTCAAGACTGAAGGAGAAGAGGATGGCTTGGGACCTAGGAGGGCCGGTGAGTCGGTTCAAGATCAGTGGAACCCAAGGTGTGAAGAGGCTTTCCGAACCTTGAAGAGGAGCCTTACCACGGCCCCAGTCCTGGCCTATGCCGACCCCACCAGACCATATGAGCTACATGTCGATGCCAGTCATGAGGGCCTAGGCGGAGTGCTCTATCAAGAGTATGAAGAGCAGCTACGACCAGTGGCCTATGTGAGCCGGAGCCTGACTCCCTCGGAGAAGAACTACCCCACTCATAAATTGGAGTTCTTGGCCCTCAAATGGGCAGTAGTAGACAAACTGAAGGACTATCTCTATGGGGCGGAGTTTACTGTAAAGACAGATAACAATCCTCTGACCTACCTCTTCACTACTGCAAAGTTAGATGCAACCGGACACAGATGGTTGGCTGCATTATCCGGATTCAACTTCAGTCTAAAGTACAGACCAGGGGCTGGAAATAGGGATGCAGATGCCCTGTCCCGAAGATCTCATGTCATGGTCAATGACTGGGAAGACTGGACCCAGGTAGCACCGGAAGGAGTGCGAGCACTCTGTCAGGGTGCTGAGTTTCAAGCAAGAGGGGGCCCCAGAGCAGAGGAGATAGGAGTCACCGCAGTGGGAGTCCCTCAACCCTACTGTGGGGTAACTCAACTAGCAGAGGAACTCCTGCCAAAGCTGTCTAGAAAGGAGCTGAGCTATGACCAATTGGAAGACCCCATGGGGAGATTGGTCCTTGAAGCTTTGGAGAACGAGAATCCAGAGGGACTTCGACATCACCCTTCCAAGGAGGCTCGCCTGCTGAGGAAAGAGTTGGATAAGCTACAAGTACATCAGGGAGTGGTCTACCGAAGGGGCCCCTCTGATAACTCAGAAGATAAGTGGCAGTTGTTTCTCCCAGAGAAGCACCGAGAGACGGTACTAATTGCCTTACATGACCAGCATGGCCATCTAGGGGCGGAGAGAACTTTCCAGCTTGTCAGAAGCCGGTTCTATTGGCCCTGTATGAGGGCAGAAGTGGAGGAATATTGCCGTTCTTGTGCACGATGCATCCAGAGGAAGACTCTACCCCATCAAGCTGCCCCAATGGGCCACCTACAGAGTCAGGGTCCAATGGATCTGGTGTGCATTGACTTTCTCTGCCTCAAACCCGATTTGAGTGGATTGGGAAATGTTCTGGTGGTAACCGATCATTTCACCCGTTATGCCCAGGCTTTCCCCACCAAAGACCAAAAGGCCTCCACTGTGGCCAAGGTGCTCATGGAAAAATACTTTGTCCACTATGGATTACCACAGAGAATCCACTCAGACCAAGGTAGGGACTTTGAGAGTCGTCTGATCCGGAACCTATTGGACTCATTGGGAGTAGAGAAGACCAGGACTACACCTTATCATCCACAAGGAGATGCCCAACCTGAGAGGCTTAATCGGACCTTACTAAACATGCTTGGAACTCTAGAGACAGAGAAGAAGCAACACTGGAGCCAACACATATCAGCTTTGGTGCACGCTTACAACTGCACCACAAGTGATGTGACGGGTTACTCCCCCTACCGGCTCATGTTTGGGAGAGAAGCAAGATTGCCGGTGGATCTGGCCTTTGGCATTTCCCTAGACCATGCCTCTGCTACCTCCCACAAGGGATATGTGGACCGACTTAGACACAATTTGAAAGTGGCCCATGAACGAGCTCAGGCGGCCTTGGACCAAAGGGGAGCCCGCAACAAGAGGAACTTCGATCTGAAGGTTCGAGTGCAAGACCTGCAGCCTGGGGACCGTGTACTGCTACGCAATCTGGGGATCCCTGGGAAGCACAAGCTTGCTGATAGATGGAGATCGGAGCCCTATGTCATTTGCAGAAAGCTACCTGGATTGCCTGTGTATAAGCTAAAACCAGAGGGGAAAGTGGGGCCCTTGAAGACTTGGCACAGGAATCATTTGCTCCCACTTACGGAAGCAGTCAGAATACCTCCAGTGAGAAATCCACCTGAATCTGTTTCCATTCTGGATACCCCGGGACCCAGCACTCGGTCTCAGACCTCCCGGGTTAGAGATGGACAAGATTCCCAACGAGGTGAAGGTGGAAGAGGAGAGCTTGAGTGGCTGTGGCCTTCATCAACTCCAGGAAATTCTGCCATAGATCTCCCACCTACTGAGGATACACAGGATGGGACACTGAACCCAGAAGCTACAGAGTTCATTCCATCTAGTGGTGTGCCTGAAGGCTGGGAAGATATCCCTAGCATTTACTCAGAAGAGGAAAGGACCGATGTTCCAGAACCAGTGATGCTGTCAGAATGTGTTCCTGAAGTAGAGCCTGTGGCACCAGAGCCTGAAGTCCCAAGAGAACAGAGAGCACGCCGAGTTGTGAGACCCCCCAAGAAGCTAACCTACTCTCAAATGGGGGAGAGCTCTGAGGACTCTGTTGTGACTGCTAGAAGAAGTGCTGAACGCTCTAATCCTTCCACTGACCATTTGGTGGAGGGCAACCCCAGCTCACTCTCTGGCACAGTTAGGCAGGCCACTCATGTCAGTGTGACCTGTGGGACAGGGAATCCCACCTCTGAGTTCTGGTGGAAATTCCCTGTACCAACATCATACCCAGCACTTTCAAAATTGGTACAGGATATGTGTTAAAAGCTTATCTTTGGGGACCAAAGAGTTTAAGTGGGGGGAGTGTGTAGCGGGGTCTCTTTAAGGACTATAAAACTACTGTTCCCAGAACCCCGCTGGTTCCCAGGATGTTTGGAGTTATGCCTCAAAGACTCATGGGGGAGGAAATATAAGGAGGGGGAGAGGCCTAGTTCGCTCTCTTTGGACACCCCCCTCTCTCCTAGCAAGAGGAGGTCTGTGCTGAACTGCTGGAGGGACAAGGCCTGAAGCCTGGGCCTTGTGCTCTTTTCCAAAGAGCTCTCTGCCAGCCTAGTTGCACCTGAGAGACATTTTCTCATTCCTTGCTGCAGTACACCAGAAGGATTGAAGACTCGGAGGTCGGTGGATTCCTGTTCCTAGACGAAAAGTCAGAGAAAACGGACTTGGACTTGTCCGGGTGGTGAGAGCTGTTTAAAGACAGATACTTTATCTTTATTATTCGTTTGGATTACAAAGTTGTTCTTCAAGTGCACCACCGAAAGATTGCTAGCGAATATTGTTTTACTGGACTTCCATCTAGATCAGTCAGGCCTGACTGCATAGGTAGATAGTGCTGGGTGTTAGTTTACCCATGCGGGGAAGTAGCTGAAAAAGGGCAGCGTTATGCCCCGTACACACGAGCGGACTTTTCGACATCCAATGGGGACAATTGTAGACACTCACTCAGGTTGAACTGGATGGACTGGTGTCTTTATTCAACCTTTGTAACTATGAAAGCTGCTGCAGGTGAGAGCACATCCAGTGGCGGCATAGTTAATAGTGGTGTAGTTACAAGCACGAATAGATGTATTTCTTTAAAGAATATTAATATATCAAGAAGCAAGCACTGAAGAAATTGTTAATGATAGTGAAAATTTTATTTAAATTTGAGAGCAAATGGTGGGACTTTGTATGAAGCACACAGCAGCACAAAAGGAAATCAAGTGACTGGAAAATACTGTTTATTCATGTTGTATAATCCCCTTCCCTCCGAGCGTATGCAGATGTGCGTACTCGGCTTCTGGGGGTTATACCGGGATGATGCCTCGATCACCACCTATTACTGTCACAAGGGATGTTTACATTCCTTGTGACAGCAATAAAAGTGATCGATTTTTTTTTTTAAACAATTTATTCATTTTAAAATAAATAAAATAAAAAAATTAAAATTTTGAAAGCGTCCGCCGTCCCCGCGAGCTCGCGAAGCAAAGAAAACGCATACGGAAGTCGCGCCTGCATATGTAAACGGTGTTCAAATCACACATGTGAGGTATCACCATGATCGTCAGAGCGATAGCAATAATTCTAGCACTAGACCTCCTCTGTAACGCTAACCTGGTAACCGTAAAAATTGAAAGCGTCGCCTATTGAGATTTTTAGGTACCGTACTTTGTCGTCATTCCACGAGTGCGTGCAATTATAAAGTGTGACATGTTTGGTATCTATTTACTCGGTGCAACATTATCTTTCACATTATGCAAAAAAATTGGGCTAGTTTTACTGTTTCATTTTTTTAAATTCTCGAAAGTGTCCTTTCCCAAAAAGTTACGTTTAAAACGCCACTGCACAAATACCATGTGACATAAAATATTGCAACAATCGCCATTTTATTCTCTAGAGTCTCTGCTAACAAATATATATATAATGTTTGGGGGTTCCAAGTAATTTTCTAGCAAAAAATATGGATTTTAACTTGTAAACACCAAATGCCAAAAATAGGCTTAGTCATGAAAGGGTTAATCTAACATACAATTTAATGGGTATATAACCTCCAAAAGCATTTGATCATTTACAACATAAGTTACATAGTAGTCCGCAATCATTGAGACAGTTGTAGAACAGACAATGGATACATATTATAAACATTGGTAAGTTAAAAACAGTTTTATTCATGTTTATTTTTATTTTATACTAAAATCAATTATCCTTTGACACCATTTAGAACTAATATTTTTTGTTTTTAGATATTTTCCATGGTTTATGCTTCTGATGAGCGGCTACAAGGCTGCGAAACACATCAAGTCTTACACTTTACTATCATTCTACCATGGACTAATTCATATTCTCTACGGTTTTCTGCATGTTTATAATCATTCATTATATGAATTGTGTTTATTTCTTTTTTTGTTTTTCTCCCCTCTTCTCCCAAACTATTGATATATATGTTTTTTTTTAATTTAAATATTCTTTATTAAATTTTATATATCCATAACAAGACACACCATCATTATTCCAGCAACATATATATCTATACTCATCTTTCATGACAAAACATTTTCTTTTACTATTTCTCTATTTCCTTTTCCCTGTATCCAACACTCTCACCTCTCCTCATCTTTCCCTATTCTTTAAATATTAAAACGCGCTTTATTTATTCTAAAGAATTTCCCGCTTCTTCACATCTCATATAGGGTAACCCAGTTTCTCCATCCACGGTTTCCACATTGTCTCAAATTTCTTATAATTCCCTCTCTGTGTATATACTACTTTTTCCCTCCAGACTTTTTCCTTTACTGTACTAATCCATTTTTCTACAGTGGGGGGCGTCCTAGCTTGCCACCATTGCGCTATCATTTCTCTAGCCTGAAAAAGGCATCTCAACACTACTTTAAATGTTCTTAATGTACCACTATTTCCCTCTCCTAGTCCTAATAAGCATAATCTGGGTTCCATTTCTAGCTTGATTTCATAGGTTTTATTTATAGTATCAAGCACCCCTGTCCAGTAACAAAATAATTTTGGACACCTCCATACCATATGCAGTAAATCCACCGTTTTCAGACATCTGGGGCAATTAGCATCTGTTCTCTGTCCAAACTGAAAAAGTCTCTTAGGGGTATAATATACTCTATGTATTAACATTAGGGCTGAAATTTTCTGCGCTAGTGAAACCGATACCATATGCCCCCTCTCTAAGCCCTTGTACACACGGTTGGAGATTCCGACGGAATGTATCCGATCGGACCGTTTTGTCGGATATTCCGACTGTGTGTGGTCTACATCGGACTGTTTCCGTCGGAGTATCCGACCGACCAAGTTTTCCAACTTGTTGGTAAAAATTTCCGACAAAATGCTCCGATCGGACATACTCCGATCATGTGTAGAGTATTCCGATCGGACAAAGTGCCACGCATGCTCAGATCAAATTCCTACACCAAAGCTATTGGCTACTTGCGTGAACGTAGTCCCGTCGTAACGAAATAACGTAATCACGTCGGATTTTCCGACAAATTTGTCCGACCGTGTGTATGCAACAGTTTCGGACAAAATCCGTCTGACAAAATCCGGCGGATTTGGTTGTCGGAATCTCCGACCGTGTGTACAAGGGCTAAGACCTTACTCCACTGCTCTTCTGTAATCTCTTTTGATATATTTATACTTTATATTTGATACTTTTGATATATTTAGTGATGTTTTTAACTTACCTATGTTTATAATACGTATCCATTGTCTGTTCTACAACTGTCTCAATGATTGCGGATTACTATGTAACTTAGGTTGTAAATTATCAAATGCTTTTGGAGGTTATATACCCATTAATGTTAGATTATACAACATAAATAAACAGTATTTCCCAGTCACTTGACTACCTTTTGTGCCGCTGTTTGCTTCATACAAAGTCCCACCATTTGCTCTCAATTTTATTCAATGATAGGGATGGAGGCAGTTACCCCTTTGCAAGGCTGTCTTTAAGGCAGGGCAAAAGGGGCAGTTGCCCTGGGCCCTGTCATTGTTGTGGGGCCCAAAGCAGCTGCCTCATACTTGCCAACTATCCCAGTTTAAATTCCCTTGTTCCTTGAAGTTTTTGTCCCGTGCTGTGTCCCGATATGTCATGTGCTGTTACTAATGCTGCCCTGCTCTGCCCTATTGTTGTGAACAGATGACACCTGCCGACCCTGTGTTTACATGTAATTCATGCATTCATATGTAAATAGTGGCGGAATTCAAGTAGTAAACAGCTGCGGCCGGTGGCATTGACATGTAAATAAAGGCGGCATTCATATGTATATCATGCCCCCCTCCAGTGAAGCGATTATGTGCTTTAACCTCAAGCAACCAATCAGTGAGCAGTATTACTGTACAGTAATCTCTAAATCAATCAAAAGCAGAAATCATTTGCTGTAACCTCTAGCAACTAATCTGTGAGCCGTAATGTGTGCTGTAACCTCTAGCAACCAGTCAGTAAGCAGTAATGATATGCTGTAACAGCTGGCAACCAATCGCAATTGCTGTCTGATCTGATACAGTAAACTGATTTCAAGTCTAGCTGCTATTTATTGTATGTCTCAGAGCAGGTGGAGGGGGGTGGAGGGGGTCCAATAAAATTTTTGCCCAGGGTCCAATCAATATTAAAGACGGCCCTGTCCCTTTGGTTCCTGCCTCATTTAAAGTCCCAAAATTCCTTTTCTCTTCTCATTATAAACTAATTAGGGATGGAAGCACACGGCACCAGTCTATTATAAAGCCTTCTTAAACTCACGCACGGCTGTGGATTTCCATGGCCCTGTCCTTTTCTAGTTAAAATCTATTTTTGTTTTATGTTTAATTTTCTTCCCAATATTATAGAGAATCACGTCTTCCCATGAACCCTTTTTAATTTGTTTTATCCAGGCTGGCATGTCCTAGGTCTGCATCAGAGCATCTGTGTGTGTATTATTGGCGTTGCCAATTCATCTGGCTCGGTCTCTGATCTGAACACTGTGATGTGCAGCAAGTCCTTCCCCTCCCCCTCGCGCCCGCTTGGGAGGTGGGATGGGAGGATGTACCATCTCCATGTGTTGACGTCACGCTGCACATTTTGGGTGCGCTGTGTCCACGTGGCACGCCACCCCGTCTCAGTGTCTCTCATTGGCGGACACGCGAGGCAGGTGAACAGGCACTAATCGCTTGACGGCTGAGCTGCTCAGGTGAAAGCGTTCCTCTCTCGAGTGGTGTCTGCCCAATTGACGCTTGGGGCGAGGTTGTGGTTGATGCAGCTACTTAGGCACCTTCATGGGTCAGTTTACAGGCACATTTCTCACACCACACATTCTGGATCACTTCCATTTACATCGATCATTCTTTCCATTTGTAACTCATAGGTATTTACAGTGCCTTGCGAAAGTATTTGGCCCCCTTGAACTTTTCAACCTTTTGCCATATTTCAGGCTTCAAACATAAAGATATAAAATGTTTATTTTTTGTGAAGAATCACCAACAAGTGGGACACAATTGTAAAGAGGAACGAAATCTATTGGATATTTTAAACTTTTTTAACTAATAAAAAAATGAAAAGTGGGGCGTGCAAAATTATTCGGCCCCCTTGCGTTAATACTTTGTAGAGCCACCTTTTGCTGCGATTACAGCTGCAAGTCGCTTGGGGTATGTCTCTATCAGTTTTGCACATCGAGAGCCTGAAATTCTTGCCCATTCTTCCTTGCAAAACAGCTCGAGCTCAGTGAGGTTGGATGGAGAGCGTTTGTGAACAGCAGTTTTCAGCTCTTTCCACAGATTCTCGATTGGATTCAGGTCTGGACTTTGACTTGGCCATTCTAACACCTGGATACGTTTATTTGTGATCCATTCCATTGTAGATTTTGCTGTATGTTTGAGATCATTGTCTTGTTGGAAGATAAATCTCCATCCCAGTTTCAGGTCTTTTGCAGACTCCAACAGGTTTTCATCCAGAATGGTCCTGTATTTGGCTGCATCCATCTTCCCCTCAATTTTAATCATCTTCCCTGTCCCTGCTGAAGAAAAGCAGGCCCAAACCATGATGCTGTCACCACCATGTTTGACAGTGGGGATGGTGTGTTGAGGGTGATGAGCTGTGTTGCTTTTATGCCAAACATATCGTTTTGCATTGTGGGCAAAAGTTCGAATTTGGTTTCATCTGACCAGAGCACCTTCTTCCACATGTTTGGTGTGTCTCCCAAGTGGCTTGTGGCAAACTTTAGGCGAGACTTTTTATGGATATCTTTGAGAAATGGCTTTCTTCTTGCCACTCTTCCATAAAGGCCAGATTTGTGCAGTGTACGACTGATTGCTGTCCTATGGACAGACTCTCCCACCTCAGCTGTAGTTTTCTGCAGTTCATCCAGAGTGATCATGGGCCTCTTGGCTGCATCTCTGATCAGTCTTCTCCTTGTCTGAGCTGAAAGTTTAGAGGGACGGCCAGGTCTTGGTAGATTTGCAGTGGTCTGATACTCCTTCCATTTCAAAATGATCGCTTGCACAGTGCTCCTTGGGATGTTTAAAGCTTGGGAAATCTTTTTGTATCCAAATCCGGCTTTAAACTTCTCCACAACAGTATTACGGACCTGCCTGGTGTGTTCCTTGGTCTTCATGATGCTCTCTGCGCTTTCAACAGAACCCTGAGACTATCACAGAGCAGGTGCATTTATACAGAGACTTGATTACACACAGGTGGATTCTATTTATCACCATCAGTCATTTAGGACAACATTGGATCATTCAGAGATCCTCGCTGAACTTCTGGAGTGAGTTTGCTGCACTGAAAGTAAAGGGGCCGAATAATTTTGCACGCACCACTTTTCAGTTTTTTATTTGCTAAAAAAGTTTAAAATATCCAATAGATTTCGTTCCACTTCACAATTGTGTCCCACTTGTTGGTGATTCTTCACAAAAAATTAAAATCTTATATCTTTATGTTTGAAGCCTGAAATGTGGCAAAAGGTTGAAAAGTTCAAGGGGGCCAAATACTTTCACAAGGCACTGTATTCACCATCACCCCCGCGTTTCTGCTTTAATTTTCTATTTTTCGTTATTTTATTTATTTATTACACCCCTTACCACTCACTGTTAACCTCACTCATTATCTTCACCTTTACAACATATTTACATTTAACATTAGTCACTTTCCTTTCTCATGCATTTAACCTTGCATCTTATGCCGCGTACACACGAGTGGACTGTATGGCGTACTTAGTTCGTCATACAATCCGAGGGACAGTCCGTCGTACTTTCGACTGAACGGACTTGACCACACACGGATGCACAAACAGTCCGTCGAAAGCTTGCGCGATGACGTGTACAGCACGTACGACGGGACTAGAAATAGGAAGTCCAAGACACAGCAAAGCACCCTTCCGCCGTGTAAATCCTTTCTGGGCATGCGCCATTCTTAGTCCGTCGAACTAGCATACTGACGAGCGGATTGTCCGCTGAAACCAAAGTACGACGGACAGAATTTCGAAAAATCCGAAATTCTTAGTACGCCGGACTGCACGCTGAAAAAGTCCGCTGAAGCCCACACACGAGCGGATTGTCCGCTGAAATGTGTTTCGGCGGACTGAGTACGCCATACAGTCCGCCCGTGTGTACGCGGCATTAGGTTTCTCATCAGGGTCACTGCTTTTATCCTTCACAAATGTTTGTCCACTCACACACGGCCTACGAATTGTCTGTGCTGGTTGTTATCAGCCCTTTGGCAACCGCGGGGCCCGGAGATGAGACCCTGTGATTTTTTGGCGACTTACGATGCCGCACTGCCGCTGCGCAGATGCAGATGTAAGTTTAATATGCAGCCCAGTAACAAACCTTCATATACAATTTTTCCTATTTATTTGCTTTGTTTTTTTATGTTTTCTTATGCCATGTACACACAACCGGTCTTCCCGACGGACTTTCGGGGGAGTTCTGATGGACTTTCTGAACGAATGGACTTGGCCACACATGACCGGACTAAGTCTGTTCATTTTGAATGTGATGACGTAAATGGGACTAAATAAGGAAGTTCAATAGCCAGTAGCCAATAGCTGCCCTTGCATCGTATTTGGTCCGTTGGATTAGCACACAGACGAACGGTTTTCCAGATTTTAAGTCTGTCGGATAGATTTGAAACATGTTCTATTTCTAGGTCTGTCTTATTTTTTTTTTAAACGATCAGACTAGCCCACACGATCGGACTGTCCGACGGACTCATCCCGTCGGACCTAGTCTGCCGGAAAGTCCGATTGTGTGTACGTGGCATTACCTCTACCTCAACTAAAATCAATTACCCTTTGAGACCATTTAGAACTAATATTTTTGTTTTTAGATATTTTCCATGGTTTATGCTTCTGATGAGCGGCTACAAGGCCATGAAACGCGTCAAGCCTTACACTTTACTATCATTCTATCATGGACTAATTCATATTCTCTACAGTTTTATACATGTTTCTAATCATTATATGAATTATGTTTATTTATTTTTCATTTTTTCTCCCCTCTTTTCCAAAACTTTTGATATATTTAGTCTTGTTTTTAACTTACCTATGTTTATAATACGTATCCATTGTCTGTTCTACAACTGTCTCAACGATCGTGGACTACTATGCAACTTATGTTGTAAATGTTCAAATGCTTTTGGAGGTTATAAACCCATTAAGTTGTATGTTAGATTATACAACATGAATAAACAGTATTTCCCAGTCACTTCCTTTTGTGATACTGTGTGCTTCATACAAAGTCCCACCATTTGCTCTTATTTTAATCAATGATAGGGATTGAGGCAGTTACCCCTTTGGTTCCTGCCTCATTTAAAGTCCCAAAATTCCTTTTCTTTTCTCATTATAGACATTTGATTTATTCACAATTATTGATAATATTGGACAACTGATTTATGTATAATTTTGCAGAAAGGGTGGCACTATTATGTTGATTTAAATACATACGTTATAATTTTTTTTTTTGGGGGGGGGGCAGAAAAAAGTTTTTTTTTTTGGTTGTTGGTGGTATTGTCTTTCAGAAATATTAAATGTTAAATATTCTGTGTAAGACAAAAAATAAAATAAAACATGCAAAATGTATTCTGCAATCTGTTCTGTTTATCACAGCACTAAAATTAGTTCGCATTTGTCATTTACATATTATATATTAAATATGCTACTAAAAACAGAACACATGATAATGGCAAAGCTATTAAAATACAAATGCAAAAAAATTATAGTAAAAAAAAAAAAAGGAGAAAAGAGATAATTGAAGCCCAATTCCAGGAAACTTGAAAATTCTCCCTTGCAGTGGGGCTGTACCTATATTCCAAGGGTTAGCTGCTTGTTTAGGCCTAGGGGGAATGGAAAAGTAGATACACCAGAGCCTGCCATAGGCACTTTGAATCTCAGAGTGTTCAGCAGGGACCGGCATGGGTAAGCAATTAAATTAAGTCCAAACAAAGGAGAAAAATAAATTATTATGTAAGCATATGCATCTTTACGCTTTAAAAGCATCTAACCGCAAGTATTTTACAGATCATTACTCACAAACCTTTCTCTTATGCCACGTACACACGATTGGACTATCCGGTGGACTTTCGAGCGGACCTGCCCACACACGATCGGACTTTTCCGCCGGACTAGGTGAGGCGGACAAACTGCCGGACTATGGCGGGAGTCTGGTGGACTTTTGAAATGAATGGACTTGCCCACACACAGAGGAAAGTCTGTTAATTTTGAAATCGGCTCCAGGTAGACGGGACTAGTGAAGGAGGTCAATGTCGCTGCCTTCGGCGGCGAGATTGACACGTCACTGGCCCCGGCACCTGGTATGGACTTAAAGTGGAAGCTCTACGCCTAAAAAACGGTGTTGGGTTCCCCCCAAAGTCCTTATCAGACCCTTATCCGAGCATGCAGCCTGGCCAGTCATCCAGAGGATGATGGGACTGTGACATCATAAGAGGCATCACCTGTGACCCCGCCCACTGTCCCTATATAAGTCGTCACACACCGCATCCCTGTCATTGCGGCCAGAGACAGCGTCGAGTCAACATCTCAAGGAAGAAGAAGAGAAGGCCGCGACAGTGGCGACAGACTGGGCCACTGCTAGTAAAAGAGCTGGAAGAAGGAGCAGAGGCCCGGCAAGAAGAACAGAAGAGGGGGACAAGACCACAGAAGTCGGAAGAAGAGGCGGCGGCGTCAGAAGACTGGGCCACCGCTAGTAAAAGAGCTAAAGGAAGAAAGAAGATGCCCGGTAAGAAGAACCGAAGAGGGGGACAAGACCCAAGAAGAGGGGGACAAGACCCCCGAAGTCAGAAGAAGACCCCAGGCGGCGACGAAGAAGAAAACCGGGCTCCTCCGCTAGTAAAAGAGCTAGCAGAAGATAGAGGAGGAGTCTGGCGGGAAGACCCCCAAGACAGAAGAAGACCCTTGGAGCTGTGCAAGAAATGATTTTGAAACCTTGAATGTGTTTTATTAAAATTTTTTTCATCAGGTGAATGGGTAGGGGTACATTGTACTCCAATACTCATTCACATAGGGTGGGGGGCCGGTATCTGGGGACCCCCTTATTAAAGGGGGCTCCCGGATTCCGCTGAACCCCCCACCCGCAGACCCCGACAACCAACGGCCAGGGTTGTTGGGAAGAGGCCCTTGTCCTCATCAACATGGGGACAATGTGCTTTGGGGTGGGGGGGCAGCAGGGCTGCGTGCTCGGATAAGGGTCTGATATGGACTTTGGGGGGGACCCCCACACCGTTTTTTCGGCGTAGGGCTTCCCCTCTAAGTCCATACCAGGTGCTGGGGCCAGCGACGTGTCAATCTCACCGCTAAAGGCAACATTGACCTCCTGCGCTAGTCCCGGCTACCTGGAGTCATGTTCAAAATGAACAGACTTTTCTCTGTGTGCGGGAAAGTCCATTCATTTCAAAAGTCCGGCGGACTAGCACACAGACGGCCGGACAATTTTTGAGTCAAAACTACTTTCTAAGTCCACCGGACCAAGTCCGCCACATAGTCTGATCGTGTGTACGCGGCATTAGAAAACACGTGTAACAACATCAGTAAAAAAAATTCGGCCGTGTGAATGAAGCCTTAACTAAATGTATAAAAGGGGATCAGGGGTAGTACTGATGTCACTGGGTGGGTGGAGCCTGATGAGGAACTGAGAAACTACTTCTAAATTAAATATAATTAAGTGGAAGAACTAACACATAAATAACATATACTGTATAGTATTATCACTGATCACTATACTAGTGTCAATGGTGACGTCAATGGCAGTTAGTCAGCCCCCCCCCCCCCCCCAGCTTCAGTTTGTGTCAAATTGACTACCGCACTATCACAGTCCTATTATATGTTGCTCATCACTGCTATTAATAGAATAAAAAAGGTAAATACAAATTCCAGTATATATACCAGATGTAAACCAATCATTTTTTTAAATTATAGACATGCAGCAGAATACATTTTAGCCTAAATTTATGAAGACATTTATTTTTCAATTTTGTTTATTGGATATCATTTTTATTGTGGCAGAAAGTAAGGAAAATAGAGTGTTCATTTACCTATATAAAAAATAGGGTCGTTACTGATTAAAATGTTCGTGTTCGATTAATCGATTAAAAAAAAAAACGATTAATCGACGAATTTTGATTAATTATAACGCACATACAGATCCAACTACTTTTAGCTGATCTCCTTGCATTGCAACTCTGTATTATTCAGTGGTAAATATGGTATACGCTATATACAATCACCCGACACTAGTTAGTTTCTACAATCCATGACTTAACTTCACAGTTCACACAAATACGTTTTAAATTCAAGCTGTAGCATTGATGTAAGTAATTTTTTTTCCACAGTAGCGTGACAATCCCTCCACCTCTGGTCTAACTAATCACTCTCACCTTATGGCATGAATCCCTGTGCAAGGTATCAAGGGTTTACATGGACCATACATGGACCATAATCCAATAGTAATCCAATAGTACTCACCGCCTAAGAATAAGATTGCATTTTTGTGTTACATAAAGTTGATAAAAACACAGCATGTAAAGCCAACAATCGTGTTAGTTCCGTAGGGCAGCAGTGGGAGACGTCATGCGTAGCTCCTCCCCCGTACGCAGTATGCTCAATCAGAACTTCGACATCACCGAAAACTCTTCTCCCTTTCCCTTTGTTAGCAGATGGAGGCACTTGGGGAAGGCGGAGGAGTTCAGTGAAGTCGATGTCCGTGACATCACCAGATCTCCGACGGAACTCCTTGAAGACCTGGAAGCCGGCAGAGAGGCGAGTACCGATCAAAAGAATTTTGATCGATCAAAAAAAGTATCGATTAATCAAGGAATTAATCTTTAATTTTCACAGCCCTAATAAAAAATAAATAAATAAAACCCCAGTGGTGATCAAATACCATAAAAAGAAAGCTCTATTTGTATGAAAAAAAAATAGATACATTTTGTTTGGGTACAAGGCTGCATGACTGCACAATTATCAGTTAAAATAGCGCAGTAATAAAGGGCAAAAAACGGCCTGGTCATGAAGGGGATAAAACTTCATGGAGCTCAAGTAGTTAATCAAGTCTGGTAGGTTTTGTCCATATACAGTCTCCCCATAATTAACTATGGGAATGGTGTTATTTGGATTGTGAGCTGTATTGCATTTCCTCCAGAGATAATTCAATTTTAGTCTCATCTGACCACCTAAAACGCACCTTGAAGATTCTGAGGCCACATGGAAAAAATAAGTTATGGTCAGATGAGACTAAGGCTGGGTTCACACTGAAGCGATGCGGGAACGCCGCGAATCCGCTGCGTTTTCCCGCATCGCATGCCTCCCGCCGGCAGTTCACACTGCCCTATGTGGACTGCTGGGAGTGTCAGTGAAACCTTAATGACACCCCCAGATCAGTTCGCATATCGCAGTGCGATCTGCAAACTCGGACAGGAATCGGATCGCATGGTGTGAACACCCATGCGATCCGATTCTGCTGCGGACCAAAAAAAGGGTCCCGTGCGAGTTTGCGGCGGGTGCGATGCAAATTCAACCATACTATCTGTATGGCTGAACTCGCATCGCACAGAGATCGGATGTGATTCGGTTCTCGCTGCCGCAGCGGTGTGAACCCAGCCTAAATCTGAATTATTTGGCCTCAACACCAAACGACATGTCTGGCGGAAATCTAGTACAGCTCACCATCTAAATAACATCCAATATCCTGTGCGGCAGGGACTGGAACACTTGTCATAATAGAAGGAAACATGAATGAGGCAAAATACCATCAAATTATTGAGGACAATCTGCTGCCCTGTGCCAGAAAGTTGTCAATGGGAAGAAGGTTTATAGTCCAACATGACAATGACCCAAAGCACACCGAAAAAATGAACACACAGTGGTTGAAGAACAAAAAGGTGAATGTCCTTGCATGGCCTAGTCAGAGCCCAGACCTAACTCCCATTGAAAATCTGTGGAATGACTGCAGACCACAAATGGTCACCATCAAATTTAACTGAACTTGAGCAGTTCTACAAAGAAGAGTGGACAGATATTGCAAAGATGTGCAAAGTTCTTAGAGAATATCCTAAACAGACCAAAGGCTGTAATTAAAGCAAAAGGTGGTTCAACAAAATACTGACACAAGGGGGTGATCCTTTTTCCAACTCAGTGATTCTGTTTTTGAATTTTTACATTTTTTCTGACATGTTGGTGTTATATCTTTCACTTGGATGTTATAAGTTGCACTAGAAATACAGCAGGATAAAACAAAAACTGTGCCTGTCTATTTCAAACTGCAAAGCAACAAAATGTGATTATTTTAAAGGGGGGGGGGGGGGTCATTCTTTTCTCTACCCACCACCAGTGGTGGCCGCTAATACGGGGTGCCGGGGCAACGCCCTCCCTAATCCATGCAGGGCCCCTAATTTACATGCAGGGTTCTGGACGCATGGATTTCAATGTCTTGTTTTTAAGCACATGATTAGAGCCTAAGGCTCTAATTGGCTTCAAAAAGTTGTGTGACATAGACATACAGAATTAATATTCGCTAATGTCTTCCTGTTTCTCCTCCTGGCCAATAGGGGGGGTGTGGTGGGTAAGCGGTGATCGATTGAAGCGCCGGGGTGGTTGGCTGGCTGGGTGGGTATCACAGGCCCCCACCCAAGTAAAATTGAGCACCCCCCGCCACTGATGCGGTGTGCTTTGCATGTATTGAGGGGATTAGAATCAATGTAGAGGTACTGAGTCCATTTCAGTTAACAAAAACTGTTTGTTTATTCCAGCATAATTAGAGAAAACATACATACAAACATACAAGCACACAGCTGCAAGTATAAACTGACTTACTTAGGTAAAGTCCCTTGTTGCAGACAATGTTCCTCTATGGGAATGGCAGTAGTCCATGCAGCAGGCTCTTATCACATTGGCAGACGGGCAGCTGCCTCCAGCTTTGCCACTTAGCCTGGCTCGCTGAGCTGACACATAAACACACTCTCCACACAGCTTGGTCCAGCTGAACGTATCAGTGAACCTATCAAGGCAACACAAAAACATGGTCCATGGGATTGAGAATCCATCCCTCCCAAATCACTTAACTAGTGGAGGACACTGCATGTGCTACACGCACCCAAAATAACTTCATCAAAGTACACAGGAGCAGCCAGTCTTTCTGCCCGGCTGCCATGCCTCTCCTCCCATCCCACTTGACGAAAATTCATGACTCTAAACATAAAAGCCAGGAGTTGCTGTATACATAGATCAGCTCTAACAGCAGCTGCTGTCAAAAAATGGACTGTGACTTACACCCCACCCACACATGTGTAATGCGACTTTGGACATTTTCCCTGTGTATTCCTCCGGTTCCCCTGAGTGCTCCTCCAGCTCCCCTGAGTGCTCCTCCGGGTCCCCTGAGTGCTCCTCCGGGTCCCCTGAGTGCTCCTCTGGGTCCCCCTCTGTGCTCCTCTCAGATCTGTCAGGATGGAGAGAAAGGGGCTGATAAATGTGTTATTTAGCAGTCCCTTCCTTTTCTGAATGAGCCAGTGATTGCTGACTCTGTCCATTCATGACTGAAGCATTGTAAACTGTGTTTATGAATGAATAGGAGCCTCTGTCTTCTGTTCATTCATCTTCAGTGCAGCTAAGGCTGCTGAGAAAGGGACTGAGGAATATGTGTCCTCAGTCCCTTTCTACGTCTCAGAAGGTGAGATGTCTGTTTAAGACCTTTGATATCTCACCAAAGCCCCCCAACAGGACTGATAAAAATAAAAAGAATTGTAATATAAACATAAAAAAAAAAAAAAATAAGAGAGAAAAAAAATAAAATGGTAAAACAAATAAAAAAATAACAAAAATAAAAAACTACTGAAACCATTCACTGCTCTACTGACACCATCCACTGCTCTACTGATACTGTCCACTGCCCCCACAAAATCTTTGTGAAAAACATAATACAAAAATAAAATAATAAACATAAAAAACGTACACTGTTTAGTGCTCCACTGACAATATCCACTACCTTATTGACACCATCCACTGGCCCCCAAAAAGCATTTTGAAAAAAAATACTATAAAATGAAATAGCAAAAAACAAGAAAAATAATAATAATCATACCGTATATACTCGAGTATAGGCCGACCCGAATATAAGCCGAGGCCCCCAATTTACCCCCCAAAAAACTGGCAAACTTATTGACTCGTGTATAAGCCGAGGGTGAGACATGCCTGTCCATCCCTGTGTGTGTGTCCGTCCATCCCTGTGTGTCCATCCATCCCTGTGTGTCCGTCCATCCCTGTGTGTCCGTCCATCCATCCCTGTGTGTGTGTGTGTCCATCCATCCATCCATCCCTGTGTGTGTGTGTCTCCATCCATCCATCCATCCATCCCTGTGTGTGTGTGTCTCCATCCATCCATCCATCCATCCCTGTGTGTGTGTGTGTCTCCATCCATCCATCCATCCATCCCTGTGTGTGTCTCCATCCGTGTGTGTGTGTGTGTGTGTGTGTGTGTGTGTGTGTGTGTGTGTGTGTGTGTGTGTGTGTGTGTGTGTGTCCAGCCTACCTTTGTCCCGAGCCTCCGTCCCGTGCCTTGCCTCCTTGCCTCCGTCCCGTGCCGTGACTTGCCTCCTTGCATCCGTCCCGTGTCGTGCCGTGCCTTGCCGCCGCCGTCCCGTCCCGTCCCGTGCCGTGCCTTCCCTTGCCTCCGTCCCGTGCCCTCTTCGTCGGCGGCCATTGTAAAGTTCAAAAGCTGCGCCGCCGCCTTCGCCTGTGATAGGCGGAACACTGAATTTCCCAGCAGCCTGTGTTCCGCCTATCACAGACGTCGTATCATCCTCGTCCGTAGTACGAGGATGATACGATGTCCGTGATAGGCGGAACACAGGCTGCTGGGAAATTCAGTGTTCCGCCTATCACAGGCGAAGGCGGAGCCGGAGGCGCGGCTTTTGAATAGAATGGCCGCTGTCTGTCTGCTCGACACGCTGATCGAGCGGGCAGACAGCGATGACTCGAGTATAAGCCGAGGGGGGCACTTTCAGCCTCAAAAAAGAGGCTGAAAATCTCGGCTTATACTCGAGTATATACGGTAATACTAATATTAAAAAAGTAAAACAAAATAAAATATATACAAATAAATAATAATAATAGTAATAAAAAATCCTCTCCTGCACATACTACTCACTGCCATATACTCTGCACTCCTCATCTGCACATACTACCCTCCACCATACACTCTGCACTCCTCACCTGCACATACTACCCACCACCATGCATGTCACACTATACATTTGCTATTTAATATTACCACATTCTGCATGTAAGTCAACTCAGACTCTTTTTAAGCACACCCCCTTTAAGCCATGCCCATCATTTAGGGCCTAGGGCTCACTTTTGATTTCACGATACGCCCCTGCTATACGTTATTATTATTTCATACGACAATTCGTACAAAAGTTCAATACATTTGATGGCTTGGAGAATGTCGTTTGAAGGTAGTTCAAATAGTTTTTTCTTTAACTGTTTGCTGCCCGCCCACTGTCAAATGACAGCAGGGTAGTGCAGCTCTTGTTCTGGGACGACATCATATGATGCCATCATATGTACTTAAAGCCAGGCGGAAACTGGTTAAAGTTGAACTCCAGGCTTGCACAGTTGTACAGACTCCTCACATGTATGGAAATTGCTCACTCTGATTTCACCGCACACTGTGAGCTTTTTACAGTGAGAATTAGAAGCTGTAGCAAGTAAGATCAGAGCCCACCTCATTTTCTGAATGGAGGATACCCACTATCAACTAATGTGCGAGTGTGGGGGGGGGGGGCAGGTTTGTTTGCCATTGGACACAGGAGTGATTGGCACTGATCGCTCATTGTGTTCATTCAGGAATGGATGGTGCCAGTAAATGACATTTTTACCAGTACCTTCCCACGTCATCCCTCCTGAAACGTCCCCCTACATGCCCGGAGCAGCTTCCGGCAGAAGAGGAGAGGAGGCAAGCCGGAAGCACTGTGGGGGAAAGGGCCAGACAGGGGGGACCGGACAGCAGATGGAAGGGGTGCATGAGGGAGAAAGAAGAGGAGAAGCTGACAGCACTGCAAGGTGAGGCAGAAAAGGATCAGTGTCTGCAATAAGACAGTATAGCCAGACCTGCTGCTCAGTAGGTGCTTGGGCCCCCCTTTTGAACTGATTGGGCCAGGGCCCAGTACAGGAGGGCTGGCTGTACTTCCTTATCAGAGGCCTTGGTCACAAGTATCACAAAAACTGCAGGTTGACATGTCTGTTATAAAGATTTTAATGTATTCGGCCTGGTCACACCTGACCTATAGACGTGCACTGAGAGTGCAGAGCAGTTAAAGGGGTTGTAAAGATAAATGCTTTTTCACCTTAATGCATTCTATGCATTAAGGTAAAAAAACATCTGACACTGCCTGCGCCCCCAGCCCCCCCGTTTTACTTACCTCACCCCTCGAAAATCCCGCGCTTGTCCCCCGACGTCCTTTCCACCGTTCAGCCTGGCCGCTGATTGGCTGGAGTGGATGGATGGAAAGCAGCACAGCCATTGGCTCGTGCTGCTGTCAATCACATCCACTGACGCAGAGCGCCGGGGGGCGGGGCCGTGTGATACAGCGAGCGGCTATAGCTGCCAGCTGTATCACGGGAGCGCGCCCACAGA
Organism: Lithobates pipiens; assembly: GCF_037356315.1. Taxonomy (NCBI): domain Eukaryota; kingdom Metazoa; phylum Chordata; class Amphibia; order Anura; family Ranidae; genus Lithobates; species Lithobates pipiens. The sequence continues at coordinate 187,997,320 of NW_027507790.1, read as the reverse complement.
TGCTTCTCACCATGCGAGGGAGCTCGCATGAACGTGAGAAGCACCTGCAGGAGGAAGCCGAGACAGCCGCCAAGGGACCCCAGAAGAGCAGGTTCGGGGCCACTCTGTGCAAAACGAGCTGCACAGTGGAGGTAAGTATATATATTTTTTTTTTAAATCACTTTACAATCCCTTTAAAGTGGTTGTATACTTGAATTTTTAACTTTTACCTACAGGAAAGCCTATAATAAGGCTTACCTGTAGGTAAAAAAAATATCTCCTAAACCTGTACGGTTTAGGAGATATTCCCCTCGGTATGCGCCGCTGACTGCAGCGGCGCATGTGCACAAGGGGATTCTCGACCTGAAAATCCGGCAGTGGCCGGCCGGCCGGAATGAAATCTCCCGTGCGCATGCGCGGGAGTGACGATATCGCGGCTCCGGCCACTCACAGCGCCGGAGCCGCGATACCCGGAAGAAACGCCGAGGGAGCATGTCAGCTCCCTCGGTGTGGATCGGGCCAGATGTCGGGGCCTCGTTCTAAGGTAAGTATTTCAGAATGAGCAAGTATGCGGTGCATACTAGCTCATTATGCCTTTTGCTTTGCAGGTTTAAAAAAAAAATAAAAAATTTGCGGGTTTACTATCGCTTTAAGTGTAGTTATAAGACATTATTATTATTAAGCACTCATATAAATTGTCAATAGCTCAAGTACATAACTATTGATAAATAATACACAGAAACCAGACTTTAAAAACATTAACACTCACATATAAAATGATTTTCATAAAGTACAAATACACTTTTCTTTAACTGCTTGCCAGCTATCCACTGTCAAAAACAGCGGGGAGGTGCAGCTCTTGTTCTGGCATGCCGTCATATGACAGTGGCCCAGAACGGATGTAATCAGGGCACTGATCATTAGTGCCCTGATTACAATAAAGATATAAAGTGTAACAATACAGTGCCCACCATTACCAGCATACAATGCCCACCAGTGGCAGCAATCAGTGCCCACCACTGCCCACAAGTGTCACAAATCAGTACCCATTAGCCATGCCAGTCAGTGCTGGCAATTAGTGCTGCCTATTAGTGCTGCCCATCAATGCCCATCAGTGTCACCCATCACTGCCACCCATCAATGCCTAACTATCCCGCCTATCCATGCTGCCTAACTGTGCCCACCATTGCCGCCTATCAGTGCCCCCCAGTGCCGCCTATTAGTGCTCATCAGTGCCACCTAACAGTGCCCATCAGTGCCGCCTATCAGTGCTCATCAGTGCCACATATCAGTGCCACCTATCAGTGCCCATAAGTGCCACTCATCAGTGCCCATAAGAGCCACCTCATCAATGCCCACTGGTTCCACCTATCAGTGCCCATTAGTGCCACCTCATCAGTGCACATCCGTGAAGGCAAAAAATTGCTTACAGAATTTACTGACAGAAAAAAAGTAAAAAACATTTTTTTTTCAAAAACACTTTTTTTTGTAAAAATAAAAAAAAACAGCAGTGATTAAATACCACCAAAATAAAGCTCTATGTATGTGAAGAAAATGATACAAAAATTTGTTTGGGTAAAGTGTAGCATGACCGCGCAATTGTCATTCAAAGTGTGACAGCGCTAAAAGCTGAAAAATGGCTTGGGCAGGAAGGGGGTGTTAGTGCTTGGTAGGCAAGTGGTTAAAAAAAACTCTCCCTAGCCTTAGCCCATGTGATATGGGGGTATTCAGCTCTTGTGTTAGATGTGTTTATACAGTGAGGCCACATCAGGAACTATAGTTAAGGGCCTGCTAGCCCACTTTTAATAAAAGGAAAGGGAAAACAAAGTCTTTACAATGTAGGGCTTCCCACACAGGAAAATTCAGGTTCACACCAAACAATAATGTCGATCCACCTGGCTCTTTCGCTCACTCAGCTTTAATTGCAGTACCTTGCTGCACAGGCCCACTCTTAGCTCGTAGGAAGAGGTTCTCCTGATACCCCAGGCACTTTTACTCATCCAAGAATCACAGATTCCTCTGGCTCCCCTGGACTGTTTCCCAGTTGCCTCAGATCTAGTCTCCCAGACTCTCGTATTCTCCCAGGCTCTGTCAGCTGGCCCAACTTTTTCAGTCCAATAACCTGGAACCTCTCCCACTTGGAGTGCTGTCTTGAGGATATTACCTTGGTCTCCAGACAGGAGCACATCTCCCTCCTGCACCTCCAGCTCCACCTGCTACTGCCCTAGGCCATGTTCAGATCTACCTTATAATGACCCTGCACACCTGTGAACTCACACAGGCTGCAGGAGTCAAGCAAAGCCTGGACATCAGATTGCAGGTTCCGTCCCGCTCAATACTCTTTGAAACCTTCAAACTCCTCGCCCCCTAATCTAAATTGGTTTGAATCTTGGCCAGTTCAGCAGGAACTGGCTGAGATTCCTACCATTAATGGGCAGGCTGAATGTACCGAGTTGATCGATCGATCAACTTGCATACAACCAGCCATTAGTAGAATTAAAAAAGTAGAAAGAATTCCAGTATATATACCAGATGCAAATCAATACATTTTTTTAATCAAATACATGCAACAGAATACATTTTGGCCTAAATTTATGAAGAAGTTTATTTTTCATTTTTTTTTAATTATTAGATATGTTTTGTAGCAGAAAGTAAAGAAAATAGAGTGTTCATTTACCTATATAAAAATAAATTTAAAAAAACCCAGTGGTGATCAAATACCATCAAAAGAAAGCTCTATTTGTATGAAATAAATATTTACATTTTGTTTGGGTACAGTGTTGCATGACTGCACAATTATCAGTTAAAATAGCGCAGTGCTAAATAGCAAAAAAACAGCCTGGTCATGAAGGGGGTAAAACCTTATGGTGCTCAAGTGGTTAATCAAGTCTGGTAGGTGTTGTCCATATACAGTCTCCCCATAATTAACTGTAGGAATGGTGTTATTTGGATTGTGAACTGTATTGGATTTCCGCCAGAGATAATTCAATTTTATCTGACCACCCAAACGCACCTTGAAGATTCTGAGGCCACATGGAAAAAATAAGTTATGGTCAGATGAGACTAAAACTGAATTATTTGGCCTCAACACCAAACGACATTAATGGCAGAAATCCAATACAACTCACCATCCAAATAACATCCAATATTCTGTGCAGCAGGGACTGGAACACTTGTCATAATAGAAGGAAACATGAATGAGGCAAAATACCATCAAATTATTGAGGACTATCTGCTGCCCTCTGTCAGAAATTTGTCAATGGGAAGAAGGTTTACATTCAATCCCAATCTCCTCCTGGGTAGACATGTAGCCACGACAAACAGTGGGAGTTTTCCCAAAATATCCTTCCTAATTTTGGATAGGATACACCCGGGCATTACTTTTTCCCCTCCCTCTTGACATCCACTTAGTTAGGGACCTCATTTCCACCCTAGCATATTTAAAGCGGAGGTCCACCCTAAAGTGGACCTTCCGCTCATTGGAACCCTCCCCCCCTCCGGCGCCACAATTGGCACCTTTCAGGGGGGAGGGGGTGCAGGTACCTGTACAGTACAGGTATCTGCACCCACTTCTGGTGTAGATTCTGCAGAAGGTACGCCCCTTTCCGCAGAATCTATGCCCCTTTCCGAAGGTCCCCCGCTGCCTGCTGGGAAACACACGGATCCCAGAGACAGCGGGGACCATCCTTATTGCACAGTGCGACTCGCGCATGCGCAGTAGGGAACCGGGAAATGAAGCCGAAAGGCTCCACTTCCTGATTCCCATACCCAAGATGGCGGCGGCAGCACCCGAGAGACGATCGAGAGATCGGCTCCGGGTGCCGACATCGCGGGCGCGCTGGGCGGGTAAGTGTCATTATTTTAAAAGTCAGCAGCTGCAGTATTTGTAGCTGCTGGCTTTAAAAAAAAAAAAAAAAGTGCTGACTCCCGCTTTAAGGAAGATGGATTTGGGCAGCTCACTGCAAGCCACCCTCCAGAGCACTCGGTTTCTACCACTGAGAAATCCTGATAAGGTAATCCTGATAAGCTGCATGCCTGCAACCACCCATTTTTATTGATAATGCTAATTCTCATAAGCTCCCCTCTCTTTTTCATTTAATTTTATTTTTAGCTTCCACTTAGAGCTGGTATGTCCAAAGTCCAGCCTGCTTTCCGGTTTCAAACAGCCCCACTGGTCATTTGGATATATATATATATCTTTTGTAGCAATGAAATCGGAGCACCGCGGGAGCCACAATAGATATATACCGGTATCTATGCCTCGGAGCGGACAGGGAGGGGGCGGGACGAGTGTGGTGAGATTACATTCAGGAGAATCTCCTGTTTACTCGAAAGCCTCTAACAGGAAGTGCCGTCTCTTGGGCTGCCATTGGATGACTGTTCTGTCTATCATAAAAGGCGGGACTTTGTATTAAAGGGGCCGCCAAATAAACATGAGATTCTCCTGTATCGAATCTGTCGGCGCTCGTCCCGCCCCCCTCCCTGTCCCCTCTGAGGCTGCAGATGGACATCGATCAGGCTGCACTGATAACACTGGTGAGGCTGCATTCATGGCAATGGTGAGGCTGCATTCATGGCACTGGTGAGGTTGCATTTATGGCAATGGTGAGGCTGCATTCATGGAACTGGTGAGGCTGAATTAATGGCAATGGTGAGACGGCAGATGGGCACTGATTAGGCTGCATTAATGGGCACTGACCCTTATTATGCTTTACAGCTCTTTATTTAAAATTCATTTTTTTCCCTGAAACTTGCCTCTTAAAGTGAAGGTGCGTGTTATACGCCGATAAATACGGTATATCCAAATAACACGCCCAAGCTCATCCTTAGTCCTCAGCGGCGCTCTGGGATTCATTGGGGGCCAAAAAAGTTATATGTATCAAAATAACAAGCCTAAGCTCATATTTTCACCACACACAGTCACAAAGGCAAGAGAATTCTTGTTGGGCAATGTATTAGTGCTCGGACAAACACGCTTAGACCGAATTTTAATGGTTCAGGCAAAATGGTTGGTCCTCACGCATGTTCATTTCATCAAATCTGGCCTCTTTGAAAAATATTGGACACTCCTGACCTAAATGCTATGTATATTCATCTACATACCATTTGATTATATTAGCAGAGCTGTCACCTTTGAACTGTTTTTACAGCTGTCTGTTGATACTATTTTCCGTAAGTTTCTCACAAATTATGAATTAAGGATAAAATTAGTGCTACTAATCCAATCCTTCTAGCTCAGTTGATACCTTTGAATCTTAACTCTTTTTAGATACCATAATTGAAATCATTGTTTCAATATTCCAGTGCTCTGGAAAGCTATTATTCTAGCCTATTTCACTGTAAAGGCCTAGGTGGGTACAACAAAAAGCCTGTTTTGAACAATTATTTCATTACAAGCCAAATTACTGATTATGATGTTTTGTACTATTGGATCTCCTTGGTCCATGACCCATGGTGTGGTGTTAACCTTGGGGAGACTTTGGTGGTGTCCCCTGTGGATAGCCTGAGTCGGGGTCCACAACTCCCCACTGTTATGGACTTCTGATGTCTCACGGCGGCAAATTTCCTTGGTTTTAAATGATGCGGCTATTGAGTATGATTCCTTATCCACATGGTTAGTAAATACCTATAACAAGACTGTTCTATGAATAAGATGTCTGTGTACATTTCTAATTGTATTTCCCCTTTATTCCTAGTTTTCTGTACTATAGATACTACTGTGTATATATAACCACTTACCCCTGAAGAAGAAGATTTACACCAGGGGTAGGAAACCTGGGGCCCTCCAGCTGTTGCAGAACTACAAGTCCCATCATGCCTCTGGGAGTAATTGTAACTGCCAGCCTTGCAATGCCTCATGGAAATGTAGTTCTACGACAGCTGGAGGGCCCCAGGTTGCCTACCCCTGATTTACGCAATCTTTTTGAAACGTGTTGTGTATTCTATTCTTGTTGTACCATTAACAGTTAATTGTGGTTATCATTTTCTTGTCTAGTATGCTGCACTCTGTACATTACACTCTCTTGACTTCTGCACTCCAGTGCTATTCACAATCAGCAAAGGAGATGAGCAGAGGCAGAGAACACACAGCAGGAAGATCCCACAATGTCACTGCAAATTCCTGGGTCCATGAAACCCATTTGGCAGACTTGGAACTGCACAGTGATGTTGAAAAAGTATAGTGACAGCTGGGAGTGAGATCCAAGCTGCAAAAGATGATCATGCATGCACATCACATAGGAGGGGTTGCAATTTGGCATCTTTGCCCCTGGACACTGGTTCTCATCTGTATATTTCCTTAAGAGCAACGGAAAATAGTGCCATCTGCCTGGTTGTGTTGTCTGTGTAAACCTCAGTATCAGGGCTGGGTAGATGAGGCAGCCACCTTGGTCGCCTTAGCATGAAGGGGTTACAAAAAGGGTAGGACCTACATTCTATGCTGCTGAGTGAGCTATAGCCCAAACATGGACCATTTTTGCCCTGGTTGGCAAAGGATCTTGTTCTAGCATTGATCTAGACTGGATGGATAGAAATACAAATTCTTTTAAATAGCATCCATATACTGTACATATTTTATTTGTTTCAAAAGATACTTGCCGAGTGCATTCTGGTCCAGAGTCTTTGGCCTCCTCCGGACCTTATTCTATTTAATTATTCACAAGGATGCAAGACTGGCCCTTCCACACTGGCCAATTTCAGGCCTTTATCTATGTCAAAATAAATTGGCCGTGTCTCTGTTTTTGCCTGCAAAATAAAATGATGGCCAGTTACTGGAAGAAACCCATCCTGTGCTGCCCCAACGGGACATAGAATTTATATAGATTGTTCCCTAACCATTTTCTATGGACCTTATATGGAAGTTATGACACACTTCCTGTGTAATGCTCCAGCCTTCTTCCTGTTATTGTACTTCCTGTGTCATGGATGCAGCTAACAAGCCACATGTAGCAGGGAACGTGTATTCAGAAATGTAAGCTACAGACAATATCATCTTTTGACCACATAAATACCTATTCATCTGTTTGTATCCTGTCATCTGCTGTAACCTGATGTTCAGAATAAAAGCACTTCTGTGGATGGAATCGGTATTTGTTGAGTTCAAGCTATCTGATGAGGATTGTCCTCAGTGATTATATGTTATACAGGCCAGGCATAGAGGTCTCACAAGGGATAAATGGATTCACAACAATCTGAGTCAGAATAGTCAAAAGATGTATAGAATTCCCACAGCCTGCTGTGTATATGTGTGCGTCTGATTTGCAATCAAGCTCAGTGCTATCCGCCATCTTGTGAAGCACATGGTCACACGAGTTTACTGCACCTCATGTGAATGTTAAAAACTGTTTCTCTACATTGAACTGTGTTACCCCCCTGTCTAAGCTGTTGTTCGTCTTCTTAAAGAGACAGTACCATTTCTTGCAAAAACTTGAAAAATGTCTAGACAAGACTCTGAACACCTTTTTGTAGCTGAACCAATGCAGATTCATCATGCCTCTGAACCCGCAGATGTACAGGGAGCAGATTATGCAGATATTGCCGAACAGAGTGTAAATAATAATAATACAATAAAATAATAAAATAAAAAATAATAATACAATAAAACCTATGTAGAAACTCAGAGAAAACTATGAAACCACTAGTTTTGTCACACTTTAATTATCGACCAGCTAAGAGACTATAGATCGATTATCTGCCGCGTACGAACGCTACCAGTGGCTGTTTGCAAAATACACAGCTTTCATTGCAGGACTGTAATACGGAGGACTCTTCAGCAGAACTGGCCAGGGCTGATGCACTAAACCAACAAAGGGATCTCTTAGTGCAAAAAGCCCAGCGTAAGGCAGAACTCCACATTGCTCAACTGTAGGAGACCTGATCTCCCAGATCTACATCAACCAAGCACACTACACATTCTTTTAGATCCTCTCGCTTCAGAAGTTCAACATTAAGCGATGAGATAATAGAGGCCTGCGCTGATGCGGTATAAAAAAAAAAGTGCAAAGCTCCTTTACCAGAAAGGAAGCAGAAATAAAGACAAAGACGAAAGCTCAACAAGCAGAAGTAGAGGCAACGGTGAAAGCTCAACAAGCAGAAGTAGAGGCAAAGATGAAAGTTCAACAAACAGAAGCAGAGGCAAAGATGAAAGCTCAACAAGCAGAGGCAGATTCCCAATTAAAGATTCTGCAAATGGAAAGGGAGGAAGCAGCTGCCTTAGCACAGCTGAGAGTCCTCAAACAAGCGATGGGAGAAAGTGCTAACTCAGACTGGTCCATCCCAGCGGAACTGCGACACCTAGTCGAACGCACTAGTGAATATGTACTAAAGCATTATGTTTGCAATGATACAGAGTTATCTCCTGTACATCTTACTAACAATACTGTTCTGACTCTCAACACAAGACCTCTCAGCTCCAAATGCCTGAGCCTCTTCAAATCTACAACACAAGTGCATTTATGCAGCAAACCGCATCACCTCTTGCTGACAACAAGGTGACTTCCAGTGACAAGCCGCAGCTCAAGCCACAGCCAGCACAAGCCTTGGAGACTACACCAAAGTTAAACGCTACTGCAACATCATTTAATCCTGGTAAACCTCTCACTACTTCACCAGAGAACTTTCACACCTGCGGGGTTCCACAAGTTACTTTGGCACAGAAGAGTGAGAGACTTGAATGACTTTGCCAGATATATGGTACACCATGAGCTCATTAACACTACCCTCTCAAGGTTTGACGACTGTACGGAGAGATACAGGGCTTGGAGATAAACCTTCAAAGCTGCCATTGCTGATCTCAACCTTACTACCAAGGAGGAACTTGATTTGCTATTAAGTGTCTGGAGCCAGAATCTGCAGATCATGTTAAAAGACTGAGAACAGTGCATTCTGACCACCCAGATGCAGGTCTTGTTGCTGCATCGGCAAGACTTGAGCAAGCCTATGGTACCTCTGAAGCCATAGAAAGCGCTCTATTCAAGAGACTACAAAATTCTTTGTTCCCTATTCCCAAAAATAGGGAACAAAGATTATCACAAGCTCCAAGATCTGAGTAATCTTCTCATGGAGCTGGAGTTGGCAAAGACAGACCCACGTCTACCTGGACTAAGGTTCCTGGACACTGCTAATGGTGTCAATCCAGTGGTGTCTAAACTGCCATAATGCCTGCAAGAGAAATTAGCACAACAGGGCTCAAGGTACAAAAGAGACTATGACGTATCTTTTCCACCATTCGCATATTTTTGCAGAGTCATCAGTGATCACGTCTGGACGATAAATGATCCCAGCTTTAGCTTCATTGAACCCAACTTGCCTGTTTCATCATCTTTATCAAGGTATGATAACATAGCAGCTAAATGTAGAGGTTTTAACCACTTAACAACCGGCCCATAGCCGAATGATGGCTACAGGGCGGTTGCTTAACTCTGGGAGGACATCATCCTTGGGGCTCATCGTGATCGTTTACCACATAATCGCTCCGTCAAATGACAGAACAATCACTCCCCTCTCTGTACCGATTGGTACAGTGGAGGGGAGAGATCGGTGTCAGCAGCGCTGTGGGTTGGGTCTGCAGTGCCCACAGCGCTGCTCACTGACAATTAACCCTGCAATTCCCTGCCAATACCCAGCAATGCCATGCCAATACTGTGCAATTGTCAGGTCACCTTGAGGCGAGGTGACAGGTGCACACCATAGGGATCAGGAGTGCACCGCAAGGTTGTGGACCCTACGGCTGACTGCTGCAGACGGGGGACAGATCCCACTGGGGTTAGAGCGTAAGATTCCCTGGGGCGCGGAGTCTAAGAGCCAGCAGGTGTTCACCAGCGCCTCTAGTGGTGAGGATGGACTTGGCTGCAACTGGCTCCAGGTCGCGACCCCCAGGGTCCCCCAGCTCACACCCACAGTAGGCAACAGGAGGATAGGGATGGTGAGGGACAAAGCCAAGGTCAGGGCCACAAGCAGACAAGAATAGTCGGGTACACGCCAAAAGGTCAGGATCACAGGCAAACGGATAGTCAAGACACGCCAAAGTCGGTAACGGAAAACAGAAGCAGAGCACACGGCAGGAAAGAGGAAGCTAACACACAAAGGAATACACAATGATTGATCCGCACTGAAGGCCTGCAGTGCACAGGTTAATATAGGGCTCCCTGATAGGGCCTGGGGTGGAGCCATGCTTAGAGGAGAGGTTATAAAAACCACCAGGTGGAAGTGGCTGACCTCTTAGTCTGAAGACATGAGGGAAGGTAAGCAAACACAGGAAGATCACTGCATAACCATGACAGCAATACTCTGCAATTCCCTGCCAATACTCTGCAATACCCAGCAATGCCCTGCCAATACTCTGCAATTCCCTGCCAATACTCTGCAATGTCCTGCCAATATTCTGCAATGCCTTGCCAATACTCTGCAATGCCCTGCCAATACTCTGCAATACCCTGCCAATACTCTGCAATGCCCTGCCAATACTCTAAAATACCCAGCAATGCCCTGCCAATACTCTACAATACCCTGCCAATATTCTGCAATGCCCTGCCAATACTCTGCAATACCCAGCAATGCCCTGCCAATACTCTGCAATACCCTGCCAATACTCTGCAAAGCCCAGCCAATACTATGCAATACTCAGCAATGCCCTGCCAATACTCTGCAATACCCAGAAATGCCCTGCCAATACTCTGCAATACCCAGCAATAATCTGCAATACTCTGCAATAGCCTGCAATACCCTGCCAATACTCTGTCATAAACTGCCATACCCAGCAATACCCAGCCATGCTCGGTGATACCCTGCAATACCCAGCCATACTCTGCAATACCCAGCCAAACTCGGTGATACTCTGCAATACCCAGCCATACTCTGCAATACCCAGCCATACTCGGTGATACTTTGCAATACCCAGCAATACTCAGTGATACCCTGCAATACTCGGTGATACCCAGCCATGCTCGGCCATGCTTGGCCATGCTTGGCTGTACTCTGTATGTGACCAGGCTGTGGAAGTCTCACACATGTGGTATCGCCGTACTCAGGAGGAGTAGGAGAATCTATTTTGGGGTGTCATTTTTGGTATGTACATGCTATGTGTTAGAAATATTGTATAAATGGACAACTTTGTGTTAAAAAAAATGCATTTTAACCACTTCCCGCCCGCCGGCCGTCATATGATGTCCTTGACTTTGTGCGGGGATATCTGAATGATGCCTGTAGCTATAGGCATCATTCAGATATCAGCTTTTTCAGCCGGCGATTCCCTACACCATAAGAATGATCATAGTGGCTTTTCCGCTGCTTGATCGTTCTTACAGGAGGCGAGAGGGGACGTCCCCCCTCCCGCCACCCTCCGGTGCTTCTACCGACTTGCCAATAGAATCAAAGCCAGAATCTTTTTTTATTTTTTTTATTTCAGGCTTCCCAGCCTAGAGGTGAGATGTGGGGTCTTATTGGCCCCATATCTCACTGTAAAGAGTACCTGTCATGCCATATTCCGATTACAAGGGATGTTTACATTCCTTTTAATAGGAATAAAAGTGATCAAAAAATGTATTTTTGGGGGAAAAAGTGTCAAACTAAAATAAATTAAGTAAAATGAACAATAAAAAAAAAAAAATTATTTTAAAGCACCCCTGTCCCCATGTGCTCGCATGCAGAAACAAACACATACGTAAGTCCCACCCACATATGAAAACAGTGTTCAAACCACATATGTGAGGTATCGCTGTGAACGTTAGAGCGAGAGCAATAATTTTGGCCCAAAAATTGAAAGCGTCGCCTATGGGGATTTTTAAGCAGCACCGTTTGGTGCCATTCCACGAGCGTGTGCAATTTTGAAGGGCGACATGTTAGGTATCTATTTACTTGGCGTAACTTCATCTTTCACATTATGCAAAAATATTGGGCTAACTTTACTGTTTTTTTTTTTAAAGCACATATTGATATAAGCAAACGAGCTCAGTGCTCATAGGAGATAAGTGTTGGTTTATATATTTTTTTAATGTGAGTACCTTGTAATCTATTTAATAAAGACGCTGTTGGTTTTAAAAAATGACTACACTATATGGCACTCCCCTTCTTTTGAGCTACTCCCGCTACTGCTGAGAGACAAAGACGCTTTTTAAAGAAAACCTTGGGTCCAGGCATAAACATTACCTACCCCGATCTTGGGACAAGGGGAAAAGGAAGTGTAATGACCAGTGGTTTAATATATGCGGTTACCTCTTTACCGCAAGGTAAGAGGCCATTACTTATTAGTGTGGGTTGGCACGAAGAGGAAAAACACTTTTTGCACATTTGCACATCAGATGATTTTGCACCGTGAAGCACCTGGACTTTTGAAATAACTTTTGCCGTTTTGCACATAAGAAATATTTAATGTATGGTGGATATCAGCTGCTATTTATGCTATTTCCTATTCAGAAGATCTCAAAATAATAGACTGGTACCTTTTGATAATTATACTTGGTTGTACAGATTAGTGGATTTATATGGACTATACGCTACTATATTGCTCTTTTTTTTATTGTGCTGATATTTTATATATTTTTTTTTTTTTGTCTTTTCACGCATGTGTATTAGTTTGCACAAGATTTGCACGAGAGCACTTTTTGGCACATTTTGTTTCTGATATACAGAGTATATGATATTACCATACTACACAGTGATACTCTATTTGCAGTCCTTTACACGTTTTTGTATATATCCATTTTTAAGTTTCATATTTATGCCTTTGCACAAAAGTGTTGGTTTGCACTGTGCACTTTAATACTGTTTGTTAGGTGGATGCACCATGAGCTTTATAGGTATATTTATTAATTATTTTCACTTATTGCATTATTGAACATATATCTCTGGTTTACCTCAGGCTGCTCATCTAAGCTACCCTGATACAATTCTTTCTTATACCTTTATTTACCCTTTGAATAGCGCAACACCATCCTCTCCAATATAGCATTCATTTTAGTGGATAGGGCTTGATCCACAGTAGGTGTTTGCAGCAGTTCTTCCGTCTCATTTTTATCTCTGTCCTGTACATGGTAGCGCGAGAATAATCTCCTATTTAACTGTAAATATATTGTGTAGTGTTTTTTGTGTGTTTTGATTTTCTTTATTTTTGTATTCTAGTGAATACGTACTTATGCGAGATAAACTAGATCTCCTGAAGAAGCCTTTTAATGTATGGTGAAACATGTTGAGACGTTATCCTCATTATAATTGTTTATATTCATTTTGTGCTATTTTTATTGTATCAAATTCCATTTATGTATCTCTATGTACATGTGGCTTGTTAGCTGCATCCATGACACAGGAAGTACAATAACAGGAAGAAGGGTGGAGCATTACACAGGAAGCGTGTCATAACATAAGGGAAAAAGAACATAAGAGACAAGTGCTTTAACACAAAAGGTCACTAGATGAATGCATGTGAACTAAATATAAACGTCCATAGAAATAGTTAGGGAACAATCTATATAAATTCTATGTCCTGTTAGATGTATCTTTCTACTCTGTAAGGATGGAGGAAATGGCAATGACTGAACCCTAACATACAAGTTGGAGATCTTGTTCTGCTTAAGGACCAGCAAACTGAAAGAATCGAATGGCCCGTGGGACTTATTGTAAAGTGCCTTCCTAGTTATGACGGTAAGGTACGTAAGGTGGAGGTGAAGGTTTCAAGACAAGGGACTGTAAAGACTTTCATCAGACCTATCATGGAACTTATTCTGCTCTTACCCTGTGGAGAATGAACGTGTTTGCCTACGTTCCTGGATCCTACCTGACCTGTGACTTCAAGAAGAAAGTGTCTTGGACTTTAGTTGACATATCTTGAAGCCTTGAATTAAGAGTTATTGTTATTGCATTATATGCATGTTCTTTTTACGTCTTTTAGGTCTTCAAGACATCTAGCAAATTACGCTGTTTGTTGTTTGCAGTTGTATAACCACCGTTCTGATGTATATAGTGACATTTACCATGCCAGACGGGCAGTGTGCTGCTCCAACGGGGCATAGAATTTATATAGATTGTTCTCTAACCATTTCTATGGACGTTTATATTTAGTTCACATGCAGCCATCTAGTGACCTTTTGTGTTAATGCACTTGTCTCTTATGTTCTTTTTCCCTTATGTTATGACACACTTCCTGTGTAATGCTCCACATAAATACCACAACCTATTCACCTGTTTGTATCCTGTCATCTGCTGTAACCTGATGTTCAGAATAAAATCACTTCTGTGGATGGTGAGTTCAAGCTATCTGATGAGGATTGTCCTCAGTGATTATATCTTATACAGGCTAGGCATAGAGGTCTCATAAGGGATAAATCACTTCACAACAATCTGAGTCAGAATACATCCAGTTTCAGGAAGTTAAAGCCAGCAGCTACAAATACTGCAGCTGCTGACTTTTAAAATAATGACACTTACCCGCCCAGCACGCCCGCGATGTCGGCACCCGAAGCCGATCTCTCGATCATCTCTTGGATGCTGCTGCTGCCATCTTGGGTATGGGAATCAGGAAGTGGAGCCTTTCGGCTTCATTTCCCGGTTCTCTACTGCACATGCGCGAGTCACGCTGTGCAATAAGGATGTTCCCCGCTGTCTCTGGGATCCGTGTGTTTCCCAGCAGGCAGCGGGGGACTTTCGGAAAGGGGCGTAGATTCTGCGGAAAGGGGCGTACCTTCTGCAGAATCTACACTGGAAGTGGGTGCAGATACCTGTATTGTACAGGTACCTGCACCCCCCTCACCCCTGAAAGGTGCCAATTGTGGGGCCGGAGGGGGGGGGGGGAGGATTCCAATGAGCGGAAGGTCCACTTTAGGGTGGACCTCTGCTTTAAAGACTGTCTGAACCACATGTTGGGTAATCAGAAAATGTCCATCATCCTCAATAACTCCCAAAAGTCTTAATTTTTTAAAATTTGGAAACCATGGCTCAACTATGCCCTACCATGCCTGGACCCAAATAGCCTGAGCATGCTATAATGCCTTTACGTGAGCTTCTGACCCAAGTCTATGAGAGATAGGCCCTTTATTCCCCGCTCTTTGGCTTTGTCTTCCCACCTCTGCAAACATTGTCTTTCCTTTCTTTTCTCTTTCATACATTGTTCTTTACCTGCCTAGACATCCTATACAAACTCCCTGGCATATAGACGTTAAGCATTTTGATAATGTTTGTTTTGACATTTGTTATGAGAATCTATGCCTTGGGATATTTGATTTCTTTTACTTGCATACTGTATATTCCTGTCAATTGATACTACCTCTGCTAGGGCTGATTGTATGCTGTACGCTTATGTTGTATTCTTCTTTAAAACAATAAAAATAATTGAACTGAAAAAAAGATATTTGCCTATAATACAGCTTTAAATACCAAAACGTAAACGTAAATTTCTCATGGAAGCAGATTTTAGCTGTTTGGTAATATGTAGGACAAAGTCAAGCTATGTAATATGAATTTGTGCTAAGAACCTGTGACTGGATATGTGTACAATCTAAATGGAGCAATCTTTATGAGAATGAGGAGAATCACTAAGCACTGCTACATTATAAACCCTTCCTATTTCTTCCACCAGCGATACTCTAGCAGCGTGCAGTGTAATTAAATCTATGCACACATCAGTGACTCCAATTCTAGAAGAAGAATTTCAAATTACATACAGCTTGTTTTGGTTTCATTGTGTTGTTATAATCTTGAGGATTAGAAAGCCTCCTGATGTGATGTACTTCCCTGACAGTTTTTAAAGCATCAGCCCACCCAAACTGATATTTTGGTTATGGGTGCATTATGGTAGGGGAATCCTATTATCTCTTAACAGCTCTAGCAGTCAGAGCTTCCAAGCGTGATTCCTGTCCATCTTCCTGTAACTTGGACTGCAGTATGCCTGTTGTTGTTGGGGAGTGATACCCTGCCACATAGAATAGGGTAGAGAGCCTTAGAGACAACACTAAACACACCAAATCCTTTAGAGTCTACAAGAGATAAAAATACTTTGAATGGTTTAGTTCACTAGCATCTACTCACAAAAGAACATTTGGGTTTAGAAGAACCAGTAGGGTACTGTGTAGTTGACACCAGGGGCAAATATATTTTCTAACACGCCATACTCTTATATATACAGCAAAATAATTTTCTGTAGCAATCATAAAATTAAATGAATGGTAACAATCTGAATGCATTAAATATAATAAACAATAAAGTTGAAGGTTTTAAACAGTGCCGGGACAAAGTCACCCAGAGCCAAGGGCAAAGATGCCAAACAGCACCCCCCCCCTTTTCCCTTAGCAAGGATGTTGCTGTCACTACTCATGTCAACCTTGTAACAGAAGCAACTGGCATAGGGCACCCCCATCCCTGCAATAAACCATTGCGCCCAGGGTGGCTGTCCCTCCTGCCCGCCCCTTGTCCCTTCCCTGGTTTTAAAAGTGTCACATGCAGTGTACTGTGACAAAATATGAAGTTAATGTCATGCTAAATAAAATAAAATTCAAGGGTTTTATAGGGGTACATGTAGTACACCAGGGTAAAACACAAGGATAATAACACATGCCTTAAAAATGTCAGGCCTACAGGGAACTAAGGTAATTTGATGAATTCAAATTCAAGGAGGTTTAGTCGCTAAAATTTTCTTCCAGTGAAGGTCTGAATCTCAAGTTTGTGCTTTGACTTAGAAAGATTTTAGTCATTTTATTTCTATCGAAATATTTCAGATTCCCCCATCAGAGTGCCCTATTACATCAGGTGTCCCCATCAAAGTGCCCCCTTACATCAGGTGCCCCATCAAAGTGCCCCCTTACATCAGGTGCCCCATCAAAGTGCCCCCTTACATCAGGTGCCTAATTAGAGTGCCCCCTTACATCAGGTGGCCCCATCAGAGTGCCCCCTTACATCAGGTGCCCCTACCAGGGTCCCCCATTACATAAGGTGTCCCCATCAGAGGGCCCTTTTGCATCAGGTGCCCCATCAGAATTCTACCTTACATCAGGTGTTCCCATCAGAGTGTCATTGTAGGTCAGGTTCCCCCATTAGAGTATCCTTATCAATTAGAGTACCCCCTTACATAAGGTATCCCAATTAGTGTGCCCTTTTACATCAGGTGTGTCAGCAGAGTGCCCTCTCTTACATCAGGCGTCACCATCAGAGTGCCCTGCTACATCAAGTGTCCACTTAAAAGGGCCCCTTTACATCAGTTGCTTGCTGCAGGGGGCTGAGCACATACTGTATGTGATGTTATTAGTTGCTAGGATGCCAGTGGTTCTAGCAACCGATCACTGCTGAGCACCTGGGATCCGGCACTGCAGACTGGCGAGCTGACAGTCACTCAGTCCGAGTCCAGACTGTAGTCTGACATTTTGTGATATGCAGGTAACAAATGCACAAACACCAAATTATTCAGGCAGCGAATGGGTAATTGTCACTATATGGGGGCAACAAACAAGCAATCAGAACTATATCTGAGCAATAAACTGACAATTGTGACAATATGAGAGACAACAAACCAACAACCGTGACAATATTAAAACAAATGGGACAATATGTGGGCAACAAACTGCCAATCATGACAATACACAACCACGATTAACTGTCAATTGTTACAATATTTAAAAAAATTTTTAATTGTGACAATATACAAGGAATCGTGACAAACTGGCAATTATGACAATATGCGGAAAACAAAACAGCAATTGTAACAATATGCAGACAACAGGGCATAAAAACCCCCAAAAAATCACATCTGCAAAATTCACCCCCTCCAACAGAAAAACCCCCGATTAGCAAAAATTCCAACTCACCCAACAAGAAGCCTTCAAAAATATCATCCAGCAAGAGTTATAAAAGTGAAGGGGGAAAAAAAAATCAACCTGAAATTGGTTATTAAGTCAGCTAAATACTTTATAACTAAGGGGGTTGGACATTTTTCAGAATCTAATTTATTTTTTTCTTAATAATCTCCAAAAAGACATAGAAGATTATGGGTATAGACTATAGAATTCTGGGAGCATACTTTTTTGTACTCATAGTAAACAGTTTAGGTTATGTTATGGGTAAATTCAGCCTTCAATCCAACATTAGTGTCAAGTTATAAAATGTTATGCTGAGATGATCCTCGCCCTTTTCTTAATTTACAACCTCTTTTCAGGTAATGCCACATACACATGATCGGATTATCCGGCAGACCAGAGTCCGCCCGTGTGTGGGCTCCGGTGGACTTTTTGTTCCCAAAAGTCCGACGGACTTAGAAAGAAGTTTTGACTCAAAATTGTGCGCCGGACAGCATCCTCCGGAACTTTGACATTATAAGGGTCGGGGTCACCATGCAGGTAGTGTCATGACCCCGCCCCTTGTCCCTATATAAGTCGCCGCACAATGCGTTCCTGCCATTACTGCCAGAGAGAGCGTTGTGTCAACATTGGAAGAGGGAAGAAGAAGAGAAGAAAAGAAGAAGAAGAAGCAGAAGGCAGCGGCTGCGACAGTAGACTGGGCCAATGCTAGTAAAAGAGCGGGACAAGACCCCCGAAGACCGGGACAAGACCCCCGAAGTCGGAAGAAGGCCCACGGATGGCGGCGGCGACGAAGGAGAAAGCCGGGCTCCTCCGCTAGTAAAAGAGCTAGCAAAAGAGCAGAACATAGCGGAGGAGTCCAGGGAGAAGACCCCGGAGCTGTCTAATAGTATTTTAAAAACCTGTGTTGTTAATGTACACTTTTTTCCCCAGGTGAATGGGTAGAGGTACATTGTACCCCATACTCATTCACGTAGGGTGGGGGGGGGGGGCGGAATCTGGGGGCCCCCTTATTAAAGGGGGCTCCCGAATTCTGGTAAGCCCCTGCCCACAGATCCCGACAACCAACGGCCAGGGTTGTTGGTAAGAGGCCCTTGTCCTCATCAACATGGGGACAAGATGCTTTAGGGTGGGGGGCTGCAGGGCTTTCCCCAAAGCACCGCCCCATGTTGAGGGCACGGCTCAGGAGGGGGCGCGCGCTCATCCCCACCCCCTTTCCTGACTGGCCAGGCTGTGTGCTCGGATAAGGGTCTGCTATGGACTTTTGGGGGACCCCCACATCATTTTTTCAGCATAGGGGTTCCCCTTTAAATCCATACCAGGTGACCGGGCTAGCAAGGTGTCAGTCTCACCAATGGAGGTGGCGACATTCACTTCCTTCACTAGTCCAGTCTACCTGGAGCCATGTTCAAAATGAACGGACTTTACTCCATGTGTGGGCAAGTCTGGTCGTGTGTGGGCAGGTCCGCTCGTTCGGAAAGTGTGGCGGACCTTCGCTGCAAAGTCCGGTGGGTTGTCCGCTGGACTAAGTCCGCCGGATAGTCTGATCGTGTGTATGCGGCATAAGAGATCCCAGAATTCAAATCATATGATAAGACATTGCATATCCTTCCAGAACCTTTCTATATGTCTAACCTATGTTTGATAAACCCCCTAAGAATTTCTTTAAACAAAGCATTTGATTGTTTTGTTTGGAGACACAATCAATCCAGACTCGTTGAGGTGACACATGATTATTATATTTACATATTTACCACAATACATGAGTTCTATTCAGGCTGGTCTATTGATCCCAGGTTTAAAATTATGGGTTACATTGAAAAAAATTTTTTTAAAGGTTTACCTTGGGTAACCCACATTGAAACATCCTAGACAGACTTGTTGTCAGACCCTCAAAGACCCTCATAGTCTTGGACAACCTTTTAAAATAGGATAGCTTCTCAACTAGAAAAAATTACCCAATTTTTTAGCAATCCAGAATTACAACCTCACCATGATACATTCCAGTCTCTCTCCTAACAAACATTTAAAAGAAAAGGTGCCTAACATATTTAGACCTGAAGACCAAATCCTATGTCTGATATTTCCCAATTGGTCTATAGACAGAAAATGTTATGGCTGGATAGCTGTAGTAAATCTTTTGGACCGCTTGAGTCAATTACCAGACCTATACTCTTACAAGAGATGAAGTCTCTTGAGGAAACCTCAAGAAAAACCTAACATCTCATTTGAGCCTTTGGAGCCTCGTTGAAGTCATTACCTTGATCACACAAACTATCCCTTTCCAACATACTGTAGCTATACAACTATTAAATCATTGTTTGGCGCAAAAAAGGCCCAGTTGAAGTGCACAAATACTAACAAGCTTCTTCTGATTTATGTTGGAGATACAAGGTAAACCATTTAGGTGGAGTTGTCTAGTGATCCAACATTCAGGATCAATATATTGTACTTTTTTTTAACAATATCACTGGATAGTTTGTCCCTGGCCTCATCAAAACACTAAAGGTTTTATTAGATCTTCTCACAGCTGCTAGGCAAAGCTCCCAAGCACTGGCGTATGTTTCAAAGCCGCAGAGGAGATTGAGCTGCTTTACCAAATTAGCATAACAAATGATCTTCTCCATCCAGCTTAGCCATGGTACCCAACAACTGTAGTTTTTTCTTTCTCTCTTTTATTAAACTTCTTTGTCTCTTTGTTTACAGATTTTCTTCTTTATCAGTGCTCCTATTTTCCAATTTTCTCTTTGTAAATACTTGTTTTATACCTAATATATATATATATACATTATTTATATCCTTGCAAAGCATATTTTACCTTCTAACTGACTCATAAATAGTAGGAGATAAAACATTTGCATTAACATTGGTATACATTAAAAGAAAAACATTTTGTTTTTATATACTGTACAATACTATGTTTTTGTTATGTCCATGAAATTATATGACAATCCATACCCATGTATGTGACCTGCTATATTTTATTATGTATCCACTATGAGCTGTTGTAACCTGTTTCCCCTCCCAATTTTTGGAAAACACAATAAAATTAGTTTGTATAAAAAAATATAGGGACATTTAGGACCCCCCGTTTGTTTTCATTTAAAAATACTTCTTCCCTTTCTCCTTGGATTCTTCTATACTTATTTTCAGGAAACTTCATTGAGTAGTTTAGCGATGGGAGTGCCTGCAATCAACAGGCATTTATAGTCTATTCAAGATACTGTATGTTGGATTCCAGAGCAATTTACATACATGTTTTTAAATTAGTAGGGCCATTCCTAGTTTTCCACACATATGGTAGCTGCTACAGAGGACATTTGCATCTGATAAATTGTGATATATATATATTTTTTATCTCTTATCAATTATAGAATTATAGCACCTGCACAGATGCCTTTAAAAGTCTGACATTTTTCCAGAACTTTCAGTAGAGAATCTAATGCCATGTAGAATAAAGGGGGATTGGGGGAGGGGTAAAACTGAGTTATGAATGTTTCGTCCAGCCAAACAGTAGGAATTTTTTACTACTGGTGCATGCTGGTGAAATATATAAATATTTGTGGTCAGGAAGAGGTGACCAGTCTGTTGTGGCATTGGATCAACCAGTCGTGAGAAGCAGTGAGTAACATTGATGGCGAACTTAGGTGAGTATAAAAGAGCTTACAAAAAAGTATTTCTTTAAAAAAACATAATTGCTGAAGGGTGTCTAGAGCATGGGAGAGATAGGAGCAGAAGAGATTAAGCTTTGCATGTGATTTTACTGCCACCTAACCACTCCCTCTTACCCTGCAAATGCAGCAGACAGAGATGTATACATGACACAACCTCAATGCTTCACATTGTGGCGCAGCAAAAGTTATTCCCCCGTCATGCTCTCATGCTCAGCAGGCAGTACTGTCCGCCGAATGTCACACATTCACCTGAATGGGACTGATCTGCAAACATACCTCCAACGCTTGCAATGCATGTGGTTTGGGCTTGTTAGGGTTTTTAGGGGTTAAAATAGGAAATGAAGAGGCAACATAACTCCTCCTCACCAGCTGTCAAATGCCCTCTGAAGAGCAATTCACGGCAAACCACTCAGGATTAAAACATGTATAAGAAAATCCCTCATAATGCCTAGATAGAAGCGGTGAGAACTCGGTGTAAAAATAAACTATAATGAAATTGGGCCAGCAGAGCTCCCTGAAATACCCGAGACACAAGGCACATGTGTGAAGGCTGTCAAGATGGCCAAAACCACCTGAAGTTCTGCGACGTCCTGGTTTAATATCACTCACTGCAGCTGACTGGTTGCTCATTACAGGCCCGCGCTATGAGCGACAGAGAGGGGAACTCCCCAGGATCGCCCTGATGTCAGCAGGCTCTGCCAGACGGGACTTATCCTGATGGCTGAACTCTACCCCTGAGCCTCACAGCCATTTCAACATGGCGGCTGTGATCACACAAGGATTATGACGCAAGAGCACTTAGTAGCTAAGCTTCAGGACAAAGTAACTAAGTTTGAGGCCATTTGGCAATCCTGGGCAACCTATTCTGGCATTTCTCTTTGTCCGGGCATTCCACTTGACCCTTAGGTCCTCCCTGACTCCATTCTCCTCTCCTCTCCTCTCCTCTCCTCTCCTCTCTCTTCTCCTTCCTTTCACTCTTCTGCTCGCTCAGAGGCATTTTGATGCCTCACTCTTTTACCTCTTTCCCATTTTTCAAACATATAGACTTTCATAGTTTTCACTTAAAGAGGAGCTATTGTCTCCCAGAGCGGGCCCTGGGAGACAATGGTGCAGGGAGACGACCTCGCACTCAGTGTGATCCCATGGGGGTGATGTGCAATTACCTTCTGAGGCGGAGGGATCAGGGAATTTCACCCACTCACTTAGCGGTAATATAATAAACCACTCTGGGTTAGAACCTCTTGGTAATGACCACCTTGGTAATGACCACCTAGAACCTCTTGGTAATGACCACCTAGAGATCAGAATACTATCAATGTTCCTCCTCCTTATGTAAATTTTACCTGATCTAATTCTTGAAATCAGATGTTAATATATTGTCTATTACATTATAAGTTCCAGCTAGCACTCTGTTGTTGTAATACTTTGAAGCCTTGCAGGCTGATAAGTCACGTCTACTTTATTATTCTTTCTACATGAAACTTCATTAAAAAAAAAAAGAAGACAGAAATACCCAAAACATCTAAAAATCGGTAAACACATGAGATCCCTTCCCTCATCTACCACAATGCAGAGATAGTGACCTGGGTGATCTTTTGATAGATGGAGGGGAAAGAGTATGTGCATATCCGTGGAAGTAAGGACTTTTTCTGAAAGTTAAAACTTTCAAAAGAGTTTCTGAGAGCTCTGAGCCTCTGACAGCAGATCCAAGTGAAGGGGGTATTGAACCTCCAATAATGTACTGTACAGTTACAGTAACAGCAAGAAAAAACATTTGCATAGTAAGGTTGAATAAAGACACCAGTCCATCCAGTTCAACCTGAGTGAGGTGTCTACAATTGTCCCTATCCCTGTACATTGCACACTCACATTGGTCCCTACCCTCAAGGAGCCCACAATCCAAGGTCCCCATTCATATACTAGGGCCAATTTTGGACAGAAGCCAATTAACCTACCTGCATGTCTTCAAAGTGTGGGAGGAAACCGGAGTACCTGGAGGAAACCCACGCAGGCACAGGGAGAACATGCAAACTCCAGGCAGGTAGTGTCATGGTTGAGATTTGAACCAGTGACCATTTTTACTGCTAGGTGAGAGTGTTACCCACTACACCACTGTGCCACCATAATTTATCATATTCTTTTTGCCATAGGACTCACAGCAAAGTTTTTTCTCAACAATCTTAACAGAGCAATGTGAGTACTTGGTTGCCTTTGTATGCCATGTAGAACATGTGACATTTAGCCTGGATTTAAAGGAAACTTTTAGTCAAAGATTTCAAAGTTGCTATTGCTGGCCTATCCTTCAAAGAACACCAGTTTATCTAGCAGTTATGCACAGCTGTTAAGAATGAAAAGAGCAGCTTGATACATGGACTGATGGGCAATGCTGGACAGCAGAAACTGAATTTTAAAAGTAATAAGTGAAGCTGAAATGTCACAAAGGAGTTTGGTCTTTGAAGTGATGTTTTCAAGGGTTCCACCATAAGGTCAGCTGTATCACCCTTTTACATCCCTTGCACATGGGGCCATTCAGCTGCAGTGCATCCCTTAGTGTCTATGGTAGGCTGCAAGTAGAAGGGGTTGAATGTTGTACCAAGCGGTACATATGTTTAGGATCCTTTTTATTGGAATATTATTCATATATCAAATAGCACAAACAGTGCACCTATAAAACAGTATGTGCTGGTTCACACTTGTGCGATGCGAGAACCTTGCAAATCCACTGCGGGTTCCTGGATCGCACCAGACACGCACGGCAGTTCACACTGCCATATGCAAACTGCTGGGGAGTGTCATTATATGTTAACGACACCCTCATTTCAGCTAGCGTATCGCACTGCGAACTGACAGTTCGGACATGAATCTGATCGCATATGTGTGAACACACATGCGATTAGATTCTGGTCCAAACAGAAAAAAGGGTCCTGTGCATGTTTGGACCAAATGCAGTGCGATATCAGCCATACTATATGTATGGCTGATATTGCACTGCACAGACATCGCATGTAATGGGAACAGCAGTGCACTGAAAAGTACATGTGATGTCTGGCATTGTACAAGTGTGAACCGGCCCTAAAAAAAAAAAAAGGCGGTGAAAAACAAAAAATAAAAACATTATAAGCGTTGGCCATGCAGGGCACATAAAACAATGAGATCAAAACATACCTTAAAGACCTCCCCTCCCCTCACCCCGCTCCCCCAGTAATGCTGTTACAGCTGTAATGGAGTTTCTGTGTTACTAGGTGTAGCCAACCATAAGAGATACATTGTCCTTTTTTGTCCCCAGACGCCTCAAACGGCAGAATGGTCACAAGGTGTCACCATACATTCAGAAACATAAGAATGAGACATCGGAGGACAAAAAAAAAATGTACAAACATGAAAAATATATACACCCCGTTGTATGAGCATATTTATAATAGAAGTGTACAGACAACTAACAATAAGCCAAATATCACTAGCACTGATAGAAGGCGTAGATAACCAGCTCTACCAGACGCTATCAATTTTTTTCAGGCTCTCTCTGTGCAAGTAGGTAGACTTGTAGAATGGCACCATAGAATTAAAGAAGTCTTTCCAAAAGGTTATGTAAATGCATCCATGTTTTGCCAATGTAGGATTACTACCTTATGGGCATTAAATTGGAGAATACTAAGCAGTGTTCTTTGAGCTGTGGAAGAAGCAACCCCATCTACCAATCCTGACAAACAAACAGACAGAAATTGTTAGGGTGATTGTCATGGGCAGGGCATTGAGACTCAGGTAGAGAAATTATAGTACACATTCCATTAAAATAGTTGAAATGCATTTTAGGTATAAATGATTACTTTTATTTTACAAAGTGCCATTGATAGGGTGATAACTTTAAGGAATAATCGTACAGACAGTGTTCGGTCCCTTTAATTTGGGATCTCACCTAAATGGTTATGGGCAACCTTTATCTGCCACAGTAGTGGCAGTGGGGGTCAAGTTATAAGGTCATTTTGGTGGAATATCGCATAGGGGACACACTAAAGGACACTATGGGGGTTATTTACGAAAGGCAAATCCACTTTGCACTGAAAGTGCACTTGGAAGTGCAGTCGCTCTAAATTTAAAGGGTAGATTTGAAATGAGTGGAAGCTCTGTTGATTTTATCATCCAATCATGTGCAAGCTAAAATGCTGTTTTTTATTTTCCTTGCATGTTCCCCTCGGATCTACAACGACTGCACTTCCAAATGCACTTGCAGTGCAAAGTGAATTTTCCTTTAGTAAATAACCCCCTATATGAGTTTTCTCACCATGATCTGTGCTCTCCCCTTCGCTGAAGCACTGGAACGTCTCCCTATGAGAGAGTAGCTGGGTTATAATCCTTTTCTTGTGAAGAGGTTGACAGATTACGGAACTGTGGAAGCCTGGGTCTCTCCTTTTGAGTTTTGTTAGTGTAACCAGATGTTGAACTATGGAATTAACAGTTGCCTTCGCCGAAGATGGATTTTCATGTGTTTAATAAGTTCAGGTAAAGAGTGCATTTTTTAAAGAACAGAAATTATGTCTGGACAATGATTTCATAGGGGTGTTCTCTTGATGAAGAAACCAGCTAGAGAAGGTGGGAGTGCAGATCGATATCAGTGAAGAAAGTTGGGCTCTGAAGTGGGGCAAGTAATCAGACTTTAAATTATCTCTAGAATTCTCAAAAGGATTATGATGTAGAGTAGGGGATGATCCCCATGCCCATTGTTGCTAACCTGACCTTATTGGTACTTTTGGTTACTGTTTGGGGAACCTTGGGGAGCCCCAGCAAGGATTATTGTAAAGCCACTGCGTAAGGAACTGAGGTTTGAGCTACATTTAGTGGCTGGAATGAAGAAAATAAACAAGTGCTGAAGCAGGTATATCTCAAACTGTTCTGAACAGAAGATTAGAAATGTGTTGTGCCTGTAGGGGTAATTTCACTCCATAGTGACCTGTGTTACACCATGTTACAAGCCAGTAAGAAAAAAATTAGCAGGTGCCATCTGCCCTGGTAATTTAATTCTGCAGAAGCTTTGGCAGCAAGGCCCCCATTGGCATATATCAACCACATGTAACGCTTTTTGAGTATTGTCCAATTGGCCAAAAAGACTGATTAGTAAAAGTTATTTTACCTGTGTAGTTGGGCGGACTAAATAACATCTTTAGATAATTTATTAAAAAGTAATACGTGGAAATCAACTTTGGAAAATTTTATTTTTAGAGCTTGTTTTTTTTAGATTTTTGTAGTGCTACCACTGAAGGAGCTGCTTGGTAATTTGGGTTCTCTGTTCTGAGCCGCAACTCCGAGAATAACCTCAGCCCCCCGGCACACCTGGTTAAGTAAAAGTTGCACGCATTTATAGAAACACAAGTGTGGATACCTTTAACTTGACTTTGAATTAATATCAGGAAATAGACACAAGACCATTTAGTGGTAAATGAACTAAATATATTGGTATGCGTTAGAGTAAATAGTGGTTTGAGCGTTAATGGCCACCCAGAGGAAAGATTCAGGCACAGTCCACTAAGCAATGTGATCTCTAGGTCGAAGTGACAAGAGTTCTGTACCACTAGCTTGCTTACCACCCTCCTAGGCAGGCTCTAGGTAAATGTTGTATTTAGCTTGCTCTGTAGTTAGAGAAGCTAAAGTTGAAATGCAAATCTCTCATCTGAATATTTAATACACTTTCGCCACTCCCTGGGAGGTGGGCCCAGTAGGTGGTCAGAGAGGGGGTAAATAGGCTGGGACCTGTTCAGACTTGTTCTTCCCCTGGAGGAAGGGAGACATTATGCTTTAGAGGTTGCTAAGCCCTGAAGCTCTTCTGACTGGCTGCTGGACTACTCCTGTAACTTGCCCATTGCCTTGCTTGTACCAAGATTCATGGGTAGAGTCCAACGTCCTGAGCTGCAATTTATCTATGGTTTTCAGCTATGAATGTTACAAACTGCTCCAGAATGCCTAATGCGATATTTTATCTTGTGGTCTTCAGCTGCAAGAACTCAGACTCTCCCAGTTTACTTAAATGTCCTACTCATGCTCTAATATTCTCCTGGTCTACAGCTGGGAGTGAAACAATATGTTGTTACTATCTAATGCATAATTATGTGCCTAATATTCTCCTGGTTCATAACTGGGTGAAAGACTGTGTTGCTATCACCTAGAGAAAGTGTCCTCTGAAAAAATCCATGCTTTAGCGTTTTTGGGGTATCCCATACCACATTATCTTCCCCAGTTTCAGCAATAAATCAAAAAAAGACATCCCCTAGAGTAATTATTGAGCCGGAGTGTGTGAACTGCTTTTGTGTGCCTGGTTGCCTCTGTACCGCTATGCGAAAAAACCTGTTATGCCCAGCAGCTCCTATGGGGGTAGCACTACACTTGGAATTAACTCATAAATTAGCAAGATCAGCAATAAGCAGTGCATATAAACATTAATTGCAATGTGAAAAAGTATAATACCATAAATAATCTAGAGTATACGCTAGAATAATGGCAAGGATTTGGTGCAATATCCCCTGAGCCCTGAGAGGTGCCTCCTAGCATAAGCAATAGGTGAAGGTCTCTGTGTAGCAGCTGTAAAGGGACAGTCTTTAGTCCTAACTCTTCAGCCGGCTAGCGTTGGGGCCCAGTTGTACTGCACAGGAGACTCATCCTAGTGTCAGACTTCACGTACCTGACTGATGAGCCAGAGATAGCAGGGGAAGGCCTCCCTTATGTGTCTGGTTCGCGGGCCCTGGTAGTATGAACAGGAGGCACGGGAGCGCAGAGTGGTATGAGAGCCTGGCGGGTTACTGCAGAAGGAAAGGCCCAAAGGTCTTGATGCAGATGGGTTGGTGGTCTTCAGGCAGATGGATGCTGGCAGCATATGCAGAGCAGGAGCTGAATAGGCAAGTCCCGTCACAGGCAAGGTCGGCAACAAACAGGTGGTGCAGTACAAGGGATCAGGAATGTTCAAAGTCCGGGTCACAGGCAGGGTTGGCAACAGGCAGGTTAAAGGTCAAAGACAAGCCGGGGTCAAAGCAGGCAGAAGACATAATCCAAAGGTCAAGCCGGGTAGTCAGGAGATCAGAAGCTTCAAACGAGATAACGGGTACAAGGACACAGGGAGCTGCAGATCAGACAGCACCGAGCACAATGTAGGAACAGCCTAAATAGGCCGATTGGTGCCAATTGATGCACACACGCGCCGCTCGCACAAGCATGCACAACCGCACATTGGCGCGCACATATTGCAGCTCACCATTTGGTCGACACAGCAATTAGTCTACGCTCTGCTCTGCACTCAGGCGACTCTGGCTGTCGGCACTTCCAAACTCGACACTCTGGGTCCCGCTCTTGCTGGCGACATGCAGCAGTAATGGTGCACACTGGACAGCGATGTGCACTTTCCAGTCTCCCTCATGGCAGAAGGAAGTGTCCTATAGAGTTTGAGAAAATATAGCTCTTTCACCTCCTCCTGGCAGTCTCTCTCTGGGAAATACAGTTCAAAAGCTCTTGATTACAGTAGAGCCTCTCTCCCGTGAACTACAGTTTCCATAGTGCAGTGCTCAGTACTCAGTCTGTTGCACTCCTCCTGCTCAGCAGCTCTCTCCTCTTACTGATATAGCTGTTAACCAGTTTAGCACCACAGGGCAGCAGCCACAGAGAGCAGCTGCATCGTTTGTTTCTCTCACTCTCCATTCTTAGCCAAGCACCTGGCTACATTTTGATATATGGTATTTAAGTGATATTCTTTTTTACAGTGCACTGTATTAAGTAGTCCCTTAGTGGAGTATTTATGTTTTATGTAGAGAGAAAAGAGAAAACAGAGATCATTTAAAATACTACAAGTGCTTCAGTTTGTACTCAAGTGACTAATCTAAAATCATTCAGTTAAAATAGATTATTACCTTTACAATTTATATATCGCAAACTCTCTTCCTTTTTGTATTAGAAAGCAATCCTTTAACTCTAGTCAAGGGCGATGCTATTAGCGTTCTGCAGCCCAGGTGTTAGATTGTACTTTGGGGAAGAAAAAGGTAGAACTGCTATGATTAAGGCCACATGAAAGCTGAAGCCCGCTAGTAGACTCTGCTCCTTTTAATGGATTTACCTGAACATTAATAAATTATTGGAATACAAGGCCATGTGCAGGATCTACTTGTTTAATCGTTGGGAATTGTTGGGCTTTAGGGCAGATGGAGGTCCTTTAGTGTATCAGTGTTTCCCTGTTGGTTGCAATAAGACATCAAAGTAGAGCAGACATATGTTTTGTGTTTTAGAATGGAGGGTGCCTGTAAATAGGCATAGGGGAAGATTAGAACCACGCTCACATCTGGAAATTTGGGATTGCTGGCAGAATCGTTGTAATTCTGTCCGCAACTCAAAATTGTTCTGCAGTCGTGGCAAAACGCACAATGCGTGTTTGGGTGCCATTAATTTTTAATGGCACCTCAAACGCTGTGCAGTTTTGCTGCGATTGAGCCAGATAATCACAGCAAACTGTATCATGCAAAGCTTGTCACCCAAAGGAAGCATCTGCTCCTTCTTGGGCGACAAGCTTCACGCTGTGTGGTTTGTGGTGAATCCCATGCGTTTCTGTCATACGACAATTCAATAAAACCACAACCCATTTGAGACGCTATTAAAAATGAATGCCATCCAAATGCGTGCCACACATTTTGCCATGATTGCAGTGCGATTTGAATTTTTTGGTAGAATTTAGGCGATTTCACCCAAGATCCCAAATCGACAGATCTGAATGGGGCCCTAGTAAAACTGATTCACTCAGAACCTGGTGCAACTGTGCATAGTAGCCATTTAGCTTCTAACTTCAACTTGTTCAAATAAACTTTGACCAAAAAACCTGGAAGCTGAGGCCGCGTACACATGCGCAGACTGTTCGCCCAACTTTGTCCGCTGAACAGTGTTTGGGCGGACAGTCCGCTCGTGTGTGGGCTTTCAGCGGACAGTTTCAGCGGAATTTCCGAAAAACTGTCCGCTGAAACCTTGTTTCAGCGAACAGTCCGCTCGTGTGTAGGCTTGTTCGTCAAACAAAGTTGCGCGCATGCTCAGAAAGGATTTTCACGCCGAAAGTTATAATGCAGTGTATAGGACGTCGTATTTTTCGTCCCGTCGTACGTGCCGTTCACGTCATCGCGCACGGTTTCAGCAAACTGTTAGTTCGTCGTGTGTGGCCATGTCCGTCCATGCTAATTTTGAGCGGACTGTTTGCCGAAACTGTTGGACGGACAAAGTTGGGCGAACAGTCCGCCCGTGTGTACGCGGCCTGATTGGTTTCTATGCAGAGCTGCACCAGATTTTGCGCTCTCCAGTTTTAGTAAATCCCCACACAGTGAACCATTACATGCTATAGTTCAGTATGATAATTACACCAAAAAGTTTTTTTTAAATCACCCATGCATATATAGTAAGAAGACTTTGCAATAAGTATTACAATTAATACAAATTCATAACTCAGAATAGAGCCTTTCTATGGTCGAGCTATGTGATTTGCTGAAAAAAAGACTGTTGGTAGCAGAAGCATTCTGTAAAGGAGAAATATGTTATTGCTGTGACAGGGATACAAAGCTTTCATTATCACATCTCCGGATGGAGAGTGGCATAAAAGTGGTGATTATTTTTTTTTTTTTTTGCAGAACTCTCTCCCTGCTAGAATCCTATAAAAGGACATTGAGGTCAAAATAAGTTACAAACATCCCTAATAATAAAGTACTGAAGAAATGCTTTAACACCCCAATATTCTCACATGCCCCAGACTAGGGATGAGCCGAACACACCCTGGTTCAGTTCGCACCAGAACATGCGAACAGGCAAAAAGTTCTAACAAATATGCGAACCCTTGTAAAGTCTATGGGACACGAACATAAAAAATCAAAAGCCTTATATGCAAGTTATTGCCATAAGAATACACCCCGGGTACTGCCCCAGGGGACATGTATCAATGTAAAAAAAAAAGTTTTTAAAACAACCGTTTTCTCAAGAGCAGTAATTTTAATAATGTTTAAAGTGAAACAATAAAAATAAAATATTCCTTTAAATATCGTGCCTTGGGGTCCCCTTAGTCTGCCTGTAAAGTGGCACATCTGTACAATGTGTAGAACAGTGCCGCAGCAAATTTGCTGTACTGTATTGCCAGCTCTGTGATAGTCTCAGGGTTCTATTGAAAGCGCAGAGAGCATCGTGAAGACCAAGGAACACACCAGGCTGGTCCGTAATACTGTTGTGGAGAAGTTTAAAGCCGGATTTGGATACAAAAAGATTTCCCAAGCTTTAAACATCCCAAGGAGCACTGTGCAAGCGATCATTTTGAAATGGAAGGAGTATCAGACCACTGCAAATCTACCAAGACCTGGCCGTCCCTCTAAACTTTCAGCTCAGACAAGGAGAAGACTGATCAGAGATGCAGCCAAGAGGCCCATGATCACTCTGGATGAACTGCAGAGAACTACAGCTGAGGTGGGAGAGTCTGTCCATAGGACAACAATCAGTCGTACACTGCACAAATCTGGCCTTTATGGAAGAGTGGCAAGAAGAAAGCCATTTCTCAAAGATATCCATAAAAAGTCTCGTCTAAAGTTTGCCACAAGCCACCTGGGAGACACACCAAACATGTGGAAGAAGGTGCTCTGGTCAGATGACACCAAAATCAAACTTTTTTCCCACAATGCAAAACGATATGTTTCGCGTAAAAGAAACACAGCTCATCACCCTCAACACACCATCCCCACTGTCAAACATGGTGGTGGCAGCATCATGGTTTGGGCCTGCTTTTCTTCACCAGGGACAGGGAAGATGGTTAAAATTGAGGGGAAGATGGATGCAGCCAAATACAGGACCATTCCGGATGAAAACCTGTTGGAGTCTGCAAAAGACCTGAAACTGGGACGGAGATTTATCTTCCAACAAGACAATGATCCCAAACATACAGCAAAATCTACAAAGGAATGGTTCACAAATAAACGTATCCAGGTGTTAGAATGGCCAAGTCAAAGTCCAGACCTGAATCCAATCGAGAATCTGTGGAAAGAGCTGAAAACTGCTGTTCACAAACACTCTCCATCCAACCTCACTGAGCTCGAGCTGTTTTGCAAGGAAGAATGGGCAAGAATTTCAGTCTCTCGATGTGCAAAACTGATAGAGACATACCCCAAGCGACTTGCAGCTGTAATCGCAGCAAAAGGTGGCTCTACAAAGTATTAACGCAAGGGGGCCGAATAATTTTGCACGCCCCACTTTTCATTTTTTTATTAGTTAAAAAAGTTTCAAAAATCCAATAGATTTCGTTCCACTTCACAATTGTGTCCCATTTGTTGGTGATTCTTCACAAAAAATAAAAATGTTATATCTTTATGTTTGAAGCCTGAAATGTGGCAAAAGGTTGAAAAGTTCAAGGGGGCCGAATACTTTCGCAAGGCACTGTATATGTGCTGAGAATATAAAATAGAAAAAACCTTAGTGATTAAGCTGCGACCATATAAAAGTGTTCTGTCACTCAGGGTTAATTATCTACAGTAAATGATGGTGCGCTCTAATCAATTTTCTATTTAGCCACTGCACTAAAAGGGAATAAATACTGCTCAATATAAATCCGTGCATATAAAAGTGCTAAGTGCATAAATGTGTCCACTAACATAAGGCAAAAAGATGCTAAATACTGTGCAAAATATTGTGCCAAGTTATGCAAAATATTGTGCAAAAATTGCTGTGCAAAAATGCTTAATTATAACATACAAGTGAAAAAAAGAATACTACATATACTCCTCATTAGTACCTATGGGATAAATTGATAAATATTATGCAAAAATTGCTGTGCAAAATTGCTTAATTATATCACACACAAACGAAAAAAAAAAGTGCTACATATGCTCCTCATTAATACCTATAAAATAAAGTGCAAAATGCTGTGCAAAGGAATACCCCTCCTAACTGGAGTAAAATGTATAGCTTGATGAACCAAAGTATTATGTGATACTGCCCATTAATATCCCAAAATAATGATACCACAAATCAATATAAGTAAATAAATCAGTGACCACAGAAACTCAGTTCATTCCCACATGCATGGATCCAGGGGTCAAGCAAAATTACATCGCGATCACAGCCCGCAAGATGTTAACCTTAAGCCCTTGTACACACGGTCGGAGATTCCGACGGAATGTGTCCGATTGGACCGCTTTGTCGGATATTCCGACTGTGTGTGGTCTACATCAGACTGTTTCTGTCGGAGTATCCAACTTGTTGGTAAAATTTTCCGACAAAATGCTCTGTTCGGACATACTCCGATCATGTGTAGAGAATTCCGATCGGACAAAGTGCCATGCATGCTCAGATCAAATTCCTACACCAA
This sequence comes from Lithobates pipiens, assembly GCF_037356315.1. Lineage (NCBI taxonomy): Eukaryota > Metazoa > Chordata > Amphibia > Anura > Ranidae > Lithobates > Lithobates pipiens. The sequence goes on along the minus strand of NW_027507790.1, from coordinate 187,963,550 downwards.
AGCTATTGGCTACTAGCCTGAACGTAGTCCCGTCGTAACGAAATAACGTAATCACGTCAAATTTTCCGACAACTTTGGCCAACCGTGTGTATGCAACAGTTTCGGACAAAATCCGTCAGACAAAATCCGACGGACAAAAATGGATTTGGTTGTCGGAATCTCCGACCGCGTGTACAAGGGCTTAGACTTCTCAATGGTCTCACTTCTATCTTCAAACACTGTGTTTCACAAACAGATTTCTCATTGGCATGAAAATGAAGCAGAAAAAAAACATCATTGCGCAATGATCATTACTCCTGTAAGGCAAACACAAGCCGTTCCACATGACCTGGGATGGTTTTCACTTGTGTGTGATATAATTAAGCATTTTTGCACAATATTTTACATAACTTTGCACAATATTTTGCACAGTATTTAGCACCTTTTTGCTTTATGTTAGTGGATGCCTTTATGCACTTAGCACTTTTATATGCACAGATTTATATTGAGCAGTATTTATTCCCTTTTAGTGCAGTTTCTAAATAGAAAATTGATTAGAGCGCACTATCATTTCGATAATTATACCAGGCCACTTGCCCTCAACATGGGGAGGGAGCTTTGGGGTCCTCCCCCAAAGCACCTTGTCCCCATGTTGATGGGGACAAGGGCCTTTTCCCCACAACCCTGGCCCAGTAGTTGGGGGGTTCTGCGGGCAGGGGGCTTATCAAAATTTGGAAGCCCACTTTAACAAGGGGACCCCCAGATCCCGGCCCCCCCTATGTGAATGGGTAGGGGGGTACATTGTACTCCCTACCCATTCACCAAAAAAAGTGTCAAAAAGAAAAAACACAATAGACCATTTTTGACAATTCCTTTATTAACCACTGGAGATCCACACTATAGCCGAATGACGGCTATATCGCGGACCTGCTTTGCCGGGACTACGTCTTTTGATGTCGTGCCGTGCACGAGCGGCCTGCGCGCCCCCTGAGGGGTGCGTGCGGCGCGCTCTGTGATCAGCGAGTCTATGAGACTTGCCTGATCACGGATCGGAGCAAGGGGTCGATCCCGACCCCTTACCACATGATCAGCTGTCAGCCAATGACAGCTGATCATGTGACACAACAGAGTCGGTAATCGGCTATTTTTCCTCCTCGCGCTGACAGCGTGAAGAGAAAAAAAAAGCCGATCACCGGCGGCCGTGAGAGGGACTTCAGTCCCGATCACAGCCAGCTCATCAGTGCCCACCTGCCCCCTGCCAGTGCCACCTAAATATTAAAAAAGTGCCACCCATCAGTGCCCATAGTGCCACCCATCAGTGCCCACAGTGCCACCCATCAGTACCCACAGTGTCACCTATCAGTGTCCACAATCTGCCTCAACAACAGTGCTGCACCTCAGTGCCACATATCCGTGCCCATCAGTCCCATCTATCAGTGGTACCTATCAGTGCCCCTTAGTGCCAGCCATCCGTGCCACCCATCCGTGCCACCCATCAGTGCCACCTATCAGTGCCATCTTATCTGTGCCCATCTTTGCCCATCAGTGCCGCCTTATCTGTGCCCATCAGTACTGCCTTATCTGTGCCTATCGGTGCCACCTTATCTGTGCCTATTAGTGCCGCCTTAACTATGCCTATCAGTGCCCACTAGTGCAGCCTATCAGTGCCCACCAGTGCCGCCTCATTAGCGCATTTCAATGAAGGAGAAAAATGTTTGCAAAATTTTATAACAAACTATTAAACATGATTTTTTATTTATTTTTATTTTGCACATTTTTTTGTTTGTTTAGCAAAAAATAAAACTCCCAGCTGTAATTAAATACCACCAAAAGAAAGCTCTATTTGTGGGAAAAAAATGATAAAAATTTCATTTGGGTACAGTGTTATATGGCCGCGCAATTGTCATTCAAAGTGCATCAGCGCTGAAAGCTGAAAATTGGTCTGGGCAGGAGGGGGGTTTAAGTGCCCAGTAAGCAAGTGGTTAAAAAAGAAAAAAAAATGTGTCCCGCAATGTACATACATCATCATTCACACCACACCGCCCAATCACACTGTATATATTAGACTGCCTGCTCTGTATATTTAGTCTACACTGAATGCACTGTATATATATATATATATATATATACACACACACACAGTATCTCACAAAAGTGAGTACACCCCTCACATTTCAGTTTATTTTTTTATTATATCTTATCATGTGACAACACTAAAAGAATTACACTTTTCTACAATGTAAAGTAGTGAGTGTACAGCTTGAATAAACAGTGTAAATTTGCTGTCCCCTCAAAACAACTCAACACACAGCCATTAATGTCTAAACCGCTGGCAACAAAAGTGAGTACACCCCTAAGTGAAAATTTCCAAATTGGGCCCAAAGTGTCAATATTTTGTGTAGCCACCATTATTTTCCAGCACTGCCTTAACCCTCTTAGGCATGGAGTTCACCAGAGCTTCACAGGTTGCCACTGGAGTCCTCTTCCACTCCTCTATGGTGACATGATGGAGCTGGTGGATGTTAGAGACCTTGAGCTCCTCTACCTTCTGTTTGAGGATGCCCCACAAATGCTCAATATGGTTTAGGTCTGGAGACATGCTCGGCCAGTCCATCACCTTTACCCTCAACTTCTTTAGCAAGGCAGTGGTCGTCTTGGTGGTGTGTTTTGGGTCATTATCATGTTGGAATACTGCCCTGCAGGACAGTCTCCAAATGGAGGGGGTTATGCTCTGCTTCAGTATGTCACAGTACATGTTGGCATTCATGGTGCCCTCATTGAACTGTAGCTCCCCAGTGCCAGCAGCCCTCATGCAGCCCCAGACCATGACTCTCCCACCACCATGCTTGACTGTAGACGAGACACACTTGTCTTTGTCACCTGGTTGCTGCCACACATGCTTGACACCATCTAGATAAGTTTATCTTGGTCTCATCAGACCACAGGACATGGTTCCAGTAATCAATATCCTTAGTCTGCTTGTCTTCAGCAAACTGTTTGCAGGCTTTCTTGTGCATCATCTTTAGAAGAGGCTTCCTTCTGGGACGACAGCCATGCAGACCAATTTGATGCAAGCTGACCCCCTTTCAACCTCTGCAGCAATGCTGGCAGCAAGCATACGTCTATTTCCCAAAGACAACCTCTGGATATGACGCTGAACACTCAACTTCTTTGGTCGACCATGGCGAGGCCTGTTCTGAGTGTTATCTGTCCTGTTAAACCACTGTATGGTCTTTGGCACCATACTGCAGCTCAGTTTCAGGGTCTTATAGTACAAAGGTTTTGCCCTAGGGGTGGGACTCTTCAGGCATAGACTGTGAAACACTTGATTTAGTAAAAAAGTATAAAGTATTTTTATTTAACAATTATCAAAAACAGTTACAAAATGTTCATAAACACATATGATTGGGCTGTCTGTACAAATCGCTTTAGAATGCATATATTTCCCGGAAGGTTCTAAGCATACATGCACTCAAAGTGTAACCATACAATAGGGTTATATGCATTTGTGTTTCCTACGTGTTACAGAGTATCATACACTCCTTCTTCAGGGATAATCCGACAAGCAATTTGTATTATATGTAGCAATCTAAAATATAAAAGATACACATTTTCAATAACAACATATATTTGATCAGAATCACTGTCCATCCAGTGGCAACAGATGGATCAAGGCAAAGACAAAAATATATATGTTACTCATATACTTATATGTCCAATAAAACATCAGAGTCCAAAAACTAATAGATAGAAATAGAAAGTGGCCAGGTAGGCCAAGAAATGAAAAACATTTCAGAGTCTTGGCAATATTCTTATAGCCTAGGCCATCTTTATGTAGAGCAACAATTCTTTTTTTATGGCGAGCACATGAGAAGCTGAGAGCCAGGAGGGAGGTGAAGAGCACAGGGGAACAGCGAAAAGCATGGAGGGATGTGGAGAGCACAGGGGGGCAGCGGAGAGCATGGGGGTAGGTGGAGAGCATGGAGGAGGCTGAGTGCCAGGGGGAGGTGGAGAGTCAGGGAGGAGGTGAAGAGCATAGGGGGCAGCGGAGAGCATTGGGGGAGGTGGAGAGCCAGGGGGTGGTGCAGAGCACAAGGGGCAGCAGATAGCATAGGAGGAATATGGAGAGCACAGGGGGGCAGCAGAGCACATGGGGAGGTGGAGCGCACGGGGGAAGTTGAGAGCCAGGAGGGAGGTGAAGAGCACAGGGGGCAGAGGAGAGTATGAAGGGATGTGGAGAGCATGGGGGCAGCGGAGACCAGTTTAGTGGAACTGCAACATTGCGGCGGACAGATCATACACTTTTGACACATTTTTGGGACTATTGAAATTTATACAGCGATCAGTGCTATAAAAATGCGTCACTATTTTTAGCGATCAGTGCTGAAAATAAAAATGCTTCACTGGCAGGGAAGGGGTTAACACTAGGGGTGATCAAGGAGTTAAATGTGTTATCTAGTTAGTGCTTTTAACTGTATGGAGATAGGACTGACTGGGGGAGGAGACATATCGTTGTTCCTACTTAGTAGGAACAAACGATATGTCTCCTCTCCCCTGACAGAACTGTTCCTACTCTCGTGCACGCGATCGCGGGTGGCCGGCCTGCTATTGCCCTTAAAGGTACAGATGTACCCATATGGTGAATCGTGGGAACGAACCACTTTGCTGACGTATATCGGTGTGAGCTGGTTTGGTAAGTGGTTAATTAATTTTGTTATGTTATATGTCATAAATACAACCCATTTGTGACAGCTCAAATGATTGCTGCAACAATGACCATAACTGTAACAGCAATCACAGTGTAATACAAGAAAAAAAAAGTCCCTGGAAAAAAAACATTTAATAAAAAATGATTTTCTTTTTTTTTTTTTTAATACTGTCACCAGTCAATATCCCTGATCGCTGCCACACCAGTCATATGATGACATTGTACTGCACTTGTGACAGTACCTAAAAAAAATGTGAGAAAAACTAATTTTATTTAATTTCTTTAATTTCTGTGACAAAAAATTACAACTTCAAAAAACTTGCCAAGCCTCTAAATACCTTGGACTGTCTATGTTTCAGAAATAGGTCATTTGGTGGGTATTTGTATTGTTGATTGTGAATTACCTGTCGCACGTGTTCCTGCCCTAGTCTTCTCCTGAGCTCTAAATCCTAGGGCGTGCTCAGAGAAGAGCCCTAATGTGCACGAACCATTCTGAGGCCCCTTGCATACATGCAGCTGCAGGGGCATGGAAAGCCTCCGGAATGGTTCGGGCACATTCAGGCTCTTCTCTGAGCATGTCCAAGCTCTTTTTCTTCTGCGGTCATCCTCACCCCAGCCCTTCTCCCCGATCCAAGGGGCTTGTGGGTAACACCACGTTGGAAGGTGAGAGAAAATTGCTGGCAGGACATGTAGATTTTCAATTGCACCTTCACTGCACTACTTTGCATTGAAAAAAACGTCTCTTAACACTCCAGCCCTCCTGACTCCTCAGCCCTCCTAATGCCCAGCCCTCCTGACACCCACCCCCTCAAGCGAGTCCTGACACCCACCCCCTCATGCGAGTCCTGACACCCATCCCCCTGATGCCCTCCTGACACCCATTCCCCTGATGCCCTCCTGACAATCAATCCCCTGATGCCCACCTGACACCCATTATCCTTATGCCCTCCTGACACCCAGCCTCCCTCATGCGCTCCTGATACCTATCCCCCCGGTGCCCTGCTGTCTTAATCCTACTGTACTGTACACTCTTGACCTTCCAGTACTGTGCTCTCCTGAAACCCCTGCACCATGCCCTCCTGACCCCTGTACTACCTACTACTGACCTCTGGACACTGCCCTACCTACTACTAACTTATGTACACTGCCCTACCTACTACTAACTTATGTACACTGCCCTACATACATCCTTCTAATCTCTGTATGCTGCCCTACATACTACTGACTTCTGTACACCACCTTACATACTACTGACCTCTGTTGCTAGGAAATTTCTTTAGAAAAAAAGGGAGGGGGGCACTTCCCTCCCCGGTGATCTTTGATCTCTTCAATGTTGTCCAGGTAGATCTCCATCACTCAAAGGTTTCCTATCCTTGCTCTATTAGGCCTCATGTACATTGCTGCTGGTAAACGTAGACATTTAGGAGCAGTTGGACTTTTTTCAGCTGCCCCTGAACTCTCCTCTGTTATCTTATCAGTACATGTACACAGGGTCTTTTATAGTAATTTCTAGGCAGTTGAATTTAGAAGCATTTTTTGGAATGCAAAAGTTAAAATTGTTAAATCGTTCAGGAGAGGTTGTAAAAACGTCACGTGTACATGAAGCCTAACTTTCACACATACTAAATAATATCCACTGATTTGGGATATTTTTGCCAAAGAAATGTAGCAGAATACATTTTGGCCTAAAGATGATTTATTTGAAAAACTAAAAAATCTCTGTGGTAATTAAATATTACCAAAAGAAAGCTCTATTTGTGTAAAATAAATAAATAAATAATAAATAAATAAATATATGTATGTTGCAGGACCACGCAATTGCCAGTTAAAGTAGTTGTAAAGTCAGAGGGTTTTTTATCCTAATGCATTCTATGCATTAAGATAAAAAGCCTTCTGTGTGCAGCAGCCTCCCTCAGCACCCCTAATACTTACCTGAGCCCCCCCTCTATGCAGCGAAGTTCACGAGTGCCTCAGCTGTCTGGGATCTTCTCTTCTGATTGGCTGAGACACAGCATTGGATCCTGCTGCTGTCAATCAAAGTCAGTTATCCAAGTAGGAGAGAAAGGGGCAGGGCCGAATTGCAGCTCCGTGCCCCAATAGCAAGCTGCTTGCAGTGGGGGCACTGAACAGGAGGGAATGGCCAGGAGAGCCAAAGAGGGACCAAACAAGAGGATGATCTGGCCTGCCCTGTGCAAAACCAACTGCACATGACAGGCAAGTATAACACGTTTATTATTTTTATAGAAAAAAAAAACAAGACTTTACGATCACTTTAAAGTAGCACAGTGCTGCAAGGACGTGGTCATATCGCCCAAAAGGAGCATGGTGTCATCTGCATATAGCATGCATTTTTCTTGAAGCTCTCCATACTGTAAGCCCCTGATATTTGCGTTGGCACGAATACATGCGGCCAATGGTTCTATGGCCAAAGCGAAAAAGTAAGGGCAATAAGGGGCAGCCCTGTCTGGTGCCCCTAAATAGATGGAAGTATTGAGACACCCTCCTGGACTCACTGACGACTGCTTTTGGGGAGCTATACAATAGTTGAACCAATGCTATATAATTTGTCCCGAACCCAAACTTGCGCATTACGGTCCATAGATAGGATCATTCAATGCTATGCTGTCAGAAATGGATTGTAAATTGATAAACAGTCAGCATAGATTAATAGCCATGGATTTTTGTGGCATGAACCCTGCCTGATATGAGTGAATTATGGATGAAATAGATTTGTTCAGTCTCAGGGCTAGCACCTTGGCCAGAATTTTCACATCTGACTGCAAAAGGGATATTGGCCTATAAGAGCCTGGGTCTAAGGGATCTTAGCCAGGTTTCAAGAGCAATACTATTATGGCCTTGGACATAGTCAGAGGGAGACACCCGGTCATCTTAGCTTCATTAAACACTCCCAGTAGTTTAGGCAATAGTTGTTCCCCATAGTTCTTATACACCTCTATAGGTATTCCATCCTCTCCCAGCGCCTTGGAGTTGGGGGACATACCAGTCGCTATCTGAAGCTCCTCCTCAGAGGAGCATCAAGTTGTTGTCGATTAACATCTGACAGTGGGGACAACTCTATTCCCTTAAGGCAATCCTGTAGGGAGGCATCAGTGTAATTCTGCCAGGAGCGATATAAATCCGAGTAATATGAGCTGAGAATCGTCATAATGTTATCTGGGGAATTAATTACCCTGCCATCAGACACCCTTAGGGCACCAATGGATGGCGACGCCTGTTGAGCACGGAAGATTTTTTCCAGGAGGCGACCAGTATGTTCCCCTCCTCATAGAAGGCAAGTTTGCTGAAGAAGCATTTCCGCTCAGCTGTAGGAGAGGTGAGCCTATTCAACACATTCTGAGCAGATAACCAGGCATCCCTGCATTCCTAACTAGGGTCAGCTACAAAATGGGCTTCCAGGTCATGTACCAAGCACTCCACACCCTCACTCTGTGCACTAGATTTCTTATTAAAGGTATTTATTTCTCTTATAAACAACCTCCTAAGAAAGGCCTTAAATGTCTCCCATCTCACCCCTGCATCTGGGCAGTCTGGCTGCTCCCCCCAAAAGTTAACAGTGTTTTGTAATATCTGAGGTGCTGACGGTAAAAAGTTAAGCCAAAAAGCACTAAGCTTCCAAGGAGCCCTAAGCAGTGTCGAAGGGGGGCATACCTCCAGGTCCATAATAAATGGGGAATGATCCCCTCAGAACATAGGTTATTTCTGCCACCGAACGGACTGAGGGTTCTGAACATAGACACAGGTCAATGCGTGACAGGGACATATGTGACTTTGAAAAACATGAAAACTGACATTTCTCAGGGTTCCTACTCCTCCACAAATCTATCCATCCCACCTTCTCCATCAGCTTCCTCAGGGCTGTGCGGCACAAGCCTCGCCCTGGCGAAACTGGAGGGTGTTTGTCTACCAGTGGATCCAGGTAATAATTAAAGTCACCCATGATATACATCGGTACCTCCAGGCAACACAACTGAAAGTCCAGGACCTCCCTCAGGACCCGATGGTTGTATGGAGGCAGGATATACACAAAGGCAAGTATGCATTTCAATGTGAACAGACAGCAATATAAAATTACATATCTCCCCTCGCTGTCAACCACACTATCCAGTTCCTGGTAGTCCAGTGAGCTATGTAACTATCAACACACTCACTTCTCTGGAAAAGGAGGTGTGAGTGGAGTAATAGGCCTTACCCACCCACCTGAAGTTGAGACATGTTAAAGAATAGGGGGTGAGATGAGTCTCCTGCAATGCACAAATGGCTGGGAGATATTTTCTCAAATAGGTGGAAACAATTGTACGCTTGAGAGGGTCACCTAGTCCCCTAACATTTGATTACATTACCTTAAGCGTACTCATCCCTCCTGCCATAATATAAACACATCTGGGCAATGGCAATATAACACATTACAATTCTCCCCAGCTCTCGTCCCGCCTCCCCCAGCCCACCAGCCAATAAATGTAACTGGTATATTAAGTTTAAGATCCAAGTCTGTAGGTGTTGTAAGGACTGTACTGTACTGCATGAACAGTTCCAAACTTTCTGAACCTCCGAGCACAACTGCACTCTAACTTTGCCATGTAAAAAACAGTGGATAATCGCCTCAAACATCATCACAAGCTGGTGTATGGCCCTGATCGCAGCCGCGATCCCAAAGGCACCCAGGATAAGATTATATATCAGGGATTGAACAACAGGCATGGCATGACTGTAGGACGACAGGTCCTAATCTCCTTTGTGTTGGCTTCACACACTCTCTCTGTGGGGGGACAGAGAGCAATAAATCAGCTCTTGTTCCCTTGCACCTATATGTGGGAAATAAAATAAACAGGGTAGTTATCAATCAAGTGCGCCATCCAGGCTCCAGTAGGCCGACATTCCCTGAGAACTCTGAGAAAATCAATCCTCTTCAGCCACCATCCTTCTGGCCAGGCAAAAAGCACTTTCATTTATATGCAACCAGGCTGACTTGTCTGCTGCCTGTTCAAAGAAGTGACCTCTCACTGTAAGGTGTAAGGCGCTTGTAGCTTCTGTAGCTATTTCTCGACCTCCGTAAGCCAGGCTCTTCTTTTCTGTACATCCGAGGAAAAGTCAGGGTAGAAGGAAATCCGTGCACCATTGAACCGTATGTCTTGCTTCTCTCTGGCCAAACGCAGAATGATCTCTCTACCCCTGTAGTGTAGTAGACGGGCAAGGATAGGGGGATGACCTGGTGGAAGGGAGATCCACTATTCTTACATTATTCCTTCTCATTCTGTTCTCAAGGACATCTGCACTTTGATGCACAGCAGCAACCATCCTGGTGTTATGTTGTGAGTCTCTTATCAGAGGGGGAGAGTTTGTCCTCCACATCACTAATCCTGCTTTCAGCAGCAGTGGTTCTTTCTCTAATTTTTTGTATGTCCTGCCTGATTAGAGGCACTTCCTCCTTCAGGCCACCAAAGCATTCTTGCAGGATGTATACTGAGGCAGTGCATTTGTTAACAGTCTTTAGGATCTCAGCAAGGGTGGGCTGCGCCTGTTCCTTATCCTCGCTGTTCTCCTCCATCTCCTCTGCCATTGCTGCTATGGTGTAGGCACCTGTGCACTCTAGAACACTTTCCTCCAAAGTTCCCTGTGTTGTGGGTTCCCCCTCAGTCTCCCCCCCCCCCTCGGCCAGCTCATCCAGAGTCAGGGAGCCTGCTAGTTTCTGGGCATAGTAACGAATGTTCTTGGGGGTCTCGCTGGCATGTTTAGGAGTTTTGGGCAGTTTACTCACTGTGTCCTTAGTTTTATCAGTGCCACGCTGTCCATGCTGCTGCGGCCCGCGGTGGCACCATCTTGGCTCTCCGAGCGGTGTCTGTCTTCTTTACTCTTTCCTCTCAGAACCATCATGAGTTCTGCCCAGACAGGTACCACAACGGGGTCCCACAAGGTTCCAGAGTTGGCTGGTAGCCTTCAAGCAGTGTAGAGATGCCGGGAACAGGATCGATGCAAGGTTACAGATGGGAGCTCTGTGAGGAAGCTGCTTCTCACATGCCGGTCAGGCCATGCCCCTTCTCAAAGTAGCACAGTGCTGAATAGCAAAAAAAATTCCCCAGGTCATGAAGTTCAAGTGGTTAATGCATGCGGGTTAATGCGTGTTATGTCCAGTGTTAATGTGCATTGCATTAAGGGAGCCCGAACAAATAAATGCGTCTGCCTACTCACCAAAATGGACAAATAAAAAGCACATTTATAATTTTGTCTGAGACGGTGCACAGTACTGTATTATGTTGTAAATATATTTTTTTTTTCAAAGAAATTTGAAAGCACCTCAATGAAGAAAATTAAGAGTATTCACCGGTTTGATACATTTTGTTGTGAAATCCATTTCACAGAAATCACCCTACTCACCCCTAATTGTAAACCTAATACAAAAATCCAAAGCAACAATAGGCGACGGTAACAAATAAAGTACAAAGCTCAATAATAATGATAAAAATAGTGCTGGCCCCCTCTCTCAGTCCTATTGACTGACTTCACTTAGCTATAACTTATGTATTTTTTGCTCTAATGATCATTATTTATAGCAACATGATTGTTATTTTCAGCTCTGATTACTGAAATAATTATTATTATGGAAAATGATGATCGTTATAGCAAATTGAGCCTCTAGTGTGTAGGAGAGGATGGCAAACAAGTATAAAGAGAGATTTTAGGTACACTAGGAAAATGTACAAATATATTTTTCAATTAATTTAAAACTGAATTAAAGGCTGGTTTGCTTGTAATTCAATTGTAAGACGTTTCTGTTCATTTTCTAAACCAAAATCTGTTGTATGTTTTTAATATCATTATTATACAGAATTTCTACTGCACCAACAGTTTGCACAAAGTAAACACAGCTATGAAATAGAGTTTGTTAGAACGGGAATTAGAATAGATTTTTTTTTTAATGCTTGAGCTGTTTTCCAGCATCCAGTAGATGTAGCTGTAAGATTACTGTGCGTAGACATCTGTTTGTACTATACTGCAGATGCTTAGTGTACCGGTGTTTGGCAAAGGATGAACAGACAATAATACCATTTACACTGATACCTTGCCTGGACAACAGAATTCATTTATGTCATGAAAAAGTATTTAAAGTGTTAATCCATTTGTTCAAATACTCATTAACGTATTCAATTACAGAACATTAGTGGTTTAATTCTGATTCAAACACTGTTTCAAAATGAGTTTCCAGAAATCATTATACACAGCCAGTTTACACCATTGTCTATTTTCTTTCCAGTAATGGATACACATAAACTATGGGGGCTATTTACAAAAAAAAAAAACTACTGAAAAGGAACAGATAATTAAATGGAATTGTTGATATTTTTTCATCTTTTATTTTCTGAGCCAATGAAACATTGAATCCGGCTGGTAACTAGAGATGGGCTGAACAATCCCCCTCCCCCTTAGTTCGCACCAGAACTCCCAAACAGAGAAAACTCACCGAACGTCCTGCAAATTTGGGTGTTCACCGAACAGGCGAACAGGGGATGTAAACTTCTGCTCGACCTGAACCGTTCGCCCAACTCTACTGGTAACTATGAGCAGCAGCTCTGATTTTGCTTTCATTTTAATTATTCCAGTTAATTTTTCTTTTATCATTTTAATAGCACCTTAGGTGTCTGCACCCACTCATAACAAAAGCACCAGCTAGATAACGGGAACTGGTTCAAACAAGCTGATATTGAGCAGCCACACATAGGTATAAAATTCTAATTATTTAAATGAACAGTCTAATGCCGCATACATACGATCAGTCTTTCTGACGGGAAATGTTGGATGTGAGCTTGTTGGCTGAAAGTCCGACTGTGTGTATGCTCCATTGAACATTTGTTGTCTGACCTTCCGCCAACAAATGTTGGCTAGCACGTTCTCAAATTTTCCGCCAACAAAGTGTTGTTGGGCGGAAAATTTGAGGATGTGCTAGCCAACACTTTACAATCATGGGTACACAAGTCCATCACACAAAAGTTCAAGCATGCTCGAAATCAAGTACGAGCCGGAAGCACTCAGTCTTGTAAAACTAGCGTTCGATATCACACGACTATTGAACTTCCTTTTTATCAGCTCGTCGTACGTCTTGGACGTCACCACATTCCCACATTTGTAATTGTTGGTCAACATTTGTGTGACCGTGTGTATGCAAGACACTTTGGAGCCAACAGCCTTTGAACAAAATTCCATGGTTTTGTTGTCGGAAAGTCTGATTGTGTGTACGGGGCATAAGGCATAGGATATCATAACACATTGTAACTGGATACTAACATTTATAGGTAGAGTTAATCCAGGGAATATCAGATTGCCTTTTGGGGATCAGGAATACAATTTTCCCCTGCTGGAGCAGATTACATAGTTACATAGTTAGTCAGGTTGAAAAAAGACACAAGTCCATCCAGTTCAACCACAAAAAAAAAAATAATAATAATATCACACAATCCCATATACCCAATTCTATACCCACAGTTGATCCAGAGGAAGGCAAAAACCCCAGCAGAGCATGATCCAATTTGCTAAAGCAGGGGAAAAAAATCCTTCCTGATCCCCCGAGAGGCATTCGGAATTTCCCCGGATCAACTTTACCTATAAATGTTAGTACCCAGTTATATTATGTACACTTAGGAAATAATCCAGGCCTTTCTTAAAGCAATCTACTGAGCTGGCCAGAACCACTTCTACAGGGAGTCTATTCCACATTTTCACAGCTCTTACTGTGAAGAAACCTTTACGTATTTGGAGATGAAATCTCTTTTCCTCTAGACGTAAAGAGTGCCCCCCTGTCCTCTTTGTTGACTGTAAAGTGAATAACTCAACACCAAGTTCACTATATGGACTCCTTATATATCCATGCCTCTTATCAGTTTGGTTGCCCTTCTCTGCACTTTCTCCAATATCGTTTTTGAGAACTGGTGCCCAAAACTGAACTGCATATTCCAGATGAGGTCTTACTAATGATTTGAACAGGGGCAAAATGATATCTCTCCCTCTGGAGTCCATACCTCTCTTAATACAAGAAAGGACTTTGCTCGCTTTGGAAACGGTAGCTTGGCATTGCGTGCTATTATTGAGCTTATGATCTACCAAAACCCCCAGATCCTTCTCCACTGTGGATCCCCCCAGTTGTACTCCCCCTAGAATGTATGATGCATGCATATTCTTAGCCCCCGAGTGCATAACTTTACATTTCTCAACATTAACCCTCATCTGCCACATAGTTGCCCAATTAGACAGAGCATTGAGGTCGGCTTGTAAATTGGAGACATCCTGTAAGGACGTTATTCCACATAGCTTGGTGTCATCTGCAAAGACGGAAATGTTACTTTTGATCCCAGACCCAATATCATTTAGAAAGATATTAAAAAGTAAGGGTCCCAGCACTGAACCTTGGGGTACACCACTGATAACCTTAGACCATTCAGAGTAGGAATCATTAACCACTACTCTCAGAATTCAGTCTTTTAGACAGTTTTTTATTGATTTACAAACTGATATTTCCAAACCTGTAGACTTTACCTTACACATGAGCCGTGTGTGCGGAACTGTATCGAACACTTTTGCAAAATCCAAGTATACCATGTCCACCGCCACCCCTCTGTCCAAGGTTTTACTTACCTCCTCATAAAAAGAAATCAGGTCTGTCTGACAACTTCTGTCTTTCATGAATCCATGCTGTCTGTTGCTTAAAATATTTTTTTCCTGCAAGAACTCGTCTATGTGGTCTTTTATTAATCTCTCCAGTATCTTCCCAACTATAGAAGTTAAACTAACAGGTCTGTAGTTACTTGGTAAAGACTTTGTTCCCTTTTTAAATATAGGCACCACATTGGCCCTGCACCAATCCAGTGGTACTATTCCTGTCATTAATGGGTCCCTAAACATTAGATACAATGGCTTTGAAATTACAGAGCTCAATTCTTTTAGGATCCATGGATGGATGCCACCAGGTCCAGGTGCTTTATCCACCTTTATTCTGTCCAAACATTTCTGGACCATATCACTTTTGAGCCATTGTGGATTTGGGGCTTTGTATACACAGAGCTGAAGGCACTCTAGATTACTTTGTAAAGGGCCTGCATGCTCAGACTTGACCTTTTTACTATTAATATATTTGAATAATTTTTTGGGGGTTTGTCCTACTATCTTTTGCAATCTGTCTTTCGTTTTGAATTTTTGCATTCTTGATTTCCTTTTTACATAATCTATTATATTCTTTGTAACATTTAAATGACACTAGCGTTCCTTCATTTTTATATTTTTTAAAAGCTCTTTTCTTATAGTTTATAGCTTTTTTAACTTTGGCCGTGAGATCACAAACAGTCTTTTTGAAGAATTCCCATTTCTGTTCTGTGCCCATTGATGCCAATATTCTCTCCCAGTCCTGGAGAGCAGCCCTCATCCTTGCAAAATTTGCTCTCTTGAAATTAAGTGTTTTTATCTTTCCTGTATGTGATTTTTGCTTACAGCTAACATCAAATGGAATCATGTTATGGTCACTGCTACTCAGGTGTCCCTTTATCTGAACATTAGTAATACGCTCTGCATGGTTTGAGATTACCAGGTCCAACAGAGCATCATTCCTAGTTGGGGCCTCAATAAACTGGACCATAAAATTGTCCTGTAATAGGTTTATACATTATTGCCATTTACCTGTCCCAGCAGGACAGTGCTGGTCCCTGACTGGGATCACCAATGCCACTCAATGGAGCGTACTTATTGGGATGCTCCAGCCCTGGATCAACCTCCCTGGCACTTGCCCCTCTACCCTTCCTATGCAAGTACGCAGGCAAAAAGATGCCATGCCGTGCTTGCGCTAGTTTGTTTGGGGGACAGGAGCCACACTGGGGCAGATATTTTGTCAGCTCTGCAGGGGCAGGCCGAGAGGTGGTTGACGCCATGCCAGCTTAAGCCAGGAATGGTGGTTTGTGACAATGGCACCAACCTCCTCTCCACCCTCCGACAGGGACAACTGACCCATGTGCCCGGTGTGGCTCACGTCCTTAATCTGGTGGTGCAGCGGCAGGTACCCGGACTTACAGGATGTCCTGAGGCAGGCCAGGAAAGTCTGTGTGCATTTCCTCCGATCATTTAATGCCAGTGCTCGGCGCTCCAAAAGGAGTTGAACCTGCCCAAGAACTGCCTTATATGTGACATGCCCACCAGGTGGAACTCAAGGTTGGCCATGCTGCAGCAGCTGCACATGCAGCAGAGGGCCATCAATGAGTATCTGTGTGACTACAGCACCAGGACAGGGTCAGGGGAGCTCGCTTTTTTTCATCACGCCAGTGGGATGCATGCACTGTCCTGTCGCCATTTGAGGAGGCCACGGGGACGGTGAGCAGTGACAGTGCATGCACCAGTGACATTGTACCTCTTGTCCACCTGTTGGAGCACACGCTGCATGCAATAATGGACAGGGCACTTGAGGCAGAACAGAGGCAGGAAGAGGAGGACTTCCTTGCCTTTCAAGGCCCCCTTTATCCAGACAGTGTTCCTGCTGTCCCACCCATCACACAGGAAGAGGACAAAGAGGAAGAGGAGGAGGAGGAGGCTTGTGTCAGCATGGAGATGGAGCCTGGCACTCAGCATCAGCAGCAGCAGACTTTTAGGGATGATTTACAGTCCCAAGAAACCAGTGGACTTGTATGTGGCTGCGAGGAGGTGGCTGCGGATCATGTTGTCCTTAGTGACCCAGAGGATTCCGGATCGAATGTCTCACATAACCTACACTGCATGGCCTCCCTGATCCTGCAAAGCCTGCGGAAGGATCCTCATATTCTTCGGATCAAGGACCATTACTGGCTGGCCACTCTCCTTGATCCACGGTACAAGGGTAAGGTTGCAGACCTTATCTTGCCATCGCAGAGGGAGCAGAGGATGAGATATCTCCGGGAGGCCTTGCAGAAAGGTCTGTGCAACGCGTTCCCAGAGACTGGGAGGTTACAAATTCCTAGTCCTGGACAACATGTTGCTGAGGCTTCGGTCAGTCACAGAAGGAGCGGTGGAGAAGGTGGCCATCTGACCGATGCGTTCAGACAATTTTTTAGTCCGCAGCCCCAAAGTATGATTGGTTCCAGCAACCATCGCCAGCGTCTGATTTACATGGTGCAGGAATACCTAGGGTCAAGGTCAGACTTGGACACCTTTCCCACCGAAAATCCTCTGGCTTACTGGGTCTTGAGGATGGATCACTGGCCAGAGCTTGCACAGTATGCAATTGAGCTACTGGTCTGTCCTGCATCCAGCGTTCTTTCGGAACGCACCTTCAGTGCTGCTGGAGGCTTTGTAACCGATCACAGGGTGCGCCTGTCCACCGACTCGGTTGATTGACTGACCTTCATAAAGATGAATCAGTCTTGGATCACCGCCGGCTACCAAGCACCTGAAGCTGATGTAACAGAATTTTTTTTTTTTTGAAATGTCACATCCCTTCAAGACTGCCTATGCTGAGTGACTGTCCTGTTATGTTGACTGACTATCCTCTTCCTCCTCAATGATCCTGCTGATAGCTTGGAAAAACATTTTTGGTTCTGGGTGATGCCACCAGCCCAATTGTTCAGCCCCTGTTTAACAGTGGCGTGTAATTACAATTTTGGATGCAATGCTTTGCAGCAGGGCTCATTCCTGCACTCCAACTAGAGTATATGGGAAAGGTTGCAGTGTTGTGGCACCAGCACATATGGCCCAATTTTTTCAGCCCCTGTTTAACAGGGGCATGTAATACAATTTTTGATGCAATGCTTTGCAGCAGGGCTCATTCCTGCACTCCAACTAGAGTATATGGGAGAGGTTGCAGTGTCATGGCACCAGCAAGCAGTGCCTAAGGCCCAATTTTTCAGCCCCTGTTTAACAGGGGCATGTAATTACAATTCTTGATATAATATTTCACAGCATGGTCCGTTTCTGCACCCACCGAGAGTAACTGTGAGGACTTATAGTGTTGTGGCACCAGCACCACAACCACCAAAGGTCCAATTTTTCTACCACTGTTCAATACTGGCATGTAATTACAATTCTTGATATAATTGTTCACAGCAGGGCGCTCCAGCGCCCACCAAGAGTCACTTTGAGGGCTTACAGTGTTGTGGCAACACCAACACCTTAGGCCCACATTTCTGCAGAGCATATAGGGCAGGCCCCTACTTTCAAACATCCAACTTACAAACGTCTCCTACTTGAAAAGGGAAGGAGACAACAGGAAGTGAGATGAAAAAAGACGGACGGCCAAAAAAAATTATACAGGTGTGATAACCCTTCCCTATGTTTTCCAAAAAGCTTAAAAATAGATTTTTTGACTGGAGCTACACTTTAAAAATGTACCACTTCAAAATTACAAACAGATTCTACTTAACACAACAAACCTACACAGTCCCTGTCTTGTTTGCACCGCCTGTATACTGCTGTTCTGAGTATATAGGGCCTGGGGGCCCCAGACCTTTCCTTTTTTTTTTATTTGGGTACAGGGTTCCCCTTAATATCCGTACAAGACCCAAAGGGGCTGGCAATGGGCAGGGGGGCTACCCATGGCATTTTTTTTCTCAATGATTTTCATCTGTATTGCCGGAAACCAGACATGACATTAAAACCGCAAGAAGTTTTAAATGACTTTTTTTCAGTTAAATGTCATTTTGTGCAGGGACTGTTCTAAACACGGGAAACACGTGCCACTTCACAGGCATACTATAGACACCCCCAGGCACGATATTTAAAGGAATATTTCACTTTTTTTCACTGTAATCGTCATAAAAATCAGTGCTCCCAAAAAAAACGGGCATTTAAAAAAAAAATTTTGCCATTGACCCATGTCCCCTGGGGCAGGAGCCGGGTCCCCAAACCCTTGGAAAATGGGAGATAACCACTTTCAAATGCTATATTATAGACCTAACAATTCATCTCCAAAAATCTTATAGACCCATCTGCACCTGGGGCTTTATCATTAAGCAAATTAGCAGAGGCCATTTGAAGTTCCTCTAGTGACAAAGGTTGGTCCAGCATCTCCCTATCACTCTCTGATAGTTCTGAATACGTAATGGAATTCAAGAAAAGTTGCAAAACAGTCTCCTTATAGGATACTTTGCTACTGCACAAGTTTTTATAGAAATCAAGAACTAATGAAATCTCCAAAGTTGTTAGTGCAATTTCAGAAGAAGACATTTGTAATTCTACTACTTCTGACATGGTTTCTGGGATTTTACACTTGCAGACAAAAGATGGCCCATATTTTCCCCATCCTCGAAATAAGGTTGCTGTAGGAAAAAACGTTTCTGCTCTGCTTTTTTATGAGAGATACCGGAATATATCTGTTGTTTTTGTATTAATTTCTGCTGTGTTTCTATAGTAGGGCTTGCTATATATTGAAGTTCAGCCTTTAAGACATCTTCAGTCAATAAATATTTCCAGGCCCTAAATTTTTTTTCTTTTCTTGATATTTGAGAAATAAATGGACCTCCAATATAAGCTTTTAATAAATCCCAATAGATCTGTGAAGATACAGTAGACTTGTTAATAGTGTTATAGGCCTGAATATCGAGCTTTATTTTCTGTTTTGAAGGAAAAAGGTCAAACCAAAAAGGGCTGAGTTTCCATAGAGTACAGATATGAGTTAAATTTAAAGTCAACTTAACCACTTCAATACCGGGCACTTTCTCCCCTTCCTGCCCAGGACAATTTTTAGCTTTCAGCACTGTCGCACTTTGAAAAACATCTGCGATCATGCAACACTGTACTTAAACTAATTTTTATCATTTTCTTACCAGAAATAGAGCTTTCTTTTGGTGGTATTTGATCACCACTGAGGTTTTTATTTTTTGCTAAACTAAAAAACACCAAAATTTTGGAAATTAGTTTCATTATAAAATTTTGTATTCTCCTTCACCGACGGGCACAGATGAGGCAGCACTGGTGTGTAGAATTTATGGGCACTGATATGCAGCACTGATGGGCACCTATAAGTGGCACTGATATGCAGCACTGATGGGCACTGACAGGCAGCTGTGATGGGCACTGACAGGCGACTGTGATGGGCACTGACAGGCGGCACTGATAGGTGGTACTGATTGGCACTGACAGGTGGCAATGGCAGGTGGCACTGATGGGCAGCACTGATGATGAGGTACTGATGAGGTTTTGACAGGTGTTACTGTAGGGAACTGATTGGCAATGTGATGGGCACTGACTGGCACTGTGGTGGGCACTAATTTCCAGTGATTGCCACTTTTTTGGGGCGCTAATAGGCGATCCTCAGGGGGTACTGACTGTACCTTTTTTACACATCTGATGGGTCTGTGCTGACAATCGATGTGCTGATTATAAGCACAGACCCCCCCCCCCCCCCCTGACAGGGAGGGCCGCTAATTGGCTCTGATCGGCTCTCCTTGTCAGCATGAACCGAGGAATGCCGTTTACCAGCATTTCCTGGTTCACACGATGATCAGCTGTGATTGGTCACAGCTGATGACGTGTTAAGAAGCCTCTGACAGAGGCGGGCGCTCGCCAGCATGTTATCCTACTGGATGTCATATGATGCTAGTCAGGATAACAGAACCACTTCCTGGACATCAATATGCTATTGACCAGGCGAGAAGTGGTTAAGGACTAATGGGTAGTGTTTGGACAATCCTCTAGCTGCATATGTAGCTCAAGATATGACTGGTAGCATCATAGGTGTAACCAGCAAAAGGGGTGCATGCAGAAATTACTGGAGTTATTTCCAAGCTATATCTATCTAAGGAAGGATCAAGATAATTATTGAAATCTCCTATTATTGGCCAGGGAACATCCCTTTTGTCAGATGTAAAATTCAATAGCTCTTTAAGTACCTCTGAGGAATATGGGGGGGGGGGGGGGGGTATATATATGTTAGATAGCACATATGATTTTCTATACAATGTGCAAAATAGAAAAATATTGCGACCTTTTGTGCCCATTTGGACTTGTCTGCAGGAGAAATCTACTTCATTTGCTATCAATATAGTTACTCCTCTAGTCTAGAATATGTAGTACACGTAGAATGATATTGTCTATTGTCCTAGTTCCAAGTAATTTAATTTATGCATATTTAAATGGGTCTCCTGCAGACAAATAATAGACTGAGAAAGTTGTTTCAATGTAGTGAACATAGCTTTTCTCTTTACTGGGTCACGAAGCCCCCTAATATTCCAAGATACTAATACTTGCTTTGAAGCTGGCATATTGCTACAATGTTAGATTTTTGAGTCATAACCCTGGAGAAAATACTTCTTGTTAACTATGAAAGGGAGATCATATCTGTGATCCCTTTTTAGTAATACCAAACTAATATATTTTAAAGTTCTTTGTGAGGAGTTGAATTCTATATTTGAAAACCTGACTTTGAGCCTATATTGGTGGAAGTGCCAGAAGAACAAACTTTAAAAGGTTTACAGCTCTTTCCATTCCTACCACCATGACTGTGTTGCAATCTTTGGGGCACTTCTAAACCCCTAGTCCTGCAGGGCATACGTTTTAGCCACTAAGCTACACGGGTCCATTTTACTCCTGGGAAAAGTAATCCCTCATTTATTATACAGTGCATCTGGAAAGTATTCACAGCCCTCCACTTCTTCCACATTTTGTGATGTCACAGCCTTATTCCAAAATTGATTAAATCTATTATTTTCCTCAAAATTCTACAAACAATAACCCATAATGACAACATGAAAAGAAGTTTGTTTGAAATCTTTGCAAATGCATAAGTATTCACAGCCTTTGCCATGACACTCAAAATTGAGCTCAGGTTCATCCTGTTTCCACTGATCATCCTTGAGATGTTTCTACAACTTGAATGGAAAAAAGAGAAAGCCCCAAGGGATAGTATGGGCAATGAACCATCACGGGATGAATGGAAAGTAGTATAAAAAGTGTAGACAAATATAAATTTTATTGAATATATAACAACGTAAACATCTAAAAACATTAATAGGAACAAAAACACAATAGAAATACAGCTGCTAAATACTGCGGCACACAATACATTTATAGGCCGTAGGTCACAGGTAGACTGTGATTGCAGCATAAAACCCTACATGTTTCGGAAAAAACACAACAATTTTTTCTTTTTTTATGGTATATGTAAATAATCAAATCAAATAAAAGCCTGCTGTTATATTTCTATGAAAATAAATATATATATGTGTAAATAATCAAACAATGGATAAGCAATAGTATTTGCATGTAACATTTGCATATGGTAATTGGTTTTTAAAAAAGGAAGACATGTATTAGTAAAAATGCAGGTAGGTACTCACAGGTCATATGCTCCTTTTAAGAAAAATGGTACACAACATTATGCAGGTAGATGGAATCCCACATTCGCAGGTCCACTGAATTTGGTAATAACCATATGGTGTAGATAAATAGAAAGATTTCCTCCCCAATCGATGGGGTCTGTTACCTTCTTAAATGCATCATAGATCAGGTATAAACCAAATTGGTGTTTATTTAAAGCTGGAGTGGACTTTGCCCAGATGATG
The DNA here is from genome assembly GCF_037356315.1 of Lithobates pipiens. Lineage (NCBI taxonomy): Eukaryota > Metazoa > Chordata > Amphibia > Anura > Ranidae > Lithobates > Lithobates pipiens. Next base: position 187,941,347 of record NW_027507790.1, on the reverse strand, counting down.
GAGGGGCAAGTCAGGGCTCACAGGAGCTATCAAAAAAGCATGGAGGGTGCAGATCTAACAAGCAGAAAAATGAGAGATAAAAAAAAAAAGAGTAATGAATATATATACACACACACACATATACATGCATACCATAAGGATACACATGTACAATATACTACTGTGATATAGGCTGGAAAATAGTAGTCTTCCAACACTAAATTAGAGAGTCAGAAAAATGCAAATGCAGCCATATAGCAAAAAAGAAGAAGAAAGGAAATAGCATGAAATAAATAGTATATGCAAGGAGAAGGCAAATTAAGTGTTCGTAAATAATCCCAAAAATGGGAGTGACAAAATATCATAGCCAATCACATCAGTTTAAATGTAAAATAAACCTCCCAAAAACCTGGCAGGTGTCACCTAATGATTCATCTAGAGGGTGGAGTAGCCAGACAGAAGCCACTCCTCAGTAAAAGGCACATGACAGCCCACCTGGGAGTGTGTAAAAAGGCAATTGAAGGACTCTGACCATGAGAAACAAAATTCTCTGGTCTGATGAAACAAAGATTGAACTCTTTGGCCTGAATGGCAAGTGTCATGTCTGGAGGAAACCAGGCACTGCTCATCATCTGGCCAATACCATCCCTACAGTGAAGCATGGTAGTGGCAGCATCATGCTGTGGGGATGTTGTTCAGCGGCAGGAACTGAGAGACTAGTCCGGATCGAGGGAAAGATGAATGCAGCAATATACAAAAGACATCCTTGATGAAAACCTGGTCCATAGTGCTCTGGGCTTCAGATTGGGGCAAGATTCATCTTCCAACAGGACAACGACCCAAAGCACACAGCCAAGATAACAAAGCGGTGACTATAGGACAGCTCTGTAAATGTCTTTGAGTGGCACAGCCAGAGCCCAGACTTGAACCCAAGTGAACATCTCTGGAGAGATATGAAAAGGGCTGTGCACCAATGTTCCCCGTCCAACCTGATGGAGCTTGAGAGGCCCTGCAAAGAAAAATGGGAGAAACTGCCTAAAAATAGGTGTGCCAAGCTTGTAGCATCGTACTCAAAAATAACTGAGGCTGTAATTAGTATCAGAGGTGCTTCAACAAAGTATTGAGCAAAGGTTGTGAATACTTATATACATGTGATTTTTTTATTTTAAATAAATTTGCAAAGATTTCAAACTTCTTTCACATTGTTCACGTTGTCATTATGGGATATTGTTTGTAGAATTTTGAGGAAAATAATTAATTTAATTTATTTTGGAATAAGGCTGCAACATAAAAAAAATGTGGAAAAAGTGAAGCGCTGTGAATACTTTCTGGATGCACTGTATGTGGCTTAATTATGTTAGAGAGCGATGACACAAAATCATTTCTAAACAGACTGACAACTCTCTGGTTATATAGTGGCTTATATTATAAACATACTCACCCATTGCAACACACTTCAAAATAGAATTTTATTAAATGAACATGGTGTTTAACAACTGTTGTGTTACTTATGATCAATATGTATTTTTGTTACACTGAGAGAAAGAAGTAATAAATGAGAAGACAGAATACAATAAATCCAATGATCCAATTCATAGAGTAAAAATATATCATAATCATGTCAAGGTTGAATCTCCATCCATGGCTTTCATCTTCAAAGTCAAATCTGTAACCAGCATGTGGAAACTGCCTTCTTCCTATACGGTCCATGTGTCTTCTGAAATCTAACACAAAGACGGCAATTAGGTATGTGACACATTGAAGCAGAGTTATGCAGCTCACACAAGTTAAACACGAATACATCAGAGCTTTAATCTTGTTCTCCAAGTCTATAAACAGAGACCACAACAACAAAGTCACAAATGATTACAAAAACACATTTCATAAGAAACATACAAACACCTTTAGTGCCGCGTACACACGATCGGACTATCCGGCGGACTTAGCCCGGTGGACAAACCGCCGGACTTTGCAGCGGAGGTCCGCCGGACTTTGCAGCGGAGGTCCGCCAGACTTTCTGAATGAGCGAACCTGCCCACACACGACTGCACTTTTCCGCCAGACTTTTGAAATGAACGGACTTGCCCACACACGGTGAAAAGTCTGTTCATTTTAAACATGGCTTTAGGTAGACAGGACTAGTGAAGGAAGTCAATGTCGCCACCTCCATTGGCGAGATTGACACCTCATTGTCCCTTCACCTGGTATGGATTTAAAGGGGTCCCCCCAAAGTCCATAGAAGACCCTTATCCGAGCACGCAGCCCGGCCCTTCAGGAAAGGGGGTGGGTATGAGCGAGCGCCCCCATCTTGAGCCGTACCAGGCCACATGCCCTCAACATGGGGGGTGCTTTGGGGAAGGGAAGGCCCTGCGGCCCCCCCCCACCCCAAAGCACCTTGTCCCCATGTTGATGAGGACAAGGGCCTCTTCCCGACAACCCTGGCTGTTGGTTGTCGGGGTCTGCGGGCGAGGGGCTTATCGGAATCTGGGAGCCCCCTTTAATAAGGGGGCCCCAGATACCGATCCCCCACCCTATGTGAATGAGTATGTGGTAATATATTTTTAAATTATTTAAAAAACTTGTGTTGTGTTTTTTTATTTACACTTTTTTTCCCGAAGGTGAATGGGTAGGGGTACATCGTACCTCGAAGTCATTCACATAGGGTGGGGGGCCGGTATCTGGGGGCCCCCTTATTAAAGTGGGCTCCCGGATTCCGATAAGCCCCCGCCCGCAGACCCCGACAACCAGCGGCCAGGGTTGTCGGGAAGAGGCCCTTGTCCTCATTGACATGGGGACAAGGTGCTTTGGGGTGGGGGGGCTGCAGGGCCCCCCTTCCCCAAAGCACCCCCCCAATGTTGAGGGCATGTGGCCTGGTACGGTTCAGGAGGGAGAGGCGCTTGCTCGTCCCCACCCCCTTTCCTGACCAGCCGGGCTGCATGCTCGGATAAGGGTCTGCTATGGACTTTGGGGGGACCCCCCACGCCGTTTTTTCGGCGTAGGGCTTCCCATTTAAATCCATACAAGGTGATCGGCCAGTGAGGTGTCAATCTCGCCGATGGAGGCGACGACATTGACTTCCTTCGCTAGTCCAGTCTACCTGGAGTCACGTTAAAAATGAACGGACTTTTCTCCATGTGTGGGCAAGTCCGTTCATTTTAAAAGTCTGGCAGACTAGCACACAGACGGGCGGATTGTCCACCGGACTGCCGAGTCCGGCGGACAATTTTAAGTCAAAATTTCTTTCTAAGTCCGCCGGACTTTTGGAAAAATAAAATCAGCTGGAGTCCACACAGGGGCGGATTGTCCAGCGGACTCTGGTCCGCCGGACCAAGTCCGTCGGATAGTCCGATCGTGTGTACGCGGCATAGGATGCACCAGTTAATATGTAATTTATTGGTATTCAGTAACATATATTAAACATGTGCAGTCAAGAGCTTTAATAAACATCCCAACCATTTTCATATCAAAGCAAAAACTTCCTCAGTATTTCTTTTTACACTTACAACTAGGCACTGCCCACATTTATACTGTTACTTCTGAGTATGGGGGTGCTCATGCATGTGCTTTATGCAATGATTAAACACAGGAGTGTGAAACATGTTTGCTGACTTGCCTAGAGCTGTACGTGGATGTCCTGTACCTATTTTTAATGGATCTGTGATAGACTCACCCAGGACAGAGGCTTTTGGAGGGGACTGAATGCTTGCCTCTTGCCTACCGACTATGGGCGTTGGCATTTGAGGGAGCTACAAGCATTTAGGAAGATGTTCTGTTATGAAATGCAAAAGGACATTATTAAAAAGGCCATGATGGTCTAGGCCAGTGTGGGACTCTTAGCAGATGCTGATGTCATCAGCAAGCCACCTGTCTGGGGCCCCCTGCCATAATGTTTATAATGTTTTTATTGTAAGTAGGTCTGCTATTTTCTGAAGGAGTTTTGTGTTTATACGTATGATAATGTGTATTGTACTGTGTGAGCTTGTAGTCGGCAAGTCTGACCTGCAATGTGACATCTGAGTAATCCAGGTGGTTAATTAAGTATCCCCTGTGATGGGATTAGCCATGAGACAGCTGTAACTCATTAGTTAAACCATTGTGTGATGTTTTGGGTAAATATTTGGGTCATTGCTAATGTGGTGAGTGACCTCCTTCTCAAGTTTAAGTATAAAAGTCTGTATTCTTGTTCAAACAGTTATTTTGGTTTACTCTAAAACTGGTGTTGCCTGGTTCTTGGGGTAACTACAGCCAGATTTGCTGGACTCGTGTTCTAGAGCTTTGGGAAGCAGCTTCTTGGAGATACCCAGTCAGGGTGTCCTGATTCTGTCGAAGGATCTTCAATAAAGACTTGGATTTTTATGCTGGAAGTGCCGCCATTTCTTCTTTCTTTATACACATCCATGTGCTTAACCTGCTGCCTGGCCTAGAATTAAAGGTAATACATTCTAGTTTAAAAGCTGAATTCCAGGAAAGAAATTTTTTGTCAACTTAGGTTGGGCCAACTTGGTTCAATATAAGTATGCATACGTGATATCAGGGGCCACTGATGATGCTGTAAATCACTGTAGCAGCGTTTGCTACATATAGTGAGCACTGTGATCTTCTGGGTTCCCCTCTGCACACGGACTACAGAGGGCCACATGATTGGCACCTCCACCATACATAGAACGCCTTGTACTTTTTTCAAGGAATGCAATGTGTTTGCTGACTGGACGAGGTGGAGCGAGGAGTGTGATGTCATGATATCTGGCCCAATGTAAGTATACAAAAATATAATTCCTGGAGTCTAGTTTTAAGTCTTTTTTTTTTTTTTTTATATTTTTTAATTTGTTCAGAAATCATATTATATTTGCAATGAAGGTTGTCCCAAAAAGGCACCACAGAGAAAATTAGACATTGCACGGAATAAAAAAATGAACAACAGGCAGATATAAAGAAAACACTACAGTTGTGTATTTATTTATAAAAAAAAAAAAAAAGATGAAAGCATTTGTTACCCTTCATATTCCTGATATGTGCCTGCTGTACCATGTACTTGTATAGGAAAGTATCCTGTTCTCTTTGTATTGCTTAATTAATGTGAAATCCCTGGTGTTTCTGCCAGTCCCTCCTTCCTATTAAATACTGACCACACTAATCAGCAGAGCACATCCTGGTCAGTTCTCCAGCTAGGCTGGGAACTTTGTGTGCTCTCCTACAATGATCAGACTTGTCAAGGAGCCAATCAATTCCAGTGCACAAGAGCTAACAAGTAGTAACATGCTGACAGCAGAGGGACATTAAGTCACCAGGTTGGCTCTGTTGTCTAAAAAGGCTGTGTAAGCCTCGGAAAAAGCTAAAAAGAATTAAAAATCTTTTAAAGGTAGCACAGCTCCCATATAGGTATTTTAACTGTATAACTTGCTGTTTGCTGGAGCTTTAGCTTTAACAAGGTGCATGGGCGCATCTCTTATTATTCTGAACTTTATTGAAAGGTGATGAAAAAATGAATAAAAATAAACAAGACAAAGCGTAAATATTCATCTACCTATCCTATTACTTGGCTACCTAGATAAATATTTATTTTTTCATGTTTATTTTATTTAAATGAATTGTTTATTCACATTAATGAACAGTCTCCCGCATCTTGCTGTACTCTACAAAATGATGTACTGTAAGTGAAACATGTATTTTAATTTCCTTTGTTTATGCATGTTTGTTTTAACCGCTTCCTGCCCGCCCTATAGCCGAATGCCGGCCTTAGGGCGGGCGGCTTCCTACGCCTGGTACAAAAGGTAAACCGCGCTACTCAAACAACAAAAGAAAGCAACCTATAAGCAGCAACCCTAATCGTAATACTCCGATATCAAACTAAATAGGTGAACAAAATGAGCTGCGCTAAAAACAATGAAACTAGAAAATAATCAAACACCAAAAAACCTAATCAACCTATACCAATAGACGTAAAAACAATATTAAATTGACAGAAAAATGTGATTAGTGAATAGTATACATGAATACTAACGTATCGTCATAAAGTGAATAAAGTGTATACTAGACCTAAAATGACATTGATGTGAATATTACAAAGAAAACCCCCACAATAATTAATGTAGATTGACACAAAAAAAGGGTTATAATGTGTGCTAGATTTAAACGAATAGTATTAACTAAAATAATATTCAAAAAACCATAAAAAGTTCATATGTGATGAAAAAAATATATTTATATATAGTCCCAAGATTAATATTGGTTCTTCAAACTTGACATAAAGGTGCAAAAATATCCACAAATGCGTGTATATAAAAACAAAAAAATTTTTCAAATCAATCCTCCACCAGTGAGAAGAGGGGCCGCTTACCAGAGCTTTAGATCCCAGTGTTAGTGAGATCAGTAAGGCAACAGCACAGAGGTTTCTGGGTGAACCGTCACAGGCATCCCACCATCTCCATCTCCAATATGAAGCCTCCAATCGAGAAACGAAGGTGTCGTAGATTGCTGACACCACGCTGTCTCTATCTCCAATACGAAGCCTCCAGTCCGGGAACGAAGGTATCGTGGATCATATAAAAAATCAAAGACACTCGCATAGCGTAAAACCACTTGGTTTAATAAAGTAAAGTTTAAAAGATTTACACTCACATGCGTAAAGAAAAAACGATCATATAAAAACGAGCCGGCCGGACTCGTGTGCCGCCCGCACTTCCTGGTTGGGCGTAGAACGCGGAGACGTCAGAACGCCTATCTCCCTACGCGCGTTTCGTCACGAACGGACGTGTTCACGGGATGCGGGACGGCGTTCTGACGCACCGCCTATATACAAATTCCTAAACGGACAGCCTCGGTCTGAGCTCCATGCTGTCCTCTCAATCCACCATGTTGGGTGAGGGAAAGAGGACTGGAATGCCCATATTAACCCCCAGTCCACCATTTTACATAAGAAAAAAGGGGTAAAGATTTTTGCCCTACCATTACGCAGAGGCAAACCCATAATAATAACCCTCCCGATTCTTTTAGGAACCATAAATTAAAAATACAAAATTGTTATAGAAGTACATAAAAAGAAATTAAAAAATTTCTTTCAAATATCAATTGAAAAATATATTTATCAAAGGTATCCAATAAAATAATAAAACAATATTAAACACAAACAAAACAATCCAAACGGATAAACAAGACAGCTTCTGTAGTAAAGATATATACTGTCTCGTATGTCCAGATACTAATACGTTCTTAATTGAAAGAATTATATACCAGTGGAAATTGGAAACTTTTTATAGTAGTAAAACCACTGATATGGCGTGTCAAAAAATGATAAGGGCAAAAAAACCTCATTGGGGACTCATGGAACTCACACCAAGTTTACAGTTGAAAAAGCAGCAACTACCACAGGAAGCTTAAGCTATGTAAATTATTCCAACCAATCATATACTATTCAAGAATTGTCAATAAACGCATTTACGTCTACTTCAATATTAAGACCATGAGGAACATAACTTTTTAATCTGTGTATCCACATCATTTCAAGCTTGGAAATGCTTCTTACCAAATGGGTTCCCCTCCAATGGGGGTTGAACTTGTCAATTCCCATAAATATTGTGTTGGTAGGGTCTCTATTGTGTGCCAGCAGGTAGTGTTTGGAGACCGAATGCTGGGTATATCCTCTACGAATATTCCCAATATGCTCATTCAAACGTACATGTAAAGCACGTTTGGTCCGCCCTACATACTGGAGGCCACAAGGGCACTTAATAAGGATGACTATATAGGCGAGATGAATCGGATTTTGGGAGATAGGGCTACCTACATCTCCCTACCCTCTAATCCAAATGTACAATATAAAAGAACTTTGGAGTCCCTTGTTGCCGAGGGATTCGATCAGGGAATCTTAAATAAGAAAGAAAAGGCCTTTCTTGTCCCAAAAACTCCTAGAATCCCTGTAATCTACTACCTACCTAAGGTCCATAAGAGTCTAACCTGCCCCCCGGGACGACCCATTATTAGTGGGATCGATTCCATCACTTCCCGGGTGGGCAGGTATATAGATTTCTTTTTACAACCTCTAGTGCGTCGAATGCCATCATTTATTAAAGACACTAGGCATATAATTAACCTTCTCGAGGGATACCATCCTAAACCAGGGACTCTGCTGGTGACTGCAGATGTTGCGTCACTTTATACAAGCATACCCCAAAATATGGGCCTAGAGGCCGTTTCAGATTCCCTAGAAAGGTTTTCTGACCTCCCCTCAGAACAAATAATCTTTATTATGAAACTTTTAGACTATGCGGCTACGCATAACTTTTTTTGGTTTGGAGGGGATTTTTTTCGCCAGATTAAAGGGGTCGCAATGGGGGCCAAATATGCCCCTAGTTTGGCGAATTTGTTTATGGGGAAATGGGAGGAGGATGTCGTCTATGCCCGTGTCAGGCCACAGCTGACCTTTTGGGCCAGGTACATAGACGACATCCTCCTCCTATGGGATGGGAGTGAATCGGATCTCTCCTTGTTTATGAGTGAGCTTAACGCCAACACCAGGGGTATACACCTCACTTATGAAGCCAGTCTTACTAAAATAAATTTTTTAGACCTTACTATCACTATTAAAGGAGAACGTTTTATTACATCAACTTTCTTTAAAACCACCGATAGGAACTCCTTTATACCTACTACTAGTTGCCATCATCCATCTTGGCTCAAATCAGTACCTAGAAGTCAGCTCTTAAGATTGAGACGTAACTGTACAGAACAGGATGTTTTTATACAACAGGCCCGCGTTCTCACTCAGAGGTTCATTGATAAAGGTTATCCACCTGAACCCTTGACACGTCTGATAGATGAGATTAGTCAAGTAGAAAGATCCGATTTACTAAAGGAACGAGAAGGAGACCGTCAAAACAATTTTCGTTACCCCTTCATCACCAATTATTCCTGCCAACACACTAGGATCAAACATATACTTAAAAAACATTGGCATGTACTTAGGAACGACTCGGTATTGGGAACCATTTTGCCTGACAGACCCCAAGTAGTTTATAGAGGCGTAACTTCTCTGAGGGATAGGGTGGCCCCTAATGTTTTGGACCCACCCACGAATCGTCCGCATTTTTTCTCGAACCTTACTGGGTACTATCAATGCAGGAAGTGCACGGTATGTAGCTTAAATGGCTGTCGGTCTAGGAGAAGTACTACCTTTAGATCTACGGTCACATCTAGGTCTTATACCATAGAACCCTTTATTACCTGCTGTTCAGAGGCAGTGGTCTACATGCTGGAGTGCCCTTGTGGCCTCCAGTATGTAGGGCGGACCAAACGTGCTTTACATGTACGTTTGAATGAGCATATTGGGAATATTCGTAGAGGATATACCCAGCATTCGGTCTCCAAACACTACCTGCTGGCACACAATAGAGACCCTACCAACACAATATTTATGGGAATTGACAAGTTCAACCCCCATTGGAGGGGAACCCATTTGGTAAGAAGCATTTCCAAGCTTGAAATGATGTGGATACACAGATTAAAAAGTTATGTTCCTCATGGTCTTAATATTGAAGTAGACGTAAATGCGTTTATTGACAATTCTTGAATAGTATATGATTGGTTGGAATAATTTACATAGCTTAAGCTTCCTGTGGTAGTTGCTGCTTTTTCAACTGTAAACTTGGTGTGAGTTCCATGAGTCCCCAATGAGGTTTTTTTGCCCTTATCATTTTTTGACACGCCATATCAGTGGTTTTACTACTATAAAAAGTTTCCAATTTCCACTGGTATATAATTCTTTCAATTAAGAACGTATTAGTATCTGGACATACGAGACAGTATATATCTTTACTACAGAAGCTGTCTTGTTTATCCGTTTGGATTGTTTTGTTTGTGTTTAATATTGTTTTATTATTTTATTGGATACCTTTGATAAATATATTTTTCAATTGATATTTGAAAGAAATTTTTTAATTTCTTTTTATGTACTTCTATAACAATTTTGTATTTTTAATTTATGGTTCCTAAAAGAATCGGGAGGGTTATTATTATGGGTTTGCCTCTGCGTAATGGTAGGGCAAAAATCTTTACCCCTTTTTTCTTATGTAAAATGGTGGACTGGGGGTTAATATGGGCATTCCAGTCCTCTTTCCCTCACCCAACATGGTGGATTGAGAGGACAGCATGGAGCTCAGACCGAGGCTGTCCGTTTAGGAATTTGTATATAGGCGGTGCGTCAGAACGCCGTCCCGCATCCCGTGAACACGTCCGTTCGTGACGAAACGCGCGTAGGGAGATAGGCGTTCTGACGTCTCCGCGTTCTACGCCCAACCAGGAAGTGCGGGCGGCACACGAGTCCGGCCGGCTCGTTTTTATATGATCGTTTTTTCTTTACGCATGTGAGTGTAAATCTTTTAAACTTTACTTTATTAAACCAAGTGGTTTTACGCTATGCGAGTGTCTTTGATTTTTTATATGATCCACGATACCTTCGTTCCCGGACTGGAGGCTTCGTATTGGAGATAGAGACAGCGTGGTGTCAGCAATCTACGACACCTTCGTTTCTCGATTGGAGGCTTCATATTGGAGATGGAGATGGTGGGATGCCTGTGACGGTTCACCCAGAAACCTCTGTGCTGTTGCCTTACTGGCTTCCTACGCCTGGCCGTCCCTGGACGGCCTGGTGTTTACTTCCGCAATGCGCGCCGCCGCGGGCGCGCATCGCGGAAGTTCTGTGTTTGCCGTGTCCCCCGGGGACAGGCAAACACAGATCGCTGTAAACGGCCAATCACAGCGGCCGTTTACAGCGTGATCGGCGTGTCCAATGGGAGATGATCTCATATGTAAACATATGAGATCATCTCTCAGCGCCGCTCTCCCTCCTCACACAGACAGCGTGTGAGAGGGGAGAGAAGAACGGCTGCAGCAGCCGTCAGTGTAAAAAAGAAAAAAAAAAAAAAAAAAGTAAAAAAAAAGTTTAATAAAAAGTGCCATCCTCCCCCAGAGCCATCCTCCCCCAGTGCCACCCCCCCCCCAGTGCCATGCCCCCCCCCCCAGTGCCATCCTGCCCCAGTGCCATCCTGCCCCAGTGCCATCCTGCCCCAGTGCCATCCGCCCCAGTGCCATCCGCCCCAGTGCCATCCTGCCCCAGTGCCATCCGCCCCAGTGCCATCCGCCCAGTGCCATCCACCCCAGTGCAATCCACCCCACCCCAGTGCCACCTGCCCGCAGTGCTATCTGTCCCCAGTGCCACCTGTTGTCAGTGCCATTTGTCCCCAGTGCCATCTGTCATCAGTGCCACGTATAAGTGGCATCTGTCATCAGTGCCACGTGTTATTAGTGCCACATAGTGCCATCTGTCATCAGTGCCACGTATTAGTGCCATCTGTCATCAGTGCCACGTATCAGTGCCATTTGTCATCAGTGCCACCTGTCAGTGTCACGTGCCATCTGTTGTCAGTGTCACGTGTCATCAATGCCACTTATCAGTGCCATCTGTCATCAGTGTCACGTGTCATTGGTGCCACGTATTAGTGCCATCTGTCACCGGTGGCACGTATTAGTGCCACGTATTAGTGCCACATGTCATCAGTGCCACGTATTAGTGCCACGTGTCATCAGTGCCACATATTAGTGCCACGTGTCATCAGTGCCACGTATTAGTGCCACGTGTCATCAGTGCCATGTATTAGTGCCACGTGTCATCAGTGCCACATATTAGTGTCATCTGTCATCAGTGCCACGTGTCATCAGTGCCACGTATAAGTGTCATCATTGCCACGTATCAGTGCCATCTGTCATCAGTGTCACGTGTCATTGTCCTGGTATTTCAAAAGTGTAATAAGTAGTCAACAAGTTAGATGTGTAATTTATGCTCCTAGAACACGTGATGGCGCTCCCTGCATGTTGGGCCTCTCTATGTGGCCAGGCTGCGAAAAAGTCCCACACATGTGGTATTGTAATACTCAGGAGGAGTAGCAGAATTTTTTGGGGGGTGTCATTTGTGGTATACACATGCCACGTGAGAGAAATAACCTATTACAATGACAATTTTGTGGAGAAAAATAAAGAAAATGAAAAATCTTCATTTTGCAAAGAATTGTGGGAAAAAAATGACAACATCAAAAAGCTCACCATGCCTCTTACTAAATACCTTGGAATGTCTACTTTCCAAAAAGGGGTCATTTGGGGGGTATTTGTACTTTCCTGACTTGTTTGGGTCACAAGAAGCGAGATAGGCCACCAGTACATCAGATGTGATCAATTTTGTGCGATTCGCACCACAGCTTGTAGACTCTCTAACTTTCACAAAGACCAAATAATATCCACTAATTTGGGTTATTTTTACCAAAGATATGTAGCAGTATAAATTGTGGCCAAAATTTATGAAAAAAAATTAATAATTTGCATAATTCTGTCACAGAAACAAAGAAATATGCGTTTTTTTTCAAAATTTTCGGTCTTTTTTCATTTATAGCGCAAAAAATAAAAACCCCAGAGGTGATCAAATACCACCAAAAGAAAGCTCTATTTGTGGGAAAAAAAGGACACAAAATTCATTTGGGTACAGTGTTGCATGACTGAGTAATTGTCATTCAAAGTGTGAGAGCACCGAAAGCTGAAAATTGGTCTGGGCAGGAAGGGTGTTTAAGTGCCCAGTAAGCAAGTGGTTAAACTGAGATTTTATGTCTTTTGGTATATAAACTCTGTTTACATATAGACTATTACATGGCAATGGATTTCCAAAGCACCATTGGCTATCTAAAGAGAAATCACAGCAATAGTAGCCTGGTTTTAGTCTCTGTTCTAAGATAAAATAATCACAGCTAAAAGAATGAATCACAATGGATAAATCATTGCTCTGACCCTGTATGTATCTTTTGTCTTAAGCTATTTACAGCAGTTGGGGAAAAGTATAGAATTTTTTTTAACATTTTCATTTCATTTTTTACATTTTAACAGGTGTAGATCAGACAGAAAGTTTAATTAAAAAAATAGTATTTTTGTACTCACAGTAAAATCCTTTTCTCTGATGTTCATTGATGGACACAGCTCTAATCTTGACCTTAGGGTTATATCGCCACCTTTAGGAGAGGACTAGGCAGAACACAAAAAAACAACACAGCACCGCCCAGGGGCGGTCCTACTGGCTATAACTCCTCACTCTGCTTCCAGCAGCTCAGTTTGTCAAAAAGCAGTACAAACATAAACAGGAGGGGTGGGTGCTGTGCCCATCAATGAACATCAGACAAAAGGATTTTACGGTAAGTACAAAAATCCTATTTCTCTTTCGTTCATTGACGGGCACAGCACTTAAATCTTGACCTTAGGGACGTCCCCAAGCAGTGTAAAAAACGAGGGGTGGGAAGAGCAAGAAAATAAACTCCACCCATAACAAAAATAACTCCTCCTCAGAGGAGTCACAACCACAAACGGCCGCCAGCAAAACCTTGTGGCTGAAACAAGAATCCGTAGATCCGAAGCCCACATCAACTTTGTAAAATTTGGTGAAAGTGTGAACGGGCGACCGGGTCGCTGCCTTACGTACCTGGGATACCGATGTCAGAAAGCCCAAGAGGCACCAATTGCCCTGGTAGAATGTGCTGTGACAGGAAAGAGAGGCGCCTGCCCCCTTATGGCATAAGCCTGAACAATGATCTGTCTGATCCACGAGAAATGGGGGGCGACGAGACTGACAGGTGCTTCTTCGGACCAGCCACTGATACAGAGAGTCCTACATCTGGAAAGGAGTCGTAGCAGACAGATACACCCGCAGAGCCTGGACCACATCCAAAGAAAGTAAAGCAACCTCCTTGGGATGCGTGGACCTAAAGACGGGAGCACAATGTCCTCATTTAGATGAAAAGCCAAAACAACCTTCAGAAGAAAAGAAGGCTGCAGATGCAGCACCACCTTATGCTTGTGAAGTACCAAGTAAGGAGACTTGCATGACAAGACCACCAATTCAGAAACCCGCTTTGCAGATGTAATAGCCACTAGAAAGACTACTTTCTGAGAGAGTGTCAACAACAGGATCTCCCTAATGTTTTCAAACAGTGGTTTCTGAAGCACCGAGAGCACCAGATTCAAATCCCCCAGGGGCAGTGGCAGTTGTACAGGAGGAGCCATATGCCGAACCCCCTGAACAAATGTACGCACCATGTACGCACCAATGAGTGAGTTGCTAACGGTCGCTGAAAAAAAGACAGCCAAAGCTGATACCTGCCCCTTAATGGTACTCAATGCAAGTTTCTGATCCACTCCACGCTGTAAAAACAGCAGGATCCTGGAAACTGAATATATATGCGGACGCCACCCCATCTGCTCACACATGGAGATGTAGGCCTTCCACGTGCGAAGATAAATCTTGTGGGAAGAAGACTTCCGTGCCCTCAGCATAGTGGAAATTACCGAAGCCAATAGTCCCCGGTCCCTCAGCACCTGGCTTTCAACAACCATGCCGTTAAAACTAGCAACGGTAAAGCAGGGTGAAGTATTGGACCTTGTGACAGCAGGTCCTCCCGCATCAGCAGCCGCCAAAAAACATCCGCCACCATTCCTACTATGTCGGCATACCAAGGACGTTGAGGCCAATCTAAGGCAATCAGAATCACCGTATTTCCCTCGGCCCCCACACCCCCATGAAGCCACCAAAGCGTCTGACGCGTCTGCCCAGGAATTTTTTGACCTGGCCACAAACCTCTGTACCTTCCCATTGAGCCGAGAGGCTAAGAGATCCACATCCAGCATGCCCCACCTTAGGCAAATGAGCCGAAAGACTTCCGGATGCAGTGACCATTCCCCCTGGTCCAGCAACTGATGACTGAGATAGTCCGCCTGCCAGTTTTCTACACGTGGAATTTTTATGGCTGACAAAGCCAGCACACGCTGCTCTACCCACTGTAGGATGTGAGAGACCTCCAGCGCTGCAGCTGAACTCCTTGTCCCTCCTTAATGATTGACATATGCCACCGCTGTGCCGTTGTCCAACTGAATCTTCACTGGATGCCCCTACAGCCTATATGACCATGTGGAGAGGTACCGCCTGATCGCCCGAAGCTCCAGCACATTGATCGGCAGGCGGGATTCTTCCTGCGTCCAGCGACCCTGGGCCGACTGGACGCCCCAAACTCCCCTCAGCCGGTCAGGCTGGCATCCATCGTGATCGCTGTCAAATGAAGAGGCAGGAATGACTTCCCGGACAGAAGGGCCAGAGACCTCAGCCACCAGAGAAGTGAATCCCTGACTGGCTGACTCACCCAAATTTGACAATCCAGGGATGTTGGAGATTTGTCCCATTATGACAGGATCTCTTTCAACAAGACTCAAGTGTGGAATTGAGCATACAGTACCGCCTCGAAAGTGACTACCATGAGGCCCAGAACTCGCATTCAAAAACACAGCGATGACCACCTGCAGGACATCAATAACTGCACTGCAGATTGAAGAGTCTGCAGCTTGTCCGAAGGGAGGAAGACTCTCGCCTCTGAGGAGTCCAGGACCAACCCCAGGTACTCCAGGCATTGAGTTGGCACCAACACCGACTTGTGGAGGTTCAACACCCAACCAAACTCCCAGGGAGCCTGTATGGTGATCACCACATCCTCCCTTAATTCTGAGGCAGAAGCTGCTCTCAAGAGGAGGTCGTCCAAGTAACTCATGATTGTGATCCCTCGTTGTCTCAGCAACGCCAGGATTGGGGCCAGCACTTTGGTGAAGACCCTTGGTGCCGTCGCTAGGCCAAAGGGAAGAGCTACAAATTGGTAGTGCTCATCCCCGACCGCAAATCGCAGAAACCTCTGGCGTCTGATGCATATGGGGACATGCAAGTATGCGTCCTTGATGTTCAAAGACGCCAAGAAATCCCCTTGATGAAGTGCAGCGACCACAGAACAAACCGATTCCATCCTGAATCTTTGCACCTTCACAAAGCAATTGAGGGCCCTGAGATCCAGGACCGGACGAACACCTTCTTTCTTCAGGACTACAAACAGATTGGAGTAGAATCCCTGAAACCTTTCCGACATCGGGACAGGTACTATCACCCCACGCAGCAGTAGGTCCTGTACTGCCCCAAACAGGGCCTCCTGGCGAGCTGGAAGAAGATAAAGGTTGGAGGTAAAAAAACTGTTTGGCGGACAAGAAAGAAACCCTATTTTGTAGCCTGACGAAACCAGTTCGCAGACCCACTGGTAGGAAAGGAGGGAGGTTCACCGTACTGCAAACGCCCGAAGGTGACCCCCCCACCCGAGAGTCGGGCAGGGGTAAACCTTCATGTGGCAACGGATTTGCTTGCAGGCTTATTTGGCTTGAGAAACCAGTGACGCTTTTGTCGGGCGGCTTCTGAGCAGAAAAGCAGGGCTCCTGCCTACGACGTGGCTCCTAACCCTTTCTGGACTTTGGCAAGTACTTTTTCCCCCCAGTAACATTCTCAATAATGTCATCCAGCGAGGCTCCAAATAGCCTCTCATCTTGGAAATGCAAATCCACCAGCTCTTTCTTAGATGCCTGTTCCGCAGACCAGCATTTAAGGCAAATCAAGCGACACAGCACCACTGCCGATACTGAGGCTCTAAAAAGCAAAGGGGTCGTATCCAGGGCCGCATCACAGACATACTTAAGGCCATGCACCAACTGGTCTGCCAGTTCTACACAGACCGGGGAAACCTGTTCCTTCTCCAACTCGCAACAACTTAGCCCATACATTAAGCGTTTGTGACACCAGGGCCTCCAACACTGGCCGCAATGCTGACCCCACCACCGTAAACATAGACCGAGCAACTGCCTCGGCCCTTCTGTTGGCAGGGTCCTTGAAAGAGGGGGACCCTTCCACCGGAATCGTGGTTACCTTATTTAACCTGGATACCAGGGGTCAACAACCGGAGGAGATGCCCATTTTTTCAGGAAACTCTCCTCAAAGGCCCGCTGCGGGCGTCCCCATTCCTTGTAAATAAACGTATCAAAATAAGTTAAATATGGAAACACCTTAGCAGTGCGGGCGGGCTTGTGGGACCCAAAAGGGACAGTCACCTCTGCAGATGTCCCTGCCGTATCCTCTATCTTTAAGGTATTCCGCACCGCTGTGATAAGTGCTCCTACTAGCACTTTCTCCTGCTCTGACACGGATGCAGAGTCTTCCTCACTGTCCGAGGATGTGGTCCTGGTCCACATTCTCTGAAACGTCAGAACAGGGGCCATTTGCCAGAGCGGGACCCGAGTCTGAATCAGAGCTCTCCCCTCTCACCCGCATGCCGCTTCCACCCTGGCAACAAATGATTCCAGGACTGCAGACAGAGTGTCCATAGGCAATGCAGGTGCAGGGGAACCGGTTGCTAAAACAGGGGTGTCTGGAGAAGAAGTGCCAGCCTCTGACGCCATGCCAAACCCACGCTTGCCTGTCACCCTTAGGGACCTAAGGCAAGCAAACACAAATGTCCACCCTCCTAGCTGCCACAGACTGAGGGGCCCCCCGCTGGACTCACCACCCTGACCCAGGTGATGCGCTGTGCTGCCACCGTCCGCTCTCTTCTCTGCCTGCCACAAGGTGTCCTATGTCCTTTTTCACGCTGTACAAGTCTAAGCCCTTGTACACATGGTCAGACATTCCGATAACAAAATCCGTCGGATTTTTTCTGACGGATTTTGTCCGAAACTGGTGTTGCATACACACGGTTGGACAAAGTTGTTGGAAAATCCGATCGTTCAGAACATGATGACGTTCATTCGTTACAATGGGACTACGTTGTGGCTAGTAGCCAATAGCTTTGGTGTCGTAATTTGATCTGAGCATGCGTGGCACTTTGTCCAATCGGAATTATCTACAAACAATCGGACAAAGTCTGATCGGATCATGTTGTCAGAAAATGTTATATCCAGCTCTCAAACTTTGTTGGTTGGACATTCCGACGGAAAAAGTCTGATAGAGCCCACACACGGTAGGATCATCTGACAACATGGTCCGATCGGACCTTTTCCATCTGAATTTCCGACCGTGTGTACAGGGGCTAAAGCCTCAGCACTAGAGCATGACCGACCTTGGGCTACCAGAAATTGGCCGATGACCGCCTCAGCAGAGAAGTCTGAAAACGCTGGGAAAATGGCTGCCGGACTCCAGTAAAATGGCCGCGGTTACAAGAAAATGGCCCGCGGTTCCCATGGCAGCCAGTCCCCCCACATGGCAGCACATGACACTCAAAACGGCAGCCTAAATAGAGAAAAAATACGAGCGGACCACCAACCACCCAGCGCAGCCCCCTGCCAGGACCCAGAGACCACTCAGAGGACCCCCGGCCAGGTACGTGCTCCACACCCCCTATGCCCAGTCACATAGCGGTCCCTAGAATAGGGAGGAGGGGGAGATGCAGGGAGAGCAACCGGTTCCCCTGCACCTGCGTTGCCACTGACATATCAGCATGGATGTCACACCACTTCCTAAAGCTAAATCTCTCTAAAACTGAGCTATTAATATTCCCCCCTGCACATGCCCCCCTCCATTACTTTTCCATCAAAAGCAACAATGCAACCATCAGGCCCTCCCCTCACACCAGGGTACTAGGTGTAATCCTAGACTCTGACTTGTCATTTCAGCCCCAAGTCCAATTGTTGTCAAAAGTTTGTAGAATTCAGTTCCGTAACATCTCTAAAATTCGCCCCTTTTTAACAAATGAAACCACCAAGCTCCTCATTCACTCCCTCGTTATCTCTCGCCTTGACTATTGCAACTCCCTTCTTATTGGCCTGCCTCTCCATAGGCTATCTCCTCTTCAGTCTATCATGAATGCTGCTGCCAGACTTATCCACCTTACCAACTGCTCAGTGTCTGCCAACCCTCTCCTCCAGTCCCTACACTGGCTCCCAATCACCCAGCAAATTAAATTCAAAATACTAACCACAACATACAAAGCCATTCACAACTCTGCCCGAGCTACATCACCAATCTTGTCTCCAAATATCACCCAAATCGTCCCCTCCGCTCTTCTCAAGACCTCTTACTCTCTAGCTCTCTCGTCTCCTCCTCCCATGCTCGTCTCCAGGATTTCTCCAGAGCCTCTCCCATCCTCTGAAACTCGCTATCTCCACTAGTCCGGCTATCCCCTACTCTTGCTACCTTCAGGCAATCCCTGAAAACTCATCTCTTCAGGGAAGCCTATAATGTCTCCAACTAATCTCCTACCACTTCCATCAGCTCATTCCCGATAGTTATAACCTTTTGTACCTGCCCCACCCTATTAGATTGTAAGCTCTTCTGAGCAGGGCCCTCTTAATCCTCTTGTATTTTTTTATTGTATTGCAACTGTATTGTCTCCTTTTGATATTGTAAAGCGCTGCTTAAATTGCTGGCGCTATATAAATCCTGAATAATAATAATAATAAAGGGAGAGAGAGACCCGCTAGTCAACCTCCCAGGGAATGCCCAGCTACTCTATCCTGCCAAGACAGGTGGAACCATACTTATGCCTCCTGCAGGGACTGCAGGGCGCACTCCTTAGACAGACCCATCACCCGAGCAGTACGGGGTGGCTGTCGGCCATGGCACACTGTGACTCGGACAGCAGTAGCCTGGTCATATGTGTGCCCTGGAGCATATAGCTCACCAGCCGCCCCTGGACCAGAACGGGGCATGTTGTGGCCGACCTAGCGCATACCAGAATCTAAATTATCCAGCCTGTCACCCAGTCTGGTTGATTGTAGATCACAGGAATCAAAAACAGGAAAAACGAAAAAATTCCAAGGACCATTGGTCCCCACAGGGAGCCAGGTCCTTCTCCTAGACTAGGCAGAAAAAAAACTGAGCTGCTGGAAGCAGAGTGAGGGGTTATAGACAGTAGGATTGCCACTGGGTGGTGCTGTGCTGTTTCTTTGTGTGTTCGGCCTAGTCCTCTCCTAAAGGTGGCGATATAACCCTAAGGTCAAGATTAAAGTGCTGTGTCCATCAATGAATGAAAAAGAAACAAATAAATGAAAACCTGCATCCACAGAACCCAAAACCCACAGCTAATCGGGAGGAAGGCAAAAAAAACCTCATACAGCATGCTCCAATCAAAACAAGCCTCCGCCAAAGCCCCCAGCTTCGATGGGTTTCCCCTTGAATTTTATGCCACGTTCTTCAATATGTTGCTACTAAAATTGTTGGACCCGTTCAATGACATTTTTAATTCTATCGTCCTCCCAGCTTCTATGAGAGATGCTCTTACAATCTTAATTCGAAAAACCAGGAAAAAACCCAGTATTCCTAAAATCTTACAGAATTGTACAGGCCTACTTTCTTATTGTAGGTGGACATTACAATTCTGGCAAAAGTGCTTACTTCCTGTCTCAACCAGGTGATTCTATTCTTAATCCACATGGATCAGACGAGCATCATGCTCAGTAAAAGCATTGCAAACAACATACAGTGATAATTCATGAATCTCCAGGCCTGTCATAACCATGTTGGTACTAGGGTGGTGGTGGCATTGGATGCAGCCAAAGCGTTCTATTCAGTGGCATGGAGTAGTCTTTGAGAGTGTCTAAAATGTTTCGGATTTGGTCCCAAATTCATTAAGTGGGTGCAACTGTTATATCAAACACAGGTAGCATGGGTATCTGTGAACGACTGGGTCTCTGACCCGTCGTGCATACTGGGGCACTCACCAGGGTTGCCAGCTCTCCTCTCTCCTCTACACTTTAGCGTAGCAGAGCCATTAGCAATTTCCATTAGATCTAATCTCCTTATATGTGGACTTCAACTATAGGCCTCTATGCAGATGATTTGCTTGTATTTGAAGGGCTCTGGTGCATCGCTCCCATATCTCCTACATCATTCCCCGGGCATCCTTAGCTACACGGAGGTAAGCCAATACATATGTATGAGCTTTATTCAGCTGGCACGGCTCAAGTGCCATTTTTGTAAGTGTAATTACACGTTTTTAATGAGAATTCATTTTTACCATACGGAAAACACTAGATATTGTATAATTTGTTTCATATACCATCATCCCTTGAGTGTACCTATGATGCGGGTAGCCGATAAAGGAAAACGGAAGGATAACACACTATGTGGCTTTGATTATATAAGAGGGAACAGCTTGGTATGACTCACTGGTGAAACAGGGTCATAACGTGAGGTAAGCAGCCACTGATTATATATATTTTCAGTTGATTTATTAACACAGTTTATGTAAATATGTGGTATTTATCTTATAGCATTCCCAGGTGTATCTACCATTGCAAATCTTCAAAATCAATGACTCCATATTAAACACCTTTGTGTGTGGCAGCAGCATAAGCTACCTTGGCAGACATTGAAAAACCAGCTGACCCTAGGGAAGCAGCCTTTTCCTGATTTCAATAGTTACTACCTAGCAGCCCAGCTTTCCCATTTTGACAAACTGGATATGGTATGATACCAAAACCCTAGTCTGCAAGTTGTCTACCCACACTGTCTTCACCCCCTTGCAGACCATCATGTGCAGGACACGGGGCTCAGCTGTGCCTCGTGACTGGACGAGCTTTACATAGTTACATAGTTAGTCAGGTTGAAAAAAGACACAAGCCCCTCTAGTTCAACCACGAAAAATAAAATAATAATATCATACAATCCCTAATACCAAATTCTATACCCACAGTTGATCCAGAGGAAGGCAAAAAAAAAAAAACAACAGCAGAGCATGATCCAATTTGCTAAAGCAGGGGAAAAAAATTCTTCCTGATCCCCCTAGAGGCAATCGGATTTTCTATGGATCAACTTTACCTATAAATGTTAGTACCCAGTTATATATATATATATATATATATATATATATATATATATATATATATATATATATATTAAATAATCCAGGCCTTTCTTAAAGCAATCTACTGAGCTGGCCAGAACCACCTCTGCAGGGAGTCTATTCCACATTTTCACAGCTCTTACTGTGAAGAAACCTTTCGGTATTTAGAGATGAAATATCTTTTCCTCTAGACGTGAAGAGTGCCCCCCTGTCCTCTTTGTTGACTGTAAAATGAATAACTCAACACCAAGTTCACTATATGGACCCCTTATATATTTGTACATGTTGATCATATCCCCCCCTTAATCTCCTCTTATCAAGAGTGAATAAATTCAGTTCCTCTAATCTTTCCTCATAGCTGAGCTCCTCCATGCCTCTTATCAGTTTGGTTGCCCTTCTCTGCACTTTCTCCAGTTCCCCAATATCCTTTTTAAGAACTGGTGCCCAAAACTGAACTGCATATTCCAGGTGAGGTCTTACTAATGATTTGAACAGGGGCAAAATGATATCTCTCTGGAGTCCATACCTCTCTTAATACAAGAAATAACTTTGCTCGCTTTGGAAACCGCAGCTTGGCATTGCATGCTATTATTGAGCTTATGATCTACCAAAACCCCCAGATCCTTCTCCACTATGGATCCCCCCAGTTGTATTCCCCCTAAAATGTATGATGCATGCATATTCTTAGCCCCCAAGTGTATAACTTTACATTTCTCAACATTAAACCTCATCTGCCATAGTCGCCCAATTAGACAGAGCATTGAGGGTGGCTTGTAAATTGGAGACATCCTGTAAGGATGTTATTCCACTGAATAGCTTGGTGTCACCTGCAAAGACGGAAATGTTACTTTTGATCCCAGACCCAATATCATTTATAAAGATATTAAAAAGTAAGGGTTCTAGCACTGAACCTTGGGGTACACCACTGATAACCTTAGACCATTCAGAATAAGAATCATTAACCACTGCTCTCTGAATTCTGTCTTTTAGACAGTTTTCTATCCATTTACAAACTGATATTTCCAAACCTGTAGACTTTACCTTACATATGAGCCGTGTGCGGAACTGTATCGAATGCTTTTTCAAAATCCAAGTATACGACGTCCACCACCACCCCTCTGTCCAAGGTTTTACTTACCTCCTCATAAAAAGAAATCAGGTTTGTCTGACAACTTCTGTCTTTCATGAATCCATGCTGTCTGTTTTTTAAAATATTTTTTTCCTGCAAGAACTCGTCTATGTGGTCTTTTATTAATCTCTCCAGTATCTTCCCAACTATAGAAGTTAAACTAACAGGTCTATAGTTATTTGGTAAAGACTTTGTTCCCTTTTTAAATATAGGCACCACATTGGCCCTGCGCCACTCCAGTGGTACTATTCCTGTCATTAATGAGTCCCTAAAAATGAGATACAATGGCTTTGAAATTACAGAGCTCAATTCTTTTAAGATCCGTGGGTGGATGCCATCAGGTCCAGGTGCTTTATCCACCTTTATTCTGTCCAAATATTTCTGGACCATATCACTTTTGAGCCATTGTGGATTTGGGACTGTGTCACTACCACCCCCATTACGGACATGAGCTCCCCCATGCTCCTCTGTATACACAAAGCTGAAGAAAGTATTTAATAAATTAGCCTTCTCTTTGTCCCCAGTCACCCACTCCAGATTATTTTGTAAAGGGCCTACATGCTCAGACTTGACCTTTTTACTATTAATATATTTGAAGAATTTTTTAGGGTTTGTCCTACTATCTTTTGCAATCTGTCTTTCGTTTTGAATTTTTGCATCCTTGATTTCCTTTTTACATATTCTGTTATATTCTTTGTAACATTTAAATGACACTAGTGTTCCTTCATTTTTATATTTTTTAAAAGCTCTTTTCTTATAGTTTATAGCTTTTTTAACTTTGGCCGTGAGCCGCATAGGTTTTATTTTTAGCCTTTTAAACTTATTGCCCATGGGAATATACTTTGCAGTGAGATCACAGTCTTTTTGAAGAATTCCCATTTCTGTTCTGTGCCCATTGATGCCAATATTCTCTCCCAGTCTAAGTCCTGGAGAGCAGCCCTCATCTTTGCAAAATTTGCTCTCTTGAAATTAAGTGATTTTATCTTTCCTGTATGTGATTTTTGCTTACAGCTAACATCAAATTAAATCATGTTATGGTCACTGCTACCCAGTTGTTTCTTTATCTGAACATTAGTAATACACTCTGCATGGTTTGAGGTTACCAGGTCCAACAGAGCATCATTGCTAGTTGGGGCCTCAATAAACTGGACCATAAAATTGTCCTGTAATAGGTTTGTATGGATCCCAAAAGATGGCTCCTTCTCTCATATTAGACTGTATGTAGTAACAGCATTTGAAGAGACAGCTCCGACATCAACCCAAACATGCAATGGAAGGATAAAGCCAGGATAGCTCCTTCTGCAAGACTCTGGTGTGAAACTGTGCGTACGTTACCACCTCGAAGAAGGCCCAGGACTCGCCTGCAAAAATGCAGCGATGACCACCTGTGGTTCATCAATAGTTTTACTGCGACTCTGAGAGTCTGCAGTTTGTCTGAAGGGAGAAAAACTCTTGCTTCCATGGAGTCCAGCAATAAGCTTAGGTACTCAAAGAGTCGGTATGAACACTGACTTTTTCAGGTTCAACAGCCATCCAAATTCCTGCAGGGTTTGCATGGTGATCGCCACATCCTCCTTTAATTCTGAGGTGGAAGCTGCTCTCAGGAGGAGATTGTCTAGGTAACCTACGATCGTGATCCCGCGTTGTCGCAACAACGCCAAAATTGGAGACAATACCTTGGTAAAGACTCGGGGGCTGATGCCAAGCCAAAAGGGAGAGCCACAAACTGGTAGTGGGCTTTCCCAATGGAAAATCGCAGAAACCTCTGATGCCTAAGGCATATGGGTATGTGCAGGTACGCATCCTGGATGTCCAAAGACGCCAGGGAGTCCCCTTGATGGAGTGCAGCGACCACTGAGTGAACTGATTCCATTCTGAACCTCTGTACTTTTACAAAGCAATTGAGGGATTTTAGGTCCAAGATTGGATGTACCCCTTTCTTTTTGGGGACTACAAACAGATTGGATTAGAACCCCTGGAACCTTTCTGACTCCGGAACATTCACTATCACCCTGCGGCTTAGAAGGTCCCTTACCGCCCCCATTAGGGCCTCCCGGCGAGCCGGGAGTAAGGGTATGCTGGAGGGGAAGAATCTGTTTGGTGGCCAAGAGAGGAACTTAATCTTGTAGCCAGAGAAAATCAGTTCGCAGACTCATTGGTCGGATAGCCGAGAGGCCAACAAGCCTGCTAACTCCCGAAGGCGACTCCCCACCCGTGTGACGGGCGGGGGCGTCACACGGGTGGTTCGTCCTGTCGGACTGGGAGTGTTTAGCCGAATTTCCGCACGGATGAAAAGGCCTCTTTTGACCGGAAAATGAGGGCTCTTGCCTGTGGCGTGGCTCCTTAGTCCTCCTGGCCTGTGGGAGCAAGGTACTCTTCCCACCTGTGACATTCTTAATAATGTCATCCAACGAGGCTCCAAAGAGCCGCTCACCAAGCAAGGGGAGATCTGTGAAGGCTTTTTTAGATACCTGGTCCGCAGACCAGCATTTTAGCCAAATCAGGCGCCTCAGCACCACTTGCTGACACTGAAGCCCTGGATAGCAGGGGAAGCGTATCCAGGGCCACATCACAGACATACTTAAGGCCGTGCACTAACTGGTCTGCTAGTTCCACGCAGGCGGGAGTAGCCTGCTGCTTCTCCAATTCGTGTTGCAAAAGTTTTGCCCATTCAGTAAGTGTCTGCGACACAAGTGCTGTGGCCGGTACTGGTCGTATTGCGGATCCCCCAAACAAGGAAACAAGGAACGGGCCACTGCCTCAGCCTTCCTGTCAGTAGGGTCCTTAAATACAGGAGTCCCCTCTACTGGGATCGTGGTTACTTTATTTAACCTGGATACTGGGGGGTTCACAACCGGAGGAGCCAACCATTTTTAAAGAAGGCTCTCCTCAAAGGGGTAACGCATTGCCATTCTTTTTGGGACCGAGAAGGTCCGTTGCGGTCTTTCCCATTCCTTGTATATGAACTTGGCTGGCTTACGGGACTCAAAATGGACCGCTACTTCAGCAGAGGAACCTGCTGTATCCTGAATTTTCAGGGTATCACACACAGCTGTGATAAGTGCTCCAAATTGCGCTTTTTCTTGCACGGGCCCGGACGGGGACTCATCCTCACTGTCCAATCGGTCCTGGTCAGCATCAGCTAAAGCAACAGAGCAGGGGCCGCTGGTCTCAGCGGGGCCTGAGTCTGCGTCAGAGCTCTCCCCAGAGGTCGGGGGGGAAGCAGGGGCCATTTTTTAACCACCTTTGCGCCCACACACCGCCTGCACCTTGGCAACGAACGTTTGAAGGACCGCCGACAAAGCGTCCAAAGGCACTGCACTGTTTGCAGACGAGCCGGTTGCAATTGCAGGGAGTTCTGGGGAAGAAACAGCAGTTTCTGAAGCCATGCTAACCCACCCTGTCTGCCACCCTTGGGGACTTAGGACAGGTGCACAGTCCCACCCTCCTAGCTGTTGCAGACTGAGGGGCCCCCACCGCAGGATTCACCACCCCGACCGAGTTCTGCACCGTTAAGTTACAAGTGCCCATGTCCAGTAACAGCTCCCAGGTGTCCTGAGCAAAAAACCACGCTGCTCTGAGCAGCAGGGACCAGCGCTGAGCATAAAAACCGTGCTGGACTACAACAAAATGGCCGCCGGCAGCCCTGTATAAAGGACATAATCACAGAGAAAATGGGCGACAAACAACTGTACACAGTGAAAGGACAGAGAAAATGGCGGCAGAACAGCGCTATGGAGATCAGCACATGCAGACCTCCAGACACCCAGTGGGGAGATCACAGACACCCAGAACAGCCCCCCATCTAAGGTGAGAGCCCCCAGGGGACCCCTGGCTACAGGTACACTCACCGCTCAGCAGCCCATCATGCAGCATCCCCCACGGGGTGGGGGGGAATAGGGACAGGGAGAGAAGAGAGAGACCCCCGAATCGACCTCCCAGGGAACGCCCAGCTGCTCAATCCCGCCGAGGCAGGGAGAGCTGTACTTACCATCCGGACGAGCTGGGGACATCCCATCACAGACCCACTCTCCGATCAGTACGGGGTGGCTGCTGGCCACAGCACACTGTGACAAAGATATCGGTAGTCCGGTCATATGTATGCCTTGGAGCATTGCGCTCACTGGCTGCCCCTGAAGCCTGAGGGGCATGTCGTGGCCGGCCCAGCGTGTAGCTAGGGTCTGTGCCAGGTCACCTAGAGCCCAGGTGACAGGTGCACACCGTAGGGTTGGGGATGCACCGCAAGGCTGTGGACCCTACGGCTGACGGCTGCAGACGGGGGACAGATCCCACTGGGGTAAGAGCGTAAGATTCCCCGGGGCACGGAGTCTAAGAGCCAGCTGGTGTTCACCAGAGCTTCGAGTGGTGAAGATGGTCTTGGCTGCAACTGGCTCCAGGTCGCGACCCCCAGGGTCCCCCAGCTCACACCCACAGTAGGTAACAGGAGGATAGGGATGGTGAGGGACAAAGCCAAGGTCGGGGCCACAAGCAGAACAGAATAGTCGGGTACACGCCAATAGGTCAGGGTCACAGGCAAGCAGGGAAGGTCAGAACACGCCAAGGTCGGTAACGGAAATCAGAAGCAGAGCACACGACAGGAAACAGGAAGCTAATACACAAAGGTTGATCAGCAGGATAGGCTAGCAGTGCAAAGGTTAATATAGTGTAGTCTGATAGGGGCTAGGGTGGAGCCATTCCAGAGGAAGGAAATAAAAGCAGTCAGGTGAAGCTCGGCTGGTCTCTAGAAATGAACACATGCAGACAGGTAAGGAGAACAACTCTAATGCATAACCATGACAGTCTGCACATGCTCGATGGCCAGGCTGGGGAGACTACAAGGATCTAGATTATCCAGCCTGTCACTCAGCCGGCTGTTGATAGCAGATCACAAGATCTTAAAATCTTGCGTAAAAGGCAAACTTCCGCAAAAAAATCCCAGGACTGATGGTCCAGCAGGGATCCTAGGTCCATCTACTACACTAGGCAGAAAAAAAACTCAGCTGCAGGACGCAGGCTGAAGGGTTATTACTGGAGGGAATGCCCCCTGGGGGAACTGTAAAGTTTTGTTTTTTTCACATGTATAACATGTTCTGCCTAGACCTCTCCTGAAGGTGGCGTAACAACCCTATGGTCAAGATTAGTGGAGCTGTGTCAAGCAGCGAACGAAAGAGAAAGTGGTAGTTTGTAACTGGATGCAGGCACTTCCTCCCAACACTCTAATTCTGGATTGTGTATATCAATTGTACTCTCCTCTACAAAAAAAGTTAATATATATATACAAAGAGGCTGTACCTCTAAGCATAGTAAAATCTGGGATTTATGGTTGGAACACACGGCCACCTGTGTATGTATTGTTCTCTGTCTGTTTATTTCTAACATAGCCAGATCTGTGCCTTGTGGTAAACTGCTGATATGACCTCCCACCCACTGTCACCTTAGTATCTTTTACTGTGCTCGTTTCTGTCTTTGTGACACTATACACCAAGTGCTATGCATGCAACATGTGTTCTGCTTAATTGTATTGGCCTATCATTTTTGGACAACTACAGAATTATCTTTATGGTCATGTATTTTCCTGCATTGCTGTGTTCTATTGTACTGATGCATGTCATATCTTACTTTACTGTATCATGCCACATTTTGGTACCTTTGTATGTTCAACTAGTTTCAGAAAAACTTATTTTTTCAACATAAAAAAGCATGGTCCAATTTGCTCCAAAAGGAAAAGGATTTTTCCTGATCCCCTAATGCAACCAGATACTCCCTGAATCAACAATATGCATTGGTATTTCATATATATATATTATATATATATATATATATATATATATATATATATATATATATATATATATATATATATATATATATATATATATATATATAGATATATAAAAACTGTCAGTTACATTTTCTGCATATAGAAAGACATCAAGCCCTTTTTTGAACCAATTTAGAGTTGGCTAGGACTAGATACTGTAGAAGACTATTTCACACCTTCACAGCTCTTACTGTAATGAACTCTTTCTTTGTGCATAGGATAAACCTTTTTTCCTCCAGGTTTAGTGTGCTCCCTTAAAGCGAACACCTTTTTTACCAAGTGAAGTATATGGACCATTTGTCTATTTATACAAGGTAATGATATCCCATCTCTTCTCAAGGAAGAGTACATTTAGTTAATCATTTATCATAGTTAAGGTTTTCCATTCCACCAGATTGATCAAAACCCTTTTACATAAATTGGTTTATGAAAAGCTGATGGTTTGCGCATGGTGGTCCTTTAACTATGAATTAAAACAATGATTTGGCTTTTGCTTATCATATGAAGTGCCACATTCTTTGTGCTGAGTGCACTAACCCATAAAAAAGCCCATCTGAATCGACGCATTAAACTCTTACCCCCAAACACTCTAAAGAGTCGATTGCAGCTAGGTAATGGCCATTTTGCACAACTTGCTCTCTGGAAACTCTGCTTCCTTTTCAGATATTCATTTGGAAAAAGAGCCGCAGAAGATTTGCTGAGGTCTGCAATTTGACAAATAGAAAAGCAAGTCACGCTCACAACTAATACCGCAATAAAATCAACCCACATTGAACACATACTATATATATTTGCAGAGTATGATGATTCAGCATTGCAAATTAAAATAGCAAGAGTGATATTTAACTTGTGTGACAAGTTACCTTACACTAAGACCCTCCATCAAATTTACAAACCGCAGCACAATAATAGCTTTTACAGTTCTGCAAACAGTAAGGTTTCCCTGTAGTATTCTTAAAGCCCAATTAAACCTTTAGTTTAAGTCAGCAAAATACATTCCATGTGCTTCAAAACAAAAGGTGACTACAGGCCAAGTAGAAAAGCCTGTCTCCTGCCAGTGATTTCAAAAGGGAAGCAGTGGTCTCTCTGCATAAGTCTGAACTGCCCCCTGCTGAGTAAGACCTATAACTCAATCAGCAAAATTCAAGTTCCCCTAATTAGCTCTAACTCTGACTCAGCAAAGGACTTATCAGACAGATCACTGCTCCCACAGAGAGCTAGAATTATGCTCTGCATCATGCTGGCAGAGGACAGATTATTCTACTAAAGGTTGAATTTGGAATTAAAGCTAGTTTCTAAGTAAATGGCTAAAGACACATTTAAAATGTATAAATCTCTTAACTGTCAAAAGCTGTAATTATGTTTAGGCAGCCTAGAGATCCCAGTACCAATGCTAGACAGCATAGCCAAGTAAACTATATAAATGTGAAAAAACCTTTCCACGCTATCCCTGTGTACAAACCACCTATTATTACTAAGAGCCCTTTCACACTGGCAGCACCTGGGTGTCGGCGGTAAAGCGTTGCTAGCTTTAGAGTCGCTTTACCAACATTTCTGCAGCGCTTTTTGGAGCGCCAGCGAATCGCTTTTAACCCCCACTAGCGGCCGAATAAAGGTTGCAAAGCGCTGCTGCCGAGGCACTTTGCAGGCACTTCAGCGACGCTGCCCATTGATTTCAATGGGCAGAGGCGCTTTAGGAGCGGTGTCTACACCGCTCTTAAAGCGGGAGTCCACGGGGACTCCGCATTTTTTTTTTTTAAAAGCCAGCAGCTACAAATACTGCAGCTGCTGACTTTTAAAATAGTGACACTTACCTGTCCAGCGCGCCCGCGATGTCGGCACCCGAAGCCGATCTCTAGATCGTCTGTAAGGTGCTGCCGCCGCCATCTTGGGTATGGGAATCAGGAAATGGAGCCTTTCGGCTTCATTTCCCGGTTCCCTACTGCGCATGCGCGAATCGCGCTGCGCAATAAGGACGGTCCCCGCTGCCTCTGGGATCTGTGTGTTTCCCTGCAGGCAGCGGGGCACTTGCGGAAAGGGGCGGGCACTTGCGGAAAGGGGCGTAATCTACGCCTCTTTCCGCAGAGAGCTATCCCGGAAGTGGGTGCAGAATACCTGTACTGTACAGGTATCTGCACCCCCCCCTCCCCCCTGAAAGGTGCCAATTGTGGCGCCGGAGGGGGGGAGGGTTCCGATGAGCGGAGGTCCACTTTAGGGTGGACCTCCGCTTTAAAGAAGCTGCTTGCGGGACTTTTTTTTACGTCCTGCCAGCGCAGAGCCCCAGTGTGTAAGCCCTCTGGCTTTCCCACTGGGATTGCAGGTGAGGCTTTTTTCAGGTGCTTTACATGTGTTACTTTTAGCGCTAAAGTGCCTGAAAAACACCTTCAGTGTGAAAGGGGTCTTAATACTATAGGAGGCACCATTATCCATCCAACCACCTGTACAAAATGCAATGAATATATATAGTCACAAAAAAAGTAAAGCGCTCTCCTTCAATATAGTGCATAAAAAAATCTGAAAACAGTGTAAAAATCATCCATATATAATAAGTTTTTGTGAGTCCATCTTTTCTGTTAAACATATATACAGTCCATAAATAAATAATTGAATGTCCGTGGTTGCAGTCCCATACACCAACAACTCTTCAGTATTTGCCTCCGATCACCACAGTGGCCTTCACCCCACCTATGGGTGTCTTCTCATCTGCTTGATTGGGCCTCCCTAATTACAGGAGGTCTATATGCGCTTTTCAGTGTTATAAGTGGCACCACTCCCACTGGCTGTACGCTCCAAATCTGTAGCTCTCAGCAGCTCTCAGCATGGTGTCAATCATATAGGAGGCAACAGGAAAGAACCATAGTGCAAATCGCTAATAAGAAGTATTTATTTCCATATAAAAATGCACTCATATTTCAGAAGTATAAAATGGAAATTTTACAACACAATCCTCAGCATACACAACTCTACCTAGTCCCAGCATGATTACATCACTGTCCACCTCACTCGTAGCGCCCAATGAGCCTGAACCTTTAAGAAAGCCCATTGGACGCCATGAGTGAGGTGGGCCGTAACATAATCACGCTGGGACTAGGTGGAGTCGTGTATGCTGAGGATTGTATTGTGAAATGCCTGATTTTTACTTCTGAAATATGAGTGGATTTGTATATGGAAATTGATACTTTTTTATTAGCGATTTGCACTATGGTTCTTTCCTCCTATATGATTGACACCACGCTGAGAGCTACGGATTTGGAGTGTACAGCCAGTGGGAGCGGTGCCACTTATAACACTGCAAAGCACATTTTTTTTTTATATTGTGAAAGATAATGTTACGCCGAGCAAATTGATACCCAACATGTCACACTTCAAAATTGTGCCCGCTCATGGAAAACTTTTACCCTTAAAAATCTCCATAGGCGACATTTAAAAAATTCTACCGGTTGCATGTGTTGCGTTACAGAGGAGGTCTGGGGCTAGAATTATTGCTCTCACTCTACTGATCACCGCGATACCTCACGTGTGTTTGAACACTGTTTTCATATGCAGGCGCTACTCATGAATGCATTTGCTTCTGCACACGACCTCGGCGGGGCAGGGTGCGTTTAAAACATTTTTTTTTATTATTTATTTTACCTTTTATTTTTACACCGTTTAAAAAAATAAAATAAAATTGTGTCACATTTATTACTATTACAAGGAATGTGAACATCCCCTGTAATAGAAAAAAGCATGACAGGACCTCTTAAATATGAGATCTGGGGTCAAAAAGACCACAGATCTCATATTTAGACTTAAATGAAAAAAAATGTTGTAATTTAAAATGACAACAAAAAAATGTGCCTGTTGGCGGAAGTGATGTTTTGACGTTGCTTCCGCCCTGCTATGGTATGGAGATGGGTGGGGGACATCTGTTTTCCCTCACTCGTCTCCATACCTAGCAAGAAGGCAGACGCGATCGCCTCCACCGCTGCTGATGGCTCCAGTAAGCGGTGGAGGGCACCGGATCGCGGCGGGAGGAGGGGGCCCTCTCCCGCCACCGATAAACGTGATCTTGCGGCGATACCGCCACAGAGACCACTTTTATTTTGTAGCCGACCGCTGGCTGAACACAGGAATAACGGGGTTACGGCACCTAGCTGCTGCCATAACAACAATATTCGTCCCCAAAGTAGGGACATACATCGGCGTGCAGCGGTCAGTAAGTGGTTAAGCTAGTGCATTGCTGGTTCACTTACCTTTTCCTTCAATTTCCCTTCTAAATGTATTTTTTCTTTGTCTGAATTTCTCACTTCCTGTTCCTCCTCTGTCAGCTTGCTCCCATCATCCGAGCTGTTCTGGCTGGGGGTTAGTCAGCGTGCTCACCCCCTCCCTTGGGACTACATCCCTGCGGGGAGACGCTGTGTACGTTCACAGGCACGGGAGGCAGGGGAGCCGTGAGCGTGTCTAAGACGCTGTAGCTCCACCTCCCATGTCATGTTATTGCAATCAGAATGACGATCTCAGCAGCACAGCCTTTACTACACCCCTTTATGTTTATTCAGTGTATGGGCGTGCTGGGGAGGCGGGAATGGGCGTGGCTGCTGGGCGGTGAGAAATGAGAACAAGGCTTGTTCTCGTTCTTTGACACAGCGGAAAAGCAGCACTGCGCATGCACGATGTCACTAAGCATCAAGGTAATTGTAGTTCATTTGAAGACGTGACTTTGCTGCATGGAGCGCGTTCTAAAAACTGGAAGCTGAGGAGATCATAGATACACTAATGGAGGAAGTTCAGAAAAAGCATATGCATATAACAGGTAAATGGAAAATTTCTGCAGAAATAACAGCTATTTTTCTGATCTATGCCGCATATAGATAAGATATTGATAAAAAATGTAGTTTTACAACCTCTTTAAATAGTTTTAATTAAATATATCAACAGTTAAACATAATCCAATGGTCTGCACCTAATTGGTTTCAACTTTCTAAGGCTTGAAGATTTGAACTACAGTCCATTTAACATAGTTTCCTATGGAACACGTTCTGTAGTGCAAATCTGCAAAATGCACTAAAAATGCATAGGTGTGACTCCAGCCTAAACCCCTACCATGCAGAAACACATCATTTACCTTTAAGCATTGAGTATAAATAACAAAGGAAGCATAATAATCCCACATAAATTCACACAGTTAAATGGTCATTGAAGAGATCAGTTTGAGGTAGCTGGATACATCTAGCAATGTTTTGTAATTTTTGTACATATACTGTACAATGGATGTTTTTTTTAATTTATTTTTTTAAATATTGTTTGTTTTACTTTATTTTTTTAAATTTTACACTTTCTCTTTATTTATTTTTGATCACTTTTATTCCTATTACAAGGAAAGTAAACATACCTTGTAATAGGAATGGTGCGTGGCAGGTCCTCTTTATGGAGAGATGTAGGGTCTATAAGACCCCACATCTCTCCTCCAGGCTGGAAAGCATGAGAAAAAAAAAATTAACGATCCCATGCTTACCAGCCGCGATCACGGCTTTGTTTACAACTGCGGCCTGGACATGACATCATAACATTGCATCTGGGCCTCTGACGATCATAGAGATGACTGGTGACATTCTGACCACTGGAAATCTCTATGCTTGTCATCCGGCGGCAGCTGATTTTTTCTCTGGGTCCCCGATGGCGCGAGAGAGCCCGGAGAAGCACCGGAGGGCAACGGGAGGGGGAAGAATGTCCCTAACCATCACCTGTAAGAATGATCAAGCGGTGGAATTGCCGCTATGATCATTCTTACGGTGCACAGAATCGTCGGCTCTAAAAGATGATATCTGGATGATGCCTGTAGCTGCAGGAACCATTTAGATAACCCCACTGAAAGTCATATGACGTACCTTGGGCGGGAAGTGGTTAATGAGGGTTTTTACATTTAGAACTCACAAAAT
Source organism: Lithobates pipiens (assembly GCF_037356315.1). Classification (NCBI taxonomy): domain Eukaryota; kingdom Metazoa; phylum Chordata; class Amphibia; order Anura; family Ranidae; genus Lithobates; species Lithobates pipiens. Next base: position 187,906,781 of record NW_027507790.1, on the reverse strand, counting down.
AAATGATATTATCTCTGTGTAGTTATGTGAAAGGGTTCTTGGCTCCCATGGTCCCTTATTGAACAGTAATGTTGCTTAGGAAATCTGCTTGAGCAGGGATAATGTCTCTCAGACACAATAAATGGCACTGTCAGCATTTCCCGGCTTCAATGGCGCCTTCATGATTGGCGTATCTTACCACACTGGGGCTCAGAGTTTATTTCCCATCAGAGATACTATCTGCATAAGGTTTTAATTGTAATTACAGTACATGGGCCACCTATGGGTTTTTCAAGTTTTTATCTTAATCCTGAAATGTCCTGGAACTTTAGGTTGTAACCACCTCTGTAGTAGGTGCTAATGCAAATAGTTCTACGTAGTATATTAAGTGCAGTGTAATATGTGAATACTATATGTACAGTATTTAAAATCCTGTTAACACTAAGGACACCTCGGTGTCATGTAATGGAGAGGACTGGATAACGTGGACATGCAAGAAGAGTGTCTTTTAAATACTAAATAACACAGTGCAGTCAAAGCTGCACGTGTGCCTCTGCCATCCCAGGACTCCCTATCTTGAACTGCTGGAGGAAGGTGGAAACTGATGTGATAGAAAGGGTTCTGATGTGAAGGGGGCTTCTGATAATACGTTATTTCTTGGAGTATATTTATTCATTCATTCCTATTTTATTAATTCATTTATAAAACTGATTTTCTTTTCTGCAAGTGAATTTTTGTGAGTAATGCCACGTACACACGACCGGACCTTCCGGCAGACTAGGTCCGACAGAATCAGTCCATCGGACAATCCGATCATGTGTAGGCTAATTCAATCGTTTTTCATTAAAAAAAAATCAGATGGACCTAGAAAAAGAACATGTTTCAAATCTGTCCGACAGACTCAATTCCTATCGGGAAAACTATTCGTCTGTATTCTGGTCCGACAGACCAAATACGACATAAGGGAAGCTATTGGCTACTGGCTATTGAACTTCTTTTTTTAGTCCTGCCTTACGTCATCAAGTTCAAAACGAACGGTCTTTCGAACGGAATAAGTCCGTTCCTGTGTGGCCAAGTCCGTTCGTTCGGAAAGTCCATCGGAACTCCGTCGAAAGTCTGTCGGACCTAGTCTGCCAGAAAGTCCAGTTGTCTGTACGTGGCATTAGATAATGTTTCCCTCATACTGAAATATTTAAGCATTTTGTACTTACTAACCAACAGTAATAAAAAAGGGGGAATATATTATAGAGGCTGCGCTAAAGTTATCAAATTGGCTGCTGCCCCCTACAAATCCACAGCCCCCCAGAAGGAGACTGCGGATAAACAAGAATTTAAAAAAAGTATATTTATAGGGCCCACGGCGCTGCCACAGAAAATTATATTATACATGCCCAATCAGTAATGGAAGGGATTCCCAGAGGCCTCTCTACTATTCATGAAGCGAGGAAGACAGATTGATATATTGTATATCTTAAAACAAATTCAAAGATGGCTTTGAATTTTGAGTCTGAGTCCCCATTGTAGTGTCTTCCCATTACTTTGTGTCCTAACAGGAAGTGAGGGGAAATTTTCCCTGTAGGGGCAAAGGCAACAGTGTAAAACCCTTTAACCTTCCTTGCTCTATCAAGAGCAAGATTTGGCTTTGGGTGAGCCATATAGAATGAAAATCTGTTAAGAATTAGGCCAATAGCTTTTAAAGAAAAAATATATTTTTTCTCAAATAGGTCATGCCCAAAACCTTCCTAGCCCCATCAAGCCGATCCATAAATAAGACATTTCAAAAGTGGTAGGTCCTCTTTAACCACTTCACATCCCGCCCATGTACATATGACGTCCACAGGAGGGATCTATGATGTCCTGGGCTTTCTGGCCATCTGGGGGGCACGCACACGTTGCCAGCAGGAAACCTGTGCGCACCGCCGAATCACTCGGGAGCCGATGCGTGTGCCCGGCGGCCGTGATGTCTGCTGGGCACATGCGAATGCCCGTTAACCGAGCAGGACTGTGGATCTGTGTGTGTAAACACACAGATCCACATCCTGTCAGGTGAGAGGAGACCGATTATGTGTTCCCAGTACAGAGGAACACCGATCAGTCTCCTCCCCTTGTGAGTCCCGCCCCCTACAGTTAGAATCACTCCCTAGGCAACACAGTAACCCCTTCACCACCCCCTACTGTTAACCCCTTCACTGCCAGTGACATTTATACAGTAATAAATGCATTTGTATAGCACTGATCGCTGTATAAATGTGAATGGTCCCAAAATGGTGTCAAAAGGGCCCGATGTGTCCGCCGCAATGTCACAGTCATAATAAAAATTGCAGATCGCCACCATTACTAGTAAAAAAATAAAAATGCCATAAAACTATCCCCTATTTTGTAGACGCTATAACTTTTGCGCAAACCAATATACGCTTATTGCGATTTTTTTAACCAAAAATATGTAGAAGAATACGTATCGGCATAAACTGAGGATAATTTTTATTTCTTTTTTAAATTGGGATATTTATTATAGCAAAAAGTAAAAAATATTGTTTTTTTTCAAACTTGTCACTCTTCTTTTGTTTATAGCGCAAAAAAAAAAAAAACGCAGAGATGATCAAATACCACCAAATTTCATTTGGGTACAGTGTAGCACGACCGCACAATTGTCATGCAAATTGCGACAGCGCTGAAAACTGAAAATTGGCTTGGGCAGGAAGGGGGTGAAAATTGAAGTGGTTAAATTGCTTTACCTGTCTGAAAGCGCACTATTGCGATGATTGTCCTGCAAAGCGGACAGGGTGTTCTTGATGGACTGTCTCTTGCCAGTGTGCGCAAACACGGCTCGCAAAAGACATGGCGGCACGGATAGCACATGTAAGGGTTGAAATACACGTCTAGGCACACAGCACAAGTGTAGCTTTCCTTCTCTGGGATATCCTCCTTTTCCTCGTCCTCCGTTCTTAGATTTGAAATATTGATCTGGAAAATAAAACACATCGCAATGATATATTGCCTTTTGCACACACAGTGATTTCACACGAGCGTCTAATGAGTCATAAACCCAAACCGGCATTGTGAGCCAATTTAACACAGAATTAACAGGCATGTCAAAAAGACATGTGAAAAGCGCTTATTATCCATTGCCAGCAGTGAAGGGAGCGAGTGGGAAGCACAGGAAGAAAGCAACCATGTATCACTGTGGCCGAATCTCAAAGCTGCCATTAACAAGTGGAAAGAAGGCTTTTCCAAACCGAGAGTAAGCAGATAATGAGAAATTGGTCACAGACATCTGCATAGTGGAAAGCGGAGGAGATGCCTAACACGATCCCCTGCATGCAGTCCACAATGATTGATGCTTCACCAGTACTGCCACATTTGTCACAGAGATAATGAGCCAAGTCTACTGTATTGCTAAAAAGGATCACTCAACAGTCTGCTTAGAAAAGGCTAGCGCCTCTATGCCCACTCCTTTCACTAAGAGGAGCGGCAGTGCCAGTGTGAAATCAGATGGCGCCGACACTGACATAGGCAGGAACATATGGGTATAGTTTAATGGAAAGAAACGCTCTATGTGGATAACTGGGAAAGCATTGAGCAAGGATAGTTGCTGACTGTAAGGAAAGATACAGTACCTTGAAAAAGTATTTATACCCCTTGAAATTCTCCACATTTTGTCATGTTAGAACCAAAAACGTAAATGTATTTTATTGGGATTTTATAGACCAACAAAAATTGACACATAATTGTGAAGTGGAAGGAAAATGATAAATGGTTTTTATAAGTTTTTACAAATAAATATATGAAAAGTGTGACGTGCATTTGTATTCAGCCCCCGAGTCAATACTTTGTAGAACCACCTTTCGCTGCAAGTCTTCTTAAGTATGTCTCTACCAGCTTTGCACATCTAGAGGATGACATTTTTGCCCATTTTTGCATTTCAGATTGGATAGAAAGTATCTGCGAACAGCAATTTTCAAGTCTTACTACAGATTCTCAATTGGATTTAGGTCTGGACTTTGACTGGGCCATTCTAACACATGAATATGCTTTGATCTAGACCATTCCATTGTAGCTCTGGCTGTATGTTTAGGGTCGTTCTCCTGCTGGAAGGTGAACCTCTGCCCCAGTCTCAAGTCTTTTGCAGACTCCAACAGGTCTTCTTCTAAGATTTCCCTGTATTTGGCTCCATCCATCTTCCCATCAACTCTGACCAGTTTCCCTGTCCCCACTGAAGAAAAGCATCTCCACAACATGATGCTGCCACCACGTTTCACGGTGGGGATGGTGTGTTCAGGGTGATGTGCAGTGTTAGTTTTCTGCAAGAGCACCTTCTTCCACGTTTGCCGTGTCCCCCACATGGCTTTTCACAAACTGCAAGCGGGACTTCTTATGGCTTTCTTCTTGCCACTCTTCCATAAAGGTCAGATTTATGGAGTGCACAACTAATAGTTGTCCTGTGGACAGATTCTCTCACCTGAGCTGTGGATCTCAGCAGCTCCCCCAGAGTTACCATGGGCCTCTTGGCTGCTTCTCTAATTAATGCTCTCCTCGCCCAGCCTGTCAGTTTAGGTGGACGTCCATGTCTTGGTAGATTTGCAATTGTGTCATGCTCTTTTGATTTTCAGATGATGGCTTGAACAGTGCTTCATGAGATGTTCAAAGCTTGGGATATATTTATATAACATAACCCTGCTTTAACCACTTCCCACCGGCATGCCTTTATATGATGTTGCAGACTTTAAGTGGGGATATCTGAATGATGCCTGCAGTTGCAGGCATCATTCGGATATCTTCTTTTACAGCTGGCGATTCCCTGCACCCTAAAAGCAATCATAGCAGCTGTTCGGCCGCTTGATTGCTTTTACAGGCAGCTGAAGTGGACAAGCCCCCTCTCCTGCTGCCCTCAGGTGCTTCTACCAGCCTGCCCGTGAGTTTGGTAAGCCAGAAAAGGAAGTTCACCACCATAGAGAATACCGTGGGCCAGATGGCCCCTGGCAGTCTCTATGACTTTCAGGGGCCTCTGAATTTAAAAACATTCCGTTGGCTCGGCTGAGAAGCCGAGATCGTTTTTTTATTTCAGGCTTCCCAGCCCAGAGGCAAGATGTGGGGACTTATAGACCCCAGATCTTGCTGTAAAGAGGAACTGCCATGCCCTATTCCTATTACAATGGATGTTTACAATTTAACTGACAATTGTGTGGTCGTGCGACGTGTCTCCCAAACAAAATTGACGTCCTTTTTTTCCCACAAATAAAGCTTTCTTTTGGTGGTACTTGTTAACCTCTGCGTTATTTTATTTTTTGCGCTATAAACAAAAAATTAGCGACAATTTTGAAAAAAAACTCATTATTTTTTACTTTTTGCTATAATAAATATCCCTATATATATATATATATATATATATATATATATATATATATATATAAAAAAGTCTTCAATTTAGGCCGATACGTATTCTTCTACATATTTTCGGTAAAAAAAAAAATCACAATAAGCGTTTATTGATTTGTTTGCACAAAAGTTATAGCTTCTATAAAATAGGGGATGGCATTTTTATTGATATTTTTACTAGTAATTGCGGCGATCAGCGATCGTGACTGCATTTTATCATGACTGTGACCATATGGCAGATACATCGGACACTTTTGGTGCAATTTTTGGACCATTCACATTTATACATCGATCAGTGCGATTAAAAATGCATGGATTACTGTCTAAATGTGACTGGCAGTGAAGGGGTTAACCACTGGGTGGCGCTGTAGGTGTTAAGTGTGTCCTAGGGATTGATTTTGTGGGGGGGGGGGAGGGGCTGTGTGTGACACTACATTGATCACTGCTCCCGATTACAGGGAGCGGTGATCAGCGACAGTGCCACTAGGCAGAACGGGAGATGCTTGTTTACATTAGCATCGCCCCGTTCTTCCTCACAGTGAGACGATCGTGGGTATCCCCGAGGACATCGAGTCCGCAGGACCCACGATCCCGGTCATGGAGCTCCCGGCGCATCTCTACGTGAGGCGGTTGGGAAGCGTTTAAAGAGTATGTTACCCCAACATTTCATATTTCTGATATGTGTCTGTTGTACCGTGTACTTGTGCGATCCTCTTCTCTTCGTATTGCTTTCTTTGTGTGAAATACCTGGTGATCCTGCCAGTCCCTTTGCTTTCCTGTTTTCAAACTGGCCATGCTAGGCATGAGAGCACATCCATCCCAATAGGGTCAGTTTCCTGTCTGTGCTGGGAGAACAGTCTGCCTGTCCTCCAATGATCAGACTTGTGATGATATGCCTCCAACTGCACAGCCATTCACCATGAAGATCTGTGTGCTGCTGTTTCTCCATCCCCATCTCTCCAAGCCACTTATGCAGCTGAGAACAGGGATTATGTGATCTTTACACACAAATGCTTTGGCTTACATTTCTATTTTAAACAAAATTGGTTGTTTTACAAGGCAAGGGTTAACATATTTACTTGAAGGTTACCTAGAAAGAATGCTTAGTTTGTCTTTTGCTTCTATTTCATTCTATGTTAAGTTGGCCAATAGAAGAAGAGCAAATACCTCTCTTTCCACATGCACGCACTGCCTATAATTTAGAGATGCAAAAATAAGCACATTAATATTTATCTTTCTAGTAGAAAATGCTTCTCCTAGTATCCGGTCATGAGACCAAATGGCCAGACAGGCAATGAAAGAAAGGTCTGCAGGAAAGTTCAGGGAGGTTGGGTGATTGGAAATATTCTCCCACCATGTCATTATTATGTGTTTGGCATTCATGGTAGAAAAGCAGAGCCATGCCTGCTCATGATGTCATAATGAGGTGCAGTTGGAAAGACCCTCCCACCATTGTGTGTCAATATAGGTGGGTCAGGGAGGATAAAGGGGTGCAGACATGGGGACACAATAGGAAAGGGCTCTAGTGGCGTGCCACCACTGATGTGCTAGTGCACAAATCATAGTTGTTACTGTAAATACCAAACTGTTTTATAAATAAAATTAAAAAATTGGAGGCGTTCAAGAAGGGAGAAAATTATCAATCAGTCTGGATAGCTGTAAACCTTTAAAAACGTGACTACAAAATACAGTATATCAGTCCTTTAAAGGGTAACTAAAGGTTTGGTTTTAAAAAAACAAACATGTCATACTCATCTCCTTTGTGCAGTTGGTTTTGCACAGAGTGGCCCAGATCCTCCTCTTCTGGGGTCCCCCAGTGGCGCTCCTGGCTTCTCCTGTTCTCCATTCTTCCCCGTTGTTGAGCCTATTTCCCTCGGGCACTCATGCGGAAGCGCTCCCGTGCCCTGCTGCTGCATCTGCAATCTATTGATACAGACAGCAGGAATCGGCCCGGCCCCCCACATCATTGGATTTGATTGAGAGCAGCGGGAGCAAATGGCTGCGCTGCTATCAATCTATCCAATCAGGACCCGAGAAACCGGCTTGAGCTGGTATACTCATCCCAGCCTCTGGACAGATCGAGTTCAGGTAAGAAAAAGGGGTGCTCTGGGGAGCAGCTGCAGCACAGGAGGTTTTTCACCTCAATGCAAAAAATGCATTAAGGTGAAAAAACATGAGGGTTTACACTTTAACCACTTCAATACTGGGCACTTCTTGCCCAGGCCAAGTTTCAGGTTTCATCGGTTTGAATGACAAACGTGTGGTCAATGCAACACTGTACCCATATGAAATTTCTCTCTTTTTTGAAGTAGTAATTATTTGTCACTTTTTTGGGAAAATGAATGTTTAATATACTGTTACCAGTGCAGTACAGCGTCATCATAACTAGTGTGGCAGTAATCAGGGACACTGACTGTTGACAGTAAGTAAAAAAATGTATTTATATTTTATATACTCCATTTTTTTACAGACTGAAAACAGACCATGGTAACACTGTACTACTCTGGGGGGTTGTAAGCCATTCGTTGTTTACAGCTATCATGTGATCTGCTGTGATTGGTCACAGCGATCACATCACACTGGCTGGCAGCGGGTCGGTATAGTGATCAGTCATTCACTGTATCTGGTGGACACAGCGGGTAACAGATCACGCCGGAGCACGGTCTGTTTTTGGGAGGACATCATATGAGGTATGTCTTTCCAAGCAGGGTGTTCTTACCATCAAGTCAACAAACATAACATTCAGCCTCCTGGCTCTCTTTTGCCGCGTACACACGATCAAATTGTCCAGCGTACTTAGTCCACCGGACCGCATTTCACCGGACAATCTGATCGTGTGTGGGCTTCAGCTGACTTTTTCAGCGTAAAGTCCGGCGGACTTAGAAAGTAGTTTTGCAGCCCAATCTTTCCGCCGGACTTAGGTTTCAGCCGACAATATGTTCGTGAGTATGCTAGTCCGGCGAACGAAGAATGACGCATGCTCAGAAGCATGTATGAAAAGGAAGCTATTGGCTACTGGTTATTGAACTTCCTTTTTCTAGTCCCGTCGTACGTGCTGTACGTCATTGCGCTGGCAATCGCCGGACTTTCCGTATGTGGCCAAGTCCAATCGGTAGAAAGTCCGCCGGACTATCCGCCGGATTGTTTGCCGGACTAAGTACGCCGGACAATTCAATCGTGTATACGCGGCATAAGACAGCTTTACTGCACTGAGTAGTAACTCTTTGGTCCTTCTGACCATCACACGCGTCTCAGTGTCCGTGAGCAGGTGTTGTACCTCAGCTCTGCGTTTTTCCTTGCAGCTTCCTAGCTGCTCTGTCCCTCCTGGACCCTCTCACATGCTTGGGCCTTGGTCCTCCCTGACCTGGACAGTATGGTGCAAACCAGCACCTCTTACAGCTCCCTTTACACACTTACCTCCTAGGAAGGGTGGGGCTCTGAGCTCTATCTCTAATATAAGGCCAGCTCACATTTGTGCAATTAGTGTGCACGCTTCCTACAAAATCTCTCGTAAACTGCCATTTTACCCAGTAGCACGGGGTCACCCTGCTAATATATACAACCCTCAAATTTTCCACTCGTCTAGTCATTTTGCGAGTGGAAAATGAGCGCTAGCGAGCGTGGGCTGCCTGGGAATGGGGGGCAGGCGGGGTTGAATGGGAGCTCTTCTCCCAGTGATCGCCCAGAGGAAGAGAAAAAAAGAGAGCCGGCTGGATCATCAGAGCGTGGAACATTGCTGTAGCAGCTTTAATTTCAATTGCCTTTTGTTCCCCACACTCGCTGCCTCCTGGCCTGGGTACTTTTATAGACAATATTTGACGTGTAACAAAGTTCTCGGGCCAGGAGGCGGGGCTGTATGTGACAGCGAGCACGGGGAACACATGGCAAATTTAAATGAAAGTGGTTACAGTGATGTTTGTCGGTGCTCTGATGATCCAGCTGACAATCCACTTCCTCGCCTCTCTTCTCCTGCACAGGTAGGCTGCATTGATGGGCACAGGTAGGTAGCATTGTTGGGCACAGGTAGGCTGCATTGATGGACACAAGTAGCCTGCATTGATGGACACAGGAGAAGCAGCTGTGCTGTAAACAGGTAGGCTGCATTGTTGGGCACAGGTGAGGCAGCATTGATGGACAGGTAGGCGGCATTGTTGGGCACAGGTGAGGTTGCATTGATGGACACAGGTGAAGCAGCTTTGATGGACACAGGTAGGCTGCATTGTTGGGCACAAGTAGGCTGCATGGTTGGGCACAAGTAGGCTGCATTGTTGGGCACAAGTAGGCTGCATTGGTGGACACAGGTAGGCTGCATTGTTGGGCACAGGTGAGGGAGCAATGTTTGACAAAGGTGAAGCAGCATTGATTGACACAGGTAGGCTGCATTGTTGGGCACAGGTAGGCTGCATTGGTGGACACAGGTAAACTGCATTGTTGGGCACAGGTGAGGCAGCATTGATGGACACAGGTAGGCTGCATTGTTGGGCACAGGTAGGCTGCATTGTTGAGCACAGGTAGGCTGCACTGATGGACACAGGTGAGGCTTCATTGATGGACACAAGTAGGCTGCATTGTTGGGCCCAGGTAAGGCAGCAATGATGAACATAGGTGAAGCAGCATTGATGGACGCAGGTAGGCTGCATTGATGGACGCAGGTAGGCTGCATTGATGGACACAGGTAGGCTGGATTTTGATGAGCACAGGGGAAGCAGCACTGATAGACACAGGTGAAGCAGCATTGATGGACATAGGTAGGCTGAATTGTTGGGCACAGGTGAAGCGGCATTGATGGACACAGGTAGGCTGCATTGTTTGGCACAGGTGAAGCGGCATTGATGGATAAAGGTAGGGTGCATTGTTGGGCACAGGTGAGGCTACATTGATGGGCACTGATAAAGTTGTTAATATTTATATTTATAACTTAATTCTACATAAAATATTTAAGTGTCACATTTTTGTAAATATTGTATTATATCTGTTCATGTGACAACACTGAAGAAATTACACTTTGCTACAATGTAAAGTAGTGAGTGGAAAATGAGGGCTGGTGAGCATGGGCTGCCTGGGAATGGGGGGTGAGCACCAACGGCAGGCGGGGTTGAATGGGAGCTCTTCTACCAGTGATCGCCCAGGGGAACAGAGAAAAGAGAGCCGGCTGGATCATCAGAGCGTGGAACATTGCTGTAGCAGCTTTCATTTCAATTTCCTTTTGTTCCCCGCACTCGCTCTCACATACAGCCCTGCCTCCTGGCCCGGGTACTTTTATAGACAGTATTTGACGTATAACAAAGTTCCTGGGCCAGGAGGCGGGGCTGTATGTGGCAGCGAGCATGAGGATCACACGGCAATTCAAATGAAAGTGGTTACAGCAATGTTCGTCGGTGCTCTGATGATCCGGCCGGCAATCATCTTCCTCAGCTCTCTTCCCCTGCGCAAGTAGGCTGCATTGATGGGCACAGGTAGGCTGCATTATTGGGCACAGGTAGGCTGCATTGATGGACACAGGAGAAGCAGCTGTGCTGGACACAGGTAGGCAGCATTGTTGGGCACAGGTGAGGCAGCAGTGATGGACACCGGTAGGCTGCATTGTTGGGCACAAGTAGGCTGCATGGTTGGGCACAAGTAGGCAGCATTGTTGGGCACAGGTAGGCTGCATTGTTGGGCACAGGTGAGGTAGTATTGATGAACACAGGTGAGATAGCATTGATTGACACAGGTGAGGCGGCATTGATGGATACAGGTGAAACAGCATTGATGGACACAGGTAGGCTGCATTATTGGGCACAGGTGAGGCTGCATTTTGATGGGCACAGGTGAAGTAGCACTGATGGACACAGGTGAAGAAGCATTGATGGACACAGGTGAAGAAGCATTGATGGACACAGGTAGGCTGCATTGTTGGGCACAGGTGAAGCGGCATTGATGGACACAGGTAGGCTGCATTGTTTGGCACAGGTGAAGTGGCACTGATGGATAAAGGTAGGGTGCATTGTTGGGCACAGGTGAAGCTACACTGATGGGCACTGATAAAGTTGTTAATATTTATTTTTATAACTTAATTCTTCATAAAACATTTAAGTGTAATTTCATTAGATCATTTATGAGGGCGTGTTTAGGGGTGGGGTGGGGCGGGGCAGGGTGGTGCAACTGGTGGCAAGTAACCTTGAGGCCTAGCTAGCTTGGGACTTGAAATTTTGAGCCCTGAATAATATATATATTGTGGCAGCAGGCAGGTAAAGTCACCTGGTTGTATCCAGGATGGTAAATATGTGTGTCCTAGATTCAGGCTTTATGCAGACTTTTACAATTAGAGGGGAAGAGTTAATGAGCCCAGCTGAAGTAAGTGGGCTCATTAAGGCCTCTACAAAAAACCCCAGCATGCATAGGGAGATGCTCCATCCTGGAACCAGTTTTGTGTGTATAGACTGGGGAGTCTGAGATCTGTTCTGTGCGGTGAGTTAACGCCTGTGTGGCAAACCCCTACAATAGGGACAGGGACTGGGGCAGCACAAGGCTGCACCCAGTTGTTAGACAGGGAGTCTACGTGTGTAGTTAGAGGTCAAGCTGACCAGGATTTATTTTCTTGTTTTATTTTGTTTGGCTGTTATATGTATCACTGCATGTAGCCTAAATAAACCGGATCTTTTGTTTTTTGCACCTACACCGCTGTCTGCTGTGCCTGACTTTGTGTTGTGAACCCATCCAGGGGGTCACACACACCCGCTACCGAGCTAACCCCTCACAGTTGGTGGAGAATTTTGGCAGTTTTTTTTTTCAATTTTTTTTTTAAAGGCCAGCATAGAGGAGATACTGAGACAGCTGGCTCTAGCAAATGCAAATCAGCAGCAAGCAAATGCAAATCAGCAGCAAACAAATGCAGCTTTACAAAAGAGCCTTGCAGCTCAACAAGCCCAGCAGCAGGCAAATGCAAATCAGCAGCAGACTAATGCAACTTTGCAGCAGAGTTTGGAAGCCCAGCAGCAGGCAAATGCAAATCAGCAGCAGACAAATGCAACTTTGCAGCAGAGTTTGGAAGCTCAGCAACAAGCCCAGCAGCGATCTGAAGCCTGCTTCATAGACCTGTTGCAGAAGCAAGAGCAGAATTTTCAACAGCAAATAGAGACATTGATACAGCAACGTCCGCAGACCAATGAAGCAAGTGGTTACAATAATACCGCATCCTTTGGTGTGAGCCGTTTACTGACAAAAATGACTGGAGAGGATGATCCGGAGGTGTTTTTGACCACATTTGAAAGGACTGCTGAAAGGGAAAAGTGGCCTAAGGAGCAGTGGGCTGGACTGGTGGCCCCTCTGTTAACTGGGGAATCGCAGAAAGCTTATTATGACCTGGAGCCTGACCAAGCAAAAGACTATGTGGTACTAAAAACAGAAATATTGGCACGGCTGGGTGTCACCCTGGCCGTCCGGGCTCAGCGTGTGCATAATTGGACTTTTCAGGTTGGAAAACCCCCCAGATCTCAAATGTATGATCTCATTCACCTGAGCAGGAAGTGGCTGCAGCCAGAGATTTTGACCGCACCAAACATTGTGGAACGTGTGGTTATGGATCGTTTCCTGAGAGCTCTTCCTACTGCCATCCAAAAATGGGTAAGCCATGGAGACCCAGAAAATGCAGATAAACTTGTGGATCTGGTTGAGAGGTACTTGGCTACAGAGAACCTGACCACCTCTTCCAGGGACTCACGGATTTTCCCCCCTAAGACCAGATCATCCCCAGTGGCGGGTAAGATGACTCCAAGGGGTGAGGGTGGAGAGAGTGAGAGGGTGGGAGTTCTACCTAAGGTCTGGCGGGAGCAGCCCAGGAAGCCCATGCTGCAAGAGGCAGCGAAAAAGATTATTTGCTACCGCTGCCGGCAAGAGGGACATATTGCAGCCAATTGCCCAGTTGTGGATGAGCCTATGCAATGTGACTTTATAAGGGAGAGACGTCAGTCGCTGTTTGCGACAGTTGCATGCACTGCCATTCGGGGACCTGAGAAACATTTATGTAAAATGTGTATTAATGGTAGAAATGTTGATGTGTTGCTGGATTCAGGTAGCCTGGTAACGTTGATAAAAGCTGAATTAGTTACTACAGAGGTCTCTGGGAAGAACAGGGTGGCTGTTATTTGTGTGCATGGGGACACCCGAGAGTATCCTGTAACTACAGTGTTTTTTGAGACCCCCAAAGGTAACCTTTCTCATCAGGTGGGGTTAGTGTCTCACTTACCACATGATGCTATTGTGGGAAGGGATTTTCCAAAATTCTGGGAACTCTGGGATTGTCCTGAGCCCCCCACTGGTGCCCCTATAAACCAGGAAGATGACCAGAATTCCTCTAGGGGTGGTGAGGACTCTCCTGAATTTCCCTTGTCGGTATTGGCGGGGGAAACTCGAGAAACTGGGGAGGAGCCAACATCCTCAGATGAAAACATGCCGTCTGTGGAGTTTTCGGATCTTGAGGTTCACAGGGAAAATTTTGCCACAGAACAGTTAAAAGACCCCACCCTAATAAAGGCACGGGAAAATGTGGTGAAAATAGATGGCGAGTTAGTGAACCCAGATAAGACTTGCACTTATCCTTACTTCACTATGGAAAGGGACCTGCTGTATCGAGTGGCTCAAAGGGCAGAAGAAACCATTGAGCAACTTGTAGTGCCCAAACCTTACAGGAAGTTGGTGTAATGCCCCGTACACACGAGCGGACTTTTCGACATCCAAACTCCGACGGACTGAGTCCGGCGGACTATCCGCTCGTGTGTGGGCTGCAACGGACTTTAGCTTCGCAAAAGTCTGACGGACTTTAGAAATGAAGCATGCTTCAAATTTTCCCGACGGAACTCCGCCGGACCCGGTCCCCTTCGAAAAATTCGCTCGTGTGTGTGCTACTCCGACGGACTAAAACCGACGCTAGGGCAGCTATTGGCTACTGTCTATGAACTTCCTACGTGGAATCCAGTCGTACGTCATCACGTTCGACTCCGTCGGAGTTTGGTGTGATGGTGTGTGGTCAAGTCCGTTCGGTCGAAAAGTCCGCCAGAACTCCGGCGGAACTCCGCTAGAACTCCGTCGGAAGTCTGTCAGACTTAATCCCTCTCGTGTGTACGGGGCATTAGAATTGGCCCATGGGCACATTCTGGGAGGTCATCTGGGGACAGAGAAAACCAGAGAGAGGGTATTGCAGAGATTCTATTGGCCTGGGGTCATGAAGGAAATAGAAAATTATTGTTCCTCCTGCCCTGTGTGTCAGAAGTCGGCACCTATGCCACATTTCCGTAACCCACTGGTACCTCTTCCTATCATTGAGGTCCCCTTTGAAAGGATCGCAATGGATTTGGTAGGTCCGATAATGAAGTCCGCCAGGGGGCATCAGTACATTTTGGTTATATTGGACTATGCCACCCGTTATCCGGAAGCAATTCCTCTCCGAAATACCTCGGCCAAAACCATAGACAAAGAGCTATCTCTTGTTTTTAGCCGCGTGGGTATTTGTAAGGAACTGCTTACGGACCAAGGTACACCCTTTATGTCCCGGGTTATGAAAGAATTATGCAAGTTGTACAAAGTGAAGCAATTGCGTACATCTGTGTATCACCCCCAAACAGATGGGTTGGTTGAAAGATTCAACAAAACCCTAAAACAAATGTTAAAGAAGGTGGTGGATAGAGATGGAAAGAATTGGGATTGTCTAATACCCTATCTGATGTTTGCCATTAGGGAGGTACCCCAATCCTCTACGGGTTTCTCACCCTTCGAGTTGCTCTATGGGAGACACCCAAGAGGGCTGCTGGATATCGCCAAGGAAACTTGGGAAAATGAGAGTTCTCCTCACAGGAGTGTGATTGAGCATGTCGCCCTGATGCAAGATAGAATTGCACAGGTAATGCCAATTGTAAAGGAACATTTAACCCAAGCGCAGTTAGCGCAGCAGAGAGTGTACAACCGTGGGGCCAAGACACGTACTTTTCCCCCGGGGGATAGGGTCTTGGTGCTAGTCCCTACGGTTGAAAGCAAATTTCTGGCCAAATGGCAAGGTCCATATGAAGTAATTGAAAAAATTAGTGAGGTGAACTACAGGGTTAGACAGCCAGGAAGGCGAAAGCCGGAGCAGATCTATCACGTCAATCTGCTGAAAGCCTGGAGGGATAGGGAATCCCTAGTCGCAGAGACTTTGTCACAAGTACAGCCTAATTGCTTAGTTCCTGAGGTTGGAATAGCAGACACCTTATCGAAACCCCAACAACAGGAGGTTAAAGAGTTTGTACTTCGTAACAAAGAGATTTTCTCTGATCTTCCGGGACAAACATCTGGCGTAGAGCATGACATTATCACCCCGCCAGGAGAAAGGGTAAAACTAAAACCTTATAGAATACCAGAGGCCCGACGGGAGGCAATACGTGGGGAGGTTCAAAGGATGTTGGAATTGGGTGTGATAGAGGAGTCCCAGAGTGACTGGTCCAGTCCTATCGTACTAGTGCCCAAACCTGATGGGAGCTGGCGGTTTTGTAACGATTTTTGACAATTGAATAAAGTTACAAAATTTGACACCTACCCCATGCCGCGTATAGATGAGTTGATTGACCGGCTGGGAACAGCCCGATATATGACAACTCTTGATCTCACCAAAGGGTATTGGCAAATTCCCCTGGCCGAATCGGCCAAGGAGAAAACTGCGTTTGTAACCCCAGATGGGGCATTCCAATATAAGAGAATGCCGTTTGGGTTACAGAATGCACCGGCAACATTCCAACGGAAAATGGATAAGATTCTGAGGCCCCATCAGAAATATGCGGCAGCTTACCTGGATGATGTGATTATCCATAGCACAGACTGGGTCTCACATTTGCCAAAAGTACAAGCAGTCCTAGACTCTATCCGGGAAGCTGGGTTTACGGCCAATCCAAAGAAGTGTACCATTGGACAGGAGGAGGCCAAATATCTTGGGTACACTATTGGGAGGGGGGTGATAAAACCCCAAGTCAATAAAGTCGAGGCCATACAGAGTTGGCCACGTCCCAACAGCAAGAAACAGGTACGAGCCTTTCTGGGAATCGCTGGCTATTATCGACGCTTCATTCCCCATTTTGCTTCTCAGGCTGTGCCCCTCACCAACCTGACAAAAGGGAAAGAGTCGTCATGGTTAAATGGTCCCCAGAGGCTGAGGAAGCATTTCAGTCCTTAAAAACAGCCTTATGTAGCCAGCCAGTGTTGTACTCACCAGACTTCTCTAAGGACTTTGTTGTACAAACTGATGCCTCAGACGTTGGGTTAGGAGCAGTGTTATCCCAGGTCTGGAATGGGGAAGAGCACCCAGTCATTTACCTCAGCAGGAAGTTAAAGTCCCATGAGGTAAATTACTCCACGATTGAGAAGGAATGTTTAGCAGTGAAGTGGGCTCTAGATTCCCTTCGGTACTATCTGCTAGGTAGGCACTTTGACCTGGTGACT